>NC_134717.1:59352500-59977500 GCF_049634645.1 Pelodiscus sinensis | reverse complement strand
CAGAGGTGCAGGCATGCCCCTGAGCTTCTACTTGGAGAATTTGGTAGCAGCATCCATTGACACAACATACATTCTCCCTCTGTTGAGCACAGCATGGGAAACCCTGGCCTGAGTTCTTTCTCTACTGCGGAGCTCTATGGAGAACTCTGAAATATTGGAAAGGTGAATGGGTTGTGGAGCATCCTCAAAGAACCATCATTACTGTACAGGGTGAGTGATTTCCTCTTCTTTGAGTAGTGTCCCTATGGATACCCTACTGTAGGTGACTCCGGAGCAGTATACACCTCTGGATGGTGGGACTTCTTCACTTTCCCAAAAGGGTATTTAAGTTTTAGGAATGCCTGATCAAGATCTTGTAGGCATTTGTTTCTGACTGTGGGATTAGAACAAATCCAGTTGTATTTTAGGGCCTGGCTGTAAACAATGGATCGTGTGATGGGTCCTGGAGAGACGGTAGAGGCACATAGGTAAGAATAATGGGTCGATAGGTTTCTGATATAGGGTGGTAGAAATGTGGCCATCATATACAGTAAAACTCCAATAGTTCGGCATCCAATAGTCCGGCACTCCCGATAGTCCGGCATCAAAATGGCAAGAGCCTAGTGACTGAGCTTCGGCAAAAATTGAGTCACAAGGTAACAGCAGCAGCAGCTGAACTGAACGAAAAGGGTAAAAAAGGGTTAAAAAAACTAAAACATTACAGTATACTGTATACAGTATGTTCAATAAAAAGGGTTAAGAACACTTTATATACAGTATATACTGTATACAGTATATACATAACCAGCTTATAGTAGCTCCTGATACTCCAGCATCTCTGATAATCCAGCACCACCTAGGTCCCATAGGTTCTGGATTATCGGAAGTCTACTGTAATTGTACTGTAATGTTAAGGAAGTGGATCTCTTGTGCAGACTGGTCCAAGCTAATGTTAATGGTGTGGTGGAAGTTGTTGAAATTCCTGTGGAAGAGACGAAGGCAGACAAAAGATCTTCATTCCTCCTCTTCTTCTTTTCTTTTTTTTTTTAACTGAAAAATCTTTAGACTCTTCTAAATGCAGGGGAAGGGGGAATCTTCCCAGACAGGGCAGGAAATGCAAACCAAATTATTTGTTTTTTTCATCTCAGTAAAAAGGAAACACTAACTATTAAGGAGAAGAAAAACAACACAAACTACTACTACTTATGCTAGTGACACAGACAAGAAAGGGTTGACTGCTTGCTCTATTGGATGCCAAAGGGGCTTGAGAGGGAACTGGAGAGAGGGGGAAGGTTTGCCAGGACATTGATGGATAGCCTCAAAGCAGACAATGAGGAAGGGAGAACACCTAAGTAGATTCAATGGAGAGTGCTACCAAAAAACTCTCCAGTTAGAGGCACAGGAGCACACATACACCTCCTCAACTATGTCTTTTACCTATCTCTTTTTATTTTTCATTTCTCTCACATGGAAAAGCCCACTGGATTTAAAGCCCTCTTTTCACGTATGTGCCAAGAACGAGGCCAATGTCACCTACTACAAGCAGAATACAGTATGCCTTCATTCCAAGGAACATAAAATGAACCTCCCCCCCCCCGCCCCACAGTATTAGTTTCCCCCACCCCCTAACATTTTTTCAACTGGGCTTGCAAAAAGAGAGGGTTTACTTCACAAAGATCTCCGACCTTCAGGATAGTGACAAGGACTCTCTTGAGCCCTGCTTCAAAGTCCATTAACATCCATGGCAAGACATCTATTGACCTCTGTGGGTAGTAGATCAGGCTCTTGGTGCCTCAATGTGCAGAAATGCAATAATACCTTGAGGTTATTGAGGAGAGACATGCTGAGTGGTATGAATATCTCCTAACGGGAAACAGGAGTAAGAAGGGAGACAGGAATTCTTCCTACGCTCTCTAAGGGTGCGTTTACACCGCACTCTTACCTCAAAATAAGCTACACAATTTGTGCCTAATTTCAAAATAAAGGGCTATTCAGAAACGTCCCTTAACCCTCATAGAATGAGGGTTACAGGGATGCTGGAACAGTGCACCTGTTAATTCGAATTCCATTTTGAAATAACGGGTTGCTTTAAAGATGCAAAATAGCTATTTTAGGGATACTTCCGGTATCCCAAAATAGCGCCGCAGTGTTGATGTAGCCTCAGTGATAGCTGCAGCTTTTCTTCTCTTCTACCCTATCTCCATGATGGGAGGGGACTATGATAACACTGTTGACATACAATTCTTATATAAAAGATAAGCACCACAGGTGCTGTGTAAATTCCTTTGAGTGAAAAAACATTTTTCCTTTGAAAAAAACATTATATTAAAATTTAAAAAAGGTTTTCTGTTGCTTCACTGGTTTATTATGCCTTGAATATTTCAGTGAAGATAAGAGTAATTTATAAGGTTACTATGTAGCAAAACCTGCAAGAGTCACTGAAACAGATTGAAAAGTCTAATGTCCCATTCTGCAAGTACACATGGATATTGGGAAATAACAGGCATGTGAACTGAACGTAAGGAGACAGATCCTCAGCTGACTTCATTGGAGCTGTACCAATGGAACTGTACTAATTTACATCAGCTAAAGATTTAGGCTAGAAGGTTATTTACGTACTTACATGTCTGCAGGTTCAGGGTTTTTAGGGTTTCCACTCTATCTTTGCTACCTTTTCCAAAGAGCTTTTCCATTCTAAGGAGCAACTCTGACTTCTTGCATGCATGCACATGTGGTTTTATCAAGACCTAATAATTATGAAAGCTGTTATTCCCATCAGCATTTCATTTCTGTAAGCCAATTTTTTAAAAAAATGTTCATTTGCCAGCATCATTTTCAACCTCTTTTTCCAGTGGTAGAATATATCTCAATCCCAGAGCTTTACAATGTGTCTTTCAATAAAGTTTTGCACCTAATAAAACATTAGGGAATAAAATTATATCTTACAATTAATTACTGAAAAGATACATATGACACTGATGAGCTAAAACTGCCCAGCTATTTATAAAAAAACCCAACAACACACAAACAAAAAAAAACCCACAACACAAAATCAGCTATGAAGTGCACTCTATTTGAAATCTGACAACTTAATTATAAAAAGAAAAATCTACTCCAAATATACAGAAACAATAGTATCAAAATATGGGAGTTTTTTCATTCAAGGAAATGTCTTATGAAGTATTAGATTCAAATGATTAACCTATGAAGTATTGATGCGATTTCATATAGGACAATTTCAGAGTAGAGATTTTGGTATTATTGTTTCCTTCCCTGTTATTTTATGACCCCACTATTGAAACAAAGTATTTGGAACCAGGAAATTTCACTCCCTTTACAGAAATCCATTGCGGTTTTCTCCCTGTTGTTGTACTTCTTTTTAATCAAAGATACATAGGATTTTAAATTAAATGTCAGCTCTTATAAAACATTGGGATACTAAAGAGTTTGACTGTCCTTGGAGAAAACTTGATAAGTCAGCTACTGGCCATATTTGTAGCTAGTTGACACCGAGCAAATCAAAGCAACAGATCAGTATTTAGCAGATGGCCAGACCATAGTGCTCTCAAAAGATTTACAAACAAAGTGTTAGAGCTCATTCATGTTTAAATAGTACACTTAATGCCAATATTTTCTAATTTTTTGCCACCTGTCAAAAATACTTCCTGAGCATTTTGTTTTATTTTTACTGGTAACAATGAAATCCAGATGGCTGTACTTGAAAGCATCAGTTCACTCTGATTTCAGCTAAGCTTTAAAACACACGGAGCCATCCTGAAAAGCTACAGAAAACATTTTTACAGTCAATTCCATTGATACCTCATGTGGTTTCTTTTGTCTCATTTCCCGTTTCATTATAAAGAACAGGATTATTACATTTTATTGGTCCCTCCTGCTTACGCCTCTCTGGGACTCATGAGGTCTGATTCATGTATACACTAAGGCCCCTTTACACATCCCAAGTAGTGAAAATAGGGCTTAGAATGACTAACTTTTAATTTACCTCCTCTTAAATTCCCTTTACAACAACAGACTATTCAAAGGCTGTTTGGGTATCAGGCCCATCATCTTCGGCATGATGAATCAATTTGTATAAGACTGTACGGGGAGATTTCGGCAAATCCAGTACTGTGCCTGAACCACTACTGCTTATGGCTTAAACTTTAGCAACCAAGCTAATAGGCCCAAATTAGACCTAGACTGCAGCTTCCGCATGACCACAGTCAGGGAAGTGGAAGAAAGGGGGTTTGAGTGCCACAGAGAGGGCAGCTTGACCCCACGTCCTTCTTGAGGCCCAAATCTCTAGTGAAATCGCTGAGCTATACATTTAGGAAAACAGGAAGCTTGTCCAAATGCCCTAAGACATATATCCATCAGAGCCCCCAGGCATGGAGACTCTGAAAGAGAAAAAACGCATCTGGCGAAAGTGATGATCAGAAGAAAATCTCTTGCCTAACCTTTAAAAAGTGCTTGCCTCACAAGTTTTTGAGAGACATGTTATTGTAATACTAATGGATAAATAGGGAAGGAAAGTTTGAGTTAGTGGGACAATTTTGGGGAATGCTTGGAGGGATGCCTCAAGAACTCCTTGAGGACTCTTCATATCTGCACACAACTCCATCCCCACCAGCAGACGGAAGACTGGCCATTGGAAGCCTTCCCGCTGTTACTCGAGAGTCACACTCTACTTCGGTAACAATTGAGGGTGGGGATGTTTTACTTACCTGTTGCAGATGTGTGTAAGTGCTTGAGACTAAGTAAAGTTTAGCTTTAAGTGAAAGCACTCGTGTTGTCCTGTTTGTACCATCCATCTAATTGTCAGACGACCGTGTCTCCCCTGAATTATTTCCTGACACCATCTCGCAGAGAGTAAAAGTTACTGAGAGTTTTGGGTTGAAAGAACCCGAGTAACAAGATGTGGCATGTTTACTAGGCTTTTCTGCTGCAAACAACACAACCTCTATTGGCCTGATCTATACCATCATTATAGTGGAGATGTAAAAGGGATAAAACAGTCAATCATAGCCTAATGTTTCCCACTGGGGAAGGTACCTGTGTAAAAGTATCATTTTTAAAATCACTTCTCAAAGTAGAATTGTACTTCTGTCCTGTAATTCTGCTCCCCATATGTACTGAGTTATTATGGAGAGATAGTTTATGGTATAAATATAATTATCTGATATCACCAGTTTTCTGTTTTAAACCTGTTTTCGGAAAATAAAGCCTTTTCCGGAAGATCCCTTGTTCCTGATTTTAAGTAGGAATAAGGGATCTTTTGTAAAAGGCTTTATTTTCCGCAAGATCCCTGTCTAGACTGGAGCTTTTTTTCCGGCAAAGCCCCGAGCCGGAAAAAAGCGGCAGCCATGTTCATGCAAATACCGCGGGGGATATTTAAATCCCCGCGGCATTTGCAATTCCAACTGGTCTCATTAGCATCCCTTTTCCGGAAAAGGGTTCCAATGTAGACACATCCCTATAGTTTCCCATGCTTGCTTTTCTGCTAAAGAAAATGTTTTGGAACAATACATTTCATAAGAGGAGATATTTTGAAAAATCAGAGATTTTCACTCTCGGAAAAAAAAATCTAACTTCTTTTCCTAAAATGCCAGCTTTGGTTTATATTGGCACTTCAACAAGAAGAATTGAACTTGACTATTCCGAGCATACCTGGTGGGCAATTTTGGGCTTACCTTTTAGTTTTCTAAACTAATTCCATGATCCAAAATTTTTTTTAAAAAAGAAAGACTTCAGAACCTGGACTGGACTCACTTGGGGCTTATAAAATTCATGGCAGCAGAGAAGCCTGCAAGATCCAGTTAATTAACATTTATAAATTAAATAGGAGCAAAGAGTTTATAATTTCCAAGTGTAAAACGCTGGCCCCTCTGAAGTCAGTAGTAAAATTCCCTTTCTCTTAAGTAGGGGCAGGATTTCTTTACCCCAATGCTCCGTGGAGCTGAGGTATCTCTGACCTGCCAGGCAGGGGAAAACACAGTTGCTCAGTAGCCACAAGTAAATCCAAGTGCTTTCTGGATAAGTCAAAGGGTTAAATTTCCTCATGACTTGAATGGTTCACCAAAAGAGCCTGGGGGAGGGCTAAGAGGGGCTCGATCCACAGAGCGGAGTGATGTGTTTTCCGGTAACTTTTTGTTTGGACTGTATGTAATCATCTGTGGGTCCAGGAAATGTTCAGTGTGGAAAGAGCACTCTGGAGTGGGGACACCCAACCCCTGCCCTAGGTGACCACAAGGTTAGGGGTTGAGACCCAGGTGTCCTGGGCCAGGCCTTGTTGGGGTTATGAGGACTCTGCCTCACAGGGGAGTGGAAGGGGAGCCCTTGAGGTGAGGGAGGCCTGTGGGTAAAGGAAGTGGGAGCAGGGACTCCGATCCTTCCACTAGCTCATTTCACCAAGATAGTGTAGGAGCTAGGAAAGTTCCCCACAATAGCGGGACACTTTCCTTGCTTGCACATAGTTTTTACTTGGATCTGGGAAAAAAGAAACTCTGGTACAGTCTTCCAGCTAGGACTCAGTCTCAGACTGGTGATGGCCAGACCATTTTAGTTTACACTGAGGACAAAAAACTCTCCACACAAAATCAAGTGAAATTAAAACATATCAAGAGACTAAAAATTAGAAACCTCAGCATAATAATCCAAGCAGAACAAGGAAAATCTTTTAAAAAAAAACCAAAATAAAATAACCCTCTGGCTACGTCTAGACTGGCATGATTTTCCGTTAAAAGCATTTGCGGAAAAGAGCATCTAGATTGGCACGGACGCTTTTCCGCAAAAGCACTTTTTGCGGAAAAGCATCCGTGCCAATCTAGTCGTGCTTTTGCGCAAAAAAGCCCCGATCGCCATTTTTGCTATCGGGGCTTTTTTGCGCAAAACAAATCTGAGTTGTCTACACTGGCCCTTTTCTTTGAGGAAAAGGACTTCTGCCCAAACGGGAGCAGCATAGTATTTCCGCAAGAAGCACTGATTTCAGACAGTAAGAAGTCAGTGTTCTTGCGGAAATTCAAGCGGCCAGTGTAGACAGCTAGCAAGTTTTCAGCAAAAGCAGCTGCTTTTGCCGAAAAACTAGCCAGTCTAGACACAGCCCCTTTGTTTTGCTATCCTTGTCGAACAACACAATTTTGTTTTAAGTTATCTGGGAGAATGACACCTCAATCTGTGAGCCAGGGCACCTGCGTATCTTGCTGGAAGCTATATCTGAGCAGGAACAAGCTATTAGATGTCCACCCAAACTGCTCCTGTCCCCCTCTCTGTAGTCCAACTGCTGAAACAATAAGTCTGGAGCTTCTGACCTCTGAAGGCACAAAATGAATAAAGCTGGAACTCTTGAAAAGTCTATAAGCTCTATAAGATGGGACAGGACTTCTGCCAAAAAAGTGTGATAGATAGAAATAAGACTTCCGTTAGAGGACCCTTGACAGAGTAGGACTAATATTTGGTTGCAAAATTAATTTACTCACATATTTACTAGTAATTTACCTGTATATTCTCACAACTCCACTTAATTATCTGAACTATTCTGTTGAGATAATCAAGCTAAAGAGATACTAACTTCAGAGAATTTTAACTGTTAGATGTTTACCCTACTTACATTTTCTTACTCTTTCTATGACTTACATAGGAGAATATATGATCAGACTCTACTTTCAATTATACTGAATTGTGTAGATTCAATACCAATCAAAATGAGGGTTTCATACCTTGGAATACCTTTTGCCCTTTTGTTTTGTTGGATCCTTGGCTGGATCATACGGAGCAACCCCAGCATATAGATATTTTTGCTCTCTTGTCTCTTGAACAGCTTTCTGTACAGGATCTTGTCTTTCATCTTCCCTTTCGCATCTATGACCTGCTATAGAATAAAAATGATTTTATCCTCTTAAAATGTATTTCTCATGTTCTTCTGAAGAAAAAAAAGTTCTCATTTACCTAGCAATAACCTTAGTATGAAAAACTAAACAGAACTGGTTGCTGAAACTAATGCAAAATATGTCTTTGAAAGAAAGCGACTCCCAAGTAGTCAGGCTGCATATATCAATAACTCCAGAATTATGTATTACTACTCTGACACTCAGTTCAGCCCCTTGAATACAAGGTATTTGTGTGTGTCCACTTAACTTATATTACAATGCCCCAGATTTTCCATGTGCTACACATTCTGGTACAGTAATTCTTCATTTAACATGGTAGATACATTTCAGAAAATGATTGTGTTAAGTGAAAACGTGTTATGAGGGGTCAATTTTCCCATTGAAAATAATGGAAAAGGTGGGGGCTGCATTTCAAGCGGTGGTGTCGAAGTCAGTTTTCTGTTGGTGCTGAGTTGTCTCCAGCCTACACTTGCTAGCAGCCGGCTGCTGAGCACAGGCAGCTTCCTTGGGACCGGGACATAAGGTTGGGGGAGAAAGGGGACTGGGTTACAGCAGGGAGGAGAGGTGTTTGGCTCTGGGGAAGGGAAGGCGAGGAGAGGGAAGGGGGATTGGGTTGGGAGTATGCCCCTGTGATGGGTCTGCCGGGACCCACACTGCGTTCAGCGAGGAGGGGGTCGGCAGGGAGCGGCGAACCCTCCATCACTTTGCAGGGAGGCAGGGGAAGCCCCGCACAGCTGACGGCAACAGGGTGGGTGGGGAAACCCAGCCACCGGCCTGCAAGCGGGGGCAGAGGAGAAGGGGCAAGGCGCCCAGACGGCTACCCGGGGCTTCCCCGCCTCCCTGCAAAGTGGTGGAGGGTTTGCCGCTCGCTGCGCCGTTCCCCGCCAACCCCCCCTCACTGGACACAGTGCGGGTAACAGCAGACCTGTCACAGGAGCAAACTCACAACCCAATCCTCCTCCCCTTCCCATCCCCAGAGCCAAACACCTCTCCTTCCTGCTGTAACCCAGTCCTCTTTCTCCCCCAACCTTATGTCTTGGTCCCAAGGCAGCTGCCTGTGCTCAGCGGCCGGCTGCTAGCAAGTGCAGGCTGGAGCCGCGAGTGCACATGCGACTCACAGTAGCCCGGCCGAGAGAGCGGCTGACCGAAGCACTTCCATATTATTTCAGGGACAGTCGTGTTATTCAAAAAACGTTCCCTAAAAAAAAATCATGCTATCATGAAAACATGTTAAGCAGGCACGTGTTAAACAAGTAATTACTGTATGAAAATAACATTAGAGATGTAGTGAAAGAAAATTTGCAGGATTTTTGTAATTGGATAGGGGAGAGAGAAATAAATTGCTGATTTGGTAACACTACAATGTTTTTCCTAATTGTTAATCTGAAAAACAAAAAACAAAAAAATTACAAAAATACCAAAACAAAACATTCAGAAATTCTGTTTCAGAATTTCCTATTTTGGGAGGGAGAGGAAGTAAAACATTAAAGATAGCTCTCACAATCAACACAAAATATTTTATTTAGCCCTATTTTTTTGCCAGAATTGCTAGTGAACCAAAACACATATAACTTTCACAGCACTAAATACATACGGTAAATTACTAGGGTGAAATAAACAAAATTAAACATACATATCTAATACAATCTGCTCTTTGTAAGTAAAGTTGAGTTCCATCAGGAAATTCAAACTCTTGAAAAACTGCAGGCATAACTGGGATTAAACAAGGATCAAAAGTGTATGTATGATGAACTCCAATAAAAGCTACAAAAAGGTGAAAAGAGCTGTGAAGTGAAAAGTGAAGACTACTGCAATAAATGCTATGAATAACATTTCCTGAATTACTGTAGAATGCAGAATTATTTTATTCATGTGGAAGATTTCCCCCTCGCTCAATAACTGTCACCCACTGGCAATTATGATGCTCACGGGACATTGGGTTTGTTTGGGTTTGTGAAATATATGTATTATAAACCACTACAGAACCATGAAAGTTAAAGAGCTTAAAAAGTCAGTAGCTGCATGAAAGAATGACCAAAATCGAAAGGACTGTGATTCCTCTGCATAAAATGGCTCATGTTTCCCATTCCAACTGCCTTTTGTTTGGAAAAGGGTCACTCAGGTCCAAGTACTATAACTAGTGCCTTTGAACTTTCCTTTTGCGTGACATTCTGAGAGCGGTTACATCAGATCCAGGAAGAAGGAAACATGGTATGAGGTTTAGCAGTGAATTAATTCAACCACGAAGAAAGTCTTTGAATTTAGACTTCATAACTGGGTAATAAACAGCTGCACATTGCAGGAAATAAGAGAAACATACTGAGCTGCTAACCATTTCCTTGTATGGTTTTCAGAACCAATTCTAATAGCAGTGCTAGGTTCAAATATATATGTAAGACAGCAAAATGATTACTTCAATCTTTGGGGACAAGAACAGTCCTCAACAGGCCCACAGCTGCCACAGGGCCCGGGTCAAGGTGAGCAGGGTTGTTGGCTCTGCACCCCTGGAAGGGGCAGGGCCGAGGACAGAAGGGGCAGAGCTGAGGGCAGAAGGAGCGGGGCTGAGGGCAGTCAGCCCTTAGCACTGCTCAGTCTGCAGAACCCCCCTCCAGGCTTCAGAGCTGCGCAAAGCATCGCTCCTGCAGCAATTCAAAGGGACCGGGGAATCAGCCGTATCAACAGCTGGGAGTTCTATGTCCCTTTGAAACTCTGGGTCCTGGGGTAATTCCCACCTGGCTCCCTCCCCATCAGCAGACCTGACTGTCTTTATTTCCCATATCTATCACAATGGGATCCTGGTCCATAACAACAACACTTAAATTAATAATATTGTGAACAAATATTAGTCTTGCTCCCTCAAAGCTCCTATTTCAAATTTTTGAGCAGGTAGGTTAAAAAAAATCTTATTGAACATGGAGAAATTTTTGATCAACTTTTTCACAAAAGGGCTCTCTCTCATCAATGAAAAAATTCTGACGTTTTTTTTTAAACTTATCCTTTTGGCCCAAGTGGAGCCAAACTCTTTAGCATGTGACAAACGTGAGGAGTCTTAAAAAGGAGGCATGTCAGGAGGGACTCGATTTGGCACGCACACTCTTGAAGTTAGTTGTGTGATGTATTGCTCAACTGGCATTTTAAGAGACTTTCCAGTTACTAACTAGTTCTTAATTTATTTAGGGAACTGGAGGATGGGATCATAGTTAAACCTAGTAGTTAAAAAAAGAACAAAACATGATGGAGACACTGGAAGTGTTAAATAACTTTAACAGTGGCAAGGAAAAAATTATTGACTCTATCCTAATTGTCAGAGTATTATTTTCCATGTTATCAGGGAGAATATAGGTACGCAGCTTTTTCTAACAGTTTAACCCCCAGCTCACTATACCTAAAATGCATCCCTGTTCAGTAAGGAGTAACCGGAGCAAAGGGACACAATGAGAAATGTATGGGCCAGCAGGGTTAAAGTCAATAAGGATTTGTTTCGGTCTCTAAGGACCAAAACAAATCCTAACAATGGTATTACATGGTTTTCATTCCTCACATGTAACAGACTCACTTCTAAACAACTTGCACCAGACTGCATCTGGTCCTCCAGGGAATTTTGAGAGAATGAGAGTGAAAGATGAGTTCACCCTATTACATGTCTGCCAGACACAGCTGCAGCCCTGTTGCTCAGGAAAGTATTCCATGTGTGTGCCCCTACGGGAAGAACTCTTGCACTCTCCATCCCACTTTCACTTATAACTGGCTATGTTCATGAGGGGCTAGGGGAAGGCTGCACCCCAGAGCTCCCCAGGGATGTCAAAGTTCAGCCCTGCCAACAATATGGGGCAACATCATATTGGCATAATTTATTCTCTAGTTTATGACACCCATTTTAAATCCCTGAACCCCAGAATTTATATACAACTGACTTGACAGGCGAGAGAATGACGATTTTGTATTTGGGGCATTTGGAGGGAGATGGTAGAAAACAAGCATCACTCTCTCAAAATGTGCAAAAAGTTTCTACATGCTGTAGGCTCTCACCTGTGGCCTGTCCATAAATGGAAAGAATGACATTTACACATCAGGTCTGGAACAGGCAAAGAGCAAACACCTTTTCCCTCACATTTGGAAAGCTCAGTTCAAGCACACAGTTGCGAAGGTTAGTCACACACAATTTTACATGCAAGTTCTCTTCACTGTATTTATTTTATGTTGCTCAGTTACAACAAGAAAATGTACAATGTTGAGCTTCTAAGTCATGCAGCCGAACAAAGACAATTGTACAAAATAATGTAAGACAAACCCAAATCTAATTATTTAGATTTAAAATTTACAAACATGGTTATAAGTACCTTTGGCCTTATCTAAAAACAATCTCATAAAAGAGACCAAGCAGCCTATATTTCTCACTCCAAAGTCAGAAACTAATTGACAAAAGATTA
This sequence comes from Pelodiscus sinensis, assembly GCF_049634645.1. Lineage (NCBI taxonomy): Eukaryota > Metazoa > Chordata > Testudines > Trionychidae > Pelodiscus > Pelodiscus sinensis. The sequence continues at coordinate 59,965,205 of NC_134717.1, read as the reverse complement.
AATCAAATCAACACAACCCTTTTAAGCAGTTGGGTGGCTTAATTTTATTTTGCACATGTACACGTCTTTATAATGGCTATGCAAATGCAGGAACTAGTGTAAAAACCTGGGCTTTGTCGCATGCCCTGAAGATGACAGGTTTGTAGAACAAATGGCCATTTGTATGGCCCGTATGCAAAAATGGAAGACAGGTGCTGCCAATCACCAGGCAGACATAAATATGGCTCTTCAGCCGCAATCTATCCCCCTTGACTGAGACAGCCCCAATCTGTCCTACCAGCCTTTGTTATGTCTCACAGGATGACCGCAACACATACCCAGTCCCAATTTTTCCCAAAATGTGTGCTCAGTACTGTCCATTGCACCTGTCAGGAGTCAATATTGACCAGTTTTCAACTTTAACTGCAGTTACCAAACAGTTCCATTTAAACAAAGTTCTGGCTTGGTTTAAATTAAAGATAAAACAAGTGTATTTATAAAAGAAGATATGATTTTAAATGTATTCAATTATAAGTTAAAATGGCTACAATCAAATAAAAGTGAAAACATGTATCTAAAAGTATAAACCAGTGTCACAAGTTGTGGTTGAAGGCTCAAGTTCTAGTCGAAGGCTTTGTTCAACATGGCTTTTCTCATCCATAGTCTTCCAGTAAGCTGCTGACTGACCCTTTCCTTGATCAGAATCTTTTCCAGAGGCCTAAAGATGCTGGTGTTCTTGTTAGGCGACAGAGGGACAACTTGGGGTTCTTTGCCCCATTCTTTTAAAATCCAGCAAACCTCTGAAGTGGATTCTTCACCCTTCAAAATTAAGCTCATTCGAACAGTAAAGGTGATATGGAGTCTGATGGTGAAGGAAACTCTAGGCTCTTTCTCCACCATTTGTGTTTGCTGAAAACCCAATTGTTGTTTCCCGCCATCACTTCCCCCAATGTCTTTAGTAAACTAGTTATATGTAAATTGAGGTAATCCACATGCCTTTGTTTATTAAACCTGTTTAACATCTTTTGCCCATCTTTTGCATGGCTGAGTTGTTTAGAATGTGCACTAATATTACACAGGGAAATTTATAACTTTACACTAAATATTACTATGTACATTTCACCACAATATTATTGACCAGGAATGTGTAATTTTCAAATGATACCTCAAAAGGAATATTTTTACAAAGACCATTGTGGCGTGTAAGGTATGGATTTAGGGATGCCTAGTTTCACAGCAACAAACTGAAAATGTGAAAATGTGCAGCCTTGAAATTGTGAATCACAAATCAAACCATGACTCAAAGAGAGGGAATTTATGATGGTGAAAAAGATTTGGATGACAGCTGTAATCTCTGCATTAAGAATTGAATAAGTTATCACGATAGTTTAGGAAAATACTTGATGTCTCCTTCACTCAAATACAGGAATTAGGAAAACCAAAAAACTGAAGATTTAGCTATTAGTTCTTTCTGAACCCAAAACAATTTTAAAAAGCACAGAAATGGTGCATCTACACTGCACTGTTATTTCAAGATAACTAGCATTATTTCAAAATAAAAATGCAAGCATCTACACAACCATTCTGTTATTTTGAAATAATTTCAAAATAACAGATGGCTTATTCTGAACACTGTAAACCTTATTCTATGAGGAATAGCATCTATTCCGAAATACCTATTTCGAAATAAGGCGTGTGTAGACACTCCACTGCTGCTATTTTGAAATAGTCCCTTCCTAGGGCCATTCTAAGTTATTCCTCCCAGTGCCTCCTGGGGCTCTAAATCGAGAGAGCATGTCTACATTAGAGAAGCCTGCCTCAGACTAATTTTGTGGCGTACCTGCAGTGTTGACATGCTATTTTGAAATAAGCTATTTCGAATAACTATTCTGGAATAGCTTATTTTGAAATAAGCATGCAGTGTATCCAAAAGGACATAAAAAACATAAAAGGACACTTTTCACTTAGGATGCTATAAAATTCAATATTTACACCAATTTATTCCTGTTTTCAAAGTGCCAGGGTAAGCACTTCCTTTAGATACAGATATAGGTGTTATTCCAAAAGGTATTCTATACCCTTTCTTATTAAAGGCCTTCTCAGATGTTTAATGTGATAAAATGAGATGCTAAACTCTTTTCATCCTGAGTGGGTACCCGATTCACTATTGTCCTCAAAACATCCAATTCTGTCCATTCTTACGCTCAATCAGATGAGAATCTCCTTGTTCTAGATAGTGGATCAGATGACAGAATCAAATCCAACTTAGGTTTTTAGGTCATTAGCCCTCCACACTTACTCTGAGAAGTACTGCTTACAGATGTGTAATTTCACCGTCCTTGTCTTGGGGTGGGCTCACCACCATGGGGCTTCCTGCTGGTTGTTTTGAGAATTAGCTCACATCCATCAACAAGACACCCTCCAGTGGTGGCGTCTTGCTTGCCATTACTACCACTCTGTTGTCTCCTCCATCTGTGACCCATGTTGCTCCCCAGATCTGGGGGTCCTCCTCTAGGCACTGTCCCGTGTCTATGCCCTGCTCTGCTGTCCCTCCCCCACTTCTAGGGGAACCAACAGTCTATTGTCCAGCCACCAGCTGACATACCAAACTGCAGCCTTTCGCTAACCACTTCCCTCAGTGGAAAGTGGGGGTAAGACAGGGAAACCCAGGCCCACCTGCTACTCTGGATTCTTACCCAAAGATCCTATAGTTGGCAGCCACTCACTGCCCCTTTTCCAACTCCTCTGCTGACTCTTGTCCCTGGGGCACTTCCCCCATAGTCCTGGCAACTTTTCAGCCTCAGCCTTATCAGGGCCTCAGTCTGGCAGGCCTCAGGCTGGAGCTTGCTATTACTCGCCTGACTCTGTGTAGCTGTGTTCTGCACAGGTAAGTCTCAGCAGTCCGTCTTTCTCCCTTGCCCTTTAGGGAGAGGGTGGTTTGAGCATTGGCCGGCTAAACCCAAGGTTGTGAGTTCAATTCTTGAGGGGGCCATTTAGGGATTTGGGGCAAATCTGTCAGGGATGGTACTTGGTCTTGCCACGAGGGCAAGGGACTGGACTCAATGACCCCTCAAGGTCGCTTCCAGTTCTATAAGACAGATAGGGAGAGACTGCCCTCTGCTCTGCTGAGCACCCCTTTATATAGGAGGTGTTCCAGCAAGCCTTCTCCTGACTGACTTGCTTAATGAGCTCACCTCTGATTGAAGAGTTCTGTGCTTTAACCCCTCCTCTTCCTGAGTGGGCAACCAAAGCATTACTGTATTCAATAGAACCAACTGTGAGAATAAGTGTTCAAATGATACAACCACAAAACTGAATCCTTAATTTGTAGCTGTCACTAAAACTAGTAAAATACTTGAAATGCAAGTGCAGCAGAACCACCATTTTATGAACTAATTGGGGTTCATAAAACCCAATTTTATGAACTAATTTGGTTCATAAAACCAAACTGAACTTCTTAAAATTACAGTTTGTATTCTGTGTGAGAGTGGCAGTATGATGTACTGCATTGCTTTCTTCTTGTCCTTCAAACCACTGCGAGGCTATTTTCAATTCCTTGAAGGCATTGGAATGTGAAAGGATGTCGACTTATTCTTCATTGACATTCCTTTCATTATGCGATTACCGTTTTTCCCGACCAGGAAAAATGGTTTGTACAATTTGTTGTTCATAAGACCGGTGTTTGTAAAATCAAGTTTCTACTATAATTCAAACTCTCAATTATGACTACGTGCCTTCCTCATAATATATGTGCACTTTTAACAAAATGTTTTACCTCGGGTCACAGGAATTTCAATACCACGCCCAGATTCTAAATTTTGTAATGTAGCTTGCAAGCCTGTAACCTAAAGAATAAAAATAAAGAAAAGTTATGTGGACTTTGATTTTGTACACTGCCACCACAAGTAAGAAACCAGAATATGCATGCATAAATAATCAATCAGTAAATACCATGTGCAATTACTGATTTAACTAATTCACTAAAATTACTCATTTCATTCACTTTTCCAGAAACATCTCCAGTATAACTCATTTTGAAAATATTAAGTCCAACAATGGCATACAATAATCCATCCCCAATTTCTGGTGGTGGGAATATTATATATTTATTTAAACAATGCAAATGTTCTGGGCCATCTTAAGGGCATTATCTAGACTATGGAGAAGATCGAAGGACAGATCAAATGCCACAGTGTTGATTTAGCGGGTCTAAAAAAGACCTATTAAATCGAATGCTGAGGGTTCCCTCGTTGATGCTGAAACTCCGATGCCTTGTGAGTAGAGAAGGAAGTCAATGGGAGCATTACTCCCATCAACGTCCTGCTGTGAGGATGGTGCTGAAGCTCGGCTTAAAGTATGTCGACTCCAGCTGTTTTTGACACATGCACTTCTCATAATAATTTCTCATTGAATTAAAAGTTAGTTTGCTAACATAATACGGCCCATGATATTGTCACAATAAAATAGCTATCACAATATGCTACTGTGCATTTAGGAATGCCTGCCATTCTAGCAGCCGGTAAACTGACCTGCCATGTATAAGATCTTTCATTTTCATTGCACTAGAGAATGATTTCACAAGATAAATCTTTTATTATGTATTTCAATTATTAGACTTTTACTCCGGGTGCCGATGTAAGGCTGTAACACTCTTTCCTCTAAGACATGAAGACATGTTCCTTTGTTCTCAACCCATCCCTGTACGAAATGGGCAAGATCTCTATAGACTGGTATACATGATAAGATAAAACAAATCTTTTATCTCTGCACTTGGAGGACCAAAGTGTCTGGTGCCTACTACTTCAGGAAGCGGAAGTTTTAGGATCATTCCCAGGTAGAAAATACTATATAATTCTTTAAGCATGAGTAAATTATCTGGAGGTTAGCAGTGATCTTAGAAAACTAAGATCCAGTTTACTGATACTGCATCTCCACAGGTATGTTTAGAAGTACCTGACACTATGAAAATAAATTGACACTTTCCTTTCAACCTTTTGACTGACAACATTTGACTAAAACTATTTTGGCATCCACTAAACTTTAAGGATGGTTTCCTCTGAAATATCTATAATATCCCTATGGGCAGGGCTTGCCGAACCGCGGCGAGCCCCACTCGCCAGCTGCGCTGTCTGGCAATCTGCACGTGCGCAGATCGTTCTGCGCATGAGCAGATCACCCGAACCCAGCTCTTACGGGTTGCAATCTACTCGCCATGGGCGAGTAGATTGCATTATTTGTCAAGCCCTGCCTATGGGGCTACTTGAGTATCTTCATCCAATCCAGAATCTGGTCCACAGATATCCACAGATTTGCAGGAGTAATCTATTATTATAATGACAGTACTTGGATATTGGATCAGTATAGGTACTCTAACTAGGTCATAGTCTCACTCATGTTTCATTCACAAATATGAAAGCTGAAAGAATGATTCAGAAGAACATTTCAGTATTCCCATTCCTGTGAATAAAATTTAATGCAGTTTTTCCACCCAAGTAAAAGCCCTGTTCAACTCACAGTTGGCCTAGTAGAGAGAGACAAATTCTAGGAGTCAGTACTAGTGATTTTGTCAGAATATGTTATGAAGACCAGGACTTTAACAGGATTAAAAAAAGAACTAGATACATTCATGGAAGTATGGTCCACCAATGCTTATTAATCAGGATAGGTAGGAATGGTGTCCCTAGCTTGTTTGTCAGATTACAGATGATTACCTGTTCTGTTCTGGGGAACTTGGCATAGGTCACTGTTGGCAGACAGGATACTGGGCTAAATGGACCTTTGGTCTGACCCAATGTGTGTCATTGATATTGAGACGATAAAAAGTTTCAGAGGGGTAGTTGTGTTAGTCTGTAACTGCAAAAACTTAAACAACAAATAGTCTTGTAGCATCTTAGAGACTAATGAATAGTCTTATAGCACCTTAGAGACTAACAAAAAATGTAGATGGAATCACGAGCTTTTATGGGCACAAACCACTTCTTCAGATAAATCTCATGATACCATCTACATTTTTGTTAGTCTCTAAGGTGCTGCAAGACTATTCATTGTTTTTCAAGTTTTTTCTGAGGTGATTGCAAGTTCTTACAGTTTAAACCATTAATAAAACTTTATCTCTTCCACTACATGAAATGTAGGGCAGCTGAACACAGATAGGACTTTAATTCAGGCTGTCCTCACTATAAGTCCAAGATACATTCCAAAAACCTTGGACTTACGGTGGAACAACTTAAAGCAGGGAATTTTTTCCCCCCACAGCTGACTTCCATTTACGCAAAATGGGTTTTTTTTTCCTGCATGACTTAAGAGTGGGGAATGGAAGGACTTATAACATATCAGTTCCTAGAAGCGCCAACAACTTTCATGCAGAACAGATGTATCCTGGGGGGATTTATAGTGGGGATGCTCTGTATTTTGTCTGGGTGCTTTAAACTGAAACATCAAGATTCCTGTATCTGCTTCCAAAGAACAAAATATTTGTAAATCACATGAAACTCAAAAATACTCTTCTTCTATCTCAAGCTTTCTTTGATTTAAACAAAAAAAAATATGAATCTGTTCCCAGTATGTTTCTGCCAGTGTAGTAGACCATATTTTTACCTGACCAACTGCTCTGTCTCTCTCCAAGCTGGTTAACATTTTCTGTCTCAGTATACTCTGGTATTTTTCAGTCAGCTGCTTCAGCATTGGCTCATATGATGCATAATGTGCCTTCAGCCTATGAACAATAAAAGGCCAAGTGTATTTTAAAGGATGACTGAGTTAAATCAGCAATTTCCATCTAAATAACTTTTTCCCCCATGTACTGTAGAGAAGAATAAAAAGTAGAAAGGTCAAAACACAGGAGACAGCTAATCTTATTTAGCATGCAACTGCCCCACTGGAGTGCCAAGAAAAAATATTTATATATCAGTTGTTCAGTAATAGGATCTATATATCCTGACACCAAAACCTTTTGAAGTCATCTGTCCAGTTCTGTTTTCTGTTTTCAGCAATCCCCTAATCTTCAAAGTACATTAAATGCATTACATACATTAACCTTTATTAATCTTTGCTTCCTTCGTATAGATGGATTTTATTTCACTGGGAGAAAGAAAAATGCAGACAGGATTTGACAACCAAGTAGGCTACTTATTTAGAGAAATCAACTATGAAATTTTGAGCATTAATTACAAGTAGAAACTATATTGAGATGCCTTCATCAAATTAACATGGAGATAAATCTCTCCCACATTAACTCAGGCATCAAAGTATGGAAATGCTCTATTTTTCAGGAGAAATTGCTCAGCTCAATACACAATAATTAACAACTTCAAGAATATTGTATTTTGCCAGAATGCGCACAAAAAGAGACACAACTGGGATTGTTCTTGCAGGAAGATAGACTGTAAAGTTAAAATGCACATAATGAGAGTCAGCCAAAATCATGAAACTTCTAGATATGTCCCACATCAAATGCCAGCAATGCCCCACTGCAATATATATTGGACAGCAATGCCCCACTGCAATATATATTGGACAAACTGGACAGTCCCTATGGGAAAGTATTAATGGACACAAATCAGATATCCGTAAAGGGAACATACAAAAACCTGTGGGAGCACACTTTAATCTCCCTGGGCATGCATTACAGATCTTCAAGTGGCTGTTTTGTTACAAATCAATTACAGGAGCCAAATACACAAGGAAGGACTGGAACTTCAGCTCATTCCCAAATTCAATTCTCACACCTCTGGATTAAACAAAGATACTGGATGGTTAGGTCATTACCTACTTATCAAACAATGAAGGAGACAATGGTTCTTTGTCTTTGAAGAATCTCATGATACCATCTAGATGTTTCATCAGTCTTTAAGTGTTTCCTGACTCTGTTGTTTGCTAATTAATGGTTCTAATTTGCCCCCCTTTGATTATCTAGTCTTTAGGTATTTTCCCTATTGCTTTCCAGCTCCGCTTTCCCTTGATATATTTTTTACCCACTGCCTTTTCTTGTCCCTTTTGCTACTCCCAATTTTCCCTTCTTCCATGCCCCCCACACCCCCCACCATCTCCCGTATTTATTTTGGTCCCAGACATCCAACACTCGGGTCATCTGAAGAAGTGGGCTGTGCCCATGAAAGCTCATGATCCCATCTACATGTTTTGTTAGTCTATAAAGTGCTACCAGGCTATCTGTTGTTTTTTTCAGTTTACCTGTACAGACTAACTCGGCTACCCCCTAAAACTTTAAAATTGATCAATTCAAACCCAAAAAACTCTATAGCAGCGAGTCTCCGAGTTCTAGTCAATTGTCCTGTGCTCCTAGGACTCATGTTACAGGCCTAAAAATAGCAGTGTAGACATTTTCACTCAGGCTGGCCCCTGGACTCTGAAACCTGCTGAGGGGCAGGTGGGTCTCAGAGCGTGGGCTCCAGCCCAGGGTGAACATTTACACTGCTATTTTTAGCCCCATAATGTAAGTCCAAGTCAATGGACCCAGGCTCTGAGACTTGCAGCCATGAGTTTTTGTTTGTTTGGACTTTTTTGCAGTGGGGATGTACTCTGGGTCAGCAGCCTAACCGTGGACCGCACAGGAATGGCAAGTAATAGTAGCTGAAGCAGAGGAGCACAACAGTTCTAGGAGCAGCAGCTAGTCTGTAATGATGAACTTATGGAAATTAATATTAAAGAACTCATAGGGAATTTTCATATAACCATGTGGGCTTATTTGCACCTAAAGCAATTCAAATCCCAGGCAGACGGTTAAAGTTTCAGGAGACTTAACAAGGATAGAAACACTAATTATTGCAAGGATTACCACAACAGGCTTGATTTCTACAGGTACAACAACTTGTTACTGATGGCTCTAGGGCATGTCCCCTAGGATGCAGGTGGGTAGGGCATTTTACTCAACCTAAGCAGTGTCTCATCATTTACATTGCTAGTTACAGCCATGCTAGGTGGGCGTACAATGTCTGCAAGCCACAGGACACCACACGTGCAGAAATACTTAAAACAACCATGTTCACGAGGAAAATGTTAAATAGATTTTTCAAGATAACTAACATTTAGGCTACTCAGAGAACCTTTTCTACTAGGTTACAGCCCCAAGAAGGTTGCTGCATTTGAAAAGAACATATTAATAATACAGTTACCACTAGCAGCCAGATGCGTGAATGCTCATTTTTGGAAAATAATGGCTCACAGCATTAGCAGCATGGAGAAGTAAAGTACTAGAAATCCTGTGAATGGATCAAGTGACAGATAGCCTCATATCAGCAACAAAAAGTAGATCTTATATCTGTAGCTACCATTCTTTTAGATTTTGAATAGAAATGACAGAGAGACTGACCAAACACTAATGGAGTTTTTTAAAGGTAATAAATACAGGTAATCAATAAGATTAAATGCTTCTATGGAAAGTTCATGTATGTTAATAATGATACACTTAAAGGGGCTTGGGATTAAGTGCTTCAGGAATTCACCCCAGGAACTTCTATCCACATAGTGGTAAGGTATCATAAATCACTCCAAGGCTCTTCACAGAGAACTTGAGGGGACAATCTTAGTTATTTTGTCAGACAGAATACAGTGTTTGTGGAAAAGAATGCAATATGATGCTCACACATCTCTTAAACACCAATACTTTGACAATGTTGATGCTCCACTAATGTACTTGATTCCATCTAATATTTCAAAGCTACTTTTAGAAGTATCTTCCTGCTTTACGGGATGTTGTCTAGACTGAGCGTGTGGTTCATATCCCTGTGCTCTAAAACAAGGATGCAATTTCAAAATCTGCCACTGACCCATTGTTTGGTCTTGAATTACTTGCTTAATCAGTCTGTGCCTTAACTTCCCTCTATGTAAAATGGGGATAATACTGTGACCAAAATGCACCCCTGTATTCACATCGTAGACCAGAGGTGGACAAGTTCTGGCCTGCTGGCTGAATCTGGTCCACAGGATTAATCCCTGGAAGCCCCCCATCACTATGTTTACCTGCGCCACTGCAGATATCGGATGATTGTAACTCTCGTTGGCTGCGAAATGCTGTTCATGGCCAATATGAGTGTTGGGAAGCAGTTTCCTGGTCCATGTAGCTTCCTGCCACTCGCATTGGCTGTGACTGGTGATCTGCAGACAACAAGATCAGATATCACCCTATATCTGCAGAGGCGCAGGTATGCGTAGCGGCGGCAGTACACCAGGGATTAACTTTCGCAGAGAGGTGGACAGAGAAGTGGACAGTGGCCAAGAGAGGTGGACAGTCCAGAACACATGTTCTGGGAAGAAATTCAGAACAAGGAACATCTTAGGGTTACCCTGGAAGTAGTAACCAAAGCTGCTAGAAGCAGGTATGAGACTGGAGTGCTGCTCGGGTCAGAATTGCTGGAGCCGAGCTATAGCTATATACAAACACTCAGAGTATGACCTACATGCTGGCAGGCTCATTGTGTGTGAATCAAGTTCTAAGTTACTACAGAAAAGCATTATGGAGCACCCAACATTTCAGGGGCAACACTGCTCCTCCCTGGGTTCTAGACTGTACTCTAGAATGTCAAATAACACATGGCCTTTGGGCAACATTTTGAGATGTTCCCCTGAAAGATGCGGTATAAGTGCAAAGTAATATTTGCTTTTATATATTTCCAATCTTTCTCCTTCATTTTACCTATCAATAGTGCCTACTGTTCCTTCTCTAAAATGTAAATGCAGCTATAAAAAAAGATTTAAAAAAAACTTCATTTTGACTTCTTTCAAGTTAAGAAAGACAATATGGAAAGCAGAGATTATAAAATGTTATAGTAATGCAGGTTTATATTTGAGCATTTTTGCTATACTAGAGACAAAAAAAAGTACATCACTTCATTCTACAGATTAGATCAAAACATAGTCAACAAGTGTCAAGGACAAAAACGAATGACATTTTTTAAAAGATTGATTTATTGCATCTAACTCAAGTTGAAACAAATAAGTGAGTTTCTCCAACCACCATGAAAAAAAGGGAATTGACAGTCAAGGAACGTTACATACTTTATGTACCAAATAGTATGTATGTGTGTAGGTCTTTTTTCTCTGCCTCCTAGGAACTTTCCTCTGATTTCTGAAACACTGGAGACATTTGAATTTTAGAGATCTCAGTTATAATTTCTCTGCTTTCAAGGCTGGCCAGAACTGTGATTTAATGAGATGCTAGCTAAATTCAACTAGCTTTGGTGTACCAATTTAAAATTCATCCACGATATAATATTGCCAAGAAGCAACCCAAACTTACTTAGATTTTGTTAAATGACAGTAAAAAAGTAGATCGGTTTACTTACCTTTTAATATCACTAATGAGCCTGTTTTTTTCTTGGACCACTCGCTTATGGTGCATTCGATGGAAATCACGTTCTTTCTGTATTTTTTGCAACGCCTCCTTAGCTTTGCTGCATGAAAACACAAAAATCTGAAACTTGTAATTCAATCATCTGAGGACAGGGCCTTGGGAGACTGTATGATTTGAGATGGGTAATGGGAATCTGAATAATGTAACTCCATGTCTACATTATCCCGTAGTTGAAAGTACAGCTATATGAATAGCAGTATGTACCAAAGTGCTGCATTATAACTGCTCCATGTGGGTGCTGCAAATGCAAACTATCAGGGTTCTAGTTCACATTAGTTTAATCCTGTCTGAAGAGGAATATGATAGCTAGAAACTTTTTAGCTTCCCCTTGTTGATCCTGCAGGTGTGGCTACACTATAGCACTTTGGTTCCCACATCCCCATAGTCCAAATCATGGGGCAGTGTAGACAACCCCTAAATCACCGATTCAAATTCATCCCATATTGGTAGTGACTAAACTGAGAACAAAAAATGTGGTGGTCTCAGTCAACTTCCTACGGAATTGTCTGCTCAGAAAAGATCATCACCACAATGCTACTTGACTCAAATGAGAGACTGAAGACTGAGCTGTTATGAAGACCTTTTTCCTGAAGGCGATCCTTCCATGTAAAGTACATTGGTGGTTTAAAGCATGGAAGATCCCGCTTCCTCTGCAGCATTCCCCCTTTTGGTGCATACAGAAGACACTAAAATCTCTGAAACAGCTGTCAGTCTTGCTCTCTTCACAAGCAGTTAGCTAAACAGAATGGGGGGAGGGGGGGAAACGAGCCATTTACAGAACTAGGCTAGGACTGTCAGAGGAGCAGGGATCCAAAGGAGTTAGTCACCCAGATCCCATTGAATTGCAGTGAAATTTGGCATCAAACTCCTGTAACGCTGAAAATTCCAGCCCTAAACTCTGAGTCATCAGGAATATAAAGACTCTTTTAGAAATTATGCCATCTCACACCAACATTTTGCTTCTAGCTACACACGGCATACAATCCTACATACTGTATGAAGTGCTACACGCAACACAAGAGCAAAAACAAATATGTATTTTATCTGTGATAAAGGCAAGCAAATTTCTATGGACTTTTGGTGCAGTGGGAAGGAAGGCAAGCAAGGGTTCTAGCTCTTAAATTACTATCAATTCTGAGGAAGGTTTTACACTTTGTCTGATTTCAGCAGCAAATGGGGTATCTAATTGTGTGCATAGTTTTGAAAATGAAGACCCTAATCTATTGGGCCACAAAATAGATTAGATTCCTATCTGTAAAATAAGAACAATAGCTAGATTTCCTTACCAGAGCATTGTAAGGCTAACTGAACTAATGTTTGTAAACTATATAAAAACCAGTGAACAACAGAGCCTTAAATCTGATAAGTTCTTCTTTTATATGTCTTCACTGCATATACAAGCCAAAGATTTACACAATCACCACACATCTGCCAAATACATCCCCGCCACATCAAGCGCTAGAAATTCTGTAACGTTGCTACACACAGGGGTCGGGGGCCCTCTGTGGGTAAGGGCATGTTAAATGTGATTACCATTAGAGATACGCACATACACCCCAAAGCCTCTGTTTAAACAATAGGGGAAATGGTATAAAATACCTAAAGCTGCAAGGAAATATAGAATCATAGGACTGGAAAATACATCTGAAATCAAAGTCTAAAGCCTAAGAGATTCAAGGTATCTCAAATCATAAAGATTTTATACTCCAGCTGGCTCAAATTGTGATACAGTAACTCCTTGCTTAGCATTATATAGTTATGTTTCTGAAAAATGCTACTTTAAGCAAAATTGTTAAGCAAATCCAGTTTCCCCATGAAAGTTAATGTAAATAGAGAAGTCAGGTTTCAGGAGAAATTTTCTCAGCAAACAGAAGGCAGTATATACATATACAATACAAGTTTTAAACAGTGTAATACTGTACACCGCAAAGATGATGGCGAAGCTTGGTTAAAGTGGGGGAGTCAGAAGGTGGAATATTTCCCAGGCAATATCTTGCTACTAAATGATGAATTAGCACTCGACTGATCTTGCAAGGGTTAACATGTTAATGTAGCATCACACTCAGAGGCTGGAGGGAGGAAACACAGAGGTAAGGCAGTAGCTGCAAACACTTTCCTGCAGAAACCAAACAGGATGATGACCCACATGATGCTGCTAGAGTGCACCACTCTCTCCTGTGGATGGTGCACACACAGCAGCATAGTGTCAAGGGTGTGTGTGTGCGCACGTGTGACAGAGACACATACCCTATGTATGAGGAAGCAAACAGAGATACACACTGTGTTTGTGTCTGTGAAAGAGAGAGAAAATAGAGACATGCATTGCCCCTTTAAGTCCACTGACCCCACTTCAAGTACACTGCCCTTGTAAGTAGACCAAGAAGTCCAGACACAGGACTCTGAATTAGGGTTGCCACATGTCTGGTATTTGCCCAGACTGTCCGTTATTCGGGTCCCCATATCCGGTAAAAAACCCAGAAAATACTGGACATGTGAAATGTCCAGTATTTCCTGATTCCCTAGGACAGAAACCGAGTGGGGACAATTTTCCTCTACCGCATCTGGTGGAGGAATGAGGAGTGCAGGGCTATTTAAAGGCGCTGCTCCCTTCCCCCCCCCCCCCTTTGTTTAACAGCTTTGGTCTCCCCTCCTTTTTTTTTTTTCTCAACGGAATTTTTTCCCGGTGTTTTTTTTGGGGGGAGGGGAGGTTCGATATTTTTTGTTAAACGATCTGGCAACCCTAGACTCTGTAGCTGTGATACCCTGCTTTGTGAAGAAGGGGGTACAGAGTGAGGGACTTGATAGAAGAGGGGGGGATATCCTGACTTCAGAAACTCTCTCCCCACACACACCAAGAAGGAGGCTTCTGGGAGCATCTCCGAGGCAGGGGACAGGAGCAGCACGGCAGTGCGGGAGGGGCAGCTGAACTGCAGCTGCCCAGCTGCATATACCTTACAGCGAGTTTAAGAGGGATGATGGGGGGCTTCCAGCCCACTCTGGTTCCAAGCTCTCACACTGCTTTTCCAGAAAATCCTAGGAGTAGTGGACAAATCAGGCAGCCAAACAACATTATAATGGAGCACGGCACAACTTTAAATAAGCATATGCTCTAACAGATAATCAATATAACAATGAAACAACATTAAAACTGGGACAATGATAAGTGAGGAGTTACTATATATGACTTGACTGAATAATAATTATTATACAAAGAAGGTAATATCTTCAGCAAGAGTAAAACAATATTGAAAACCATGCATGTATGCTATTTTACTCCAGTTGAGATCAAACCCTCCAGTGACATGTTAATTAGTTTATTTAAATCTACTTAAATTGAAATTAATGTACTCAAATACACTGCTTCAGAGTTCATGTTTGCAACATTTTCTTGTTCATACATTATACTGCTAGATATAAAATATCCTTGTTACAGCAAAATAAGTGTTCCAAAAGAAGACAAAGCAATTGCCAACCAATCTGAAGTTGACTTCAGTGAAGCTATGCTAATTTATACAAGCCTAGGATCTGATCTGGAGGGTTCAAGGGACAGAATAGGAGAATGACGGTTGTTTGGAGAGTTTCTCTCTACATTAAAAATAAATGCAATTTCACCTTTGATTTTCATGACTTTCAAATGTTTAATTTTTAGAATTACAACACTTGATTTAAAAAAAAATCTAAGTTTAATGATATGCCTAAATTTCAGTTAAACACATTTTTAGCACGATAATTAATGTTTGCAGAGATATTGTTGGAGTGGCAGGGCATTTCCTGACATACACTAGTTTCTTTTAGAACAGGTCTACACTAGGATCTTAGTCAGAGGCAGGCTCCATTCATGTGGACACACTACCTTGGACTATATCTGATTCTTCCCCATAGGGAGGACACAGAACTTTGAATTTGTAAAATCAGGTGCCCAGAAGTCAAACTTAATACATTCAGAATAAGTCTCCCCGTATAGACATGGTCTTGAGTTTTCTCTGGTTATTTCAGCAGGCATATAAAGGTTTGCACACATTGGACAGTGTATTAAAACGTATTATTTATTGTACACAGGATTTGAAAGTGATCAAGAATTTCTCTTTAAATGCTAAAAATCCATGGTAAAATTTGTTTGAGTAACAGGAATCTAGTAAGTATGCCTACCGTTGCTACAGAATCATTTGAATACTGTATTAAACAAAATTACATTCCAATTTTAGACACAAAAGCTCTTCCTATGACCATTAAACATTAAAACAGAAAGAAATTGGTTTAGTCTTTTAAACCGCGCCCCCATACTGGTGGTGTCACAAATAATGTCCCTTTTCAGCAAGTTGATCGTCAAGAACAGCAAGCTCAGAAGCAACCATTTTAATTAGAAGCTATTTTCAAATACATTTCACAGCGATGCATCTCACCATGCAAACTTTCTGTGTGAAACACTGAACATAATGAGTATCATCGTCTAATCAGTCTAATCAGCACTCCTCCATTATGTTCAGTTGGAAGCACTGAAAAATAAAGCTTAGTATATAACCAATGGGGAAAAACTTTGATTATACAAGTCTTTGAAGTTAAATATATAGTATAGTATATTTCATCCAACTCTGGGATTTGGGTTATACAGAGTAGATCCTCAGCTGGAGTAAACTGTCATAAATCCATTGAAACCAATGGACCTGACAATTTACACCAGAAATATCGGTAGACAATACCACCAGTCAAAAATATCAGAGGTAAGATTATAATTTTCCTTCTTGGACTTCAGTTTGCCACTCCTCACCTTCCTAGTTAAATGGGAGTAGGCGGTTGCATGGTTTCCCCTATACAACCAAACACAAGGTTCAGGGAGGCTGCAAAGAAGACTAGGGAATGGTTTGACTTAGGCTATGTCCAGACTGCATTCCTCTAGAAGCAGATCAAAAATTTAAATGAAGTGCAGATATACAAATCTCGCGCTTCATTTGCATAATTGTGTCCAAGTGCTTTTGCAGAAAAGGGTTTTTCGGAAAAAAAAACCCGCAGTCTAAAAGGGGTTCTTTCGAAAAAAAAAACCTTTTTCGAAAGAACCCGTACTCCTGAAAAAATAAGGTGACGGGTTCTTTCAAAAAAGGGGTTTTCTTTCCTGAAAGAACCCCGTCTACACTGCCGGGGGGAGGAGGGGAGTTCAAAAAGCCCTTTTTTGAAAAAGCACTCGGACGTGATTATGCAAATGAAGCGCAAGATTTGTAAATCCGCACTTCATTTGAATTTTCAATCTGCTTCATTTGCAGAGGAATCCAGTCTATAACTGTCCATCTCCCATTAAAACCCACTCCTAGATGTTAGTGCATGGAACACAAATGCAGAAAGCAGATTTTTTTTTAATAAAGACTGCAGCGTAGTTCATTATACAGCCTGAATGTAAATTGCTGTGTGAGAATTACTGTGCATCTTGCAAAACCTGCTACAAATGCAGTCAATAATTCCAAGACCTAAACTCCAAGACCTAAAAACCTTTGAAAGGGCTACAGGATCAGGTGTATAATGAGGAATTATTCTTCTCCTATATATGAGAACTTGCTACAAATTGTCATATTGCAACATATCAATACAGAGCACTAGATGGTAATTTCTCATCTATCCCTATAGACATTTTCATAATCCTATGGAGTATTTTGTTGTGACTATTAGATTTTAAGTATTATCAACTAAAGTCCAATAAACTGACATAAAAGAAATTCAGACTCAGCTCTCTCGACAGAGCTGAGACATACTTGGCAATTTCATTCAGCTTTCATTAAGGGTCTCATCCACAAGTGGTAAAAAGTGCAAAGGCACAGAGAAAATAGAAATGTATTAATTCCATTAAGAGTTTGATTTTATTTTATCTGGAGCTTTCGTGGTTTTAAAAAAGAAGGTATTTCATTAAAACTAACATACCTGGCAGCCTGTTTATAGTTTTCCAATTCCTTCTTTAATCTTCTGTTCTCTATCTCCAAATGCTGATTGTAAGTGTACATATCTGGGACAAATCCAATGTCTTTACGATCAATTATACCTTTCTGCATTAGTTCATACCTAATGTAACAAACAGATAGATGTTTTACTTTAAGTTCTTCTGTCCCCCCACCTAAGTGTTTCCCCCCACCATGTTTAATTTTACATTAAATAGAACTGCTAACACACATACCAGCCTCATTGAAAAATTATTTTATACTCAAACAATGATAGTACCACTCACTCTGTTATGCTGTATTTTAATTCCCTTATTTTTAGCAGTTTTCCCTAACAGCCAAAACACATCTTATTTATAGTTTACTGCCTTAGCCTCAACATTAGTTCTTTTCCTTCCTTCTAATTTACGTTATTGAAAGAAAACCTAAAGAATAAATATTAACCTCAATTTGTAGCCACTTAAAAGTAGTAGCCTCCATAGATACATAAAGTCCTTTTAGGTCAGTCTCAAATACATGCATTTTTTTTTTAATGAAGGCATCTACAATTTTGTTTGAGTCATAGGGTATGTCCAGACCACATGGCTCTGCTGACGGAGCCATATAGATGAGTTTACTAGACATAGGAAAATAAAGTGGCAATTTAAATAATCGCCGCTTCATTTACATCAAAATGGCCACCGTGCTGTGCCGATCCGCTGTTTGGCGGCACAGAGGGGCAGTCTGGACATGATGTGGTCGACAAGGGAAGCCTTTGTCGACTGCTCCAGTATGCCTTGTGATATGACCCATAGAGATGACCCCATCAATGGTCCCAAGTATGAAACTCATAGTGCACTAGGAGAAATATCCTAATAAAACTATCACTTTCTCTTTCATTTTACTAATGGCACTCTTTCATATCAGCATTATATTATATTTTCTCCTTGATTGTTTTGAAAGAGCTAATCACAAGCACATTTCCCATTGCTCAATATATTTATATATTTTTATTACTATCAAGCGAAATCTTGAGCCTACAAGCTTCTGTGATATAGCCTGTTTTGTGCTCCACACAGTTGCAGACAAAACCATATCTTGGCCGTGAATAGTGACTTTTAGGTGTCATGAATATTTGCAGATTACTCATGCAATATCTCAGTCATTCTTGCAATACTGTCTTTAACTATACCCAATCTAAGCCTCAAACTCTTTAAAGCAATCCAGCTCATAGGAATGATGTTATTGGAGATGCAGAATACCATTCAGCAGAAGATTAAGTGCCACATAGGCTTGTTGACAATACAAAAAGATAGATGATGCTATCCACAAGAACAATATTGTCTGACAGCTTTGGTCATAGTTCTACTTGAGCTGGGACTGAGTGTGAACCTCAAGATTTGCCAAGACAAAAAACAAATCCATACACAAATTTAAGAGCATAGGGGCTCCAGTTAACCCAAGGTGCCTCTGTGCCAGCAGAGATTATAAAGAAGTTTCATAGATTCCACAGCCATAGAGATGGCTTCCTAGTACACAGAAGTACAGTGTACGCTGCTTTCTTAGCTCTGACCAGGTAATGTGGCTCCATTCTTTGTTACAAAGGAGCAGATCATCAGCTGGTGGAAATGGTCAAAATTCTTTCAAGAGCAATGAAACTATACTCCAAGGAGCCGTGCCAATGTACCACAGCTCAGCATCAGCTCAAGGGAGCTGTGCCAATTTACACCAGTTCAGGATCTATCCCAGAATCCTTGGCTCCACCAACCATGATTGCCAGAGAGAGAGGTGTTGGAGCTGGAATTTCTAGAGGAAAGCACATCAGCAATCAGGTAGGCTAACCACATTACCCAAGTTATGCTACAAGAAAATGATGGCCATATCGGCTACATCTACACTGCAGTTATTTCATAATAAGCTATTCCAGAATAGTTATTCCAAGATAGCTTATTTCGAAATAGCTCATCTACACTGCAGGGAAGCTTCAAAATTAGTCTGAGGCAGACTTCCCAATGTAGACGTGCGATCTCGATTTAGAGCCCCAGGAGGAATAACTTAAAATGGGCCTGGTGGGAGGCTATTTTGAAATAGCAGAAGTGGTATGTCTTCACATGCCTTATTTCAAAATAGCTATTTCAGAATAGGCGTTATTCTTCATAGAATGAGGTTTACAGAAGTCAGAATAAGCTGTCCGTTATTTTGAAATAACAGAATTGCAGTGTAGACACTCGCATAGATATTTCGGAATAATGGCCACTATTCTGAAATAACTTAGTTGTATACCCACACCCATTATGTCTTTAATTTTTAAGTAGAGGTCTCATTAAATTATTAAAATCGAGGGCTTTTTTGTCAGTCCATGTATGGCATTGTCACAGTCCTAATAAAACACTGAATAATCTAGCTGGGTAATTTGGGAACCACCCACGGATTTAAAAGTAGCCATCCTTCTACAGAAACCAAAAACAAAAAAACAAAACTTCAAAACCATATGAAACAAGAAACAGCAAAACTGCAATTCATTAGCAAATTTAATACAATCAGATTAGGACAGAATAAGTATTTAGATTGGTTCTCTCACTACAAAGGCAATTTCCCCTTCTCTTGGTATAGACAACTCATCAACTGCTGTGAGGGAGCCGCATCCTCCCTGACTTAATTGGCCTCATTAATACCGGTTCTACACTTGGTAAGTAACTTCCCTCTTTTGTTATACTTTTGTTATACCCACACATACTGTTATATTTTATATATACATCCATCCCTGTCTCTATCGTTCCCATTCCAATTCATCTATCATTCCCATTCCAATTCATCTGATGAAGTGGGTTTTACCCCAAAAAGTTTATGCCCTAATAAATCTGTTAGTCTCTAAGGCGCCACAGGACCTCCTGTTTTTGCAGATACAGACTAATGTGAATACCCTTCTGAGACTTATGCTTAGATAATTTTATTTCTCTCTCTCTCTCAAAATTTGGAAAGGAACTGTGAAGCAGATTGAAGTGTGATTATAGCCAGGCATACATAGTACAGATGGGCATTCTTCAAGCTCTTTACCGCAGCTTAACTTGAAATAACCCAAGTACCTACTACATGAGATTCTCAAGAAGAGAGACCATCATTTGAGAGGTTATGACTTAAAGCACATTTGGATCTAACCTAAAATTCTGACATTCAATACAAGCTATAAATAAATTCATGTCTCCAGAAATGTTCTGAAGGAACTGGGTGGTGTGATGATCCTGCAGTTGTTAGCTAATGAATGGGTACTTGACTGATTAGCATGACAGTTCATCTTTGGATATCAGATAAAATGCTCTGCATTTTTAATATTTAAGATGACACGCTGTCACACTCCAGTTCTTATTGGAAATTTCTGCAGCAAGGCCAAGAAAGAAAAGAGCATAGAAGTTCAACTACCTTTTTACTCTTAAAATAGACACTTCAACCTACCACTGAGGCAGATTAGTGGGGACTTGCAGTATCATGCTGTCTGTACCTCTCTCTTATGAACAGGTTCAGGACAAATGGATAAGACTTAGATATCCATTAACTGCAGTGTACTTTAGAAGCCTGACATATTTCCCATTATACGCTCAACGGCATGATATTATATTTACAATTTAGTGAAAACATAACACGTAGTGTCTAGTATGTACTCACTATTAGGAAATATTTTGTTTACTCATTATATAAATTATGTAAAGTGCACTCTGACATTAAAGTTATAGGTGATCTGTAAATGCACAGGGCTACAAATACACAGCTATCTAGATAAAATATATGGCTTTAAAGAGCAGAATGGGTGCCTCTAAATGGTTGCAAGTGAAGCAGCAATTTTATGTCCTTTATTTTCCTTCAATGGGGGTAGATTTTCACTGTATAGTCTGGCCAGCACAAAGGGTAACACATTGGTGCACTGCCCCTTGAATAGCCTTTGTGTGTATGTGGGAGCGGGGGTGGATTGTGACTCAATCATAGTCTGTCTCCAGATTTCTCTGCTCCTCCAGGAAGGAATTATGCTGTGCTGGATCTATGCTCAGTGCTGCAATCTTTCCTCAGACTGCTGGTTCAACTGCACAAGACAGGACGCTGCAGCTCTGCAGAGCCTGCTTTCCACTCCCACTGCTATACCATAATCCATGTAACCTGTACAAGAGAGAAGGTATGCTCTGCACTCCCTGACAGCCTGGCATGGCCACTCAAGACAGTCTATGAATTTGTCCCTACTTAGTGAAGATAGATTAGCAAATTATGTATCCATCCCCCAAAGTGCTAGGAGACAGCTCACCTTTCACCCAAAGCCTGAAAGACAAGCAGCTCTTTGTAGATCGAGGAATGTTTAAAAAAAGCGATTGCCAGTTAAGAGTTTTCTGACCAAAGGTAGCCAAAGTTGGAGGAGAACTGATCAGCAGCTGGCAATGAGCACTTTGGAACTATACCAATTGATGCAAAGGTCTGCAGTGAATCTCTCTTTATGTTTCATTTTCCAGAGCTGTCAATCCAATACCATCAGCAAGCAAAAAAGGCATTACAAAAAGACTGGGGAGTCAGAAGAATACAGAACATACAAGAAGCGTACAACACTTTACAATATTCCATAAGCATTTGCAAACAAGGTTTTAAATTCCCAGGAGCATCGTTAGACACGCTACGACGTGCATGAGATTTGCACAAATAAAATACGATACAGCACCATTCATTACAATAAAGAAAATACGTACTTATTATCATTTAAGATAAGACATCAATATGAATAGGAAACATGTGATATATCCAAAGATAGTTAAAAGTACTCTATTTTCTCTATAGACACTAATAATTTTGTCCAATTTAATACAGCATTAGATCTTAGGCAGACTATTATATTTAAGTGGATCATTTGACAAATTAGTCAAGCTTTTTTTATGTAAATGAAAAAGATTCTTAACTAATTATTTTCTCATTTTAATTCCCATTAGGACTTGATCACAGCTTGGATCGGCTGTACAGGAGGAAGAGGAAGATATCAGTTCAAAGAAGAACTTGATAGCACTAATCTGTGCTCACTTCATTAAACAGTGTAAATCAGCAATTTAAAACCAGTTTTGATACCACTTGCTAATATCATACAAATGTATTTCAAAGGAAGTGGCTTAATACCATACAATTCAATTCTGAAAATCCTTATCTATACAAGTAGTATCTCTGAAGTTAAAGGGATTGCCCATGCAAGGAAGAAATATTCATGTGAGTAAATGTTCGAAAGATGAAGCCCATAAATTAGGATTTGAACCACTTTTATTTAGAGTCTGTTTTGCCAAAAGACTTGAATCCAAGCAAGATATTACCCTTACAAAGTTTCATTTCCATACAAAATCTGTCATTTATATCTGTGTAGTCATAGCTGTCTGTTGCCATCAGAGTTACATATCTGATATCCATCAGCTGCTTACAAGCTAAGAGTTACAGAAGTTCCTGAATGGTGCTCTTTATGCATGAATGTACTGAATTTAAAATAATGTCACTGTATAAAAAAAATGCAATATAAGTTACATAGGCAATGCCTGCCTTTGGAAACTCTGCATCAGTAACACCAGTGTCTTACAAGTGGCCGGGAATTGGTCCAATGAACGAGACACAGTAACAGAGGGTACGTCTAAACTGCATGCCTCTGTCGGCAGAGGCATGTAGATTTGTTTGTTCAGCAAAGGCAAATGAAGCCGCGATTTAAATGACGGCAGCTTCATTTACATTTACATGGCTGCCGCGCTGAGCCGACAAACAGCTGATCAGCTGTTTGTCGGCTCGCGCGCTAGTCTGGACGTTCCCCCTGTCGACATCAAAGCCCTTCGTCGGCAGCCCCGGTAAACCTCATTCCATGAGGAATAACGGGGCTGCCGACAAAGGGTTTTGATGTCGACAGGGGGAACGTCCAGACTAGCGCGCGAGCCGACAAACTGCTGACCAGCTGTTTGTCGGCTCAGCGCGGCAGCCATGTAAATGTAAATGAAGCCGCGATCATTTAAATCGCGGCTTCATTTGCCTTTGCTGATCTGTCTAATCTACATGCCTCTGCCGACAGAGGCATGTAGTCTAGACACAGCCTTAGTGAGCAGTAAACAAGAAAGATGTTTTAACCCTAAAACATATGTCTGTAAAATGTTACATTTTTCATTAGGTGAAAATACATTTTTTTCCTATTGCATTATTCGAAGATAGCTTGTAAAACAGTCTAAAAAACACCAAACAGTTCTCAACAGCTTTAAAAGCAAGACTAAGGGTACAGCTACACTGCAACCCTATTTTGAAATAACTCGCGCTATTCCGAAATAACTTAGTCCGTATCTACACAGCAGGCAGTTATTTCGAAATGGTGTCAAAATACTGTCAAGCTGGAAGACTTCTTACTCCGACTCCTATAACCCTCATTGTATGAGGAGTAAGGGAAGTCGGAGGAAGAGTGCTCTATTTCGAAATAAGTGCGGTGTAGACACTCCCTATTTCGAAATAAGCTACGCAATTGACATAGCTCCATTTGCATAACTTATTTCGAGTCAAGCCCTTCAGTGTAGACTCACCCTAAGGCATTTCAGGGTAATACAATGTCTCTCCCACCAACAATTATTTGGCGGGTTTGAAACAGGCTAACAGAAGCTGTATCATTAGAATCTTGCTACCAGAGCCACTCTTACAGATCCATAATATAGCTCTCTCTCCCCCAGGAGCTTTGTCATTCTGACAGTTAGTCAGTGAACGAAGTACCTGACTTGGAAATTATATTTTCAGAGCAATTCAGGGAACTCCTATATAACTTTCCTGTGGGTCAAAAAATCTCTATGAGCCACTTAAAAATACAGAGAAGAGACCTGGTGTTAGGTAGTCACAAGAACACTCTTCTGAGCGTTATTGTACTTAAATTAAAAAAGACAAAAGATACAACTGTAGCCATCACAATTTTCTAACCAATGTAAATGACAAAAATTATGATCATTCTCCCTAAAGATATGAAGTAACTATCCAATAGAACATGCTTCAAAACACTAGGGGAGCATCTACACATCACCCTAAACTAGAAATAAGATACGCAATTTTCTCTATGCAAATTGTGCATCTTATTTCGATTCTATTTCAAAATATGTTATTTCAAAATTTGGCGCATCTACAGAGCCCCAAATTTAGAAATAATGTGCTATTTTGAGACATTCCATAACCCTTGCGGAACGAGGGTTGCAGGGATGCCGAAATAGCGCACCCGTTATTTTGAAAAATTTCAAAATAACAGGTGGCTTGTTAAGATGCAGGGTAGCTATTTCAGGATAACTCCAAATATCCCGAATTAGCCACGCAGTATAGACCTACCCAGGGACAAGAAAACTGCTATGTGCCAGGCTTTCAAAAGTTCCCAGCACCTCAATAAAAGTGCCCAGATTTTGAAAAGGGAGAACAATGGAAAACTGTGGATTCTGAGAGCTTCCAGTCATTTCGTTTAGGCATATAAGTGGGAGATTTTGAAAAATCCTAAAATGACTGTTTCCATTATTCACATAAGCACAAATTTACTTTCAGAAACCTCCTCATCAAGAAAATATGCTTTTTTTTTCGAACACAAAAAGAGGCTGGATTTTCTACATTTATTCCAAAGTCCCCACAGTTAGAGAGACAGTTTACAAGTTTTACCATTCGGTTTGGAAGCAGTCAAGGGTTCTGGTCATCCTCATTCTGACCAGGAAATTGCAAAGAAAGTCATCCACAACTTCAGGGATTTCAGACACTGACTGCTTAGATATTAGATCCGATCGCTGAGCCTGAAATTAAAAAGGTTAATCATTGTTATTTTAAATGTGCGCAATTCCTGAAAAAAAGATACAAGAACCCATTACTTTGAAGGCCAGGGCCACTCTCCATCCAATAGTCATTTGAATAAAAGAATACAAGAATGTTATATAAAGACTAGCCCAATAGCCCATCATAACATGGGATTTTCAGGTCTCTCCTCCACGTCCTATTCCCTCTCTATCTCGGTCTCCTCTCCTGAGCCTCCAGTCTCTCGCTCCATCTCTCTCTCTGCCCCCTCTTCCTACTTCCTCCCCCCCTTTCTCAGCTCTCTTCTGTCTCCTGCCTCTCTCTCCATCTCTCTCTTCTCCCCCTCCTGCCTCTCACTCTCTCTTCCCCTCCCCCTCCTGCCTCTCTCTCACTCTCTCTTTCTCTTCTCCTCCTCCTCCTGCATGGGGAGCACGGAGCCCAACGGGCAGTTTTCACCGCTTGCTCCCATGTGGCAGCCCAGCTGAGTGGCTGCCTATGAGCTCCAGCTGCCTCCCTGCACCGTTTCCTTTCACCCCAGCACTGATCCTGCAGCCTCCCAGTTGTCCTCCACCTTCTCCTCCCCCTCGTTCCCCCGCCTTTCCCCCCCGGCCTGGCTCAGCGCCCAGCCCCCACTCACAGGTGCCAACTGGAGGACTGAGCAGGGGGCAGCCATGGAGCAGGTGGCTAGAAAGAAGTGGCACTTTCCCCTTAAAAACGCCACTTCTCTCCAGCTGGCTATGCAGCTGCTTGTGCTCCTCCAGCCTGGGCTCACTCTACCAGGCTGGTTGGACCAGACGTCAGCACAGTAAGGACATAACGGAGGCTCCAGGACCTGCCCCCTGGGCATGTACATCAGCACCCCGCCCCCCCTTTGCCTTCCGCCATGGCTCTTGGCTTACTTTTGCGCCACTCAGCCAGGCCGCCGCGCGGGAGCAAGCCCGGCTGAGCAGCACACAAGTCAGCCGAGCACCACGGCGAGAGGCAATAGCCCCGGCAGGAGGCAACAGCCAGTGTTTCAGCGTTACAGAGTCACAGACATTGGGCTACTATATATATGATATGTTGTTGTGTATAAGAAAGGTGACCATTTATATCACTGTTACACAATTTCCATGAATCTCATATAAAATAAATCATGTAAGGCATCAGTAGAAATGTTATAATCAAGTATAATTATCCTGGATAAATCCATATATCATCTTTGCATTTGAAGTTACGAAATAACTGTATTGTATTCCTAAGTATGGATATCCACCCAGAGGTGTTTACATCAGGGCTAGAAAGCTATATATTGATGGCCCATCAAAGCCTTCTTGTGTGATGCCAGGATAGTCACTTCAGCTGAAAAATGCGAAGAACACCTGTTTCATGAGACTGTTGTGCATACAAAACCCATTAATGACAGAGGTGCCCACATATGGCAGAGATACAGACCACAAAAGAAATGAGACGGAAGCACTATGCAAGGTTTTCAGCTTATTTATTCAGTGTAAGAGTTTTGTCCAATTTATTTTTCTGAAAAAAAAACAATAAAGCCAACCACCTGCGGATTCTGGAGAGGATGCTGAGTGTGGCGATATCAAACTTTTCCAATAAAAGCCATTAGGACTTCCTCATAACCTTGGGTCTGTCACAGCACCATTTGCTGGTACTCAGAGGAATTTTCTGTCCAAAGAACACCGAAAAAGATTAACTCCAAACAAAATGGGAGGTGGCAGCACATTCCTTCAAAATTTACTTAGCTGGAAGGAAAGGGAAAAAACCCACAGAAGTGCAGAATTTTGGAATGCAGGGTCAAATTAAAATCAAATGTATTAAGGCAGAATATAAACTAATCTTAGAAGAGAATTTGACTTTTCACATGTGACACAAAAGGCTGCAGAAATGAAGTGTTCCTAAAGCCTAAGGTAACACAGATCCATTTTCTTTTATGGAAAAAAAATCTAGATTCGTAAGTTCTATGCATTGTCAGAGAAGAGATGATGTTCCCATTTAAAAGGCTCTGTCATTTTCATAGAGAGAGATTAAAAATACATCCTGAGGAAACATCTCCATCATAATTCTACTTACTTTGTGTGCTACACAATTTAGAGAGATCAAAACAGAGGAGAAGGTGGGACATATAAAGGAAAAATGTATAAAGAACTCAAGATTCATTTTTTCACATGGAAAACAAGGTACTTTTGAGAGGAATTACATTCGGGGATCAGCCACCAGCTTACAAGATACTGTTCTAAGCAAGAGCAACAGCAAAAGTAAGGAGGTAGGACTGAATCAGGACACTTGGCTACATCTACACTACAAAGATTTTTCGAAAGAAGATATGCAAATTCCCAGGGAATTTTTCTTCCGGTTGCATTTTTGAAAGAGGATCTTTCAAAAATGAAGGTAGTCTGGATGCGTTTTTTTTTTCAGAAAAAAAAAATCTTTTTTGAAAAACCACGTAAACTTCCTAAAAAAAGGAGGAGTGTTTTTTTCTAAAAAGGTTTATTTTTCCCAAAAAAACCCGCATCCAGACTGCTTTCATTTTCGAAAGATCCTCTTTGAAAATGCGATCGGAAGAAGGTATGCAAATTCCCAGAGAATTTGCATATCCTCTTTTGAAAAATCTTTGTAGTTCAGACGTAGCCAAAAGACTGAAAGGGGTGGCAGCTAAAGAATCCGCTTTGGGCAGAGAAGCTGTACATGCAAGCCACCATGCCATCCCCACATACAGGTTTAGCAGCCTGATCGGGCATAGTGAGCTCTGATCTATCTTCTGTTGACAACAGGTCCTGAATGTTTACACCAACAGAATGTGTTAGAGCTGCTCCCTTGCACCTCTAGCTTTCACTAGGCCTGTGCAGGTTAGGATCCAGGAGCCAAACTGACCCCAGAGATCTCGGAAGAAGAATTTGTCCTGTTATTTCTTGCAGCAGCATACCTTTAATCACATCACTAGTGTTTTCCTTCCCCACAAGATAATGGATGCTAACACATACTAGCTGTTTGGCACAGTAGTCTTGGTTTACTGAAAGTGCCAGTCATTAGAATTCAGAAAACTCTCTTCTTGAGTTTTACTAGCTATGTTTGATCTTCTTAAAGAAAATTAAAACCATGGACATAGATATAAATAACCATGATTTTTAAATTTGGGGAACTTAGTAAGCTTACTATACTTTTGGACATTTACTTGATCTATGCACCACCACTGCATAAATGCTTTATTACCTTAACATGTGCATTTAAATAGGGGTGACACATTTTTATTATGGAATTGGGTGCAAAGCTGAACTGAAGCCATAGAGGAAGGTAGGTGTGCCAGGACATTTAAATCCCAACAGAAACCAGACACAGGGACTACCAGGTGACACTTGCAAGTGTACCAGGGAATCTCACAGCTACAATCTTTCATTGTCTCAATTGTGCCTCACGTAAAGAAGTGTTTCTAAGCACAGTGTTGAGATTCAGGTTCAATAGGGGAAAAAATCAGAGATATTACAGTATTACTATTTGCTGAGTCACCAAAACCTCTTGTTTCAATGTTTAGGTTTTCTAGTAAATGAGCAATAAACAACCTAGTTTATACGCCTCATAAAATATGCAATAAATATTTAATTATGGAAGCATTCAGGCAATTAACAAGTACCTTTGTTTTGCACTACAGACCCTACCATTAATAGCAGAAAGTGATTTACATATACTATGTTTCTAAAATACTATGATTAACCATGAGAATTGAATTAGATATCTCAGTACCAAATCCAGAAGCAAAGAGAAACCTTTTAGCTAAAACACACACACACACACACACACACTGAACTTGAGGCTAGCTATGCACATAGTGCTTGCTTTTTGCTATCAAAGCTTCAATAAGCTTTGGGTACTCAAACAAGATTTTATATATTAAACACATCCACACCAAACGTATCATACATCAAGTGTTCCTCTGTAGCAGTCTTACAGTTCAACAGAGAAACTTCTGAAACAGTTGAAAAATTAGACTAGTAATATTCTCCATAGTCTTTTCCCCAAGT
Source organism: Pelodiscus sinensis (assembly GCF_049634645.1). NCBI lineage: Eukaryota > Metazoa > Chordata > Testudines > Trionychidae > Pelodiscus > Pelodiscus sinensis. The sequence continues at coordinate 59,936,157 of NC_134717.1, read as the reverse complement.
ATCAAGTTGCACAGTCTGATGTAACTATAGCTGACCTTTGAATAATTTCAAATATTTCCAATGCTTCAAAATCTTCTTTTAAAAACTGAACCAATTTTCACACAACATGCCTCTTAGTTTGATATTTTCAGTTTAATACTGACCACAGAACTGATCATTTTACTAATCCACACAAAATAGATCTTTCCTCAGTTGTCACTGAGAACTGATCACTTTAATTTAAAAAAAAGTTACATTCATTTGCCTTTGCAGAACAAAGATGACAATCGCTCACTGCTTAAATGAAAAAATATAAGAAACTGATGGTGGTATAAGGGAAAAGAAAGATATCTTATTATGTTAGTCTAGTAAGCCAACCCAAGTAATTTTTCTGCAAGTGAAGTAGCATCTGAACTCACTGTGGTATACTGAAAGCTGTTTTCAAGTTGTGATCAATTAGAATTCTCAGGGATTTTCCTAGACCTGCCTGCAGAGGAATGGCTGGCTGGCTCTATAGGCAAGCATTTCATGTGGTCCTGGCAGCAGAATACATTTTGCTAAGAGTCAACCTACAGTAGGGAGGAATGAGTAGGGCCACTCTGTTTTAGGAAGCAGCCTTCTTTTCCTCTCACCAGTTTGAGGTTCTTGGTGTTATTCTGAATTCTGACAAATTAAGCAGAGTCATGTTACAGCCTTCCCACAGAAGCTTTTCTATTCCTGGTTTTTGTTAACTACAGTGTAAAAAAAGAAACTAAAATTAATACTAGATGTTATCTAAATGATCAATCTGATTGTATCTGTCATTCATCCTAGGCAGCTAGATATATACTTGTGGGGTTTTTTAAAGCATTTCAGTAATTCTACTCCTGTTCAGCAAAGCATTTAAGGGCATGTTAAATAGCGATTGACACACATGCTTCAACAGAACTTAAACACATGGGTAAAGGCCTTTGTTGAATCAGGGCCTATTTTATTTAACTCATTCCATTTAGAGAAAAGGATCCTAAAAACCCATTTTTGTGACTTAAGTCTACTTTTCCCCCTTAAAATATTGAGCAATGCATGAATTATATAATAACAAAACAGGCAAGCAGCGAATAGAGGATTATCAGGGTGGATGAAAAATGTATTTACACTTTGTTCTCAAAATGACATCACAGCTGATGATTCTAGAGATTTATGCCATAAGTAGTGTAAAAGAATCTATCCATAGTTTGTGCTCAATAATTAAGTATTCAGCGTGTAAGCGTTAAGCCAATAGAAATCAGTTTTATTACTGAGGGATTCTTAGCAACAATATTTGGAAAACTCTTACTATAATTTGTGCATCTTCAGCCTGCTCCTGTATTGTCTGTAAAGCCTTTTCCAGATCTTCATCACCTTCCAGAAGACTAACATCATCATCTGCTGGAACCTAAACCCAAATATCAATGAAGTCACATCCATACACATTAATGTATTATACTTTCTTCCCAAATATAATGAAGTCCTACTTTCACATAGTAACTTTCTAGAAGTCTTCCCTCTCCTATGTTAAATTCTATATTAATTCTTCCTCTACAGCTAATTCTTTAATTCATTTTCCAAGGCTAAAGAACTTTACTTCTTACATAAACACACCATCTTGTAGTTTTCATTTCTCTGCTTTATGAGAAGTCCCAGGTCCTCCTCAGCAGGGTCTGATAACAAATCCAGGCCAACACACTCTCCAGGTACAGGAAGATGGGCTGAGTTCTCAAAGGGTACATCTAAACTTGCTCCCCAGTTCGAACTAAGGATGTGAATGTAGCTGACCGAAATTGCTAATGAAGCTGGGATTTAAATATCCCACGCTTCATTAGCATAATCTCACTAAAAATGAGGAGTAACATTAGTTCGAACCAAGGGGTTTGATTCGAACTAATGTGTCCCAGAGCGCACTTCCTGGTTCCAATCAGCTGGGGAGCAGAATAGCGCGCGGGCGAGAGTATGCTAATGAAGCACGGGATATTTAAATCCCCGCTTCATTAGCAATTTCGGTCAGCTACATTCGCATCCCTAGTTTGAACTAGGGAGCAAGTGTAGATGTACCCAAACTCTTACTAACACTTTGCTCACCTCTCTGTTAGGTTTACACTCCTTCACACAACAGCTATTCAGAGAGAGATCAAGCACAGGCTTTAGAAGATGTTATTTATTTATATCAAAGACTAGGATATTAATATACTGAAAACAAAATCCAAGAAAGCAAAGCTATATTATAAAATATAAACATAAATATGCAAAATCCTCACTATGACTAAGCTGAAATCAGCTAACCTGAGTTACTGCTGCCTTTTACAAATTATTTAAATGGCAAAATGACATAATAAATCAAATGTTACTAGTTCTCTTTATTAAATGAAAATACATACTTAAAACCATGCATATCTTGTTAAATTGTTGGGCTCCAGGGCAGCTGTGCCTTTCCCCCCCAACCTTGTCAGCAGCCCAGGGTGCATTTAAATACAAGAAGAGATGGGTGCTGCAATACAGATATCACTTAAAACTATCTCCTATGTTTTGAGCTCTATTGATGAAAGGCTCTCTAAAAGAAAAAGCTATTACTGTTATCGTTGGCAATGTTATTATTAAATAAGTTACCTCTTCATACTGATAATCATCTTCAGAATCTTCTGTAATGGAAACTTCTGTATGTTTTGTCAAGTCTAACACAACTGACGTAGTCGGTGCTTTCCAATGAGAATTAAAATGATTTTTTAAATTAGCATTAAAAATAAAGCAGTTGTTCATAAAGCAGTGTCTAGCAGCCTCTCGCCTGATCTCTGTAAGGCCAATGTTCATATATTTAGGGCTCACATTAGCCCTTGGATGCCCCTACACAGCTCCTATGAAAGGCATGTTTCTGCATTCAAGAACAGAAATAAGCACTCAAACTTTTCACTGAAGGATTGGGAAAGCATTAAAATACCACCTATTTGCTTTGCTATCTGTGAATCCAGTTGCTGTGCTTAACATATGCCATATGCCAAACTTTACTCTGAGGAACATAGTCACAGTTGCTATACTGCACTAGGGGACTTTTCACTGTTCTTACGCCTCTGGGTGAATTTCATTCTTTTAGAAAACTAGCCATTTTCATCAGGTTTAGCAATCTGATATTACAAATGCACAGCTGTGTAGATCCACACTTTGGGGGGAAATAACAGTAAACTGAGCACTGATGCTGCTGTTATGTCAGTATAACAACCCTACATCTCCTTTAGTTACACTAGGAAAAAATTGGATTAACTGATTTAAATGGGAAAATTGACGAGTGTGTGTTTCGTGAATGCTTTACAATCTCCTTCTGGCAAAGCGTCTCAGCAGCAGCCCCTGCATCTGCTGCATGGGGGCAGGGAGAGCATAGCGGAGAGCAGTTGCACTTGTGGACAGGACTTTGAAGAGCTGTCCTGAAGAACCAGAGCTTTGGCCAACCCTCCTAGATTTTAGCAGCTGTCTCATTTCTGAGTCTCAACTCCTCTCTCCCAATCAAATTCTGGGGACCTTACAATTATCTTTGTTCCTTTCATGCTCTTAAGAAACTAGTAGTAGTGCTGCTCCTTTAACTGCATGGGGAGGAAAAGTAAGCAGCAAAGTGATCCTGGAACCACTAACAGTTTGCTAGAGGGGCAGAAAGAGCTAAGTGGCTGCAGCTGCTCTAATGTAAATATGATAAGGCAGGGCAGGAGGGAGAAGGATTGCTTTGGACCTATTGCTCCTAAAAGATAGAGGGTGCAAAAGCAATAATTGGGGAAACTACGAGTTTTTTAACTTGTACTGGAGATTGATAGGGAGTGCCAAAAGCAGAGGAAGTCTGGTGTCAGAAGAATTGATTTGGGAGGTTAGGTGTTTTGGTTGATTTGGTTTGGTAAGTAGTCTGTCTCTATTTACCGGAAGATCAATTGATCGTCTGGGGTTTGATTTAGCAGGTCTAGTAAAGATCTGTTAATAGAATTCTGAGGGAGCCACTGTCACCAGGAGTAAGGAGAGTCAATGGGAGCATTTCTCTCATTGATCTCCCACTGAGAAAATGGCACCAAGCTCATCTTATGGTACACTGACTCCAGATACATTATTTATGTAGTTGGAGTTGTGTACTTTAATCCGACCTCTCCCCCCTACAGTGTAGACCTGGCCTCAGAATCATTTCTTAAAAACTAAATGCCCCTATGATCAATGTATTCTATATCCTTTCACTATACATACAATGGCCACGATGATACTTTATGTCTGGGGCAGATAGCTTGTGAATGAGACTTTAAAAAGTGAGGTCGTCTTTGCATAGTCTGGATACTAGGGCCCCCTTTTTATAAAGGAGGGGCTAATTCATGTACTTATGTATTTGTATTTGCTCTGCGATTATATTCCTGAATCGGATATGTGTAAATCTGCTGGTTTCTCTTAATATCCCTGGTTTATTTGGAGAATTGTACTTGGCTACATTGTATTTTATCCATATGTGCATCTAGAGAGAGAGAGAGAGAGAGAGAGAGAGAGAGAGAGAGAGAGGCAAGCAAAAGGGAAAAGTTAATTGTGTTATTGCAGAAGCTACAAAAATCTTTTTATTTAAAATGCTCATTTAAAAAGAGGATATTTAATTTTTTTTATAGTAGTGATTTTTAACTTACACACAGTAAAAGGATGCCTTTTCAGTCATTAAATCTCAGAGGGGTTGCTGTGTTAGTCTGTAACTTAAAAACGAGTAGTCCTGTAGCACCTTAGGGTGCATCTACACAGCACCCTCACCTCGAAATAAGCTATGTGTGATGCAAATTGCATAGCTGACTTGGAGGTTATTTAAAAATAAAGCACTATTTCAACAAATCCCTTAACCCTCATAAAACAAGAGTTACAGGGATGCCAGAATAGTGTGCCTCTTATTTCAAAATAAAGGATGGGTTTAAAGATGCAGAATTACTATTTCGGGATATTTCCAGTATCCCGAAATAGACCCTGCTGTCTAGATGTAGCCTTAGAGACTAACAAATATATATATATAGTACCACGAACTTTTGTAGGTGAAACCTACTTCATCAGATAATGAAGTCAGTCAGTACTAATTCTGCATTTGAGCTTAGAGGGCTTGCCCCACCAATGATTTTGAACTTTTGATAAGTCAAAAAAGTCTTAATATTCTCAGAACATTTTCTCCTTCACTCTCCAATAACTCAAGATCATGAAGGGATTTTGCTCCAGCTTTATTTAGAAAAAAAAAAAAAAAAAGCTGAGACTAGCAATAGTAAGTTTCAGCCATAAAGGACCTTTCAGAAAGCTATTTGTGCATAAACAGACATTTATAGTACACATCACAATGTAACTAACTGCCTTAATTATAGCAAAAGGTATAATAAAAGTAATATTCAACACAGGTATAATCTAGTCATCTGGGACTAAGAGTCACAAATGCCTGAGTTCTATTCTTACTCTGCTACTACACTGTTGTGTGGCAAATCAGATTAAACGTATGGGCCTTAGAGTCCCATATCTGTACAATAGAGATAAGTTACCTACTTTGCTGGATATATTTAATAATTATGATTTACCATTAATTCATTAGCATCATAACTGAATGGTACTTTATTCACAGTTTGCAAAGCACTCAGAAACTGAAAAATGTACCAAGTATTATTTTATTACTATATTTTTTAAAAGGCCCAATGTCATTGAAATTAAGCAGAACTTCTGGTACTGTCATGTTGTAGTGTTAAATAAGAGATTTGAATGTTTTGTTTGGTACAACTTAAATGCAGTACTGTGCATCTAGTAATTTGGCTAAAAACATCTCATTGGAATTGTATAATGAGCTAAACAGATTTTGTCCAATTGTTCTACATAGGTACAACACCATTCCTTTCTCTATTCTACAGCTATAGAATCTTTTATAATCTGAATATAAATGTCACTGCCATATCTACTAGACATTCCAAACTAATGCAATATGCTCTTGGTGACTTAAGAGCTTCAGAGAAGAGTAGTTTGCTGTTGCCTTTTTAAAAGTATTTTACTGACTTGATAGTCCTTATGTGTCATTATGGTCTACACCAGTGTTTCCCAAATGGTTTTCCGTGGAACCCCAGGGTTCCGCGAAGTGAAAATAAGGGTTCCACGAGAAAATTCCATTACAATAACTTTGTACGATTTTTTAAAAATAACAATTAATATTTAAGCATTTATAAACTTTATTGAAAACAATTTTCATGTGTGTTTGCCACGACAAGTGTCCCTGTGTAATGCCTGCTTAGCTAGAGAGTGGGGACGATGATGTCACTACTCTGTGCTGCATGCACAGTCAGTCAATGGTGCGATTGCCTGTTATATACCACCGTAAATCCCCGTACTCACTCGTTCTCAGTGTGATTTTTGTTTTTAAATATGTGCAATTAAACTAAATGTTGATCTCATTACCTTGTTTAGCATTTGTTTATTATTATCCTTACTTATTTGTGGTCTACTTTTTCAGCTCCATGTATAAGACTGTTATTAGGAGTGCCTCAAAATTCTTTTGAGTTTAAAAGGGTTCCGTGGCCAAATAAAATTGGGAAACACTGGTCTAAACTACCGTGTTATTGCAGGTGCCATGCTTCCAGAATAGAACCTCATATTAAAAATCTTGAAATTATTGTTCAAAAATTATATTTCAGATGCACAATCTTTGACAAAATTCCTCATTCCACTATATTTTTCAGCAAACATCCCATTTTATTTAAATGTTTTATGTAGTGCTTTTTATCAGCCCAAACACTGAAGAATTTCTCTGCTTTTAAGAAAACAAACTGAATTGTAGAAAAGTGGCTTACATAGGGTGACACAATGAGTCTGTCAGTACTACGGTTGAGAAGAGAAGTCAAATCTTTTGAGTGCCAGCCTTTAAATATACACTACTGGAAAAAACCACAAAAAATGAGTAATATCTTTGACTCTTTTTCAGTTATAAAAAGAGCAAACTGTGTTTCTAAATGTCGTAACTTGGAAATAAACCTTCTAAATTGCTGTAAGCCAAGTTAGTAATTCCTATATTGTCTAAAATATTGAGTTAAACATAGATTTGTAGGGACTGATTGGATAATTGAGGCACTTGATAATGAAATTAAGAGTCTTTCACTCTAGGCCTGTGGTTAAATATTGCTAAGTGGAAGAATGAGCAAATGTGTGAATTTGGTGCCTTATTTGATAACGGCTTGGAAAAATGTGCAAGACACCTGCTAGAGAGAGAGTACGAAAAGTGGTAAGAGGCAACAGCTCCCGTACTTTAGCTGTTGCTCATCACTTTCCCAAGCAGCAGCAGCAGCAAAGTGAAATTGTTATCTCTAGTTTCCCCCAGGGATTCTAAACAACAGTATATTCTGGCAACACTGAAATTAACTAGACTCTGGACAACCCCACTGTTAATACTCCTAACCCTTAGGTGAAACTAACGACAAGCGGGGCATCTCAGTTTTCCATATCAGAGGAGGAGTGGATTTAGCTGGGGAGGCGGGAAGATGGCATGGTGGCCTCGATTAACATTGTTCTAATCCTGAAGTCTGGGGACTGAGCTCACTGTGACCTTGGGGAAGGCAGTTGTGGTTTTGGGGGTTTTGGCCTGGCCCCTCCAGGGCTGCACGTGGCATGTACAACTGAGCTGCTGTATTAGCACCCACCCATCACCACGCTCTATGGGGGGGGGGGGCACGCAGAACATAAGAATGACCGTACTGGGTCAGACCAAAGGTCCATCTAGCCCAGTAGTCTGTCTGCCGACAGTGGCCAGCACCAGGTGCCCCAGAGAGGGTGGACCGAAGACAATGACCAAGCGATTTGTCTCCTGCCATCCCTCTCCAGCCTCTGCCAAACAGAGGCCAGGGACACCATTTTATCCCCTGGCTAATAGCCTTTTATGGACCTAACCTCCATGAAATTATCTAGCTTCTCTTTAAACTCTGTTATAGTCCTAGCCTTCACAGCCTCCTCTGGCAAGGAGTTCCACAGGTTGACTACGTGCGGTGTGAAGAAGAACTTTCTTTTATTAGTTTTAAATCTGCTACCCATTAACTTCATTTGGTGTCCTCTAGTTCTTCTATTTAGAGAAAGCCCCTATTGCATGGGGGGACTCCAGCCCACCCCATGGCTTCAACTTGCCCTGGGTGGGGGGGTCACACTCCCCCCATCTCCACGCCTGCCCCACAGCGAGACGCCCCCCCATGCAGCCCCCAGTCTCCCCCCGCCCTGTGGGAAGCCCCCCGGAAGATCCCCCCATCCCAGAGGATACGCTGCAGGCAGAAGGGCCCCTCAGCTCCGGCCACCGCCGCCTCCCCCGCCATGTCGCCGCTCCGGCCCGCTTGTTTACACTCCGCTCTCGCCGTTGCTAGGCTCCCCCACCCCACCTCTCGCGAGAGCAGGGAGCAGGAAGCAGCCCGCCTGGTTCTATCCAGGTTTCCCGGCGGGAAGGAGGGGAGGGAGGGAGGAGTTAAGGCGAGAAGCGGGAACAGCCGGACGCGATCCGGTCGCCATGGCAATCATCGCGGCTGGATGGCGGGGGGGGGGGAAGGAGGACAGTCCAATGGCACTTCAGAAGGGCGGGGCCGAGAGACTCCTCGGCCAATCGGTGTAAGGGAGGGGGAAAGCCCCGCCTCCTGGCCCAAGGCTGGCGGCACAGAAGGGATGGCACAGAGGCACGCGTGGGGCGCAGCTGCTGCCTCAGGTCCCAGGGCAGTGGCGCAGGGTAGCTGGGGAGAGGGCCCAGAGCACCCTGCCTGCCCTAGCGCTTCCAGCACCCTGCTCCAACAGGCAACTCTTGTTTGCACCTTGGGCTTCTGCGGGGCCATTCTAAAGCAAAACTTGGTCCCCTATTAAAAGTATCTTCCCTGCTCCAGGGATTCCTAGCAGAGAGGAAATCCCTTGTTGCCAACGCACCTACAATTTGGATTTTTCTCTTAATAGCCCAGCTCCTCTCAGTGAGGCAAACTCTCAGCCCAAAAACACTGTGTCTAGACTGGCCACTTTTTCCGGAAAATCAGCCGCTTTTCCAGAAAAACTTGCCAGCTGTCTACGCTGGAAGCTTGAATTTCCGCAAAAGCACTGACGTTCTACTGTCTGAAATCAGTGCTTTTTCCGGAAAAGCTTTGACGCTCCCGTTCGGGCAAAAGTCCTTTTTGCACAAAACTTTTGCGCAAAAGGGCCAGTGTAGACACCTGAGATTTGTTTTGCACAAAAAAGCCCCAATCACGAAAATGGTGATCGGGGCTTTTTTGCGCAAAAGCGCGTCTAGATTGGCCATGGACGCTTTTCTAGATGCTCATTTCCGAAAATGCTTTTAACGGAAAACTTTTCCGTTAAAAGCATTTCCGGAAAATCATGCCAGTCTAGACGTAGCCCCTCACTTTTAGCAGGGATGGTTTCAGCGCAAAGTTGAATGTGTATCCTAATGGCTCGAGAGCCAGAAGTCAAAAAAGGAAAACAAAAAAACCCACCCAACCCTAAATTTACTGTTTTTAAAAATACCATGACTTAAGTGAACCTCCTTTTTAGAGTGGACTCGTGGTTTTGGAATGCATGGAGTTGTCCAAATTGAAACAGTTCATTGTGTAATTACAGGGAATACATAATATTTCGATTTTTCATAGCACTTTTCATCTCAAGTACTTATAGATGTGCGATAATTACATTGTGACAGCAAAGATGATATTCTCATTTTATAAGTTTATTAAAAAAAAAACTTTGGGCAAGTTACATAGTTTGTATAAGGTCTCACAGTGAGTCACCTGACAGACCCAAAAACAGAATCTAAGAGTTACTCTGATTTCTAAATGTCTTGTACTAACTTGATATTTGGATGACCTTTCTATCCAGGTAATATGGTAATGTGCACAAAAGAATAAAATGAGTAGAAAGAACAGTAAACTATCAATGTGTAAGCCTTTTAGACTGCAGTTAATGATCCCTTTAGAGAAAGCAAAATCTTTTTATAGAAGAAACAGATGTCCTGGAGCTGATGTTGCACCTTTGCATAATCTTGAGGGAATTAATTGTTCAAATTCTGTTTCTATGGTATGCTATTTCTCTGTAGTTTAATTAAAAATGTGGGGAAAACTTCTGAGGTCATAGTATAACATATACTATATTCTTGAGGACATACTATATTATTAATTATAACCCAAAGGGCCTGGTCCTAAATTCCCATAGATCCTTTTAATAGAAATTGTGCACAATAAGGAACTCAGGATTAATTGAGCAAGAAAGGTTATTTGCATTTGTGCACAACAACTGGAAAAAAATCTTAATTTTTCTTTTGAAAGGTTAAGAGCTTAACAATGGCCAATGTCAGGTGCCCCAGAAGAGGTGAACAGAACAGATAATCCTCAAGTGATCCCTATCATACATTTCCAGCCTCTGACAAACAGAGGCTACGGACACCATTCCTACCCACACTGCCTAATAGCTATTGATGGACCTAACCTCCACGAATTTATCTAGTCCTTTTTTCAACCCTGTTAAAATGCTGGTATTCACAACATCCTCTGGCAAGGAGTTCCACAGGTTGACTGTGCACTGCATGAAGAAAAACTTCATTCTGTTTGTTTTAAACACTAGCCCACTTTGTTTACCTTAATAAAGAAAACCTGGTCAAAGTTGCCTACACTGGGACAAGAAATTTGAGAAAGGAAAATCCAATCTAGCAAACAAAATTCAAACACGATCCAATGGCTGGAAGTCAAACCAGGACAAACTGAGACCAGAATTAAAAGCTGCACCTTATTTGTATTTATCAGTCCAGACTACTTACCAAGAGTTTTGTTGGGTTCTCCAACATTTGAAACTTTTAAATCAAGATTAGATATGTCACAGTTTTAGGGTAACTGCATCTGCATCCCTTGTTCTCTGTGGACCATTCAAGGAGTTTCTAAGGTGATATCAGGTCACCTTCTGGTACCTGTCTCTGGGTAAATCTCTTGTTCTCCTCCCTCCTGAACAGGGTTTTGAGGCTCCTCAGCTGAATAATGTAAGTCAAGCTGCCTAACAGCTGACGCTTATGTATTCGTTTCTCTCCAGGGCCTATTACCAGTAGTTACAAGTTACCATACAGCTTTTTCTAAGAAACCACATTATTCTTAAGGTAAAAGTATTGCAGAGGAAAACATTTTTAAAAACTGGTTTAAAGACACAAAATTTACCAAGCATCACTCATCAGTCTTATGGGGCGCTGATGGGCCACAGTCTTTTGAATCTTTCCCCAAAGGGTGGGGCTCCTTTTGGACAGAAGGTCGTGTCTGCTGGATCAGAAAAAAGGCTCCGTTCAAGTTCATTCTTTTATTCCAACAGCCCTTTCTGTGCTTCCTAGTCTCTGGAAAACCTACCCTGATTCCATGTATGCAGATCACTCCCAGGGGGTAGGAACTTCTCAAGACATCTTCAGTCTCAAGGCTGTTCACCCATACTGTTTTTAGTTCCTGCAGAAGCTGTGAAGACTCTCCCTTAAGGGATAGGACAAAAACTATTCAAAGTTTATTGGAGAGGCCCCCCAAAATACTGCGTAGGGTTGCAATACATGTCAAAAAACGCTCTAACATATATTCTTGTTCAAACAGAAATTAGTTCAGGGAAGTCTTGTGATCTGTCATGAAAGAACTCAGACTAAAGCACAACAAACCCTTCAGTCTTACAGTCTATTTGCAACAAATAGATAACTGAGAGAGTAATCAAACCCTCTGTATGGAGACTAGCTAGTAGCTAAAAGGGTAAATTTTCAAACTATTATTATTTTTTCTAAATTGTTCAGTCTGTGTGCCATTCTTCAGCTGGTGTTAATCTTTGTTTGGAAACAGCTAAATGGCCGGCTTTGCTTGGCACTTTGTGACGTGAGCTGAGTAGGACATCAAGCTTCTTTGACACAAGTGACTTTGTGTCACAGTAAGCGTCCAGCAGCACAATCACAAACCATTATGAGTAAGTGACTTGATAGCACAATAAGCTTCCAGCAACACACTCACAAACCATTATGTGTTTCCTGTACCAACTGGAGAAATCCCTATGCAAATATTACATTTGATTATTGCAGTACTGAATTCCAGACACTAATGAATGGAACTGAGAATAAACTAGACAGATTCACCCTGGCTTATAAGAGTTATAACTGAGTTATCAATGATTACTTTGTCCCTGGGTAAAAGAAAAAATGGTTTTACTTTACCCTGTTATCCTATTCATAGATTCAGCAGTCAAACAGCCTGATGTAGTATTTACCCCCAGGAGGGGAGACTAAAACAGGTTAGCTCTTTGGCACGCTCATTAGAGGAAATGGGTACTTTGTTTCAACTCTTAGTAAAGGGTCCAAACCCATATCCACTGAAGCCAATGGAAATCTTGACATTTATTTCCATGGGCACAGAAACAATTACAAAGCGTCCACCCATACTACTTTCATTGGGCTGGTGTACACTACAGTGTAAGGTTGACTTAACATATGCAACTCCAGCTATGTAATTTACGGAGCTGGAGTTGACTTGTCTTGAGTCACATTTCTGCACCGTCCACACAGCGGGAGATCAATGAGAGCAAATGCTCCCATCGGCTTCCCTTACTCCTTGTGAGGAGCAGGAGTACCAGCGCCAATGTCAGTGCCCTCTGAGTTCAATTTAGCAGGTCTTTACTGCAGTGCTATTTCAGGATATCGTAGATCTTCCAAAAATAGCTATCTCGTGTCTTAACAGCAACTCTATTATTTCAAAATACAATGGGCTCGCTATTCCAATGTTCCTGCAAACCTCATTCCACAAGGAGTAAAGGATGTTTTGGAAGAGTGGGTTATTTCAAAATGTATTGAAATAAGCTACACAATTTGCAAAGCTCAAATTGTGTACCTTATTTCAAGCTATGGTTGCAGTGTAGATGCACCCTCAATGATTTGCCACATGAAGAGTCTAGCACAGATGATTAAATAGAACCCACATTGTTTATTCATTAGAGCACATAATATTTTTGTGTTTCATTTTCACACATTTTATAGCTGTTGCCCCTAAGCCTGTGATATATATGTAAAAATCTCATCTTGAAATTTCAGACTGAATCTAACGCTCCCCCCCCCGCAAAAAAAAATCCACGAGAGGTACCTGCCAATTTTTATTGCTGTAGACAGCATTTTACTGAATGCATTAACAGCAGCCTTGAACAGCAGCCATAATTCAGTCAGTTTGTGCCAGAACCATGAAGAGTTTATCTTGGCTCTTTTGACTGGGATGCACTGAATGTGTGTATATGAATGTAAATCTCTCTTTTGACAGGACAGGTGCAACCAATATTCTGTTCAAGGACATCCACACTTTGTGTCTATACATTGGACTGTGAGAAAGATTTGACCCCATATTTCTACACATTTTAAATCTGGGCATGAGAATTCAAAACCCTCCCTAACAACGGAATGGATTTGGTATGGTGTGACTTTACACTGTTGAATTTTATGACGGTCTACTAGAATGAATTGTTTATCTGTTGTAGGTGTCACACAAATGCTATCCTGATACATGATAGACTTGGAGATGGTCATGTCTCCTTTATCCATGCCAAGGCTGCTATTTCTGATGCTCCAAAAGCTGCAGCCTCCATCTTCTACAGTTGCAAATTAAGGAGAATTGAACAGATGATGTTGTCCGTATCTCCTCATGCCAAACTGCAGCTAGCTCTCCATGGTTGGCAGGAATTAACGATGCTGACAGAGACAAGTGTTGACTTATGCAGTCACTTTTACTTATGTAAGTATCACAGACCCATGCCCTCTAGACGTACTAGTTTTGTGAACATCATAATGCTTTACACAGCTAGTAACCAGTAAAGATTCATTGTTTTGGAGGGTAGTCTCCCACATCTTTGTGGGTTTTTTTCCCCTTACGCCATTACATTTCTTTAAGGCTATGTCTAGACTACAGGCATCTTTCAGAAGAAGCTATTTTTGGAAGAGATCTTCCAAAAAAAACTTCTTCTGAAAGAGAGGGTCCACACCACAAAAGTGCATCGAAAAAGCAATCTGCTTTTTCGAAAGAGAGCATCCAAACTGAATGGACGCTATCTTGCATGTAAACTGTTATTGCTATGGACAGAATGCCCACCAAGACACCTGAGTTTTTTCCTCTTTCCTCTTCTTCCAAAAGAACTCCCTCTTCCCCATCTACACATGCCTTTTTGCGAAAGAGCTCTTTCGCAAAAAGGCTTCTTCCTCGTAGAATGAGGATTACCAATTGCAGAAAAAAGCCCTCTGTTCTTTTGATTTACTTGCAAAAAACGCACTTGCAGTGTGGACGTAACTCACGTTTTGTCGGAAAAATGGCTATTTTTCAGACAAATCTCTGTACTCTAGATATACCCCAAGGCTATGTCTACACTACAAACTTTTTGTGGAGGAGGCAATGCAAATGAAGCACTCATTAGCATTTTCTCATGCTTTATTTGCATAATCTCTTCCGATCCGTTTTGCGCAAGAGGTTTTTGTGCAAAAACAAGCAGTGTGGATGTGTCCATTTTGCACAAAAAAACCTTTTTGTGCAAGATCCTTATGCCTGTAAAATAGAGGCATAAGAATCTTGTGCAAAAATATTTTTTTGCACAAAATGGACACATCCATACTGCTTGTTTTGGCGCAAAAACCTCTTGTGCAAAATGGATTGGAAGAGATTATGCAAATGAAGCACAAGAAAATGCTAATGAGCACTTCATTTACATTGCCTCTTCTGCAAAAAAACCATAGTGTAAACATAGCCCAACCGGCTATAAAGAGACCATAGTGTCACAAGTAACCTATTAAAGAAAAAAATAGTTAAACCGACATTCTTATTAGAAGTGAAAGAAAATGTTAATGTGTTTGCACGTTGTAAAAAAAACCCAACAAACAAACAAACTACACATGTTCATAATACTAAATACAAAGAAGGGACAATGCTGGATTTTCTTATAAATTCCTTGTTTGCGTGATATTTAGGCAGCAATATTTGAGTTTCTTTCCGGTGGCACAAAGGGAAAAATCTTTTCTGTTAACGGTCAATAGTAATGTGAATTGGTTCTTTTTTTTTAACCTTTTTTTTAACCTCCCATTAATGCCTCAATGCCCAGATGAAGTACCTTCACTTTGAAACTCCACTGTAACACTCATAATCAAATACTAGAATAATCTGGATTGGTTCCTTGTTCTTCTTTTTCTACCTGTTCTGTCACCATTTAGATATTTACATGTTCCCCCTCTTTGGCAATTTTAAGAGGCACATAATTTCAAATGGCTTAGCAAAGCAATCGATTTTTTAAATTTGCACATGCATCTTTTCTCTCCACCCAATTATTCTCCCTCTCTAATCCAAATTTCCACTAGCTCCTCTCTTCCCTTGAAATAATTCAATTTTTTTCCTCTCTCTCAAGCCACATTCTGTTTTACTTGCAGATCTCTTTGACGGGAATAAACTCTTAAACCCATATAGTTTCCAATTTAGCTAATATGGATTTAAAAAAAATCAATGTAAAAAAGTCTGACTTTTCATTTTACACAGGTTTATTTTTAAAATTTAAAACAGGTTGTTAATGTTAAGGCCTACACTTATTATCTACTAACCTCATTTGAATTTAAATGCAAGTAGAATGTAGTTGTTGCCAATGTTCAAAGAAAGTCACATCACTGAACTGATGGAAGTCACTGTCTAAGTACCTAAGATCAGAGTCATCTGAAGTGCTAAAACAGCTTTTGAGAGCAGTAGCCTCCTGTACAGGTGCAGAGCATATTTTCTTCATTTCAGTTCATTCAATCATTTCAATGATTAGCTCATGCAAAATTTAAAAATGTATTGAGGATTGAAAAAAAACAGGATAGCTTATTTTCCCCTTATAAAACTAGATATGAGAGGATGAGATCTAATACTTCTAAATTCTTGAAGAACATAACATAGTGACATAATCAACTCAGTTCACTAACTATAAATAATAGTTTAATCAGTTGGTTTAAAATGTAAAACATGTTTTGAGCATATAACAAACTTTTTTCTTGCAGTTGAGCACATAAAGTAGTTTTTATTAAATGCAAAAATAATCCTTTTGCACATATAATTGAATTTGAATTTCCATTCAAAAGGAGCTTAACACAAATAAAATATATCTAGTAAACAAGAAATGTGTCAGTCAGCATTTTTTAAATAAACTGTATATTTATTCAAATTCTTAATTTTCATTTTAAGCTTTGTATTTGCTTAAATACATGTGTATAGATGTAAATACAAGCATCACATTTAGTGTAAAGGCTATTATTCAGCTGGAAATCAATGTTTTAATGGTTACCATCTGAGAATCCAGCTTTCTTTAGGAAAATAATGAAGTGATACAAATGCAGAGCATGATTATAATCAAGTTTTGCTACTTGCTGATTTAAATCATGATTTTATCAGTAATTTATAGTGCTTTAATTTAAATCAATCCCTCTTGATTCTGGTACATCTATTCTCCTGCTGTTTTCTTCACAGGGTCTTAATCGATCTGGTAATACCAGATAATATGGACATTTCTTTTAAGTTTATCTGTTCCAAGTCACACCTAGAAGTACCCTAAAATGTATGGTTTATTTCTGATCCCAGCAAAACAGATGAAAGAGTGAACCAGTCCAAAACATATTGCTGAGCTTACAGAGAACCAATAGTAAGGATTTATGGCTTATTGATTAAGGCAAGAGAGTTGGGAGCAAAGTGATTTTGATTAAGTACTGTAGTACAAGTGTTTGAGTACTTAGCCAAATCTTCATAGAGAGATGCAGGGTATTGCACTCACTCACTGAGGTTCAGGGTGGAATTTTTTTTGTCTGTTCTTAGCACTCTTTGTCAGATAAGTTATGCTAAAAATATAAGAGATATGGAACTGGATACTCAAATGTATATACATCATATCAACTCAACTGATGATACTAACAGCTGAGCAGCTGGCCAGTTGTGTATAAAGGAAGTCAGACTGCAGAAAACAAAGTACATATCACTGTCTTCCGGCTTCTTGTTAATAAATTGTAGCTTTTAGAACAGTGATTCTTAAGAAAAAAAGGTCCCATTTTATATTATGAGGATAACTTTTAAAAGTCCTTTTCATGTAACCCTTTGATGCATTCTATTGATTATAGTTTGAGTGGGTGGATGAAATACCGTGGTTTTCATTTTCATGTATCTCCAATGGCAGTTTCTTTGCAATATATTTCTGCTGTGCGCTTAAATGTCAAACCTCTGCTTTGTGGCTTCATTATATTTTCTGTTTAAATACCAAAGTGACACTGGCAGTGGAAATCTGAACATGTTAAAGTTTAAGCTCCTGAGCTTTGGTTTCCTATCCTTTGCAATGTAGAAAGTGGCCATAAGTTGGGATGAAGAAGCTATTATATTCTGCGGCGCACTTGGTACAGTAAATGGTAGCTGCAATTTATGCCAGTGGGTGTTAAATGTGTTAAAAGGGTGTGCAAACAAGTCCCAAATATTTAAATAGCATTCCTTGCACAGGTTCATTTTTGTTTTGTTTGACAATATTTGCTGTTTTCCCCTCACATTTTAGAAGAGTCTGCCATTTCACTGCTCTGTAGAAAGAATTGGTCTACTGAATTATACTAAAGAAGAATTTAACTTATTTTGAACAAGATTTCGGTTTGTATATTGACATAAGTCCTGTATTGCCACTGATCAGAAATTGTTGTGGTCTGTCCACTCTCAAGTCTACAGAGGATCTTGAAGTCTCCTGAGCAATGTAATTATGAAGGCTGATTCTTTTGGGAGGGGATTCTTCCATTCAGAAGTGCTCACTTATGCCAGTTTTGGCCATAAACAGCGGCATAACCCTCTGTTTCCAAAGGGCAGAGTCACATGCTTCATGATGTCTCTAAATTTAGGTCCTTACAGTTCATTCTCTGGTTCCAGGGAGTCTAAACACTAGGGCTATGACTACACTCGCAGCTTCTTGCATGAGAAATATGCAAATGAGGCTGAGCATGGAATATCGCCGAGCCTCATTTGCATACCTAATGAGCCGCCATTTTGCAAAAGAGGATCTTGCACCAGAAGGAACTGTAGCAGCATTGCACAAGAGAGGTTTTCTTGCACAAGAAGGGGCAGCGTAGACAGCTCCTTCTGGCACAAGAGCCTCTTCTGCAAAAATGGGGGCTCATTAGGTATGCAAATGAGGCGTGGCGATATTCTATGCTTAGCCTTATTTGCATATTTCTCACACAAGAAGCCGCGAGTATAGACATAGACTTGGGATGCATCTACACAGCAGGGCTTAACTCGAAATAAGCTATGCAAATTGAGCTACATCAATTGCTTAGCTTATTTCAAAATTGGGAGCATCTACACAGCACTTTTTTCGAAATAGAACCCTCTTCCTCTGACTTCCCTTGCTCCTCGTACAACGAGGGTTACGGGAGTCAGAGTAAGAAGTCCTCCAGCATGACAGTATTTTGACATCATTTTGAAATGACTGCCTGCTGTGTAGACGCAGACTAAGTTATTTCGAAATTGCACTAGTGATTTCGAAATAATGTTGCTGGGTAGACACCCTAGAAGTCCCCCTGGTTATGGTATACCAGGTTGGATGAAAAGGGGTGGAAGACTCTGCAGACAGTACACAGCCCTTTCACACATATCCAGGCCAGGACTGCTTCTTTTCCCCCCACCTTCTTCTCGCTTCCCATGGAAGAGAGCATTTGGACCTTTATCAGCTGGCGTTTCGGAGAAAAAATTATTTAACATCTGAGAAATGGCCATCATCCCTACCGCACAGAAGGTCACATTTATTGTCTTTAAAACTCTTTGGGCAGAATTGCTTGCAGACAACAATGCCTTTGCTTATTAAGATTGGATTCTATTCATCAAAGAAGAGGTTAGGCTGGTGAAAAGGTAGGTAAGCATCCCTCAGACCGAGAAGTATTTGGCTCTGTAGTAAGTTGAAGGCTTAAAACATAAGCCCATGTAGCACAGGCCTGGTCTGAGGCCTAGCTAACAATGGACAAAACATGGCTAACATAAAGCAAAGCTAAGCTGTGAGCAAGAGGCAGGCCCAGCTCACAGAAATTGTCACAAACAGGGCTGAGAGTGCAAAACACTAATTGGTAATAGGTCCAGGTGCCGAACAATAATTGGTACTGGGGATAAGTTGAAATCACACAGTACCACCAGCTCATTACAAATGATCTTGGTACCCATTCCTCACAGATACCGACCCAGGTTCAGGAACGAGTCTAAAATGACAGCATGATGGATAGAGGTGATCTAATCAAACCACGTGGTACAGGGCGGTGGGTGGTATCTAAGTAGCGTCATAGGGTGGTAACCTGACATCATCAGAGGATGGCAACCTGATACGTCAGCAGTGAGGTGTGATTTGCTTATACCTGTATATAAAATGATGTCTCGGGGCGACAGTCTTTGGATGACCTAGGGGGCAGTGGAAATTTCCCACTAATTGAGTCATTCCATTGTGGCAAGTACATGTGCATAGTGTACATGTGCATAGTGGTTTACTACAGTCTACTGACAACTCTGACTGTACTTCATTTATCAATAAACCTGGCCTGGCACCTTTGATCCTTATCTGGTCTGTGGTCTTTGGGGGCTCTCTTGGGGTCTGCTGTTGAGACTAAGTGCACAAGTCATAGAATCATAGAATCATAGGACTGGAAGGGACCTCAAGAGGTCATCGAGTCCAGCCCCCCGCCCTCAAGGCAGGACCAAGGTCCGTCTACACCATCCCTGACAGATGTCTATCTAACCTGTTCTTAAATATCTCCAGAGAGGGAGATTCCACCACCTCCCTTGGCAATTTATTCCAATATTTGACCACCCTGGCAGTTAGGAATTTTTTCCTAATGTCTAATCTAAACCTCCCTTGCTGCACTTTAAGCCCATTACTCCTTGTCCTGTCCTCAGAAACCAAGAGGAACAAATTTTCTCCTTCCTCCTTGTGACACCCTTTTAGATATTTGAAAACCGCTATCATGTCCCCGCTTAATCTTCTTTTTTCCAAACTAAACAAGCCCAGTTCATGAAGCATGTTCATGAAATTCATAAAGTCGATACGGCCCACATCACTGAGCACACACGCAAGCAGCCTTCTGGTTCTCATCATTGACAGAGCCAGAGACCTGTGAGAATACCTTGGCAGTAAATCCTGACCCCACCTGCATAACTGCAGACTCATGTCAAAATAGATGGAGTTTCTACCCCGATCAGCGATGCGGTCCCTACTCCTCCATTGTTCTTATAGGATTCAGGGGATCTCTTCCCATCTTTTATTTTCCCACCCATCATCCAGGGGAGATGCTGTTAGTCTGGGAAGGCTCTGAGTATGTTCAGTGCTCTTGGTGGTATCTTTACCCGCAGCCCAATTAGCATTCATATTCTTTCAAGTTAGGCTGCTTAGGCTCCAAATCACCAGTCCTCCTTCATTTTTAAATAACAACCAGGAAAAAAAAAGTTAGATATGGCTCCAATATGCCAAATATATTATGTCCGGTTGTATGTATTAAACTGACGGAATATGAAAGATTTAAACATCATGCACTGCCTACTGTGGAATAATTTCAGATTCTAATTAAATGCTTGGTTAAGGGGAAAACAATCATTGCTGGAAAAATAAACGGAGCACCTTGTGGGGGAAAGCGTATGTTTAATAAATACTCTTACATCCCTACTTTGAAGTGTGAGAAGAGCACAGACATTGGTTGGGTTGTAATTAATGCCAAAACAAACTCTCTGTAGCCAAGAGTTTCACCAAGGCACTTACTGTATTATGTATGTATATTCTTTTTCAGGCCCCATTAAGTGCTACTGACGTTAATGGGAGCTGGGTCATTGGCTTCAGTGGGGAGCAGGATCAATCCCCAAACGCTCAGTGTAACTTTTGTAGATCCAGCTGTGATGGGAGGAAATTATCCATAGCAGGTGAATGGAAACCCGCTCAGTGTAGAAATTCAACTTCTTTAAAACTGGTATCTGGTGCCAATGGAGAAAATATGACGAAAGAATTATCCTTCAAGCAAATATCAAGGATTAGCACATACTCCCTTTGTAGGGTGGTGCCAAATACCTTAATCATACAAGGGCAGTGGTTCCTAAACTGTGGTCTGTGGACACCTGGTGGTCCACGACAGTACTGCAGGGGATCGGTGGAAAGTTTTAAACGTTTGGATTGGGCCCATCAATATGGGCCCAATCCTTTCTTTTTCTTTTCCCATAGGGTCCGTGAAATTTTACTACATTGAAAAGGGTTCCGTAAGCTCAAAAAGGTTGGGAACCAGTATACTAGGGGATTGGGTGAAGCAATGGTTTGGGAGACATGCTGACCACAGAATTAACAATTTAAAAGCATATTCTGTACCATATAGTCGTTCTGCCAGACCCTCTTCTGTTCCTAATAAAAGGAGGAAAACAGACTTTGGATCCAAACGTTTCCCTGGAAAATAATGGGAGTTTTGGCTTTAGCTCCAGTGCCACTCCCGTCTGCATGTTAGGATTCCTTTCCCATTCGTTCTCAGTCACTGAGCACACATTATTTTCCCAGAGTTCAGCCAGTATCAGCATTTTTTCTTCAGCCGCCACAGGGCGTTGTATGAAATGAATATATTTATAAGTAGATAAATTACAAACTTCTTGAGAAATCTGGGCACAAGCAGGCTTTCTAACCGGCCGCTAATGCTGTCATTTTTACCCATGTCAATAATGCCTAGTGACTGCACGAATAGGTCTGTTTTTTCTCATTACATATGCGTGAAATTGTATTTTATTAGCCCTGCCTTTACATCCGTACAATGTCCTAAGAGGACGGCTATTTGGATTGAATGAATAGTTCTAACTCCAATTTCAGCAATTAGGTGACACCGAACAACACAATTTGTATTAAAAATTGATTTAGAATGTTGAAGCTGTCCAGAAATCTTAATGTCTGACAATTCTTAAAGCCCAATCCTTCATTTCTTGCTCTCTCCAAATGCCATGGAAGGAAAACATGAGGTGAGCCCTTAGGCTAACCAGATCACAACAGTAACATACTGGGCCGCAGTCAGCCCCACCCCCACTCCACCGCAGGCCTTATGCCCCCTCATTCCCTCCCCCACATTGCATCCTCTCTCAGTTTTCTCCTCCTCCCACTGCTCACCACTTCACTCACCTGCCAGACAGGATTCTGCAGGCCACCAGGACCCCTGATCACTTCTGCTCACCTCTTCACCCTGTCAGTGGGGCTAGAATGGTTTTCGGAGTGGGGGTGCAGAGCTGCACCCCATCTTGCCCTTGTCTGCATGCCTCACCACCCCCTACAGCTGGAGCCATCAGCCAGGAACTATGTGTGGGGCTGGCAGCCAGGATCCCAGGTCAGTGGCTGGGATCCTGAGACTAGCAACAGAGCCCCTGGGCACAGGGCCAGAGGCTGGGAAGGACCCTGGAGCCAGCGGTAGAGCTCCCAGCTCCGGTAGGTAGAACCTTAGGAAACAAGGGTTCAGAGCCAGTGTCTGGGACCCTGGATAGCAGGGGCATGGAGCAAGAATCTCACACACACAGTCATCTCCTCACCTGCATATCGGGACAAATGGGAGTTTTGATGTTAGACCAGTGCCGTTCCCGCCAATGCTGTCCTGTTCCTACATCAGTCGGGATGCAGCACAAAGGGTTAAACATTGGGACATCTAGTAACCCTACAAGCCCCAAATATGATCTACCAAAGGATTATTTCAGTGTGGGGTAACTTGAATAATTTGGCTTTAGGAAAAGTGATGTCTACAATAGAGCACAGTGGTAGGTTGGGCAAGTCATTATAGAATGACTATGAGCCGCCATTGTGACATGGCCGTGAAAAAGGCAAATACGATCTTGGAATGTATTAGGCGAGGTATTTCCAGTAGGGATAAGGAGGTGTTAGTGCTATTATACAAGGCACTGGTGAGAACCCATTTGGAATACTGTGTGCAGTTCTGGTCTCCCATGTTTAAGAAGGATGAATTCAAACTGGAACAGGTACAAAGAAGGGCCACTAAGATGATCCGAGGAATTGAAAACATGTCTTATGAAAGGAGACTCAAGGAGCTTGGCTTGTTTACCTTAACCAAAAGAAGGCTGAGGGGGGACATGATTGCACTTTTTAAATATATTAGAGGGATAAATACCAGGGAGGGAGAGGAATTATTTAAGCTTAATACCAATGTGGACACAAGAACAAATGGATATAAACTGGCTAGTAGGAAGTTTAGACTTGAGATTAGATGAAGGTTTCTAACCATTAGAGGAGTGAGGTTCTGGAACAGCCTTCCAAGGGAAGTAGTGGGGGCAAAAGATCTATCTGGCTTCAAGATTAAACTAGATGGGTTTATGAAAGGGATGGTTTGATGAGATAACATGATCTTGGTAACTAATTGACCATTCATTATCAGTGGGAAATAGATCAATGGAGGGATGATAGGAATTACTAGAGAACTTTCTGGGTGTCTGGCTGATGAGTCTTGCCCACCTGCTCAGGGTTTAGCTGATCGCCATATTTGGGGTCGGGAAGGAATTTTCCTCCAGGGTAGATTGGCAGAGGCCCTGGAGGTTTTTCGCCTTCCTCTGTAGCATGGGGTACAGATCACAGCTAGAGGATTCTCTGCATCTTGGGGTCTTCGAAGTATTTGAAGGCTTCAATATCTGAGGTATAGGTGAGAGGATTATTCTGGGAGGGGTGGGTGAGATTCTGTGGCCTGCACTGTGCAGGGGGTCAGACTAGATGATCATAATGGTCCCTTCTGACCTTAAAGTCTATGAGTCTAAGTCACTTAGGCCTGGTCTACACTGATGTGGAGAGTTGACTTCAGATACGCAACTCCAGCTATGTTAATTACGTAGCTGGATTCGAAGAATCTTCAATCGTGTTTTGGCACCAGCCACACAGTGAGAGATTGATGGGAACACACACTCCCTTCGATTTCCCTTATTCTTTGTGAGGAGCAGGACTACCAGTGCCAATGGAAGAACCCTTTCAGTTTGAATTAGCGGGTCTTTGCTAGACCTGCTAATGTGAACCCCGGAAGATTGATGGTGGAGCTTCAATCTTCTCTGTAGCGTAGACAAGCCCTAGACCCACATTTTTTAAAATGTCTATCCATATACTTTCTATTTTTTCAAAGCCCAGCCTAATATATCTACATTTTTTATACCCCAAAATAGAGAGAACCAGAATTAATCGACACTTTGGCTATGTCTACACAGCAGTTAGTCAGTTATTCCAAAATAACGTAGCACATGTCTATACAGCAAGCAGTTATTTCAAAATAAATTCGAAATAACGGGCTTCTTACGCCGACTCCTGTAACCCTCATTGTATGAATAGTAAGGGGAGTTGGGGAAAAGTGCTCTACTTTGAAATAACTGATGTGTAAACAGTGCCAAATGTCAAAATAAGCGATTTCAATTTAAGCTACACAATTAACATAGCTCAAGTTGCGTAGCTTATTTCGAGTTTAGCCCTGCTGTATAAACATGCCCTGAGATTAATTTCTCTGAGCCATAATCTCAGAGGACTTTCAGGGTTCATCTACACGGCACACTTAACTCAAAATAAGTTACGCAATTTGCGCTATGCAAATTGTGTAGCTTATTTCAAGGTAATTTAGAAATAGCTTATTTAGAAATAGCTTAGAAATTAGCTTATTGTCTACACAGCACCAAATTTTAAAATTATAGGGTTCCCAGAATAGAGTGCCTATTGTTTTGAAATATATTTAAAGACACAGAATTGCTATTTTAGGATACTTTAGTCCCACTGTCTAGAAATAGCCTCACTTCCCCCTTCTGTATAATGGAGACAGTAACATTTTTCCAACTTTGTATGCGCTATGAGGTCTTCAGATCAAAGTATTTGAAGTAAGTGAAGTATTATACTCTATAAAACCATTTCATTTACTCCACAACTACAAAGGATACATTACCTGTTTGTTATTGCTTAATTAATGTTAATAACCAATGTTCAAAGTTAACACAGACTCTAAAAATCAAGAAGCGACCAATAAAGCTGGCCTTATGGCTGGGAGGTGGGGGATGATAGAACAGATGGTCCAGAACCAAACTAGTTCCAAAAACTGCAAACTTTGTAATGTAATCTTGAAACTACAGCTGGATGCAAATGTTGTGCTTGTAGTCTATAAACTAGCCCTCCTCCCTCCCCTGCTCTGAACCTTTGTGTGCAGCTCTGTAAATCCAGAATGTATAGCTTTTGTAACTTTACAAACTTCCAGCATGGGCCCACCTTTAAGTTATTAACCACGACAATTCGTCCTTGAAAATGTGATTGCTTTGCTACAGTTGCAAGGTATTATGCTACTGCTTTGTTTGCCACCATTTATTTCACCACGCTACCTCAATTAATCATGTATCTATCACATCATAAATGTGTTAGTAAAAATAAAATATTCATTATGTCCCGTTTTCTACTATGTTGCTAAATATTTTATAACATCCCTTATACTCCCTCTGCCTATTCAAGTGCATATCTTCTGCCGTGGTGCATCAGATGCATGCTCTTTCTCTCCTTGGTGTCCAGAGTTGGAGGGAATGATCCACTATATCAAGAGTCATATTTGGAAGTATTCAGGGCCAGTTTCTGGCAATCTCCTGTATATGTGTACAAGTTGGGAGAGCAGAAGGCACCTGTGGCTGACATTGCAACTCCACAGGGTGTCTTGAGGACCATCTCAAGTTTAAGAATAGTTTATGGATAGTTTATGTATGACTGTGTTCTACTCCATGGGGAAGTGTTACCACAAACCAAGAAACTCTGCGGTTATACCACATCTACCCTGACAACTTCTCTTTGCCCTCTTTAACTGATGCCTCTAACAGACTTCCTAGCACTCTACCCCCAACAGGTGATAGAGAGCATGTTGGGTACACAGCACATAGGAATAGGAAAGAGCATTTCCTGCTAAGACAAAAGTGACGGATGTAAAGAAAACTGTCTGGCTATGCTTGGCTTATCCTCAACCACTTCATTGGCTCTGTACAGGCTACTTTAAGGCATGTCTGTGCTATCGCGGCACCTCTTCAGCTTCACATCCATGCTGCTGTAGTGTCATGGGGTTGATGCTTCCTACATCCACAGTACAGGTTTTTCCAGGGATGGAGTGAATCGCCTTCCCCCCAAATTCCTCTATCAACCCCTGGTTTAGATCTGGAAAGATCAGGTTCACCAAACTACAGCACTCAGGGCACGCAGTTCTTCACAACCCTGAGCAACGTTGCTAGGCCAACCTACATTTTAGGTGCAGACAAGGCCTTGAAATGGCAACTCCCTCTGGAATGTTGTCTGCACTCTCCCAAGCCCTGAACTGCATGGTCATGTGTGCTACCAGGCAGCTATACCCCCTCACAGCTACAATAGGCTATTGCGCTCTTCTGTTTACACAACAGACGTACCTCCACACACAACTGAAGGGTTCATGAGTCCTTTGGGTGCAGATACACTGGTCCTCGTATTGCACCATGAGCAGGGGCAACCTCCTACAATTAATCTCAACCTCAGCCCATCCAGCTGTCCCTACCATGGTAAAGGGCATTTGGAGCATGTGGAGACAAACGACAGTACATAATTCTATGGCACATATCGCTCTACATAAAACGGTTCATTTATATAATATTTCTTCATGGCTGCCTGATCATAGGGCAATCCTGCCTGAAACATACCTAAAATATTTCTCCCGTGACTCCTGCCAGCTCTACTGGTGGAACTTGTGTGTACATAAACTTTTCATTCTCTGTAAGCATTAACTTTGCGTTAGTAAAGCTTTTGGACAGAGAACTAATTGTATACAGTGTTCGTTAAAGAATCAGAAATGAGAACATCAGTTTTAACACTGAAAAATGGATCAGGAGAAGAAACAGTGATATCTTATTATTTTTTTTCAAAAGCACATGGCATTGCAAAGTAATCAAAGAGAATCCTTAAAGATATTTCAACAGCATATTAATTAACTGTAAAGAATTTCTGAGGGTCATCGCTACAGACTGTAAATGCTCTAGGTTGGTGTTTCTCAACCAGTGTTTCTCAATTTTATGGGTACTCGAGAGAAGTCTGGGGGGTATGTCAACATAACTGAAATTTGGAGAAAAATGAATTTTTGTTTTAAGTTTTAGAGCACTTTATTAGTTTTGTACTTTTTACACCCAAAAATTTCATCGCCCGGCTGGCTACAATTAAATTGTTTAAACAAATGTGTTGCAATGATAGAAAAAAAAATTGTGTTTCTGAAAACTGCAGGTAGTATAATTACTTTTTTTAAAGGGGGCACTGCTCTAGGTAATATTTCTAATGGCTTTTTTATATACATTCATGTGCTATAGATAAAGTAAAATAGCAGATTATTTAATCTACTTTTTCTGTGTCCCCCATCTCTCAATAGGTTCCAAGATTTGATTCTTGAACTAAAATTCCACACACAGCAAACTTTGCATGAGGTTTTAACAGTTTTCCTCCTCCTTTCATTTTTGTAACAATGGTGACATCTACTGTTCAAAGAAAAGGAACCACTTAAGCAGGTGCTAACCTCAAACAATTTATCCCTTGTACGTGTTTAGTTATAACAAACTATAACAATCCACAATCACATGTGGCAATATTAACAAACTAAATGATTTAACTATTGCTGTGATTTTTTAGTCCAGGTGAATTTTAGGTGCAAACACACTATGGAAGGTTATACTAAGTTAATCTAATGTGTTACTATAATAAAGGTACATACAAATTGTACACATTCAGTACAAGTAAACATTTCTCTCTCTTGGGAAACCTATAAGGACATTTGGGGTGCATCTACACTGCACCCTTAGCTTGAAATAAGCTACGCCATTTGAGCTATGCATAACTTATTTTGAGTTAGTTTCAAAATAGCTTATTTTGTAATTTGGCACAGTCTACACAGTGCCAAATTTTGAAATGAACCACTATTATGAAACATCCCTAAATCCTCATGGAACGAGGTTTACAGGACTGTCAGAATAGCGCTCCTGTCATATTTTGAAATAACAGGCTTGTTCAAAAGACACAGAATAGCTATTTCAGGATACCGGAAGTATCCCGAAATAGCACCGCAATGTAGACCCATCCTTAAATGGTAATTTCCTTTGACTAGGTTTTATCCCTTCCCCTCTCCTTCCGCAATTAGTACTGACATCTTCCTTCTCATGCTGAGAGGCTCAATGTACAGCTAGGAAATAGGTTTTCTTTCCTGAATCAGTTTATTTCTTCCCTGTACAACTCCCCCACCCTCAAAAGAAAGATTGCAAATGAAGATTAGAAATGTCGTTGTGATGGCATCTGTGGTATCACTCTCAATAATGACATTTAAGTGGAAATTGTGAATCCTTTATTGTGTCCATTTTCTTAACCATCTTACAGGGAGGATAAACTAAAGCAGTGGATCAAAGAAAACCCAAAGGGGAAGTGCAAATCACACACGTATTAGTATGGCAAACGGGTATGTATATCTCGTAGAGATTAAAGAACATGCACCATTTAAATGCCACCCATAATACTGAGCCTATCGTTTTAGTTATTTCTTCCATTTAATTCCTCAACATTTTCTTCCATATAACTGCATCCATAAACCTTATCATGTTCTATCTGATGGTCCAGAATATAGGCAGAGTTTGTGTGTGGTGAATCTATAACTCTGTCACTCATTCCCCTTTCATCCTTTGCTTTCTGGGTTTGGGGTGTTCGGGAGGTTTTTATTGCTGAAGGAAAGAGGTGGTAAAAACTGTGCAAATAAGTTTATTGATAGTTAATTGGGTTTTTGAGATGCCATATTAAAGCCATAGCAATGTATTATTGTTTTTACTAGTATTTCTCAGGAATAGCTGCCAAATTATACATGAAAGAAAGACAGTTGCCATGTGGAAATAGCCACTTCCCCCCGTGAGTGATCGTCTGTGAGGAGCTTACAATTTTTCCTTTCTAACTGATCCTACAACAGCTCTAAGGGAAGTTGTGGGCCTGGTTTTCCTCTCACACACAGCTACCTACATTAGGAATCACTTTACTGTACCCAGTGGTGTTACACTGGTATGAAACTGAGGCAAACAGCTAAGAATCTCTGTAAATTGCCTGTGCATACGTTTGTGAGACTTCTGATCATTTAATTATCGTGTATTTATCATTTATTTTAATATAATTGTAAAGAAACAATAATGTGGGGACTATATTGCGCATTTAACTCATGGTCCTTGCTGAAGGAAGATGGGAACAAGCCAAGATGAAGCTCTAGAGGCAATACTGGCAGTGACTGACCAGTGATCCTCATACATACAGATAAACACCATTCATCAGGCAAGCGCCAACCTGGCTTTTGTAAGGGGGAAGTCAGCATGCTCTTAGAATGCTCTGAGGGCATGTCTACACAGCAGGGCTAAAGTTGAATTAAGCTATGCAACTTCAGCTACATCAATTACTTCTCTTAAGCTGAAATAGCTTAATTCAGTTTTTGGCGCTGTCTATACAGCAGGAAGTCAAAGGAATAACACTCTTCCTTCAACCTCCCTCACTCATGAACTGAGGGTTATCAGGAGTCAGAGTAAGAAATCCTCCAGCTCGACATAGATATGCTCTGTGTTATTTCAGAATAATATCAGTTTATTCTGAATTAATGCTGTTGTGTAGATGTACCCTCTGTGTCAACTACACAGAGTAGTCCTGAGATAACAGGGAAGGTTTCCTCATGGATCAGTAACTGGTTAAAAAAGAGAGGAAACAAATATTGGGACAAAGGGTCATGTTTCACTATTGAAAGAGGCAAACAGAAGGGTCCTCCAAGGATCTGTCCGGGAAGCTGTGCTATTCAAAACATTCATTAACGATATGGAAAAAGAGTAAGGTGGCAAAGTTTTCAGATGATACAAAATCTCTCAAGATGGATAACTCCAAAACTCACTGTAAAGAGCTGAAGGACAATCTCACACAACTAGAGGACTGAGCATCAAAATTGCAGATGAAATTCAACACTGGGGGAAAAAACATCCCAGCTGTCCAGATGTAATGATGGGGTCTAAATTAGCAGTTACCACTCAAGAAAGAGATTTTGGAGTCATCAGGGATAGTTCTCGGAGTAACTTCCACTCAATGCACAGCAATGATCAAAAATGACTAACAGTATGCTAGGAAAGAGAAAAATATCACAAAGCCATGAATTCAGTGTCCTGTTCTGGTCACTGCATCTCACAAAGGATACAGAAAGTACAGAAAAGGGAAATAAAAATGATCAAGGGCCCCAACCACAGACCCCTCTAACTGGCTTCCATAGGAGGAGAGACTAAAAAGATTAGGACAGTTCAGCTTAGCAAACAGAGGAGATGGTAGAGGTCTATAAAATCATGAATTGTGTTGGAGGAAGTCAATAGAGAAATATTGTTTACCCTTGGCCACAATATAAAAACTAGGAATCACCTGATGAAATTAATGGGCAACAAGGTTTAAAGCAAACATCGTAAGAACGCCCAAGGCTCTTTGAGTCATTATATTAAAATAAAAGCAACAGTTGAAGAAGAACAGGAAGAAGGATAGAGACAGGTACATTTCTCTTCCCCCTTCTCCCTATCTTAACAAATACCATTCAAACTCTGATCACACTCTCCAGCATCTTAAAAAAAGCTGATGACTTGCTATTGGAGAATAGGAGGCAAAGATTGGTACACGAGGAAAATGTTGGTACAGATTCTGAGCTTCTCATGGTGCAGACTGAACCTTTCTAGTCCAGAACTCTCTGGCCCGGAAATATCCATGGTCCGGCATGACATTAGTTAGCCAGATGTCCACTTTTCATGGGTATGGCCAAATTTCCTGTGGTCCCATAAAGTTTGTTTACAGCCACTAGTCCAGGCTCTGTGTTCTGTGCTGTTCTTCAATTCTAATTTACCCCTGAGAGCAGGGGTATGTCTATGCATCAAAGTTATTTTGGGATAACAGAGGTACCCTGAAATAGCTACCCCACGTCTTCGCAAGCCACCCGTCATTTCAAAATATTTTTCCAAATAACGCGTGCATTATTTCGGTATCCCAGTAACCCTCATTCTACTAGGGTTAAGGGATGTCTCAAAAAAGCACTTTATTTCAAAATAAACTCAAAATAAGTTATGCAATTTGCATAGCACAAATTGCTTATCTTATTTCGAGTTTAGAGTGCAGTGTAGATATAGCCTAAATGTCCTCAGTCCAATAAGCAGTGGAAGTGTTGCTAATGCTGCTAGACAATATGGTCCAGAAAATTCTCTTTTCAGAACCAGTCAGGTCCCCACGATGCCGGACTAGAGAGGTTCAACCTATAGTTCCTCTGAATTCAGTGGTGCTACTACAATTTACATAGGCACATTCCAATTTCACTGACATTTCAAGAAGCAGATATTTCAAGGCAAGGATATAATCCCGCTATAGTTTTTAGTATATGAGGTAATGAACATTTTTAGTGCTTAAAGATGCTGTGCAAACCTGCAGGGCATGTGTGAATGCCAAGAGTTTTATGAAAAGGGTGGTTTTACAGCCAACAGACTTTTAAAAAAATCCCTGCAGTTTATATTAATAAGACTGGATGTTATTGCATGTCAGAAGCTACTGTGATTTATAAAGTATGTCCTACTCAATGTGTTCTGAAAACACTTTGCTCTAGATTCCAGTAACTAATAGCAGATGATAGCAGCTTTATCTCCAGTAGCCAACTTGACCTAGACCCTTCTATTATTTCTGATGATTTTAACAGTGCATTCTGCTTTCACCTTTGCTTAGGATTGCTTTGACTTCTTTTCCAGTTTAGACACACACACAAAAAGATTTGCATAATAAAATAAATTGTGTTTTTGCATTCTCATTGCAGAATGTTGCAATATTCTGTATTGTTTTAAATCAGGATGGTTTGCTGTTCTCCTTTTTAGAATTCGATGCACATCTGGAGGAACAATAGCAAACATGTAGCAAAAGAAAGAAGAGGGAAAAGCAGAGAAAGAGGGATGATCAGTTGCAAATAACTGTGTAGGCACTATTCTATGGGCCAGAACTAGTGGGCTTTTTCTAGCTACAGTTCGCATCAAAACAGACCACAGGGCTACAAAAGAAGGTCAGAGGAGAAGAAAAGAATGTGATTGGCTGAGCATCAGTCTAGGACAACTTTCACACTCAGAACAAATCCATGGATGTAGACATTGGATCAGATCTCCACTACACTCTGGATCCTTTATGTCAATCTCTTGGGTCAAATAGGCCATTTACCAATGGAACATCAACTAAGGATTCCTTCAGTTTGGAGGAGGCTGAAAACAGAATAGGGCTGCTGGAGTTGCTCCTATGTCACCTCTGCCCTTCCCTGTTGGCCTTGCTCTAGGAGTACGGAGAGGGTTGCTACATCCCAGCAAACTGTAGCTAATGGTACGGCCTCTTGGTGTGACGGGCAGCAGGGCCTAAACTTGTGGTAGCCCTAAATGGAAAAGTCAAGGGTTCCTGCTCTAGGCTCCAAAAACTGAGCAGACAGGATCCGTAGAGTGATCTCAGGGGAATGAGAAGAACCCACATCCTCCTAGGAAACAGACAACATTAGACATGCCCAGGTTATCAGGCCAGGTCAAGGCAAAGTTTCACCTAATCCATGACACTCGTCTCCAGCTAGCTGCAGGCAGAGTATTGCCAAGAGGAAATGTACACCAGTGAGAGGTCGCGGTGACATTCTTTGTCTGCAAGAGGATATGCATCCCGTAAAAATGGGGGCACATTTTAGGAAACACCAATGACCTGCATACATCACTGGGGTCGCAGGCTGGCAGATTCCAGACAGTTTTGCATGTGGAACATTAAATAAGGGAGAGGTAGGATATAAAGGACACTCTTCTCTCATTATGACACATCCAGAGAACAACGAAGGCATTGCCTGCAGACGTTGCTACTTATACTTACTCCAAATCACTCACACCACGTCCAATGAATCACGAGGCAACTTTGCCCTCAGGTCGTGAAGAAGATTTGTGCCCATTTCACAGTGGAAACAAAGAAGGGTCTGAAGGAAGCCAGGGGTTGGGTAAGGAGGACTAAGTCTGATGGACTAAAAGATGTTATCCCAAGATCCAATGACTGGAAATGGAAGCTAAACAAAGTCCGACTATTAATAGGAAGTACATTTTTAACAGCGGGGGACATAAGAAAGTTAATCACTGAAAAGATTTGCCAAGACTCATGGTGGATTTTCCACCACTGGCAACTTTTAAGACTGCATCTTTTTTTAACGATCTGCTCTAGTTGGAATGGACTTATTTTGTGGCAGTCCCATGCTCTGTCTATGGAGGGGATTGTACTAGAGGATCAAAATACTCCCTTCTGGCCTTCGACCCTATGATTCTCCTGGCCCCACCGATGTGCCAGAAATGTGAGCATGTCCGCAGGTTGAACAGGGATGCAGCCCCATCCAGAACACAGAGCTCAGACCCCTCTGTCTTCTCCTTGCCTGGTTTTGACTGGCTGGTTCCATACACTGCAACTCAACCATATCCCGCCCCTTCCCGTGCAACACTTGTTCTCTGTCCTATCACTGAGCAGTGGAATTAGGCTGTCTCTTCACAGTATGTCTACCGGGGGCTTTTTTAGACAGAGTGTGCATCTACACAGCACTTCCATTATTTCAAAATAACATCGAAATAATGGGCTGCTTATTCTGGCTTCTGTAACCCTCATTCCATGAGGAATAACTCCTCTTCTGAAGTAGCCATTTCGAAATAGGGAGTGTGTGGACACTCCATTGCTGCTATTTCTAAATAGCTTATCCCCAGGGCCATTCTAAGTAATTTCTCCCCAGTGCTTCCTGGGGCTTTAATTCAAGGTAGCGTGTCCACATTAGGGGAACCTAACTTGGACTAGTTATGTGGCTTTTCTGTGGTGTAGACGCTCTATTTCAAAATAAGCTATTTCAGAATATATCTTCTGGAATAGCTTATTCCGAAATAAATGTGCAGTGTAGATGTAGGAATTCTCATGCATGTTATTGCAGAGCAAGAATAGAGATCCAGCCCTGCAGGGCTTAATTTGTGCCTGCTGATGTAATCCTGCTCCTGACATGGCTAAACCAGAAACACCTAGGTGACCCCCATGTCTGTGAGCATTACTGAAACAGTTGGCTGAGCGGTTAGCTCCTTAAACATGGCCAAAACTGGTTTATGGAATTCCTCACCACACGGCGCACTTGGGGAGGTTGGCACAACTAACAAGCTGTTCTAAAAATCTGCTAAGCACCAGCTGGAGTACTCAACCTGCCACCTGTGCCCCTCCACACACTTGAAGGTACTGGTTCTAATCCTTCTGTGACTAAGCTTCTACTTCAGTAATGTGAGGTTAGATATTTGCATGTGACCAGGATGGTGATCGTGAATTAGCGCGACTAATCAAATAGACAATTCAATAATAACGGGGGATTTAAATGATACGCATATTACCTCATGAGCGGATGCAGAGATAAAGTTTCTTGCAGTTGGTACGTGGAACCCACAAGAGAAGAGGCGGTTCTCAATTTAGTCCTAAGTAGAGTACAGAATCAGGTTCAAGAGGCAAATCTAGCGAAATCATTTGGCAATAGTGACCACAAAGTAATTAAATTTAATGTGCCCAGAAGTGGGGGAAGAACACTAAAACAGCACACCATGGTAGCATGTCATTTCAGAAAGGTGTACTACACAAAAATGAGGACGTTAAACAGAACTTTAAAAAGATACACGGTGCCAAAAGTGAAATCCATGCAAACTACATAGAAACTTTTTAAAGACACCATCATAGAAATTCAATATAAAAGTATACCCCAAATAAAATACATAGAGGAACAACAAAAAAGGGTCATGATGACTAAATAACAAAGTAGAAGCAGCCATTGGAGATGAAAAAGTGGAAGTTAAAAGCCCTCTGTAGAAAATAGAAAGTATAAACTCCGGCAAGTGAAGTGTTAAAGTATTACTGTCTAGAAAGAAGTACGGCAGAAAGGGATCTACGGGTTATAGTGGACCACAAGCTGAATATGAGTCAGCAGTGAGATGCTGTTGCAAAAAAAGCAAACATGATTCTGGGCTGCATTAACAGGTGTGTTGTGAGCAAGACACGAGAAGTCATTCTTCCACTCTACTCTGCTCTGGTTAGGCCTCAGTTGGAGTATTGTGTCCAGTTCTGGGCACCGCATTTCAAGAAAGATATGGAGAAATTGGAGAGGGTCCAGAGAAGAGCAACAAGAATGATTAAAGATCTAGAGAACATGATCTATGAAGGAGGGCTGAAAAAATTGGGTTTGTTTAGTTTAGAAAAGAGAAGATTGAGGGAGAACACGATAGCAGTTTTCAGGTATCTAAAAGGGTGTCATAAGGAGGAGGGAGAAAACTTGTTCATTTTGGCCTCTGAGAATAGAACAAGAAGCAATGGTCTTAAACTGCAGCAAAGGAGGTTTAGGTTGGACATTAGGAAAAAGTTCCTAACTGTCAGGGTAGTCAAACACTGGAATAAATTGCCCAGGGAGGTTGTGGAATCTCCATCTCTGGAGATATTTAAGAGTAGGTTAGATAAATGTCTATCGGAATGGTCTAGACAATATTTGGTCCTGCCATGAGGGCAGGGGACTGGACTTGATGACCTCTCGAGGTCCCTTTCAGTCCTAGTATTCTATGATTCTATGAAGGCCAAACAAGACTATGAAGAACAGCTAGTCCAAACTCAAAAAGTAACGGTAAAAACACGAAGCATAACAAAAGCAGGAAGCCTGCTAAAGTCAGTGGGGCCACTGGAGAATTGAGGTGCTAGTGGAGCACTCAAGGACAACAAGGTCATTGTGGAGAAACTAAATGAATTCTTTGCATCCGTCTTCATGGCTGAGGGTTTGAGGGAGGATCAAAAATCTGAGCCATTCTTTTTAGGTGACAAAGCTGAGGAACTGCTCCAGATTGAGGTGTCAGTAGAGGAGGTTGTAGAACATATTAGTACCTTACAGAGTAATAAGTCATCAGATCTAGCTGGTCTTCACCCAAGAGTTCTGAAGGAATTCAAATATGAAACTGCAGAACTACTAACTATGGAATGTAACCTGTCATCTAAATCAGCTTCTGTACCAGATGACTGTACCAGATGACACTAATTTTTGCAAAAGGCTCCAGAAGTGATCCCAGAAAAAACACAGGCCAGTAAGCCTGACTTCAGGACAAGGCCAACTGTTTGAAACTATAGTGAAGAACACAATGATCAGACACAGAGCTGAAAAAATGAGAAAGAACGGCTCTTGCACAAGAGGGGGGTTTTGAGCAAAAAGGAGTTGTCTACACACATCCTTTTTGCGCAAAAGCCTCTTGCGCAAAAGTGGCTGCTAATTAATTATGCAAATGAAGCATGGCAATATGCTAATCCGCACTTCATTTGCTTAGGCTTTTGCACAAGAGAGGAGCAGTGTAGACATACCCTGGGAGTTAGGTACAAGTGGCAGTGAGGTGACTACATATCTTCAGAGGACCCAGGCTGTTTGTATGCCCATGTCAAAAGTGAGATTGCAAAGCAGGGAAGCTTGTGGCTAGAACAGTGTGGTGATTTAAAGCAAGTCTTCCTCTAAAACATGAACGCAGGATGACCAGATGCTTGTTGGAGATGCAATTGCTCGTGCTGGCAAAGCTCATTATCCATACAGAAACATATGTGCTGTTTTCCAGCATAAAAGTGCTTATTTCAAGAGGCTATTTGAAATCTGAATTGCTTTAGTGCCAAGTTAGGGAAGTCTGGCCTAATTAGTCAGCTATTGCGTAGCCGGTGTGTGGCACAGCACAATGAGAATCACATTACTTTCCTAAGCAAAGGAGATGATGTTGTGAAATGAAGTTTGCAACCATGATCCCTACAGAAATGTCTGCCCTTGACAGGGCTCAATGCATTCTTAGAGTGGCAAGTTGGAGTGCGTGTAGTGACATCCACCGATTTTTTAATCAGGCCCTTAGAAAAGGAGGCGTCTGTGGAATAATAAAAATGACACCTTCGTAGCAACACAGCAAATGTTGCCATTTTAATAATACAGAAGAAACTATTAATATAAAGGCTCATACATATGAAAAAGAAACAGCCTGGTTCTCAGTTCTCCTTCACCTTTAGTAATTTATAAGTGCAAAAGCAGGCCTGACACACTACACCACGGCTGCATTGATTCTGCACGGGTACAAATAGTTGTGCAATACTGAAGAGGATAAAAGTGATTTCCTTCAGTGCATTTTGGCAGGGGGCATGAGGAAAGCAGGGCACACACAGCTATCGTCCTGATGACATTCTCCAAATAAACACATTGACTACGTCTAGACTGGCCCCTTCTCTGGAAGAGGCATGCTAATTTCTAACTTTGGGATAGGGAAATCAGCGGGGGATTTAAATATCCCCCGGGGGATTTAAATAAACATGTCCGCTGCTTTTTTTCCGGCTTGGGGAAAAGCTGGAAAAAAGCGTCTAGACTGGCGCGATCCTCCGGAATAAAGCCCTTTTCCGGAGGATCTCTTATTCCTACCTTCAGGAATACCTTGTGGCAAATCCTGGAGCAAGTTAACAATAACTGTCAGCATTGCCTCACGTAACATCCATCTCCCTGAAGGAGCGTGGAGGCCATGGTTGACATAGGATGCTCTGCCCGCATAGCTGCCATCAAGTTAGCTATTCAGGAGTGTCGAAGAGCTCTGCTCCGGCCTAGATAACCCAGCTCCATGGCAACATCCATGACGGTCGGGGGGTTACATCCCCCACAACAGCGACTGAGAGGAAATGCCACAAGTACGAACTTTGGGGGCTTTTCCACCCTGACAGCTGAAGAGTGTGTCCCTCAGAGCATGGGGAGCTTTTCCCCATAAATGGGACATGGTTTTGCAGGCACTTACTTAGAGTTTTATTAAACCTCTTCTGCTGAGGTGAGCAGAGACAAATGTAGCGGACAAGGAGGCCCTTTGTGCAGAGATCCTGCAATCCAGCCCGCACTGGCACATGAATGACAGGTGCTGTCATGGGCGGGTGGTATCCGAGGCGGGGAAAGGCTTTGACTTCCCAAACTGCCAAACTGCCCTGCCACGCTCCGCCCCCAAAATTCCTGCTGTAGGCATTCTGCAGGAGGAGTGTTGCTGCCCCCAACACCCGTCTTCCTGGTGCTCCGGGGCTGGGGCTACATGGCGTGCCCTATTTCCTCCCCTTATGCTCTGGGGCTGAAGAGGCTGGGCCACACCATGTGCCCTCCTCTCTCCCCCACTACTCCAGGGCTGGAGAGGCTGGGCCATGCGCTGTGCCCGCCTCCAGTGCTCTAGGGCTGGGTGGCGCAGTGCACCTTCCTCCCTCCCTAGTGTCCCAGGGCCGAGGAGGCTGGGGTGAGCACACTCCTACCCGCTCCCCTTCCCCCCCATGGTTTTGGGGGTGGTGCATGCATGGCACACTACCCCATCTCTCTGGAAGGGCAGGGCCTAACCAACTGCCCATAGATGTGGTGTTCCCTCCAACTCCCCCGATGTCCTTTTCCCTCAGTCCCTCCTCAGAGGGGAGCAGGTAAAAGAATGTTGACCGTGACTATTAGTTTACTCACTGCTTTTCCAGGGGGAGATGAGAAATGGCTACTGCAGGACGTAGCCGGTCCGGCCTGCTGTCTCTCCACCTTTTCCTTTTATCTTTGATCAAGAATGTGGAAGCTCCGGAAGGACTGAATCATTTAAAGTAAATGTTTCGGTTTTTAGGTGCAAATACCCAGAAGCCTCAGAGCACTTCACAAATGCAGCATCTCCAGCCCTCACAACTTCTGCTATTTGGTGGTTTCTGTGATTACGTTACTCCAGGAGCTGAGGTTTTAGGGCGAATCTCGGCTTTCATTTAAAAAAATGTTTTGAGGAAAAGTTCAAAAACCCTAATCTGAAGAAAAAGAACCCAAATTGTAATTGCATGTGTGTATATATTAAATCTCCATGATTTTTATGTTACTCTAATGCAGTGTGAACACATGGATTCATCAACGCTGGAAACAACAGAATTGTAAGGTTCAAGTCTTTAAACTTTTCTCCCACATACACAACAAACCATCTACAGCTACCCCAGAAAGAAACCAATCCTACAGCTGGCTCCTGTGTGGATTCTTACTCTGAGAACCCCACACAGATCTCCCTGTTCCCCCTGCAGGTCAGGTTGATAAACTTTCAGGCTTTGTCTACAGTGCCGTCTTTTGTCAGCAGAGCGTATGCAAATGAAGCGCCGATTAGCATTTTGTCGCGCTTCATTTGAATAATCTATTTGAGCCATTTTTGTGCAAGGGGTTTTTGCGCAAAAACGGCTTGAATAGATTATGCAAATGAAATGTGACAAAATGCTAAGCAGCGCTTCATCTGCATTGCCTTTTCCGGCAAAAACTGATAGTGTAGACATAGCCTCAGAGTAAACACAAGGCCCTCCCCCCCCCCCATCTGCCTTTCTTCCTCAGACAAGACTCCCTGTCAGAATCAATGGAAGTTTTGCTTCCATGGAATCAGAGTGCCAGCTAAAATTATCTGCCCTTTGGAACTCCAGTGCCAGCTGCCACATCTATTGCTTTCTAAAATGAAAAAATAGGAGACACAAGTGTGGTTTTGAACAATATCTTGTTACTGGATCAATTCCACACATCAATACTGATGAGAGATTCTGGCCCACTTTTACCCTATAGTACAGAAAATACTCACAGAAATCCCTGGGTCATTTTTCAGTGAGCAGCCTAGATCTCGTTCAGTGTGAACTTCATGTATGAGGCTATTCTGTTTTACATAGGTTATTATATCATGCTGATCACCATAGCATCTGAGCATCAGTGCTTGTTTCCTTCATGTATATTCTTGCCCCCTTATTTTAACCTAGAACTGCCCAATGCAAGTATTCCCAGGTCATTTTTACAAATAAGTGTTGGGGCTATTTTTCTTCTGGTGTTCAAGTCCTCAAGACCATGGACTCTGAGGCCCGGAAACTTACTTCCCCTCCTGCACACCCAAGTAAAAGCTAAGATTCATAACTCCAGGGGCAAGGTTTAAAGAAAAGCCCCAAATATCAGAAGACTAGCACTAAGGGTACGTCTAGACTACAGGGTTTTGTCGACGGAAGTTTTGTCGACAGATACTGTCAACAAAACTTCTGTCGACATAGAGCGTCTAGACACATTCAGTTCTGTCGACAAAGCAAGCTGCTTTGTCGACAAAACCCTGTAGTCTAGACACAACCCTACAGGCAATAACACCTTCTGTCGACAGAACTCTGTCGATAGAAGGTGTTATGCCTCATAAAATGAGGTTTACCAGCGTCGACAAAACTTCTGAGTTCTGTCGACATTATGTCAACAGAACTCAGCGGTAGTGTAGACGCAGGTATAGTTTTGTCGACAAAAGTCCACTTTTGTCGACAAAACTAAGTAGTCTAGACACATCCTAATAGTCTAGGGGGGAGGGATAGCTCAATTGTTTGAGCATTAGCCTGCTAAACCTAGGGTTGTGAGTTCAATCCTTGGGGAGGCCATTTAGGAATTTGGGGCAAAAAATCATCAGGGATGGTACTTGGTCCTGCTGTGAAGGCAGGGGACTGGACTCAATGACTTTTTAAGGTCCCTTCCAGTTCTAGGAGATAGGCAATCTCCATTATAAAATTTAAAAAAATCATGAGAGCTTGCAACACACACAAGAATCCAAAAAAGCAAGCAATAAACAACTAGTCTATGTTCACTGGTTGTGGGTAGCTATGTCTTTGTCTGTATAAGTCTGACCACACAAATGGTTGGCCTGCAGCCAGATCCACTCCATGGAAGCCTAGAGTGAATCTCAGGACCCACTGAAATCAACAGGAGACTATAGACTTCAATGAGAGCAGGGCCAGCCCATGCCTGTGGGAGTCCAGTAGTGAAGACTCCAAGTCAAACTGTGTTTCCTTCCTTGAGGGAAGCACTTCCAAGCTCCTCCGCTAGTAGGTTTGACATGGGATTAATTTACACCGCATGCTTATATTGAAACAACACAGTGCGCGTCTACACAGCAAGCCCATTATTTCAAAATAATTTCAAAATAACGGGCTTCTTATTCCAACTTCTGTAACCCTCATTTCGTGAGGAGTAAAGGAAGTCAAAGGAAGAGTGTTCTTCCTTCAACTTCCTGCTGTCAAGAAAGCACCTAAAGCCAAGTTAAGCTATTTCGACTTCAGCTACTCAATTAACGTAGCTGAAGTTGCCTAACTTAATTCGACTTAAGCCCGCAATGCAGACATACCCTTAGACAGCAATCATTTCAAACTCACCTCTGCTGGCAAGACTACGCCCAGAGCTTTGTAAAGTTTCTATCCTGTACCAAGAACAGTTCAGAGTAGACCCCTGTATGGCCTCATTAAAGCCAATTCAGAACAAGAACAAGTTGCAGGCTTGATGATCTTGATTAGGTTGTGCCCACAAAAGCTCATGATACTATATATACATATTGTTAGTCTCTAAAGTGCCATAGGATTACTCGTTTTTAAAGTTACAGTCGAACACAGCTATCCCCCTGAGGCAGTCCAATTAGGGTGACTCTACACTGCACCCGGAGCTCGAAATAAGCTACGTAATTTGAGCTACACAAATTGCATAGCTTATTTCAAGTTAATTTTGAAATAGTTTATTTCAAAATTTGGCACTGTCTACAGAGCGCCAAATTTCAAAATAGGGCACTATTCCAAAACGTCCCTTAAAGTGTATCTACACTGCAGGGCTTAACTTGAAATAAGCTAGGTAAATTGAGCTACATCAATTGCGTAGCTTATTTTGAAATTGCTCTATTTCGAAGTAAGTGTTGTGTAGACACTCCCTATTTCAAAATAAGCTCTCTTCCTCCGATTTCCCTTATCCCTCGTACAATGAGGGTTACGGGAATTGGAGTAAGAAGTCCTTCAGCTTAACAGTA
Organism: Pelodiscus sinensis; assembly: GCF_049634645.1. Classification (NCBI taxonomy): domain Eukaryota; kingdom Metazoa; phylum Chordata; order Testudines; family Trionychidae; genus Pelodiscus; species Pelodiscus sinensis. Next base: position 59,894,251 of record NC_134717.1, on the reverse strand, counting down.
TTTTGACACTATTTCAAAATAACTGCCTGCTGTGTAAACTCAAACTAAGTTATTTTGGAATAGCGCTAGTTATTTTGAAATAGTGTTGCAGTGTAAACGTACTGTTACTCCTCGTGGAACGAGGTTTATAGGGACGTCAGAATAGCAAGCCAATTATATTTCAAAATAACAGGCTTGCTCAAAATACATGGAATAGCTATTTTGGGATACTTCCTGTCTCCCAGAATGGCTCCATGGTATAGCTGTAGCCTTGGAGTCCATGTAGAAAGCCACATAGAAGCTAATAAAAATCATACATTTTCTGAAATCTGACACTTAGTTGATCATCTTTGTGGAAAATTCACTCAGAGCACTTGAAATATTTGATGTGCCCTTTGAGGGACAGTCTCTGGGATAAACATAAGGGCTGTGTCTACACTGCACCCCTTTTCCGGAAAAGGGATGCAGATTAGACACTTTGGAATAGCAAAATCCGCGGGGGATTTAACTATCCCCCGCGGTATTTGCATTAACATGGCTGCCCCTTTTTTCCAGCTTGGGGATAAGCCGGAGAAAAGCGCCAGTCTAGCCGTGATTCTCCGGAAAATAAACCCTTTTCTGGAGGATCTTTTATTCCTACTTGAATATATACTTGAAAATAGGAATAAAAGATCCTCCGGAAAAGGGTTTATTTTCTGGAGAATCACGTCTAGACTTGCGCTTTTCTCCGGCTTATCCCCAAGCCGGAAAAAAGCGGCAGCCATGTTAATGCAAATACCGCGGGGGATATTTAAATCCCCCGTGGATTTTGCTATTCCAAAGTGTCTCATTAGCATCCCTTTTCCGGAAAGGGATGCCAATGTAGACACAGCCAAGATGTATCAGGATGACAACACATAAATATAACATGCTAGCCATACATTCATAGATCAGGATGGTACATAGTCAGTGGCTATCAACCTATTAGCGCTTTGGTACACTAGCTAGATGTGGTACCATACACATACTGAGAGAGAGTTTATGCAAATGGATCAGAGGGATAAAATGTGGGAGGAGAAACAGAGATTAAGGTCATTGCTCAGCATCATGCAATGCCTCAGGAGCAGGGAACTAAAACCAGGTATCCTGATTTTTTGGGCCAGTGCCCTATTCACTGAATCACACTGCCTATGAACACTTTGTTTCACTCAAGCCCCGAGTCAAACATTAGATTAGTGAAAAATGTGATGGAGATAACTTTAGATTCTACCCAGCCTATTTTATCTCCTCTTGATTCTTACTCATAGAAGTGTAGGACTGCAAGAGAGCTCATCTCAAGAGGTGACCAAATCCAGTCTAGCACCAAGGCAGAACCAAGTAAAACTAAAAGCATCCCTGGCGCCGTGTTTTCCATCCTGCTCTTAAAAAACCCTAGGGAGAGATATTCCACAACTTCCTTTGGAAGCCAATTCCAGATCTTAACTACCCATAGAGTTAGAAAGTTTTCCCTCCGTCTAACGTAAGTCTGCGTACTTGCAGAGTAAGCCCATTACTTCTTGTCCTACCTGCAGTGGTCTTGATAAAAGCCCCCAATGTATGGGAAGACGATCAAGTCCCCCCTTGTCGTCTACTCTCAAGTTTTCTTAACCTGATTCATGAGGAAAAGTTATCTAAACATTCTACCATTTTTGTTGCTCTCCTCTGGGTGCTCTCCAATAGGCTGACATCTTTCCTAAAGTATGGTGACCAACATTGGACATAGAACTCTGGGATAGGCCTCAGCTGTGCCAAAGAGAAATCACCTCTCGTTTCCTTCTTACAACCCTTCTGTTAGCACAGCCCTACAGAGATGATCCTTTTTTGCAGCTGCATCGCTCTCCTGCTGAAGTCTAGACTGAATGACGCCAGCAATGGAAGGCTGTCATTTGGCAACAGCGGCACGTTGCTGTTGCAGAAGAGGGATTTCCCTTGCCGAGGGCACAATAGGAAGTTGGCTGTTTTCACACACTCTTAATAAGCATCTACAACCTCGGGAAATTGTCTCATTGACTGGTAAGTGATGGTACCACTAGATTAGCAGGCCTGGGCACAAACCATCAGATCACCACTTTGCTTGCAAGTTTTTAAGGTAGGGGGAGGACTCCTAGCTGGGACTCTTCAACTATTAGAGAAAAGCATTATAATAGACTACCCCCTGTCTTTCACTCTGGGCCAAAAGCATAAGGCTACCTCCTTACATACCTTTTCTGGACAGCCTGATTTGTTATTAAATGGACATTATGGACACGCAAGCACATTCAGAGATCCATTCATACTGGGGTGAGATTTCTGTGGAAGAAGGTCATTATAGGCCAAAAAATCAAAGTCACTGGTATCTGTTCCTTTCCTGCAACACCCCTCCCCCGCCCTAGCTGAGCTATTGTGAAAATTTAAATTTAGTCAGAGACAAGCCTCAGAGGGTATCAAATTCTGATGTGCTAAGGAAGAGCGAGCGTGTTCTTTTTCTTTTCCTGGCACGGCAATGGCATGCTTCAGCTCAGAGACTGTGACTTAACTCAGACGCCTCCCGGGCAGGGCTTATGAAATGTGTAACACACTATGCTCGTAACAACGGAATTAGATGCTCAATACTGTGGGACATAGCCGCTCCTGCCTGGAGTAAAATCACACAGAAAGGGAGGACTGCCTCAAAACATGCAGGATGCCTGTTGCCTTGAAGTGGTGTTACATCTTCCTTCTGGGAGGCAGGGCGGGAGTTGGGACAGAACTGGCAGGGGTTGTAGCTTGTCAAACATGTGGATGCAGAGGATGAGTTGGAAGAAGCAGATCCCAAACCGCGCAGACGTTGGGGCCTTCACCTGCAGCTGGCACCGTAGCTGGCTCGCCTGCCTTGCAGCTACTAGAAGGGCCTGTGTACTTCCCCGGTGGTGTTCTGAGACGGTCACGGAAGTTTAATGTTCTCTGTGGCCATAGTAGAAACTGGCTTTTCCAGGGTAATGTCTGTGCTGCTGGGGGAGTCCTACTCTGCGTGGGGTGGGCTTTCCCTGTCATTACCGTGTCACAACCCTGGGGTCTCCTACATAGCCATCTAACTGCAGTGCCGGTCTTGGCGGGAGGGGCGGCTGCTGTCACCACTATGGTTCCTCAGACTCGTTTTGTATTAGAAAAGTCATTCCACTGCACTATAAACCTGAGGGGAAAATGTCATCCCACGGGCCTGCCCGATTCCTCTGGACAAAGTTATCTAATCAATTCCCTGCCCTCGGTCATGGGTGATACAACCATTTCTCCCCTTCTCTGTCTGTGCCACATGACCGTTTAGTCCGCCAAGGAAATGAATGCTTTGGTGTAACTGAAGAGATACTGTCAGTATGAGGCTAACTGGGTGAAATTAAGGTCCTGTGTTATACGAGAAGGCAGACCAGATGTTCTAACAGTTCCTTCTCATTTTCAACTCTCTGAAGCTATGGACATACACATGGCCCCTTGTGTGTTCACATATCTTATGCAACCAGTAGAATTGGTGTCGGATCTTCCACTATTGAGCCCTGGTGCTAAGAGAGGCAGAGAGTATACTGTGAGGCCAGTCAAACTCTGGACCTTCTTCTCTTTTTACTAAGTGACTCATCTGCAGCATGAAAGTAAATGGAAGTTTTACTACTGACCTCACAGAAAAGCCCCACAAAGAAAGAGAGCTGCACTCAAAACGAAACGGTTAAAGTAGGAAAATTGAAATGGCTCCATTCGAAATAAATGTAAAGTCTGGTTGGTTGTTTTCCCTGCTCACTACTGCAAGGTCACTCCAGAGTGACTCATTCTTACTGGCCCAAAAGGCAGTACTGGCCATGTTTTGCCTAGGATGTGTAATGGAGTGAGCCAACACTTTTTGAACTTTATTTTTTTCATTGCTGCTTTTGTTAAAGATTGGAGTTTCAGCACTGTGACCTATGGGGGTACAGCCTGGACTAATGAGCAGCTGTTGATGCCTCCCTGCAGTCTTGGGTGCTCTCTCAGGCTAGGTCTACACTAAGAGCTTTTTTTTGGAAAATGTGCTCCGCATTTTGTGTACCTTTTTCCAATTTTTTTTCAGAAGAGGCTTTTCCAAAATTGGCCCTTCTACACTGGGCTGAATTTCGGAAAATCCCCCTCTTTCAGAAGATCCCTTCTTCCTTGTTCTATGAGGAAGACAGGGATTCCAAAAGAACGTGTTTGCTCTTCTGCAAAGCAAAAAAAAAAAAAGGGGAAGAACAAATGCGCTCCCTGGATGCAGTGGTATCCCGGAAACCCCCTGCCCCCCAGTCTAGACGTGCCCTCAATGTCTTGTTGGTGTAGCTCTCCTGTGGGCCTTCCAGCATGCAAGCCATATCCTGAGTGTAACGGCAGCCTACCAGCTACGCTTGGGTTACACTCTGGTTCTCACTGGCCCTGGTTATACTGCAGGGTGATCCCAACAAATCTGTTATTTCTTGAAAAGACTAATTTGCACATAGCTTTTTACCCCAAATAGAATTTCCCAGACACCTCAATTTAAACACACTGGATTCAATAGTCATTTTCTTTGAAGTTAATAAGCTTGTTTTACTGTTTTAAATGCATACCAGTAATGAGGTATAAAAGTCAGAAATGGCTACAAGAAAGATAAATATAAGACATTTGCTAACACCTAACATAAACTATATCAGATTTGAGCAAGCTTTCTTACCGTATGCTTTTATTGACCAAACGCCGTTGGACAGGATCTCTTCTCCCAAAGTCCAATGACTGTTTTCTTTGTCTCTTCATGTGCCAGGAATATGATAGGTGGGGGGAAGAAGGGTTTGGGGTGTTTGTCCCTCCTTTTTATAGTTTCAGTCCCCCTCTTGAAAAACATTTCTAGCTGAGATTCAGGTGGCAAAAAGTCTATGCGAAAAGATGTTCCCCACAGCTTTCTCTCACCTGTTTGAACTTGCTTCATTCTCCTTTGTGCTTGATGACTCTAGTTACTGCTTAAATGAAAATTATGGAGAGCACACAATCCTTTTTTAGGATAGACCTGTTTGCTATTGTCAGCTTGGGCAGGGTTGTGGGGTTTGGAACATGTGTTATTAGCATCATACAGGGAAATTTTAACTTCATGCACAGAGTTGCCACACGTGTTTTCAGGACAAATAATGTCCAGCAAATAATGAGTTTCCAAATGATACTTTACAAGGCATACGTTGTACAAAGATTATAACACTGTGTAGGGTGTAAATAAAGGGTATATTCTGTCATATGCGTACATTATCTTTCCTTCCCTATGAAATATTTTGATAAATATATCTTTTCATGGTTTTTGACAAAACGGGTAGAAATTTTTTAGGTTTTGAAAAAAAAATCTTCAAAGTTTTATTTTGGTTAGTGTTTTTTTTAATTGAAAAAGGGGTTTAGAAAGAGAAAAAATTGTTACTCTCTAGATGACAATAGTTAGCAATGTTCAGAAATGTATTATAAAGTGCATTTAATTACTTGCAAATGTTGGGTTTGGAAAGGTAGAAGCCGTAGCAATGGCAACCGTATGTGTGTGTGTGTTTGTTTGTAGTAAGTTAGTTTTAGTTATAGGTATATAAAACACAGATAAAACAAGAAGTCAAAATACATGGGGATATTTTACAGTGGTCCTGAAAGACAGTTGATTGCCTTTTAAATGTTAATGCAAGGGTCACATGAAAACTGATGCTAACTGCTATTGTTGGCAGTCTCAGCAGAGAAGTGAATGATCCCCAATACAATAGAGTACTTTAGCACATGCAAAGTACATGAGTGGTCTTACTGGAGTCAAAGGAACTAGCTATCATGAGCTTGAAGGTACTTAAGCATATGTGTAGTTTGCAGTTTAGGGGATTTAATGAGCAAGAAAACAGAATTACTTTCCCAGCCTTAAAAGGAGCCACAAAAGGTTAGGTTTAAGGAAGCTTTAAGGAAGCTTGACAAGCTGGTTGAAAGTTTGTTGTTCTCATAATGAGGAATTTAACTCAGACTTCCATAGAGTCTTTAGTCATGTTGAATTGAATCAGTTTTGAAGGTTCAGTCCCAGTTCACCACCTAAAAAATATAAGAAACCACCTGCACTAGAAAACTCTGGTTTGTAATATTACACACAGGAAATCCCAGATAGCCACTCTTAGGGTTTATCTTACCCTGATAGTTCAATGCAGATCAGTCCTTAAAACTACTACGAATCCAGGATGGATGATAACAAATATAAGTTTTAGTCCCTGCCCTTGTGTAATCCCAGGTGCCACATGGCGAAGAAGAGAATGCTCATGTCGGGGGTTTGCTGTTGTTGTTCTGTCGAAATGATGACAAACCCCTGCAGAGCTAGGTCGGTGGATAATGTGCAGGTGAGAATATGAATACATTTGTTCCATGCTTAACATGCCCACATAGTGTCTAATAAATATATACCTGGGAAAACAAAGTTACAGGTGCATATTGGAGACCTGCCACTACATAAATATGATGTAACTGCTAATGCACCATGCTTTAGAATGTCCTTGATTATACACGATTTTTATTTATTGTGGCAAAGCTCCGGCCATGCCCTGTGGGTCCTGCGCTTCTAGGTGGTTATTATATGCCTCCAAAGCTCACTGTGACCCTCTATGTTGCCTCTTATCTTTTTCTAGAAGCCAGGGTCATAGCTCACTGAGGGTATGTCTACACTACCCTCCTAATTCGAACTAGGAGGGTAATGTAGGCATACCGCACTTGCAAATGAAGCCCGGGATTTGAATTTCCCGGGCTTCATTTGCATGAAGCCGGCCGGCACCATTTTTAATCCGAACTAGCTACTCCGTGCCGCGTGTAGCCGCGCGGCACGGGGTTCGAACTGCCGGCATTTAAAAATGGCGCCGGCCGGCTTCATGCAAATGAAGCCCGGGAAATTCAAATCCCGGGCTTCATTTGCAAGTGCGGTATGCCTACATTACCCTCCTAGTTCGAATTAGGAGGGTAGTGTAGACATACCCTGAGTCATTTTCATCATTGGCAAAGTCCGTAACCCTCCCCCCACCATCAACCTAAACCTCCTTTTTCCAGGGTCAGACATTTTAGTGGTGTGGGGAGGGCTGGGGGGAACCTGGGCCCACCTGCTACTCTGGATTCAGGCCCATGGACCCTGGCAGCGACTGACAGGTTTTTTCCTCTAGCCCCAATACAGAAGCCTTTTCCCCTAGTATCTGAGTGAATCTTTCCTTTCTCAGCTTTCAGCAGCACACTTCCTCCTCTTAGTCTGTCTCTTTTCCCCTTCCCTTACCAGGGGGAAGGCTTTTAAAGCTGCCCCACAGGTCTTAATTGGTGGCAAGAGTCTGATTATCCTGCTGTTTTAGGCAAGTTCTTAATTAGCCTCAGATACTTGCCTTGATTACGTGGCAGCATTCTCTGTTAGTTCACTCCAGAAACCAAAAGCCGTTCACCCAGCTCCCGACATATTGGTTGTCCATCAAACTACTGTAGCCAGCTACTCCGGGTCTGTCACAAATAAATATATTTCAAAATGAAATGCCCAAGCATATGGCCAACTAACAAACTTTCTAGCTATGCATTCTAAGCTAACATTAAGTATGATGGTTTGGAGCATAAAATAATTGCCTGTGAGGGTGGGGAATTATTTATTATTGATATTGCAGTAACACTTTGGAACCCCAATTATGGACCAGGATCTCATTGTGCTACACACTGTACAAAGACAGAACTAAAAGACAATTCCTGCACCAAAGAGATTACAGTCTAAGTATATAACAAGAGACAGCAGAGAGAGGGAGGAGGGGATGGGAGTAAAGGAAACAGGAAGGCAGTATATGCCAGCATCAACAAAATTGATTTGGATATATTTCTCCATACAGAGTACTATACAATTGGCGTGGTGCTTTGTTAAAAAGTTCCTGGCCTTTTAAGCACTGGGCACTGGCTACTGTCAAGGGCAAGACGCTAGACCAGCTAGACTAGTGGACTGACTGAACATGGCAAATCACATGGTTAAAATGTCTGAAGCGAGGCATCTCAATATCAGTGGCCTATTTTCCAAAGTGCTGAGCACTCACATTTCCCATTGCAGGCACCGAGGTCGAAAACGTTGGCCTATATTTCTATATCTGCTGCAGTGGTAATCAGCTGTGACCAGATTAGCTGCTGCTCATCGGAGACGTTTTCGACCCTGTGCTTTGGGCTGCACAGAAAGGGTAATAGTGAGGAGAGGTAGCAGTGGCAATCCCTCAGTTCTTGAAGCTGCCCTATGCTGGTCTGGCTCCCAGAACAGCTCCTCTTACGAAAACAAAGATTTAAGATGCTAAACTTAAGCTGCCTCAAAGAGGTAAAAGGACATGTGCAGTGGGTGAAGACTCAGCTGAAGCCCCGCCCCTTCCAACCAAAGCCACACCCCTTCCCTTCAGACCATGCCCCTTCACAACTTTCCCCCGCCAGACAAGCCCCACCCAACCCTGGCTTCCCTAGTTGGCAGGGAGCTGAGCTGCCGCAAGGCACAGTCCCAGCCCTTCCAGGCCACTGAGGAGCTGTGCCACGCAGTGTGGCCCCTCCCGGGTAGCTGAATAGTGTAGGCAATGTTGGGAAGGCAATGCCTTCCCTTGCCTATATTACCCACTAAGAAAATAAGAACGGCCGTACTGGGTCAGACCTACGGTCCATCTAGCCCAGTATCCTGTCTGCCCACAGTGGCCAATTCCAGATGTCACACAGAGAGGGAACACAACAGGTAATCCTCACATGAGCCCCCCCCTGTCACCCATTTCCAGACAAACAGAGGCTAGGGACACCATTCCTACCCATTCTGGCTAATAGCCATTGATGGAACTAGCCTCCATGAATTTATCTAACTCTTTTTTGAACCCTGTTAAAGTCTTAGTCTTCACCACATCCTCTGGCAAGGAGTTCCACAGGTTAACTGTGTGCTGAGTAAAGAAAAACTAGACATTTATAAGGAGTTTTAATGGTGACCAAAGGTCACAAGTTAACAAGGAAGCTTTGCCCATCTCCCCATGCCAGCTGGAGCAGAAAGTGTTTCTCTAGCTCTGTCCCCGTATACTGGAGTGGAACTCTTGGGGCTTTTGAGATTGGCAAAAGTCCATGGAGCTCAAAGTGATGAACTTAAGTGGAGCATTTGTGCCCACAATAGTTAACTGAAGTGAAACACATGTATGACTAATCTTGCATGCTGTGGCCAAGACAGAAATGAAGATGGCCATCAAATTGAATTATTTCTTTATTAGCAAGATTTGGGGACATCGTTACAGCCATGGAATTAATTTGCATTGTGTATGTGAGTGCCTCCTATTATAGGTTTAAGTGTGATACTGTATTAGTATTCAAGAAGGAAGGAAATAACTATTAATATATGAGAAAGTACGCAGAGAGTAAAGATTTAGTGAACTTATTTTCTTTAATGATTTGTTTGGTTTTTTTCCAAGATGATACAAAGAGAAAAATCCATCATGAGTATGTCTTTCTTCACTAAATAAGAGTATGTCTAGACTGGCGGGTTTTTCCGGGATACCAGAGGTATCCCGAAAAAACTCTACTGCGTCCTGGGAAGGAGTTTGCTCTTCTGCTTTTTTTTGCGTAAGAGCAAACGTGCTGTTTTGGGGAGTCCTGTATACCTCATTCTATGAGGGCTCCTTCGAAAGAGAAGGCTTTTCCAGAAAAGCAATTGGAAAAAATGGAGCACAATTCGTGTAGCTTTTTCCTAGAAAAGACTATAGTGTAGACCTAGCCTAAGAGATCTTTATACATTAATATGTTAACCAGACTGTGCTATGCACCTTTTGGCATACATTCCACAAGGTAAACAGTCCAGTCCTTGCTTACAGACAGCCCCCCAACATGGAACATGTACTCACACCAACCACACACTCCATAACAGAAACACTAACCCAGGAACCAATCCCAGCAACAAGTCCCATTGTCAACTCTTGTCCACCCATTAACCCAAGTGACACCCTCATAGGGCCTAACCACATCAGCCATACCATCAAAGCCTCATTCACCTGCAGATGCACAAATGTGTTATATGCCATCACGTGCCTGCAATGCTCCTCTGCCTTGTACCTTCGATACACTGGACAGTCTCTGTGTAACAGAATAAATGGACACAAGTCAGCCATCAAAGTAACATACCAAGTCCAGTGGGAGACCATTTTAACCTCCCTGGACACACTTGGAAGTTGCCAACCTCAAGCAAAAACACAAAAACAAACAAAAAAACCCAACAAAAACACACAAATAACAAACAAAACCCCCCTCCAAAACACAAAACTTCAAAACCAGGCTGCAACACGAAACTGCTGGGTTGAAATCCATTTGCAAATTGGACACCATCAGAATGGATCTGGGAATGACTCTCATTGCAATAAGTCATTTTCTACTTGAGGTATTCTCAGCTTCTTATCCACATTCACCCTGATTGAACTAGCAATGATGCAACATCCCCATCTCTGTATCCTTACTATCTGTTTCTTTTTTATTTTTCCACTTCCCGCGTCTGATGAAGTGAGTTGCCACTCATGCACACTTATGCCCTAATAAAATTGTAAGTCTTCAAAGTGCCACTGGACTCCTCATTGTTTTTGCTGAAAAAGAATAATTCGGCTACCTCTGAAACCTGTTTGACCTGTGTTATCCTGTGTGTCTGCTGCTACTCTCATTTATCAGAGACAACCCTTAAATATTGCACATGATTATTAGTAAACAGCTCTATATTAGAGCAGTGTTTCTCAACCAGTGGTACAAGTACCCTTAGGGCTCCTTGAGAGAAGTCCGGGGGCTATATCAACACAACTGAAACTTGTAGAAAACTGAATTTTTGTTTTAAGTTTTATAGCACTTTATTATTTTTGTACTTTTTACACCCAAAAATTTCATCACCCGTCTGGCTAGGATTAAGTTGTTTAAACAAATGTGTTGCGATAGTAGAAAACATTTTGTGCGTCTGAAAACTGTAGGTACGGGGGATCCTTACAATATTTTTTTATTTTTTTAGAGGGGTCACTTTATTAAAAAAAAAAGATTGAGAAATACTGTACTAGACTATTGGTTAATCACTGTAAAGGGCTTCAATGTAAAATGCCAACTGAAGTACTAAGTACCATAAACAAACCTGATCTCTAATTAAAACCACACTGTACCCTTTCCTTTGGCACACAAAATGTTTAATCGGTCTTCCAGCCTTCAATGCATAAATGAAACATCACCTAAAGTCGACAAGAAAAGCGACAATGTTTCTAATTGCAGCCCAGCCTCTGCTCAGCTGTGCATTTCTACAAGAGGACTGTGGCTTTCTGTGTATTCTGCGTTATATGATTATTCAGTAAGTCCTAAACCACAAAGAGCTCCTAGGGAAAGAGTCATCATAGCAGAAAGCACGAGAGACGCAGGGGCTGGCTCACTAGCAGTCACAGACGGTGCTTTTGTGTTTTTAATTTGTGTTTTTTCGTGTATTGGTGGTGGGGGAGGAGGGGATAAAAACAGTTTGAGATACAGTTGCATGGAAAAAAAAATTAAAGAAGCGACTGACCGCAGACTGAAGCTGTGTGGCGGCAGAATGGAGGTTTGTAACGGCTCCCCTCCAACTTCAAACATCTCCCCAGTCTGCAAAGAGCAGCCACAGTGTAAACTTATCAGTCTGATAATCATCTAGAATGAGAGGGTCTGGTGCAGGCAGCTCTCTCTCCAAAAGTCCTTGCCTCAGAGCAGCAGAAGCGACTCATCTTCCCAGGTGCCCCTTTTCAGGAACATCCCCCTATACAACATGCCTTATGGGGTGGACCCTTTAAATTAAGGCCACGCTACTTGGCTCTACCGACAGAGGCTGTTTTTCAACTTGCTGTTGTTTCCCACATCTCTCTGGCTTCCAGCTAACAAATATTCTCAAAGAACCTGCCCTGCCATTGACCTTGGATGAGTCACTTCACCTCGGTTTCCTCTCCCATCCTTTGCCTGTTTTCTCTGTGGGGCAGAGGCTGTCTGTTCACAGTCGGTGCCTCCTGGTCATCACAACACCTGCCCTCTCCAAGGAAGCCTTCTTGTTCTGTCACATTCATCCACATGTGGAGGATTGTGGTGGGATTTCATGGGCATCTGATTTTTCTGTACTTATCCCTCCTGTCCAGCATTGCAACGCCACTGGTCAGAGGAGGTACCTTGAGGTTCCATCCATCTTTCACTGCCCGTGGGGAAGAATTGTGCCTCATCCACCATTAAAAAGAAAAAAAATAGAGATTTTCAAAGTGTGGATGGTGCTGAAGTTATGCAGCCCGATTCTGATGTTAGAATGGAAGAGGAGAAAAGGACCACAGAGGACCATAGAAATCCAGGGTTGCAAGGGACCACAAGGGTTCATTTAGTACAGTCCCCTGAGCAATAAGGACCAAGTAAACCTAGACCAGTAGGGCTCAATCCTTTTTCATTTGCAGACCCCTTCAGAACTGTATTGTCTGTACGCATAGTTGGAGTCTGTTCTGTCAGTTTTCTAAGTCTTTAGACATATTCTGCGGACCCCTGGGCATCTGTGGACCACTGACCTAGAGTATCCATGGAAGGATACTCTAATCATAGGGGTTCAACACTCTCCCTTGAGAGCCTATTCTAGCATTCAGGTATCCTGATAGACAATTTTCCCTTATATCTAATCTAAATCTCCCTAGCTTTAAATTAAGCCCATTATTTCTTGTCCTACTTCAAGTGGCCATGGAGAACAGCTGATCACAATCCTCTATGTAACCACCCGAATATATATGAAGACTATTATCAGATTCCCGCACAATCATTTTTTTCCCTCAACACTGAATATGCCTAGATTTTTTAAATCTTTCCTCACATGGTAGATTTTCTAAATCTACTCTCATTTTAGTAGCTCTCCTCTACAATCTCTCCAATTGATCCACATCTTTCCCAAAGCATAGTGCCCAAAACGGGACACAATTCTGCAGCAGAAATATCACCAGTACTGAATAGAGTTGGACTGTTACCTTCCATGACTTACATATAAGGTGCCTATTTAATATATGGAAGAATTATATTAGCCTTTTTAGTAACTGCATCACATTAACTCATTTTCAGTTTGTGATCCTTTTCAGCAGTACAGCCACCTACCCATTTATTCCTCATTTTATAGTTTCACAATTTTTTTTCCTTCCTAAGCCCTAGTCTACACTAAGGCTTTATTTCAAAATAACCCCTCTGGGGTAGAATTAATAAGCGGCGCATCCACACTACCAAGCTCGTTATTTTGAAATAACAGGCTGCTTATTTTGAAATCTGTACTCCTGCTTTCCTCAGGGAATAGTTATTTCGAAATAGCAGTTGTGTGGATGCTCCAGTGTTATAATTTGGAAATAACTACTCCCCCGACTAATTCCAACTAATTGCTCCCCAGTGCTTCCTGAGACTCAAAATTGAGGTAGCGTGTCCATATTAATGGAGCCTACTTCAGACTAATTTTCATGCTTCCTCTTAGTGTGGACCTGCTGTTTCGATTTTGTTATTTTGGGAGTTAATAAATCAATTTTAGTTATTTCAAAATAGTCTCCCAGTGCAGACATGCCCTAAGTGAGGTACTTTGCCTTGTCTTTATATCCCCACAGGTCATGGGGAAGACAGTGTCTACTGAATATTTTTCAGGTGCACTCTGATTAAAAACTCTTTCTGCAGAACCTCCAACTTGGCAGGGACATAGGGTAACATTTTTAAGAGTCATGAAGCGTGAGTCATTTTCAATAGTCTCCTAAGCACTTTGAGGCCCAGATTTTCAAAGGTATTAAGATATCTGAAAATGCAAAGAGATGCCTAGTGTTTTTTTCAAAAACATCCAAGTAGGTGAGTGCACTTTTGAAAATCCCACCAGGAGACTATCTGCAGGCTTGCCTGCCTGCGTATCTTTGAAAATATTGCCCCCCAAATGCTTGAGACATGTTTGAAAATGGAACTTAAGGCAAAAATTTCCTAAAACACCGAAGTCACATATTTGACTTAGTCCCACTTTCAAAAGTGTCTTAAGCAGTTTGCGGGCCAGATAGCCCAAGGTATGTAGTGTGGGAGACCTCTGGCTTTGCCTCTGGCTCCTGTGCTTCCTGGTGGATTTTCAGTACGCCTCAGAGGCTCATGGAGACACTCCCACTGCCGCTTGTTTCTCTCAGGGTGCATCTACACTGAAAAGTTTTTCCGGAAAAACGGCCATTTTTCCGGAAAAACAATACTTATGCCCATACCGCTATTGCACTCTTTCAACAGAAAGTTGAAAGAACGGAACGGTTTTTCCCACACTGGTAATCCTCATTCTACGAGGCATAAACCTTCTTCCGAAAAAGCTTTTTTGGAAAAAGGTGTGTGTGGAGGCGGAAGAGAGTGTTTTTTCGAAAGAAGAGGCCTTCAGGAAAAAGTACAGGTGTCCTGGTGGCCACTCCATCCACAGTAATCACAAATGAAATGTGAGATAGTGTCCAATCAGTGTGGACACTCTCTTTCATTGCTCCTTTGCTGTGTGGATGCTCTCTGAAAGAAAGAAAGAAAGAAAGAAAGAAAGAAAGAAAGAAAGAAAGAAAGAAAGAAAGAAAGAAAGAAAGAAAGAAAGAAAGAAAGAAAGAAAGAAAGAAAGAAAGAAAGAAAGAAGATCTCTTCCGGAAAATCATCTTCCAAAAGAAGTTTGTAGTCTAGACGTAGCCTCAGAGGCAAGGATTCCCTGCCATTAATGAGCCATTTTCATCATAAGCCAGTCACAAGCTTGGAGGGAAAACCCCTTCCGTGGTCCAAAGTCCCCCTTTTCCCTGGTGGCAACTCACCAGGCATGGGATGGGTTGGGAGGAACTGGGTCCCATGCACTCACTCACTCACTCCAGGTTCCAGCCCAGGGCCCTAAGTAACAGCCCTCAGTGGGGCTCTTGTCCTCATCCCCACAGAATAGCAACCTCTCCTTGGGCTTCTTCCCCAACCGCTCCCACAGCCCCTTCTCCATAGGGCCTTGGAGAAGCCCCCTCCTGCTTGAAACTGTTGTTTTGCCTCCATTTTGTGCATCCTCCTCTCCAGTTCCATCCCTCTTTTTCCTGCCTTGCCTGAGGGGAAGTCTTTTATAGTGGGCCTGCAGGCCTTAACTGGCTGAAGGTGTTGCATTATCCTGCTGCAGGCCGGCTCTTAATGACTCTCAGGTGCCCACCTGTCTTGGTTGCTTAGCAGCAGTCTCTAGCAGCCTATTCAGGCAACATGAACCCACTCACTCAACTACCTGCGTATCTGCCCTCCACCAAACTCCTGCAGCCCGCCGCCTTCAGTCTCTCCACAGTAGACACTTAAAGATGCTCAGGCTCTATTGAAAAACCCACTAGGCACCTACCTGCATATTCAGACACCTAAATACCTTTGAAAATCCAGCCCTAAGAGGGCACGTGTTCGCGACATGTATGAAGAAAGTTGTTGCACCGAATACACTCGGAAAACTGCTTTATATAACTCTAGCAAAGGAAACAATTGCACATTGTAATCCACCAAACGGCATTTATTTCTGTGACTTTTTTCAGGTCTGCACACGGGTAGCATTTTGTAACACCCTCCATGGCAACATACTTGGAGTCAAATCCTGACTTCATTCTCTTCCAAAAGGCCACAATTTCACCCCCTTGGTGTCTTGGACCCCCAAACCCACCTGCCTCATTTTCTGCATGTAGTACTAAACTGTGTGAGTCACCCTGCTGATTGCAATGCCCTTATTGCTTTCCTGAATCTGGCACAGTTAGAAATTAAATGACAAATGTGCCCTGACAGATTCATAGCATGTCCTCAGCTCTTGGCATCTGCAGTCTAATTGCCCTGTGACTTTGCCACGATCAAACCCTCAGTTAGGTTCCAGTATAAATGACAAAGGGAAGTTTTCTAATGGTTTTAGACCAAGAAGCATTCAGGCTAGGACTTTTCTTTACTCTAGTTTCCTAGGGCTGGTCTCCACTAGGGGAGAAAGTCGAACTAAGATACACAACTCCAGCTACGTGAATAGTGCAGCTGGAGTCAGACTACCTTAGTTTGAATTTCCTCATCACCCCACTGGAAGAGTTCTCCTGTCAACTTTCCTTACTTCTTGTGTCCTGGTGGAGTACCACAGTCGATGGGCATGTATTCAGCTGTTGATTTAGTGAGTCCTTACTAGACCCACTAAATTGAACCCTGGGCGATCAATTGCCACAGTGTCAATCTCCCGGGAAGTGGAAACAAGGCCTTAGAGTGGAATCTTTTTTTCATCTACTTTTTCACAAAGGTCTTGATGCTGCCCAGAGCTCTGCAGGACCACAGGGACATGGCTTTGGGGGCCTAAATTTCCTGTTACAAAAACATCCTGGAAATACTTTGAGCTGCAAACCTCTCTGAAACACCTCTCTCCCAGCTAACCAATGGACTAATAAGCAGTTAGGCCAACATTTTTTAAATGACCAATTATTTTAGATGGCTCAGTTTGTGGGTAGACAAGCTGAAGCCTCTTAAAAAGGCTTGATTTCCAAAAGTGATGGGTGCCCACCCTCTGAAAACGAGGCTCATCAAAGGAGTCTCACCTCGGAATGCAATCGTGAAGAAATTCATCATCATTAATTATTTTTGAAAATTTCGGCCATAATCTCACTAAAATGATAATCAGGGGAAAGGTACCTTTCAGACCCTGTGTTACAAAATGTGCCTAAGTCTGTTTGATTTTGAGAACTAGAAGAAATGCCATGGGATCATTGCATAGGTGGTTGTTCTTGCTATGAAAAAAAAAGTCTTTGTGCAGGGAATTCCACAGTTTCAAAAATAGCTGGTTCCTTAATTTGTGTCTTTTTCTTTAAAAAAAAACATCCCTTGTGCGTTACATTTTATTGATGTTACTGTAAAATACATATTTGTTTGCATTCCTAATTGGGAAAGCACAGATGGCAGAGGCTTCTGTTAAAATGATACGCTCTTTAAAATATCTGATAACATTACAGAAAAATATAGTCATTAAAATGACTGTCAGTGCTCCTTGTATGTAGCAGAAGTTTCATTCTCTGGAACAAGACGCTGTCTTGTTTTAAGGAAGTAGGGCTCGATTTAACCCTCATTCATAATACCTGAGACCATGGACTAAGTTCTGAGCTGGTCTGAACAGGTAGAATATCACTGACTGTGTTTCATTTGTCTGAATGGAAGACACGCGCCCAAGGTGGATTGAGTGCTTGTCTTCACGTACAGTACTGCAGCTGCACTGCGCTCGTGCTTTAGTGAAGATACTACTATGCCCTGAGAAGGGGCAGCTGTGTCTATCTGACCCCTGTCAACAACGGACACTATCCCCACCACCACCACTATCCATGGGGGGACAGGTCAATATAATTACAACCAGGCCCGTCAAAGTGTTTGTGGGGCCCAAGGCGGCATGTGATTGTCAGTATCATGTAGCCAGGTGGCCCCCAGCCAGGATAGCGAGCGAACAGCTGGGCAGGCGCTTGGCAGGGCAAGGCCCTGAAGGCGTAAGGCCCAAAGCAACCACCTTGCTCACCTTGCCCTAAGGCAGGGCCTGCCTACAACTCTCAGGGGTATGGATTTTTCACACCACTATAAGTTTGCCAGGTACCCCTGGTCTCAGTCAGACTTGCATGCATATTGTACATCAGCAGGGCTTTGCAATTGATTTTTTTTCTTTACTGTGTACTGTGTTGTGCCTTGCACACAGAACACAGTAACAAACCAAAATGGTCATTGCATAGCTGATGAAGACAAGGCTGAAGGAGTTTCAATCCAGGAGGTCCTCTGAGCTTGACCACTGGAATATTCCATCGTGTCCCTGAAGCAGGGAAAATCAAGTGTGAGATCATGAAAGTTCAACATCTTCTGAACAGAAGGAAAGAAAAATAATTAAAACCTATCAACACCAATGAACAGCATTGTACAGAGTATCTGTAATATACTCACAGAGGCCCAGACCCTCAAAGGGATTAAAGTCGATGGCAAAGAATGGCCTAAGTACCTTTGAGGTTGTGGGCTCCTTCTTACATCCACAACAAAATGGGGAAAATCCCCTAGGCCAGACAGAGGCAAGGTCTGCAGGGAGGGGCCTGAGAGTCAGAGAAATTCCACAGGATGCCATCCACACATCACATTACATTCCCCCCTGCCGTTGCCCATTCCCAAGTTTTGCTTGAACGGATGCATTTTACTGTTGCTTCCACTGCCTATTTCCTGGAGCAGATTTCACCATCCAACTCTGAACATCAGTTCCGGCAGATGTTCAGCCACGATGAGAGGGTCTTCATATTTTAACAGCTTTAATCAGAGACAGGGACTTGATGATTTTTTATGCGTCTAAAAGTTCTCATTCCATACAGTACTTTAGCACAAGCCTAACTATAAAGCAGGCAATTAACCATGTCACCCTCAATAGGACTACTCAATGCTTAACTATAGGCAAGAGCTCAAGGTCTGAATCCATCTGCAAAGCCATTGTATTGTCCACCTTCAAATCCCTCCTCGAACTCTTTTCTGCTATGAGTGCCTGCAAAATTCTTCCAACTGTTAGGTTTCCGAACTAAGCTTATCATACTGACCAATATTAGCTTATCATACTGACCGTTGCCTTCCCTTACTCCTCGCAGAAGGAGCACTGACCACTGACAGGGTCATCCTCTGAGTTCTATTTAGTGAGCCTTAACTAGACTCACTAAATTGAACTCCGAAAGATCAATCATGGCAGTGTCAATCTTCCATTTAGTGAAGTGATGGCCTTTGAGAGTAAACACTCATTCCCCCCACCCTGGGCAGGGACTTTTTTTCTGTATTTGTACAGCACCTAGCACCATGTAGTCCTAGTTCAGGACTTAAGACTCCTACGTGCTATGATGCTACAACTAATTCATGATAATAACGAGTCAGGGCCAAAAAAGAGCCCTTGACTTTTGCCACTGGGGAATTTTTGAACAAGAGCTAGGAGCACTCGCACATACGCTTGTAAGAAAAATGTCTTACAATCCACTCCTAGTGCTTGTGCAGGATGCTTGTGTAAATAGCCAAGATAACCATGAAGGGACAGAAAAAACGAAACTAGTGGGTTTTGCAGCGTACCCTCTACCCCCACAGACTAGACTGCCAAGCCAATACAAGATAAATTTGGTGTTGCCAACCCATGTGATTTTTATAAAAAAATCTCACAATATATGTGTTCACGCCTGCACATCTCATTTATATAAAAATCTAAGTTTGGGACACTACCAGCCCACTCAAATAGCCTCATTAGCACCCGTCCTACAATTGACAGGTACCATTTTTTCCCCTCTCTTTTCTTTTTCTGTTATAAATTCTGGGTTCCTGTTATTTCCAGTCCAGCTCATCTGAAGAAGTGGATTTTACCCATGAGGCTCATGATACTAGATATATTTTTGTTAGTCTGAAAAGTACGACAGCCCTCCTTGTTATTTCTAAAGTTAGAGACTAACACAGCGACCCCTCTGAAAGTTTTTGAATGTAACTTGTTGACACTGGACAATGGGTTGGATGATCAGAGGGGAGTTGACAGGATTGTTGGGCCCCCAGGCCATAGTGGGGTGAGGGGTCTCAATGTACATCAAAAAGGCCTATTTTCCATTTCTGGTTCAAAGTTTCAGGAGACTAACTCAGGCCTGAAAGATGGTATTTTAATAACCTTAGGTCAGATACCTCTTTCCATTCTCCCTCGCAACAAACAGTGCTTTTTCCATGGCACAATCAAGGCGTGCAGAGAAGTGCAGCAAGCCTCTTTGAAAATAAATCTCCAAGCTTGTATAGCAAGAGGGAGAGACCAGGTTGGGGCGGGGATGGGGAGACATGCAAACCAGGCCACCCCCAACTCCCTCCTCCCCCCACAAACTAACTGCATTACTTCCACCTTGTTGGGTTTCCTTTGATGGAAAAAGTTGCTACACAAGAATTTCTAATAACCGGGTTTTGCTTCAAGTGGTAGTCGCAGTGTTGAATGTGCCCTAGGGAGTAGCAATGGTGGTAAGCAAGGCTCACTGTTTCACATTAAGTCTGATTTGCTGACAAGTTTGTACTGTCGCTGGCTGGGTTCAGTAACGGGGAGGGAGACCCGGCACTGGTGAAAAGAGCATTTCTACAGAACAGCACATTTTTATATTTGCTGTTTGGCGGGGGAAAATGTTGAATGGCTCGGAGGAGGCATGGGGAGGTGATTGCCAGGAACTTGGGAAGAAGCTTACACCGTTCAAGGACAGATTGGACAATCTTCATCCACATGCTAGCTCCATATGCTCTGGAGACCAGAAAGAGGCAGAGAAGCTCTCCAGATTAGGCTGTGAGACTTGGAGAATTACATCTCTCCACAATATAAACCCCCACACAGTGCTTCTTTCGATAGAAAGCCTATCCATGTTTGTGAGGTGAGGTAAAAATTGGCATGAAAGAGGGCCATGCTAGGCACTGCTGACACTCTATCCAACTTAGCAAAAGTCATTACGTCGCTTTTTAAAAAAAATTAACCTCAGAGTCGCGGAATTTCATGGTGTATTTTTTGAAATGTCCTTCTCGCGTACCATGCAATGCATGTGCTACTTTTTGCTTCTTTGAGAAGACTAACATCGCGTCCTAGGAACACATCCGCTTTTCTGAAAAGAAATTTCGAAAAGTGGACATGTTCTTTCACCATCCCTGTAAACCTCGTTGTCCGAGGAAGAAGGGATGACTCTAAAGAGCAGGTTTTTCCGAAATTTGGCACTGTGTAGATGTGCCAAATTTTGGAAAAGCCTCTTTTGAAAGAAAAGTGAGAAAAGATACATGAATGGCGATTCGCAATTTGCCTATCTTTTCCTGACTTTTCTTCGTAGCCTAGACACAGCCTTAGGAGTTTCACTGTGGCACTGAATGAACTGGATCCCACAGCTGCTAACAGCGTGTTTTGTTGTCAATCTTATAGTTAAGCAAAGAAAAGAATTGTCCTAATTGGGCCTGATCCAAAGTCTGATGGAGCCAATGGAAAGATTCCCACTGGCTTTAATTGGATTGGGCCATTTTATGAGAGGCAAATATTCAAATGATTTTAAAAGAGGCAAAGAAGCATTCCCAGTCACATCTGCTTTTATTGTTTAATGACTGTTAATTTTTGCCTTGGGCAGTAGCTGAGGCTTGTAGACAAGGCACAGGAGTGCAACTGTAGAGCAACCAGGTGTGGAAAAAGTGGCTATGTGAATTTTTCAGTGTAGCCAGCTGACCACTAGCAAATTAGGAGCCCGGTAGCCTCCTTCATAAAATGCCCTTTAAATGGCAGCAGGTTCCTTTTGACCAGACAATGGGTAATAGCAGAGCTTACATTTTCAGAGTACTTCTAGGAGCGTCCAGTGGGAGCTCCTACCTTCGGGGGTTAAAAATCTTTGCCAGGGCTCTCCTCCGCACAGTGCCAACTGAATTTAAACTGCAGCTAACATGACGAGTAGCTGCCTTCGACACTCCCATGACAAGTGAAAGACAGGAATGTGGTATAACCAATAACATAACTTGGGCAATATTACTCCAGGGCTGAACTTTGAATAGGGTGTATTGCGCGTGTGCAGTCACTTACCACACAGAAAAGGCCCAGGATGTGTCAAACAAAAAGTCAATGAAAAACACTTGCTGCCTTAATCTGGACTGATCATCACGAGTGTATTCATCTCCATTTATTGCTAATTGGCTCCTGCCAGCTCAGCCACATTACTTCCACAAAATGAAATCTGAGCCCTTCATATTTTTGCATCAAGAGCCATAGGCCAATATCCTATGATTTGGGCTTTACAGCTCACCTCAGAATGAAGAGCAGCCCATAAGATGTACCACAGTGCACCAGACACTAGTCCAACTAGACAACAAGGTACAGTGGCGTGATTACCGACACACTACTGGTGCTCCTAGCAGAATAGGCATGGCTGCACAGACTTCTGACAAAATTTAACACAAGTTGGTAAATATTCTGAGGTGGTCATTAAAATGGCTACCATGGGGGTAGCAGGTGGGAGTGGATATGGAAAATTCTCTCTCTTCTCCCCGCCCTGCACCACAATATTTTAAGTAATGTAGCTTAATTAGCCACCACGATTTTCTTCCCTTCCTGGGTAATCTGGCACAAATCACAGCTGAAGTTTCACCAGCCTGGAAATTAAACACCAGGTGCAATTCCAGGCAGTGAGAAGAGAAAACAAGTTGCAGAATGAAATGAAACCAGATTAACTCTTCAGTGACGTCAGTGAGTTTCCAAAGAACATACATGGGTTCTCTTAGATCAGTGTCTCATGAGGAGTAAGGGAAGTCGGAGGAAGAGTGTTCTTCTGTCGACTTCCTACTGTGTGGACAACACCAAACGCCCAATTCAGCGATTTCGACTTCAGCTATGCAATAGACGTAGCTGAAGTTGCATAGCTTAATTCGACTTTAGTCCGGCTGTATAGACATGTCTTGAGTGATTCACTTTCCCTCCCCTCCCCCGCTCCCCCGGTTGCAGTAGGAGTGAGCCTTAACATGATCCCTGTTGCAAGAAGGTTTGTGTATGGATGTAAGATGTGCAACAGACATGTCAGGGGCTGGCAATGCCACATTACAATGGTGTGGACAATTCTCCTTCACCAAACTGTGTTTAACTGAACATACAATGGAGCTGATTTTAAAAGGAGTAAAGGGAATTAGCTACTAAACTTCACTAGGCTCCCCTGAAAATGCCAACCTGTGTGTCCCACCCACGAGTTTATGCCTTGTAAACTATGCGTTCTCTTGTTTCTTTTCGTTTCTCCATTCTCATTTCCATCTTGTTTCTCTCTCACTCGCTGTTCTGCCATCCTTATTGATAATCCCCATTCTTTTCTCTTAAGGCCATGTCTACACTCAGAAATTATTTTGAAATTCCTAAATTCGACTTATGACCGCCCGATTTAACAAATTCAAACTTGCGCGTCCTCACAACGGGGCAGAATTGAAATTAATCCGAGGCAGGATCCGTTAATGTGGACGCGCTGTCTCGGACTCAGAGCCACCAGAAGCACTCTGCAGAGCTGTGGGAGGCCTACCGGATGCCAATTAGTTCAAATTAGCAGCACCAGAGCATCCACACTAACGTTATTTCAGATTTACAAGATCAGAATTAGCGTTACTCCTCACGAAAAGCAGGAGTACAGAGTCTGAATTCCAAGGCCCCTTATTCTGAAATAATGGGCTTTGTGGTGTGGACACATTGCTTACAAATTCGAACTTGGGGTGGAGGGAGAGTTATTTCAGACTAAGATCCTCGTGTAGACCAGGCCTTTCTGAAGCACAATGGTCCAGAAAGCAGTTTAAGGTCTTGCTCCTTCTGCAATTCTGCAGTAGAGGCTAAAGTACTTAGGGTATTGTCTCTCCTGATGGAGTTCTCAAAGCAACATGTGCTAGAGTCTAAAGTCTAAGCATGAAGCCACTGCTTAAAGAGGTTTGGTGTTTTTCTTTCTAACCACAAATGCAACGGGAAAGAAACTAATTGGATACAGTTCGCATTGCAAGCGAACAGGTGTGAAACAACATATGTGGGAGATCAACATCCTCTTTAACACAGCAGCTTTGTGGTGGTTTCAGAAATACTAGACACTAACTTAATTTTTACCCTTTGTGCTCTCACAAAAGGCCTTAGCAGACATTCACTGCAACCTCTCTCCCTGCCCCCACGCCACACAGCTTGAACAAGGCTAATTTGAACAAAAGCTAAACAGTTGAACCTTAGAGGCACAGTCCAATCTTGTAGTTCTTATAAAAATTGCACTAAGGCTGTTTTAAAATACACCTTTCCAGCACTTGGTGTAGGAAACACAATTCTACTAATATTGTTTTTCAAAATGCTAATGACCCAGCTGGTCAAAAGTTTCCATGAAACATTATCTCATCTGCAAATGTTTTTGTTTCAAGACAACAAATAAAAAAAATCTGTTTTCATTGAAAAATGTTCATTTTTTTCATCCAAAAAATCTGCACAAAAGTAAAAAACAAAACAACAACAACAATGGGAAAAATTCATTTCCATCAACAGTTTTTTGCAGGAGAAAGAATCATTTCCTGACCAGCTGTATCTATGACACTAGGTACTTAGTTTAAAATTGTTCCTTTAGTCCTTATGTTGAAATGAAGCTACAGAATTTCAATCTGGATTAAAATTTCAAAATTCAAGACTGACTCACAGTTTCAGTTTGGGGTCCATCTCTAGACATCACTTAGTTAGGGCCATACATGTAAAAAGATACATTTTTCATTATAACATCCTCTTATTATGTGATCACCTGCTACTTCATGCATCAGGAATCATGTACATTTCAGCTTAATATCTCCGTAGGGATACATCTACACTGCAAGCTTATTTCGGAAGAAGCTTTTCCTGAAGATCTCTTCCGGAAAAGCTTATTTCGAAAGATAGTGTCCACACAGCAAAAGCGCAATGAAAAAGGGATGTGCTTTTTCGAAAGATAGCATCCACATTGATTGGACGCTATCTTGCATTTAAGTTGTGATTAGTGTAGATGGAGTAGTCACCAGGGCACCTGTGTTATTTCCTGGAGGCCTCCTTTTTCGAAAGAACTCCCTCTTCAAAAGAACTCAATGGCAGTATGGACGCAAGTATTGTTTTTCTGAAAAAATGGCAGTGTTTCCGGAAAAACGCTGCAATGTAGACACTCCCTAGTATAAAACGGAGCAGCCAGGGAGCTTCTAGTTTTACTAAATTTCATTATTTTTATTACAGGTCTCACAATATTTGCTGTTTTTTATTAAAACCTCGGCTCCTGAAGTCATGTGAATACATGAAAATTTCATTATTCATAAGTAGTTGGCAGGGGGGAAAAATGCAAATGTGACCTGAGTTACATTAAAGTTTCTAAAACCAGAAGGCCAACTATTTTGTCTTAAAAACCATGTTTGTTTGTTTGTTTGCTTGGTTTGGTTTTGTTTGGTTTGCTTGGATTTTTTATTTCATGGCTTTTGGGTCTGATGATTTCTGAACGTCTATAGTGCTCAGTGCTGCTAACTCAAACAAAAGAAAACCACTTTATTAAATTGTATGGAACTCATTTAGAACATCGCTGGCAAAATAGCTGTTAGAAAAAGTAGACCATCTACTTTTAGACTAAACGCCTTCTCATTGTTCGTTAAAGCAAGAAAGAACAAAGGCAAAGTCTCTGCCACTCAACTAGTATAGACCTCTTTGTCTCTGAGAATGAGATTTGCTTGGGCAGTCAGTGAATGAACCCCAGACCTAATGTGTGAGAAGCATGAGCCTACACTTCTGGGGTGTGTGGATGCAGCTTATATTGGGGAAACTACACTTTTGGTGGGATAGCTCATTTCACTTCCCAACTGTTCCCGTTTTGCTGGTATAACTGCAACTACATGCTGTGGCAGTCACGTATCAGACCTCTTCACACCTTGACTAGAATACCTATGCCAGGAAAAGTTTGAAGTGGAGATGTGTGCTCCTATCTCCGATAGCTGGAAGTGGTAGCAAACACAAACCTCTGTTGAGAACCAGTGGCTAAAAGGGAGATGCAAACCCATCTTC
This sequence comes from Pelodiscus sinensis, assembly GCF_049634645.1. Lineage (NCBI taxonomy): Eukaryota > Metazoa > Chordata > Testudines > Trionychidae > Pelodiscus > Pelodiscus sinensis. Next base: position 59,868,747 of record NC_134717.1, on the reverse strand, counting down.
CTTGAATGTTACAAGGGCTGAGTATGAAAAGCAAAATCTCTGTGTGTGATCACTATATCTAAACATCAGTATCTAGTGGTATATGGAAACAATAACATCTGTTGTTGCTCATAACCATGTGGGTTCAATACAGCTGTTGTCATACACAGGCAATGACTTCCCGAATGCCGCTCTTTTAATATCTAGTTTCTCATTGTTTTACCTGTCTGTGGTCTCCTGACCTAGGTTCTTTCCCCTTACGCACCTCCCATTCTGGTTCCTTGCTACCAACTCTCCTCTTTTGGTTTATCTCACTTTTGCTTGGAGCCAAAAAGGGCATTTTTGAAGGGGAGCAAAAACTAGGAAGTGGAGGGAGCATGTCTGTTAAAGGGGGGTGGGGCAGGAGGGAGGGAATTAAAACTCCATCTGTGTTCCCCACTGCACAGCTCTGAACTCTCCTTCCCATACTCCTTCCTTTTTAAATTCTCCATTTGCACTGCCCCTTGTCTGCAGAAGTGTAGGAATTCAGTTGCAGCAAAATTAAGCTGTTGCCTGTTGGTAATTACACTGGTAGACAGTGCTTGGTTATACCGTAAGGGCGGGGGACAGGACTTGATGACCTCTTGAGGTCCCTTCTAGTTCTAATGTTCCACGATTCTACGACTTTATGAAATACCTCTGTGGTCTGTCCCAGACCAATTCATTTTCTGAGCACAATTGGACTCTTAAAATGTCATTTGTGGGCTGTCGTGAATTTTATAGCTGCTGTTAGTACAACTTTTTGCTGAGTTATAATTTTTATAGAAAGCAAAGCTGGGAATGAGATTTCAGGAAAACCCCATTCCTTTCCTATCTGCTAGAATTTAAAAAGAAATGAAGTAATCTTTCCTTGGAGAATTTAAAGGCATTAAAACAGCTTGCCTCATATCTTCGAAGTCTTTTTACTTCTCCGTCCAGTTGGATCTTCAAGATGAGACTTGATTATTTTTTATTCTTTGAAACAACCTCGACTTCTCTATGATGAATGATAAATGATAAATGATAAATGATGGCAGATTTGTATTTAATACAAGGATCTCATTAATTCTGCAGCCTTTTACCCACTGTATATGTACTCTTGTGACTGTCACCCTGTGGTAAACTATACCAATATAGTTCCCCTATGATAATACATTAAAAAAGGGCTGTCTCTATGTAATTAATGCAGTGACAATAAAAGTCGATCTGTGGATAGTTTCCTTCACATCCGTTGTGCTGTCAATGTCTCAGGACCACACTGTGTCTTGTGTGTGTGTGTGTGTGTGTGTGTGTGATATTAATTCTAGTTACTGTGGTGGCTTTTTGGAAGAGTTATTGCAGCAAATATTATGGACAAACTTTGTAGATATAAGATTTTATTCATCCTCTGGCACTACAGATAATGAAGTTTTATCAACTCCCTTTTATTATGGTCATCTAAAAATGTATCCTGGAATAGGATCATAAACATTTAATGAAACTAATGCTGTACTGAATTTTAAAAAAAGGAAAGAAAAGAGTTTTTTAGAGTGGAGAAGTAGATTCCAGAAAACAGATATAAAAGGAACTCATATGTCCGCATACAGAACCCCAGAATACGGTATCCTATGCTGATTTATGACAGGGCATCATGATTCATTGCATCAAGTCCCTCTTTTCATTACTCAGGGTACGTCTAGACTACATGCCTCTGTCGCCAAAGGCATGTAGATTAGGCTACCAGACATAGGAAAATGAAGCGGCAATTTAAATAATCACCGCTTCGTTTAAATTTACATGGCTGCCGCGCTGAGCCGACAAACAGCTGATCAGCTGTTTGTCGGCTCAGCACGATAGTCTGGACGCGCGGGTGTCGACATCAAAGGCATTTGTCGACTACCCAGGTAAACCTCATCCCAGGAGGCATACCTGGGTGGTCAACGAAAGGTCCATCTAGTCCAGCATCCTGAGTGGCCAATGCCAGATGCTTCAGAGGGATCAAACAGAACAGAGAATCATCAAATGATCTTTCTCCTGTCACCCATTTCCAGCTGCTGACAAAGAAAGGGTAGGGACACCATTCCTACCCATCCTGACTAGCAGCCATTGATGGACCTAACCTCCATGAATGTATCTAATTCTTTTTTCAACCCTATTAAAGTCCTGGTCTTCATCACATCCTCTGCCAATACAGCATACTTGTAAGTCTGTGCACGATGGGACGAGCGGGGGGGGGGGGGGGGGGGGGGAGGGGGAAGGAAAGGGGTGCCTGGGTTAATGAAAAATAAAGAGGTGATGCACCCAAGAGACTTTTTCTCCCCTTGCTCCTTTTTTCTCTTCAGATGCTGAATTCAAGTGCTGAACGGCAGGGAAGGAAGTGAATGTCTTTTGCATAACCGTCAAACCATGGCTACTTAGGCAGTAAGCTAGTTCAGGCTTTGCTCGTCTGTCCTGCCATTGTGTTCAGTCTGGAATCACCTCCATGAGTGAAAGATTGATTTGGTCTCTATTCCTGTTCAGGTCCCAAATCAGCAAAACTCCTTGGCACATGCCTCCTTCCCATTGGCTTCTCTGAGCCTTTATTCATGAGTTTAAAGTACTATCATGTTTGCCTGAATCAGCGTCTCAGGCCACGACCTCTCTGGAGCGACTTGAAACTAATGTCCGGGAGTGAGGATTTGGGCTGTGAGACCCCATGGAGTCAGCATCTCAGTGCCATATCGAATTTTTATGGGATCTGGTATGTACAGGAATCCCAGAGCAGAAGGTATAAATGCTCTGAAAAGGGCTGTAGGATCATTGATGTATATAGATCTGCACCCATGTAGGTAGATGCGGGTTTGTCTGAGATAAGGAGAGCTAGAGACACAAGTAGTTCATAGGGGAGAGTTGCCAAGATCTCTGGTAGTGGGATAGGATCTCTGTCACTGACCTGTTCTAATCACTGCGTTTCATTTGGACCTATTCTTATTTTGGCTTAACCGAATCCATACATTTAACCTCCATATTCTCTTCAGTTTTGCCCAGCACTGTGTAAAATTCCGTGGCCAGTGTAAAATCATTATTACCTGCCTGAGTCGGCAAACCCTTCCTGTTCCGAAAAGCATCTACACACGTGTCTAAATTCTCACTGACTTCAAAGGGAGTTAAGCTTGTTCGTCAGAGTTCAGCATATATTTCTTCTCAGCGCTTTGCTGAATTCAGGCCCCCATTTTTCTCATTGTTGTGATGCTCTAGCGTTTATAACCTTTGTTGATGAAAAGGGTCCAGTCCACAGATTTCTTTCCTGTGTTATTTCATCGCGTGTTTTAGAAAAGAAAGTTTTCATGAGGTGTTAATTACTTTGCTACCATAAAAGGCATGGATTGCTGTCTAACTGACGTTCCCCGGTGCATTTCAAAGAGCAGATGTATGTTAGTATTGCTCGTCAGTTACGCTGAGCCCGTGCAGTTCCAATAGGAAAAACTGAGAACAGACACCTAAATTATCTGCCTCTCACCACAGAAAACAAAAGATAAAGTGCAGTGGAAAGTGTTTTGTTTTTCTTAAATATAATTACATGCCTTCCCCCTACTCTAACCCTTCCAATGAAGAAAGGTAGTTTTGACTGGCAAATTCAGCCACCGGCCCACACAAGGTATAATTCTGCATTGCTCACAGAACAGATAAGCATCATTATCGTAAATGGACTTTCTTATCAAGACTTGTATAGGGATACATTCATGAATATGCTCAGACACTATGGTGTGGGAGGGAGGGTGGAAAGGGAGCTATAATAGCCTGGAATGACTGATCTTTAATTGAGAAAAGTCCATGAAAAGACAAAAGGTGCAGTCATGTGTTGCCGAACCAATATAAGGTAAAATTTTGGCTGCAATGAAGACAAAGGCAAAAAATCCCATTGATTTTCATAAGGGCCAAGATTTCACCCATAGATATTATAGCCCAGATCTTCATAGGTATTTAGACCACCTATCTTTAGTAGGTGATACTCACCCATATCTAACCTCTGACCTTCTTTTCCTTTTCTTTCAACAAGTTTACAGCCCTTGGACTTTTCTAAAGCCAAACTGTAAAGACACGTATCAGAGGGGTAACCGTGTTAGTCTTAATCTGCAAAAGCAGCGAGGAGGCCTGTGGAACGTTATAGACTAACCACAGTGTTGGAGCATAAGCTTTTGTGGGGAAAGACCCACTTCATGAATCTGTGTATCTGACAAAGTGGGTCTTTGCCCATGAAAGCTTATGCTCCAACACTTAGGTTAGTCTATAAGATGTCACAGGACTCCTCGCTGCTCTTGTAAAGACACGACTCCTGCACATCTCCTACAAAAAATGACAGGAGACTTTTCTATATTCTCAACCAATTTCTCGAGACTGGTCTAACAGAGAGAAAATCTGAAAAAAATCATATTGATCTATTTGCGATCCTTCCTTGAAAAATGCGTACGTTGCCAAAGAGCCTAACAGGGCCTGTCTATAAGGCCAGGTCCACACCTTGGGGGAAGGTCAGCTTGCCTCCCCCAGCCCCGCCTTCACCCACTGCCCATGCAGGTGGTAGAATTTCATCCAGTTACTCCTGTATTGAAACCAGCTTATTACAATGGCAACAAAGTAGTTCAAAGTAATTCAAAGTAGTTTTAGACTAAATAGCTTTAAAATACCTGGTGTATGTAAGGAGAAACTAGGTCTTTTTTAAATGAACATTTTTCTATATGTCACCATAACTTCTATGAACCAAATCCTCCTCTAGTATAAACCAGCATAGCTATTTGTTTTTTCATTTCTCTTTTTCCAAGCTAAGGGTAATGACACATATTTAAAACCTCTCCCTAGATCCCAGCCTTCATTTTCGTAAATTACACACTTGATGCACTATAGACTGAGAGGAAGGTAGTGTTACTGAGAGCAGAGCAATGTAATCTTTATATCTATCTGATCTGTTGCTTTTTTTTTCTGTTTTGTGAACGTTGGGAAACAGGTGGACATCAAGTATTGCTGTAGAAGAGGATAATTTAAAAATATCATGTTATTTAGAGGTGTGAGTGTAGGAATCATCAAGGCCAAATTTTAAACTATGCGTCTGCTAGTGTTTCAATCATGCATACTTTAGAAAATATACTGAAGAGAAATTACTCCTGTTATACGCTTCCAGGAAATCCAATGAATAGTACCATCACACTGATGGGATATGTCTGCACTGCAAAAAAATATGTCAGCTGGCTGAGGTTCTGGACCTGTAACTTTGGAGTATAGACTTTTGGGCTCAAGTTGGAGCCTAGTCCCTAGACCAGTATTCTCTGTAAACTGTGTGCTGGTGAGGCCACCCAACTGATTAGCAGAGTGCCCACAGCTAGGTTTTTGTTTCTACTGGTGGTGCACATACCTCATTTCACATAAAAATTATTCCACACATAGATGGAAAAAAATCCACACGTGGATGGAAAAGAGTAGCAGGAACATTGCTTGGGATCCAACGAAGTGATGGGGAGCTTTTTTTCTGCAAGTCTCCTTTCTTTATAAAATTCTGAAAAAAAGTTGATTTGATGAACGAGAGGAAATAGTCTGTGAGTTATGAATATTCTGAAGGGACATTAGTCTGACCTTGGCTGCCCATATTATACCCATCAAATCTCTTCTGAAAGCTCTCCATTGCCACAATGCCTACGAAGACCTACACAAGAGTTAGTCGTCTGGTGGGCTGAGACTACTGGATTGTATGATGAGCAACATCATCTCATTGTTTTCTTGCGTGTCCTCGTTTTTCTGTATCCATCCATCATTTATTGTATTATATTTCAATTTTGAGATATTTGGGGCAGAGACTGTTTTTTCGGTGATTGTATAGACTGGAGCACAGGGTATATGGTCCAAGACTGGGGCTCCTAGGTGGTACCACAATATAAATAATAACCCTGGGCATCAGCAGGAAGGCAATTTCAGTGAGGTTTCTACTCTCATTCCCTGAATGGCATCATGGATTGGCTCTCCAGTCCTCTCACTGGCTGCTAACTACAGGGTTATGCCCGATGTAGCACGACACTTAAATGAGTCTTAAGTGCTCTGCTGGATCAGGTCATTAAACTGAAAAATTATAGAAAAATGTCGAAGGGATGCATGCAATACTGCAAAAAAGAGAGAATTCAATGGTCAGTCTGATAGAGGCCACAGGTGAACAATGTAGTTTCACAGTAGCAAAGTAAGCGTTGATGCAGTTATGGCTGGCTGATCATGAGTGATTCCATAACTAAACTTGCATTGAATGTGCAGTTAAAACTGACACTTATTCCCTTGATTCAGTAAAATAAAATATTTCCTCCCCAAACTGAGATCACTCTGCCCAGTCGGAATTTTTGTGCGCACTTCATAGCATTCCATTGACTATGTGAAAAATTAGAAACACATCAAAATGACTACATCTTGGCCTTTTAAAATGTTTTCAATCTCTTCAGATCTCCCTCTCTTAACACCTGAGATAAGTATCAAACTTTTACTTTCCACATGTATTTAGAAAGGGTACATAATTCATTGTTATTCCGTAAAGAAATTTTCACCATATTGTTTCCATCTGCATCATATTTTCACTGAAGAACATTTTGATTGTCAAGAATCCTAGAACTGGAAGGGATCTGGAGAGATCATCAAGTCCCTTGCCCTCACAGCAGGACCAAGAGCCATCTAGATCATCCCTGATAGATGTCTATCTAACCTGCTCTTAAATATCTCGAGTGACGGAGATTTCACAACCTCCCTCGGCAATTTATCCCATTGTTTAACTACCCCAACTCAGACCTAATGCATGTTTGTGCGCAGACATCGAGGACCCAAGCACTTATCTGCTCATTTTCAGGCACAATTGTGGATGTTTACATCTGCCAACGCACGTTTGCGCAATTTTATGGCCTGATTTTTCAAAAGTCACTTTTGAAAATGAAATTCAAATTAAATTGCATCATGGAAGAAACATAGAAGATTAGGGCTGGAAGAGACCTCACGAGGTCATCTAGTCCAGTGTGTGTCAATCTTTTTTTATAAAGTACCCCTTTAAAAAAAATTATAAGTACCCCCAGTACCTATAGTTTTCAGACACACAAAATTTTTGTCTACCATTGCAACACATTTGTTTAAACAACTTAATTGTACCTGAGCGGGTGATGAAATGTTTGGGTGTAAAAAGTACAAAAATAATAAAGCGCTGTAAAACTTAAAACAAAAAATCAGTTTTCTCCAAATTTCAGTTGTGTTGACGTATCCCCCAGACTCCTCACAAGTACCCCTAAGGGTACTCGTACCACTGGTTGAGAAACACTGATCTAGTCCAACTCCCTCCTCAAAGCAGGACCAACCTCAGCTAAAGAAGATATTCAGCTATATGAAAACAAAAGAACTAAGAACCACTTTATAAAGGGATAAAACTCCAAAAGAGAACCAAGAAATTCCTCATACTAAAAGCAATCCAGTAGAAGAAAATTCACAGCATGTGTGTGGGCATGTACTAAGCTGGGGACTTACTCATCTTCTAGTCATAACCCATGATTTCTTAAGGCACATATGGAAAATCCCAGGTCACTACAGAATGTGTTATAATTTTTTATAACATAAAAGCAATTTAGAGCAGAAAGCCTCCAATGTGAGGTGACACATTTGTTGTATGCCTGAAATCATGACTTGCTTCTAGCACTGAAAATCGATACGGGATGTGTAGCCATTAGAAGGGTGTAGAAGGTTGTCTAATATTAATTTAATAATAACACGGTGAAGAAGAGGGCTTTTTTGTACAAATCAAACATGGTGGTGACCTTTGCCATTAGGAAATGGCATAGAACAGGGGTTCTCAAACTTTTTGACACGGGGACCAGTAAATGCATTCATGAACTTTTGGAGGACCAGTAATATTCATTTGCATATTTGCATATTCATTAATCAAATTATGAATATTAAAATAAGTTGTTTCTGGTCCACCCAAAGCCCCTAATGCCAGCTTTAGTAAAGCTTTTGATATGGTCACCCATAATATTCTTGCCATCAAGTTAAGGAATATGGATTGGATAAATGGAGTGTAAGAAAGACAGAAAGCTGGTTAGACCGGGGTTTCCCAAACTTTTTATTTTAGTTGGAACCCTTTTTTTTCAGTACTGTTTTTTGCAGCCCAAAAATATAAACATATAAAAAAGAAACTGAGAAAATACCAGACATACAACATGTCTGGTATTTTCTCATTAGGTACATTTTATTATTACTAGATGAATCAGTTTGTAGTTTCGAACTGCATGGCTGCTAAATGTGCTCAGGATGCATGAATGTGTCTACCAGCCCCACTTCCCCCAACCCCCTCCCAGACAGCCAGTTCTCCCCCGCTTCTCCTCCCAATCTCCCTTGGCCAGCCCTGCTGCCCGCGTCCAGCCCTGCTTCCGGTGGCCGCTTCTCCCCCCTGCTGCCCTCCATCTTCCCCGGCCAGCTCTGCTTCCACCGGCTGCCTCCCCCCCGTCCCAAATCTCCAAACCCCACCCTGATTCCCCTGACCAGTGCTGCTTCTGGTGTCCGGCTCTCCCCTCCTCCTCTTCTCCCCCTTCCGCCCCCGACACTCCTCTAGCTACACCTCTGCCAGGAGCTGGAACATCGGGCTGCAGGTTACACTGAGGCTGGGCAAGGGCTTGGCAGACCTGGTGCCATACGGGCACTCTGGGAGCCCAGAACACCCCGGCAACCACGCTGAGTCTCAGTATTTTTTTCCTGCAGCCCAGTACCAGGCCGCAGCCCATAGTTTAGGAAGTGCTGGGGTAGAACTCGAACTAATATCTTAAAATTCTGCAGCTGTTTAACCAATACAATGTCCGTGGTTACACGTTTTATCTCTGTGTAAACTCAAAGTCAAGCAACCCTGTAAAAATCAAGTTTGTCGTGGTGAGGAATGCTGCTTCAGATCCTCAGGAGATATAAGCTGTCATAGCTCCATTGAAGCCAACGGCTTTCCGATTGCCCTGGCCTCTGGTGTATTGACAAACCCAATTCTCTTCTTTCCCCATCAGTGCCCTCTGCCAATTTGACTCCTCTGGTGAAGGCCAATAACATCGATATAGCCCCATCTATACCGAGCACAGGGACTCATTTTTTCTGCTGTTGGCAGGATACCAACTTTCAGCTCAACCCAGGCCAAGAAATGCCTAATGCGTGGCAGAAACCAAATGAAAAGAGAATAGCTGGCCTAGCTCCATCCAGGTCACTGGAATTCTACTGATTGACCTCATCTGAGAAACTGGGTGAAATCCTCACACGAACCTTGCCTACTTCACACTTGGTAAAAGGGCCCGAGGAGCTTACATGAGCCTGAGAAGCCTCGGACCGGGCCTTGGGAGGATTCCTCTCACCCGGGAAATGCAGAAGACAGTAAGGCTGCCTTCCCAGGTCTCCCTCCCAAGCCCTGGGATCAGGGAGGTGGGCCCTGAGTCAGGAGGGCCATGTCGGGGACCTGGTGCCAGCACACAAGACTGAGGAGACGCTAGGCAGTGCTGTGGCCAGACCCGCTGATGAGGATTGAAAGGGGACAACTGCCCTAGACCCTGGCAATTCTAAAGGGCCTGGGGCTCCCGCCTGCCATTGCTGCTACTATGGCAACAGCAGTGTCCCAGAGGCCTGGGCCCTTTAAATAGTCGCTTTGCTCTGGACATCTCCACAGCCTGTGAGGAGGGAGGGGTGTTGTGGCGCACTCTGGGCAGCTCTGAGGGAGGCTATGCCCGGCCCCACTCCTTCCTCCCCTTGCCTCTTCCAGAAGCACAGAGCCACTCCCCAACCTTGCCCAGCATGGCTGCCGGCTCCCCTGGCGGTAGCCAGTAGGATAGTCTATAACTTAGAAAGGCCCCGAAAGCTGACTCAGGGGCTGATCACAGTGCTCACAAAGACCAGGTGTGTACGACCTGGTGGACTCAGTGTCCCAGCGCCCGCATCTGAGAGTCCGCGCTCCATTGTAACCCCAGATTTACAATGGCTGGCGCGAGGCCTCCCCACCCTGCTGCCACGTCCAGACTGTGCTACGCAGACCTTCTAAGTCAGGCCTGCATCCACACTGAGAGGACTTGGATCTAAACCACAGCAGGACTTGGGCTGTGACCCCACCTCTCAGCAAGGCCCTCAGACCTGGGTCCTGAGTGCTTGCTGACCCAAGTCAGACTGATTTGTGTATCTCTGGAAGGTGAGCTTTGGCTCAATCCTGTGTCAGAGCAAGGCTGGGAATTCAATATAGCAATGCCCCAAGGCCTACTCCAGTATCCAGAGCAGTCCAAGACTGGAAGGACAAAACAGTGGTTTTAAAAAGCAATCATAATCCCTGAATACCTGGGCTACAGTGTATCTTTTAGAGACGCAGCACCAGATCTTACTCCATGCCTCTTGTGTTTGGGGGTCACATTTTATAATGCTTATGGGATGAGTGCATGTATAAATTGCTTATAAGGGTTAATAGATGGCTTACAGCTATTGTAAGTATATTAAATTCATGTACATTACATGTTATAGATTATGAAGCACATTAGTAGCAAATTATAAGATGTGGTTATAAACAACCTATTGACCCTGCTGGATTCTACAATAATTCATTAGCCAGTTATTAAAATGCCTACTAATAATTTATTAGCCCTTTATAAGCTAATTATAAATGTTCCTTTAATATAAAGCGTGACTGCATTTTGATTAGATGTGCACATGAAAATGGAAAGCCAATTGTGAATATTAAAAAAAGTAACCGTATCAGTTTAAATAGGAAATAAATAGATCTGAGTAAATGTTTAGATAAAAATAATAAAAGAGAAAAAGTAAAGCCCCTCACTCCTTGCAAGAACTTTATAGGCAGATCTGAACATGAGGCTTACAGAGCATGATTACTTGATCTTCATTTTTTGTCAGTCACTGAGTCGAATTAGGTAGTGCTGGAGGCAGGAATCAAAGAGGACAAAGTGTTAATGCTTATTGGTAACATTTTTTCGCAGCCCAGTATAACAATTTAAGAGGCTCTATGCTGCCTGGCAATTGTGATAAGACACAGGACAGCATTTTAAAGATGCCATGCTTTACATTTTAAATAATGTACTATCATGCTGTTTTAAAATACCTAAAGTGCAAACCAATCTCACACACATAAAAGGGTGTACTGGTTACATAAAATATAATATGTTACTTTGCTGAAAAGTGACATGTTCCAGATAGACTATAAAGCACAATGTGAAATCAGTAACATATAACAGTGTTGGAAAATGTTTCAAAAACTTTGAATTACAGGGTTTGAAAGTCTATGAGGTCTTTGAAATGTGCCAGAACCAAGAAATAACCAAAAGGGCCTAGAGTTAAATGATACGTGACGTGCAGGAAATAAAATTTGATTCAGTCTGGGGGGAAAATGGAAGTTACACATAAGGGAATCAATAGACTCTGAAGCACAGATATTCAGTGGGAGGGAGCTACTCAGAAAGCAACAAAGCTGAAAAAAGACACCTTGATGGACATAAAATCAGATCTGTACTTGCAATTGTGTAGCTGAAGTCAAAATAGCTTAACTCGGTTTTTGGTGCTGTCTACAGAGCAGGAAGTGGAAGGAAGAACACTCTTCCTCCAACTCCCTTACTCCTCGTGAAATGAGGGTTATGAGAGCTGGATTATGAAATCCTCCAGCTTGACGTTATTCTGAAATAAAGTCTTGTCATGTAGACATGTACTATGTTATTTTGGAATAATGTCAGTTATTCTGAAATAACACCACTGTGTAGATGTATCCTGAGGGAAGAGCAATAGAGGGAAATACGCTCAACTTGTCTAGTTGCTCTTGAAGGCAGAGAAGTTTTTGATGGGTTTAATGCAATCGGCCCTGCCTAGGGCAATGGGATTTAACTGAGCAAAATGAAATGTTTTTGTGTTGAGTCTTGGAGAAATTGTGAGGTCAGTTACACTGGAACCATTGGAAAGCTCCATCATTTGTCATGTAAAATGGGGGTGGGAGGGAAAGGGTTTCAAGAACACAGAGTTAAGGAATGAACCCAAGGATCAGTTGTCTGCGTGACTGTGCCTTGCACAATTGTAATCCAAAAGTCAATAGGAGTCGCGTGCGTATATCTAAATTGTTAGTTAACAGTGCTTACAGCACCATAGATGGCCACTGGGTGGCACCTTTGCTCTACCACAAAGGTGTTGGAGCACCACTTATCTAGAGTTAAGAAACTTACTCTTAAAGGACATCAGACATGATTCTGCTCCCATGAAGACAGTTTCCCATGAGAAATTCTGGGGCCAGGTTCTGAAGATGGTTTTGTGGTGAGCCCTGCTCATTGCAAAAGGCTTGCAATCGCAGATAAGGGATGCGTTGTTATTATTATAGCCTCACTTTTCATTTATTTCACTGTGGAACCTACGAGAATCCCACGGCCTGTGGTGAGGAGTAACAAATGGGATAGGCAGGTTACTTTACGTGGAGGTACTTTCTGCCAGCTGGAATGGTCAACTAGATGCCATGTCCCAACCCGGAGAAGATGGCTGTGGCCGTGTTAATATAAAATGATAAATGAGCCCTCGACTCAGGGTGATAGTTCTAAAAAATCCCTGTCCCCAATGGCCAAACTGCTCCAAAGGAAGTCCTGGTAAATCTCATGACTTCCCTGGAAACAAAGTTAAGCCAATGATGCATGCTTCTGGAAGTCTCAGTCTTGGGTGGCTCACTCTATAGAAGTCAGAATGAACATAAGAACATAAACTTAAAAAACAAAAATGGTCTGGTAGCACTTGACTAACAAAACATGTAGATGGTATCATGAGCTTTCATGGGCACAGCCCATTTCTTCAGCTGACTGGAGTTTTTGGAATAAGCAAGAGCCCAGAGGCTCTTGAAGTGAAAATGCTTTGTGCAGAACTTCATAGGACAACATATATGATAACTTCGCAGGGCTTGCCCTCTCCGGTTAATTCAGAATAAGGTGGCAATTGGTTTGAAACTAGATCAGCTCAAAACATCGGTAGCAACTTAGTCTGCAACAACAATGGGGGCCATTTAGGAATCTGGGGCAAATCTGTCAGGGATGGTACTTGGCCCTGCTGTGAGGGCAGGAGACTGGACTCGATGACCTCTCAAGATCCCTTCTAGTTCTATGAGACAGGTATATCTCTATTAAAAAAAAAAACAAAACAAAAAAAAAAAAAAAAACACCAGGGCAAATCCTCATTAGCATTTCAGAGACAAATATATTTTAAATTTAAAAAAAAATCATCCTAGAGAATTCAATATACAACATATCCCTGCTAGAGAATGTGACAGAAGAGTGAAAAATACCCACAAGATTTCATTTCTGTGTAACGTGTATGACTGTTTTTCTACAGGCTGTCAGCCTTAATAAACTCTCTTAGGCTTAACCATATGGGAAATTTATTGCGTAAGGTGAAAACTCTTCAGTGAAGAAGGGAGGGCCCTGTGGCTGAAGCAGGCTAAGAGCAGTCTAGGGCTGTAGTCAAGTGGTGCCTGAGTGGCCTGGTAGCCAGGAAGCCAATTGGCATTACAGGCAGTTTAGGGCAATGGTCAACATTCTCACAGGGGGCAGTAGCCAAGAGATTGAATCCAAGGAGGTGGGTGGGCAAGGCAGCAACCAGCAGGTAAGGGCCTGTTTCCTCTTTAGAATCCAATTTTCTGGTGGGAATGCTTCTCCTCCAGCCCATCAGCCGCTTGAGGGGAGCAGAAGTCCCTGCTAGTCAGGGGAGGTAATTCAGCTCTGTGATGGCATGGTAGCTAAGGATGATGCCTAGAGGCCTGAGTTTCATACTCGGGTCCTGACAGCCACAAACTGAGACAGGCAATCCAAAGAGAAATATCACAGACCTAATAAATGGCCTTCCAAGCACAATGAAGGCCATTTGCAAAGGTCTTTTTTATTTAGGTCCTAATTCATTACCTAATGGAGTCATTAGGAATCTTTTGTCCTTAATGGACTCTGTACTAGGTCCTTAGCCCTGGTCTACACTAGGGAGTTATTTAAAAAAAACTCCCCTTATTTCAAAACAACAAGCGGAGCAGCCACACTACGAAGCCCTTTATTTTGAAATAAAGTTATTTTCCACTTTGCATGAGGAATAGCACTTATTTCGAAATAGTTATTTTGAAATAGCAGTAATGTGGAGGCTCCAATACCGCTATTTCAATAATGACTCCCTAGAGTCATTCAAAATAATTACTCCCCAGTGCTTTCTGGGGCTGTAAGTCAAGGTAGCAGGTCCACATTAAGGGATACCATCTACATGATACCATATACAAGTTTTGTTAGTCTGTCAAGTGCTACTAGACCATTTGTTGTTTTATTCCTGTACAGACTAACTCAGCTACCCCTGAAGCACATTAAGGGAGCTTGCCTCAGACTAATTTTGAGGCCTCCCCATAGTGTGGACACGCTATTTCTAACAGTTGCTTCAGGAGTTATTTCAAAATAAGTTATTTTGAATTAATTTCCTAGCGTAGCCATGCCCGTAAGGATCAATCCTGCTGCTGTTGAAGTCACCGGGAACATCCCTGTTGACCTCACTGTTGCAGGATCAGGGTCTTTTAGAAAAATTAATTTCTGATATGTTTTCAATTAAACTTAACCAGTGACCCTAAAAGTCTAGGAAAGATGTATGAGATCTTGGTTAGGAAAATCACCACTACTAACTATACACAGAAAATATTTACAAGTCCAGACAATAAAGTCAATGATAGGATTTTGGCAGAAGTCAGGAAGAAAAGATTTATTTTACAGTAATAGAGATGGATTTATGTTGTTGTTGTTGTTGTTGGTTTTTTTTTTTTTTTTTGCTGATTTATCTTCAAGAAAGCTAAAAGAGGGGAATGTCTGCTACTTAAAAAAAATGATTACTACAATGGGATTTGAAGGGGTCTTTTCCCAGAAAATTGTCAGTGGATAAGATCTAGATGCAGGCAAATTTTATTGCTTTTTGGAAATCACAATCATTGTAAAAAAGATGCTCTGGAAAAAAATAAAATAATCCTTCTCACTGTGTGATTCAGAGTTGTAACAAAAAGCTATGAACCGTTCCATCAACTGCATAGTTACAGAAAGCGAGCTGAATGGTTCACAATAAAAATTAACATGCAGCTCTAAAAGTCTGTGGTCAAACATAATTTCATGTATTATCTGCAGTAGTGTCAAAAGACTCTAATAAATGTTTAATTTTTATTATGTGAATTGTTACCTATGGTTAATTAGCATTCTCATGGCTTCACTTAAAAATGGATTATCAGTGCATTTAATTTAAGGTGACCATATTATTACAGTCAAATGCCACAACGCTTTTGACGTGACACTTTTTTACTGGCGTGAAATAGTCATACAAAAGAATACTTTTTAGAAAGTCTACGCTGGTACATACCAGTTCCATTTACAGTAGTAACAGAGCATCTCACTTTCTTCTATGTGTTTAGTTATCCGCAACTAGTTTCCACTGAGGTAGGAAAATGGTGTCACCCCCTTTTTATAACTAAGGAACTGAGACACAAAGTGACTTTTCCAGGTTCACAGAGGAAGTCTGTGGTAGAGCAGAGAATTTTCTCACAAGTCCTGCCCTTCATCTCTAACATGACGTGATGTCATGATCGCCAGTTTTTGACTCAACAGTGGCATACACCAATTTCTCAGAATAGGGAGGTGTTTTCATCAAATTTAATGAGGGCAAGGGACTGGACTTGATGACCTCTCAAGACCCCTTCCAGTTCTAGTATTCTATAAATCTATAAAATATGTAGTTTTTATTGATAGTGAAACATAAAATACAGCACCATATGGACAACCTCTGACAAAGCAATTAGATTGGGCACAGAGATACAAGTAAAAAAGGCATCTCAGTGTGTGTATGTATGTTTATGTACTTTATATTGTCCACTTCACAGCGGAGAGGGGAAAATAATAATGCATTTTCTGTGTGTCACACAGAGGAGGTTGAAGTCAGGTGAGGAAAATGCAGCAGAAGCCAGTGCACTTTTGAGAATCAAATATTGAGTCTCCATGAATAAATCCTTAACTGCAAAAAGAAGAACAATACAGAAAGCACAGAATATGCTAGCAGAGTATTTTAAAAGGCTCCCCAAAAAGGCACTCATTGCTCTTGAAAGCCAACTCACTCTGGAGTGGGGAACTGAGAAGCTACTCACAAATTAAGGATTCTGATTCCATAATTTACCTTCACCTCGGTTCTACATACAGCATATACCTCTGCAAGAACGGTAACAAACACAGATCGGCAGCTTCTGAGCTCTTTGAAGCATTATGAGCTTTGTGCTTCGCCATAAATTAACTCCGTAGGTCTGAAAAATAGCAACTGTTTTTTAATAGGAATCAATCTATTGGGTTTTATTTTGGGGAATAGAATGAGTACCGTATGTTGTGCCTTTCTCAGAATTAACAGGGTTTAGCTTGCAGCTATGCCAGGGTGATCATTATTTTCTTTATAGGCCTCTTTATGGATGCTGATGCATATAAATATAAAAGAGTGCCTTAGTGTAGTAAGGAAGAGAGGAGTGCATAATAAATGCATTAGTGTTTATGTAGTTTTAGGTAGTCCTGTGCAGAATTAGGTAAATAATAATCAAGGAATGTTCTCTTCAAAATATATAGGGCTTGAAGCAATTTGTCTTCAAAGTAGCCCTTGTCTGACTCGATGTTTGACGATTCAGTGCAGTATGTTCTATGCCCTGTTCTGCTATCCTGAACACATTCCTTTCCCTCCATGTCTCCGTGTCTTCTTTGTAAGTGCTCGTCAACGGTGGCGCTCCGAGCATTTTGATTCGAGCCAGGTATGATTATAAAGCTGATCTGTTGGTCTATTGCTGCATTGTTCATTGTTGCCCGGGTCAACAGTAATTTTTTCAAGTGAGGAAAGCAAAATCCACCAGGAACTTTTGTTATGCTAAGTGGTTGCATGGGGGCTAACACCTATTACATCTGATTTGGGGGCTGGTATTAATTCTAACCAAAATATTTTACCTATTGTTTCAAAGATTGACTCCAAGAACTGCTTGAGCTTACATAGCCACATAACCAAGGAGCATTTGGGATTTATCTGATAGTATTTTACATAAGAACGGCCATACTGGGTCAAATCAATGGTCTATCCAGCCCAGAGTCCTGTCTGCCGACAGTGGCCAATACCAGATGCCCCAGAGGAAGGGAACACAAGAGGTAATCCTCACGTGATCCCTCCCTGTCACCCACCTCTAGAGAAACAGAGGCTAGGGACACCATTCCTACCCAGCCTGGCTAATAGCCATTGATGGACCTAACCTCCATTAATCTATCTAGATCTTTTTTGAACCCTGTTAAAATCCTAGCCATCACCACATCCTCTGGCAAGGAGTTCCACAGGTTCACTGTGCACTGGGTGAAGAAAAACTTCCTTTCATTCGTTTTAAACCTGCTGCCTATTAATTTCATTTGGTGACCCCTAGTTCTTATATTGTGGGAATAAATAAATAACTTGTCCTTATTTTTACAGATATTCTGAACAATTTTGCGAGGGTTGCTAAATATATAGATGTGAAAATGTCTCTCACATTCAGGTTCTTAGGTTGGCCCTATCGATGGAATATTAAATGCAATCTGGAAGTGCCTTAATTAACTCGTCATGACCCTGGGTAATGGGCAAATACTATTAACCCCATCTGAAAGATGAGGCAGAACTCAGGCACAGATATAGTAGCTCTAGCAGAAATGGAAAATTAATCCAGAACTCCTGAGTCCCAGTGGCATGCCTTAACCAAAAGATCACTCCGATTGCTTCACTAATATTTATAAGTGCTTGGTGTAGAATATGAAGGGAACACCAGTCTCAGCTCTTAAATTAAGGCTGAGTTGAGGTTTACATTTAAACCAGGGATGACTGAAAGATTTTAGTGTTCATGATCCGAGATCACATTAAACTAATTTTAGACACGACACACATTTGTTTTTGCGTTTGCCACCTGGGCAGAAGACCCTTAACTTATTGAGACATGATAGGGCATCAGCATAAAAATAAGAAAGAAATAAATGTAAATAAAAGCATAGATGGCTGTAACTTGCAACTTTTGTACCTCACCTGTAGCTGTTCTCGCTGCTTTGGAGAAGCAGTTCTTATTGGTTAATGAAAATTACTACTTAAAAGTAGAGCTAGGTGGATTTTTTTCAAATTTTAAAATGTTGAAAATTTTCATTAACAATTTCAACAACTAAAAAACAAGGAAGAATTGTTTCCACTAATGCTTATTTCACACACACTGCCTCCCACAGAGCTGATCAAAGTTTTTGAAATGCTAGTAACATTTCAAATTTAGAAACTGAGGAAATAATGAATTGCCATCTGACCTCACCTGGCTTTTGACCCACTCTAAGTATAAATCTTTTCCATCTGGAGAAGCTGAGGAGGGCTGGTCCACAACGCGAAACTGACCAGCAGACGGATAGTGATAGAATTCTACTGCTATAGCTATGCAGGCCTAACATTCAATGAAACACTGTGTACCAGAATAAGAGTGGTTTTGTAAGTCATCTATAAGATCAGCTCTTTATAAATTGCTTTTATTCTGAAATAGTGTCCACATGGAGTGTGTGTGTGTGCGGGGTGGAGATTTTAGCATAGCTATAGTGGGATAATTATACCCATGTAGACAATTTCCCTGGGCAGACAAGCCAAATCCGTAGGTGTGGGAGTCAAAAGATCTGCTTTGTAGTCTCGTCTCTTGACACTCTACATGGCCTTGAGCTAGTCACTTAATTGCTTTACTTTTCCTACATAGAATGAGAACAGTAAAACTTCACAGGTGTTTTGTAGTGATTAATTAGCTAATATTTGTGAAATGTTTTGGAGTCGTAAAGAGCTATGAATAGATGTTAGACTTGATTTCTGTCATCATTGCACTGAAGTAATTGTCAATCACTTATCTTGATTCAGAGGGATAGGCAGCAAAGTGGTTTACAAGGTAGTACTGATTTTTGCAATACAGGTTAATCCTCTCTAGTCTGGGACCCTTGGGATCTGACTTTTGCCGGACTGTGAGAGGTCAATATTGTCTAGCTGCATTACTAACATTTCCACTGCTTCCTGGGCTCATAGAAGACATTTAGGGGTAAAGTTAAATAACAGCACAGAACAATGAGAGCCAGAACTGGTGGCTGGGAATAAACTTTATGGAACTGCAAGAAACTTGGCCACACCCATAATAAGTGGACATCTGGCTCATTCAAATCATGCCGGACCACAGATGTTGCCAGACCAGAGAGTGTCGGACTAGAGAGGTTCAATCTGTACTATAATTTTAAAAAGTGGAGTTTGACTGAGACTGGAAGTATCCACTAAACATTAACTACAGAATTTTAGGTGCCATAGAATCCCAAAATGCAACATGAAACAGCATTTGCTGTTTTAATAAGATAACAGCAGCCCTCGGTTAATACAGGCAGAGTGCAAATCCATATGTAGCAATCAAAATTTAATTGAATTATAAATAAAAGAAAATCCAAAATATTTTAGGAAAGAATTATTTCTGATTATGTTACATTACAAGATGTGCATACACATAATCTGAAAGAAATTTAATGAGGTCTTCATTATGTGAGGTTTTATATTTAAATAAGCTGCTTCTCCCTCTCACAACACAGAAGATAATAGCTGAACGTTTTCAGGAGTGCCTTAGAATAGTGTATGATATTATTTCATCAAGCATCAAATGTCTTTGTAGTCTATGATTTAGATTTTCATAACAGACATTTATTTTCACACACAGGGTGAAATCCTAGCCTTACTAAAATCAATGGGAGGTTAGACTTCAAGAAGGCCAAGATTTCACCTTTGGTATCAAATTCTGTCAACATCCCTAACATGATTAATGGGCCATATTCTGATATGCTGAAACCATGAGAACACTCTGATTTACAGCAGCGTCAATGAAATCAGAATCTGGCCCAATCAGAGGACACATATCAGCCAAGCAGGATTCAATCCTTAACATGACTAAAAGGTTATTTAATTTGTATTTGTATTTCATTGTTGATAATTTAATCTATATTATAGATACTGATAGTATCTACCATTGCTCATCTCTTCCCCTGGTAGTATTGTTTTTAGTTGCTTATACTTTCCTTTCAGGCCTATTAGGGCTGAATTTTTCCATGCCAAGAAACTGCTTCAAACTAGTGGGGGTTTTTTTAGTTAAAAAAAAAAAAAACAACAACAACGGGGAGAGGAAGGGGATAATATATTGCTTGGCTCGGCTTGGAAACAATTTTGATGAGAAGCTCCTGATAGTTTTGATGACAAGCTCTCGTGTCTGCATATTTTGGAGTGGAGACTTGAAATTGTGCAAGTGAAGCCTCCCTGGAGCCCCCAAAAAGATGCCTTTTGCTGCCCTTCTGAAAAGATGGCCAAATTTAGCCAACGTACGAGCCTCTGGAAAAGTCTGCCCCATGCTCAGGAGCCACTGAACCACAATAGGTATGCAACTGTTTGAGTCTGCCATCTAAACGCACTGAAGATGGCCTCAGCACAGAGCATGCTTCAGCCAAGAACCACAGTGGCTGAGCAAGACTTCCCGGCAACTGCTAGTCCTGGCTTCTGAGGGGCCAGGTACCAAAACTCACCACTGTGCAGCAGAGGGAGGAAATGAGGGTGAGGAGCTGGGTGAGGAGGAGACTGAGGGGGGAATTGGACAAGGAGACGGGAATTGGGAAGTGGGGTAGAACATTGGATGAGCATCCCAAGTGAAGGAACACTGGAACCATGGGAGGGGTGAATTCCTAGATGCCAGCCCCCCCGCCCCCTCACCAGGCCCAAGGACCTGCCCCTTCTGTATCCATCAGGGCCCAGCCCTGACTGGCTGCTGGCTCTCACCGCTCAATCCCAGAGTTCTGGGCTGCATGGCCTGGCCTCATCCAGCCCCGGAGTGCTAGGCATTGCAGGCCAATCTCCCCAGGCCCTGGACAGCCAGGCAACATGGCCACAACCTCCCTGGGCCATGTCACCCAGCCCGACCCCTGGCCAGCATGGCCCCTCCACCACTGAAGGCTCCCACCAGCTGAAGAACTGGGAGAACAGGCAGCATGTGAGGGCCTGGCCCCCAGCCTCTGGCAGGGACTAACAGGCAGGTGGGGACCTGGAGGCAGAGGATGGGCAGGGACTAATCAGGCAGTTTGGGAAGGCAGAGCCTTTCTGTGCCTACAATACCTGCAATCCATGCCTGGGATAGGGGGCTGGCAGGAGGGGAAGGGTGGAAAAACAGAGGCCTGTGTGAGGGGAGGCTGGAGGGGAAAGGGTCACACTTGCGGCATATGAGCCTGAGGATCTGTGACCTCTGGCTAACAACCCCCTCCAGAACCTGGAATGGACCCAAGCTTCCTCCATACACATGCATTCCAGCACCGTACCGCAGAGACTGTGCGTGTCTGTACCTTATATCGCCACACACATGGAGGAACACGCCTGCCCATACATCAACAAAATACCTCCAAAATAAAACACTCCCTGGCATGCACTGCGCCTCGTGGGGTGAGCATAAGAGACCACGTGACAGAGGCTAGTCACACTGGTGAATGAGCAGCTGGGAAGTGCTCAGATACTACGGTGCTGAGTGTGGCATGAGAACCTACACAGACTAGAATAGAGTCTCATTGCTCTGCGATCAGTGAAACCCCCTGACAAAATGTGTGTCTCCTCCTCCTCTAGTGAGTGGTGCACACGAGGTCTGACAAGCTAGTACTATACATTTACTCTGCTTGCTCATGAGGCTAAAGTGCCTCGGGACGCCGGAATTCTGGCATTCCCAAGACGTTGATTGTTTAACTTCGCAAACTTAACGTTCTTGTAACATAGTCGTGTGGCTAATACATCATATATAATACAGTGCAGACAGCATATAAACAATCGCTCAGAAAGTAAGTGTGAACTGCCTCTTTTCATCTCCCTGGAAGCTTAACCCTGATATCTAATGATGCTTTTTCAAAGTCCATCATCAAATTAACTAATTCAGTATTGAGCAAAGCATGGAAGAACAAAAGGAATGGTCATGCTGGGCCGCACCAAAATCTAGTAAAATCAGTGGAAAGAATCCTGTTGTCTTAAGTGGGTTTTAAGTCAAGTCCTATATCAAAACCTGCAGAATCCATGGTAAAGTCCAGGCCGTCCTCACGCTAAGTCCAAGATATGTTCCAAAAAACTTGGACTTACGGCAAAATAACTTGAAGTGGGGGATTGTTTTTCCTGCAGCTGACTTCCATTTGCGCAAATTGAACTTTTTCGGGGGTGTGTGACTTAAGAGCGAGGAATGGGAGGACATAAAACACATCAGTTCCTACAAGCCTCAACAACTTTAGTATGGAACAGATGTATACCGGTATGACTTACAGCAGGGACACCCTGTAACATCAAATTCTCACATTTTAGCTTCACATCTGAGGGTACGTCTACACTGCAAGGCTATTTCGGGATACCAGAGGTATTCTGAGATAGCTACTCCACATCCAAGGAATGTGCTTGCTATTTCTAAATATTTTTCAAAATAACAGATAGGCTATTTTGCCATCCCTGTAAACCTTGTTGCATGAGGGATAAGGGATGGCTCGAAATAGTGCTTTATTTCCAAATTTGGCGCCATGTAGACGTGCCAAATTTCAAATTTCAAAATAAAATTGAAATAAGATACGCAATTTTTGTAGCACAAATTGCATATCTTATTTCGAGTTTAGAGTGCAGTGTAGACGCATCTTGAGTCCTGCATGATCCGGAGGAGACTAGTACCAATTCCCCAGCTAAATGGACTGGCGCATATATGACCTGAGAAAAGAGGTGAGGGAAAGAAGAGAAAAGCTCTTATTTTAGTCATGTTCACTCCCACCACAGGACAATAAAATTAATTTATCTTACATGTACAGTGATAGTCCAATATAATAATAATAATGGATTTGGAAACTCTTTGCCCTCTTTATTGCTTCCTTTTGTTTTTTTCCCCCCATGCATTCTCATTTAGACTCTAATTGGGGCAAAGCTAATAGAGCCAAGCAGTTACAAAATAAAAAATCCAGTACAGCACAGCCTATTGAAATGGTATGTGATTATGCACACTAGAGATCGTTCAGTTTGGATTTGCCTTCGTTTTCCTCACACACCTATTTTCACAGCTCTCCAAGTAAGTTGATTATGATGCACTGACATGACAGTAACCCACACTGGCTGAGGTTTTCACCACAGTTTAGGCCAGCGGTTTTCAAACAAAGGGTCGCGACCCATGACTGGGGCGTGGAATGTCGGGCACTGGGTTTCCTTGCTGCAGGGGGATCAGGTGAGCAGTGGGGGAAGCTAAGGCAGCTCCCAGCCTGTCTGGGCACCGCAGACTGTGCAGCAGGCCTGGCTCCTGTGGGGAGGGCTCTGCACACTGCCCCTGCTTCGAGCAATAGCGCCGCACGCCCATTGGCTGGGAACCTGCGGCCGGGTGCTTCTGGGGGCACAGTATGGTCTGCGATGCTGGGAAAGGCAGGAAGCTGCCTTAGTCCCTCCTCCCTCCACTGCACTGATGACCAGGAGCAGCTCAAGGCAAGCCCCTCCTACCACAGCCCTGATTCCCCCCCAAGCTAGAGCCCCCTCCTATACCCAAAGCTCTCCTCCTCAGCCCCACCTCGGAGCCTACACTCTAGTCAAAATACCTTGAGTCATGGGCATTAACATTATTCTTCAACTGGGTCATGAGAAAAAAAGTTTGAAAACTACTGAGGCACATGCTTCACATGCATTTCAATGGAAGTTATGTCCCTGAATCCCCTAGGTGACTAATCTATAACCCCTAAAAAGTTGATCATTGTTCCTTTCTGCTGTACCACCCGACCCCCATGCAAATCAAACAGCCTTATCCCTGCTGCTCTGCCTGTGAGGCTATGTCTACACTGTTGCTTTTTTTTTCCCCCCAGAAAAAGGCATGCAAACTGCAAACCGCAAGCAATGTATGTACTTTTTTCCAATTTTTTTTTTCAGAAGAGGCTTTTCCAACATTTGGCCCGACCACACGGGGTCAAATGTGGGAAACACCTCCTCTTTCGGAAAAGTCCTTATTCCTCACAAAAGAGGAATACAGGGCTTCTGAAAAAACACGTCTGCTCTTCTAAAAAAAATATCAGAAGAGCAGACATGTTCCTTGGACGAAAATGTGAAAGAAAGAAAGAAAGAAAGAAAGAAAGAAAGAAAGAAAGAAAGAAAGAAAGAAAGAAAGAAACAAAGAAAGGAGAGAAGGAAGGAAAGAAAGACAGACAGAAGGAAAGGATGAGAGAAGAAAGGAAAGGATGAGAGAAGAAAGGAAGGAAAGACAGACAGGAGGAAAAGGGAAGGATGCGAGAAGGAGGGAAGGAAGGAGAGGAGGAAAAGGAAAGAATGAGAGAAGGAGGGAAGGAGGGAGAGAAGGAAAAGGAAAGGATGAGAGAAGGAGGGAAGGAAGGAGAGGAGGAAAAGGAAAGAATGAGAGAAGGAGGGAAGGAAGGAGAGGAGGAAAAGGGAAGGATGAGAAGGAGGGAAGGAAGGACAGGAGGAAAAGGAAAGGATGAGAGAAGGAGGGAAGGAAGGACAGGAGGAAAAAGGAAGGAGAGAAAAAGGGAAGGATGAGATGGAGGGAAGGAAGGACAGGAGGAAAAGGAAAGAATGAGAGAAGGAGGGAAGGAAGGAGAGGAGGAAAAGGGAAGGAGAGAAGGAAAAGGGAAGGAGGGAGAGAAGGAAAAGGGAAGGAGAGAAGGAGGGAAGGAGGGAGAGAAGGAAAAGGGAAGGAGAGAAGGAGGGAAGGAGGGAGAGAAGGAAAAGGGAAGGATGAGAGAAGGAGAGAGGGAAGGAGAGAAGGGAAAGGGAAAGAAGGAAGGAAGCGCAGCCAGACGGAGGGACGGAAGGAGCAGACCGAAGGACGGACGGACGGACGGAAAGTTAGCGCGGGCGCAGAGCCGCGGCCGGGTGGCTCCCCGGGGCGCGCCGCGCTCCTTCCCGCGGCGGGGTTGCCGGGCTGTGCAGGCGGCCGGCCCGCTGGGCGAAGCCGGGGAGCGGGCGCGCGCCTGGGAGCGCGGCGGGAGCAGCCCGCACTTGTCCTGCAATCGATTGCCGAGCGCGCCGAGCGGCGCCGCCGAGCTCCCGGCGCCGGCCTCTCCCCCCGGCTCGGGCGGGGGGCGGCGCGGAGCCGGGCGCGCCTGGCGCGGCCGCATCGGTTTCTCGGGGTTTGACCAGCTGTCCCGGGCTGGCCCGGCGCTCCCCGAAGATGGAGGAAGTCCGAGCGGGATCCGCGCCCGCCCGCCGCAGCGCCCCGGCCCCCGCGCCCTAGGCAGAGGCGCCGCCGCGCCCCCCCGCGCCGCCCGCAGGCGATGGACGGGCGGCCCCGCACGCACTGCTGAGGTAGCGCCGCCGCTGGTGTGTGTGTGTGTGTGGAGGGGGGAGTGTGTGTGTGTGTGTGTGTGTGTGTGGCGCCGAGGGGCGCATCTCTGGGCCGGGCTGTGGTCCAGTGACTTGTTGCTGTCAGGCAGCTCTTCATCCTCCTCATGAATTAATGTGTGTGTGTGTGTCAGTGTGTGTGTGTGTCAGTGTGTGTGTGTGTGTCAGTGTGTGTTTGTGTGTGTGTGTGTGTGTGCGCGCGCGGGGAGGAGGGGATTAAGGTTGTTTGTTGGCGGCCGAGCATAGCGGGCGCGCTGCTCTGGGGGGAACCTCCCCCCCCCCAACAGTCTGGTTCCTGGGAGGCGCGCGGATGAACCAGACCCCTGGAAATGGACCAGCAGGGTTCGCTTTGCCATGTGCCAATCGCTTCCTCTCCTAGCTGCAGCCTACCTGGGAGAAGGTGGTC
Source organism: Pelodiscus sinensis (assembly GCF_049634645.1). Taxonomy (NCBI): domain Eukaryota; kingdom Metazoa; phylum Chordata; order Testudines; family Trionychidae; genus Pelodiscus; species Pelodiscus sinensis. The sequence goes on along the minus strand of NC_134717.1, from coordinate 59,842,937 downwards.
GCCACCCCCCTCTTTTTGCGTGTGTGGGGGGGGGGGATTTTTAGGGTGCTAGCTGGCAGGACTTGCATGAGCTTGATCAAGGCAGGACTGACACGTTATTCTGACAGGCTCTGCTCTGGGCGGTGAGAGCCAGGGATGACATGAAGATCTCTTGGTTTTGCCAAGGGCCAAAAACAATCCTGTGAAGTTGGGCTAGGTTTATTGCTCTGCGTGGGTGGGTGGTTTTTTTTTAACCTCTGTTCCTCTCCCCCACTTCCCCCCTGTCTTCTGCTCCTACGGTTTTCTTGTCAATTCTTAAGGAACCGGTGGATCAAGTTTTTCTCTTTCCTGGTTAATCACATTGCTGTAGGTAGTGGCTGACCTCTCTCCCTCCCTCCCTCCTTCTCTTTTTGTTCCTCATCTTTCCTGAAAGTATGTGCCATTCCTGAGTGAGTTTCTCAACAAGACCATCCCAAGAGAGGGAAAGACTTCTCCTCGCTTTTTATTTTTTCTGTTTGTTTTCCCCTCCCACCGATCAGTTGGCTCTGAATGCTTTACTTGTAAGTTTCAGGGACGGGGTGGGAGGGGGGAGGATGTTATTATTAATATTATTAACTGTTCCCATCTCGCTATATCTTCACTACAATCAGAAATGTCTGTCCTTTCGGGGTGGATAGTAGGGGATTATCAGCTGGGTTTGGCCATCACAACCTGGACAGGGTGATCAAACCTTTCTTTCTTTCTTTCTTTCTTTCTTTCTTTCTTTCTTTCTTTCTTTCTTTCTTTCTTTCTTTCTTTCTTTCTTTCTTTCATGTATATTTCATTCCTTTCGCCCTCCACCCTTCCCGTCCTCTCCTTTCTTTCCTCCCATTTCATTGGCTAGGATGACCTTCTTTCCTTGTTGCTTCTGACGTGTTCTCTGCCTCTCTACCTCCCCCCCCCCCCATGTGTGTCTGTCTACCTGTACTAAGGGAAAGATAAAGTAATATTAACAGGGCTTGAGGAAGCTGCTTGGTTTAAAAAAAAAACAAAAAATGATCTCTAAAAGTGGTTATAATCATGTAAAAATTAGTAATGGAAAGAGTTTGATAGCAGCTCTCCAGTTTGAAATGTGTTATTTGATCTGCCTCACACCAGAGAGGAACACAGAGAAAAGTTGTTGGTTTTTTTTGGGGGGGGGGAGGGAGAGGGAGGAGAGGGAAGTGGTTTTGGAGACAAGAAGTGAAGCTGCCTGTTTTCCAGTAAGTAATGGAGAAATTCCAGGAGTCAGGGCTAAATATACTTGGCGATCAATACAGAAATGGCTCATTGTGAATAATTTAGCTGCTTGGTGCAGTGAGAGTTTTGAAACTAAAGGCAAAAAAATAAAGGGGGGCGCAGAGCAGGGGAGAGGAAATAAAATTATCCTCTGATCATGTCAGTTTCTTAACTTTTCCACTTAAAAGAATATAGTTGTGATTGATTGCTTCCCCCCCCTCTTTTAATCACATGAAAGCTAGGGGGTGTCATCCTATACAGTTACTTGAGTTTCTGGAAAGTAATAGCTTATTCTATCTCAGCAAAGTGCTTTCAGAAACTCTGAGATTGTCACATCCCACAAAATGAATGCTCTAGAAATATGGTATCGGACATGCAGCCTCTCTTGTGATAGATAGCATGGTTACAATGAACAGGTGCATGGGCAGGTGTCGGGGGAGGGGTGAGAGAGGGTGGCTGATGGACCATGGAAGACAAAAGGTAATAAGAGTGAAAGATTCCCTGAACACTGAAGGGTTTTGTTTTGTGTGAGAATGTGCCAGCAGAGAATAAGTGTGAAAAGGGCAATCTTTGGAGTATCAGGGTCCTCCAAGCTAGCTGTGGCTGTGAGAACTGGTAATTGATAAAGCATTACCCAGTTGGAACCCCTCCCCCCCAAAGTGGAACTCCAACTTAATCAAATGAAAGTCTCCACACTGCTCATCAAGCTGCAAACTTACCTTTTCTGCCCCATCTGCAGCAGCTTTAGATCATTTGCCGAAAGAGTTCAGTGACTACCAATGCACTGCGTGTGCTCATTTGCATGTTTCTTAGGTGCGGGTTGCAGCAGCAGCAAATTATACCAATGGCTTTCAGTCAGTTTAAGCGTTTAATGGCTGATGCAGGCAGGCATCTTTGAGGGTGTATTCTTTTGCCTTGTAGCACTGCACTTTGACTATGGAAGCAGAAGGTACGGATGGCTATTTAACATGTAAGTACTAATTTTATTTAATTTTGTGGGTTAATTGCGAAGCCTCCTTTGTTTTCCTGTTCACAATATTGCTTCACAAACTAAGCCACTTGAAACTCTTTAACTTTCATTTGTGCTGTTATTAAACTCTGTATTGTAGGAGAACACTGGAGAAATATCATTTAACACTAAATGTTAGTGTTTTTTTTAAACCACCCTACATTATATATTTAAATATTTGCTAAGGATGAATGAACTTTTCCTAAGAGAGTGATGTTTATATAAAACAAAAATGAGAAACGGGATAAAATCTAAATTTCTTTTTTTATTGTGAGGCTTTTTAGGTCTATGCATTGTTTCCAACTTGTCCATTAAAGGACAATACTTTGTGGAACTACAGTATTATAGCTTAATGGCCAGCTACCTGAAAACTATGAGTCAAAATTGGAGTGGAAGGTCCTAATGTTGGAGTGGTACTCCGTTCCCCTCTAGTTTGGACTCTAATCTGTTCGCATCACGGTGTTTAAAATGGACAAGTCATTCTAAATTCTGATCATGTAACTCTGAGCAAAATTTTCACATGTACTTTTTACAGTCAGTGAGGACTGGAGGGAACTGTTTGATTCTCCACCTCCCCCAAAATCGTGTTTCTGGTCACTAGGCAGTCAATTTTAGTTGGTTGTGGAGAAATGTATTTAAAATTGCAAGGCGGGTGGGTTGAAAAGAAGCTAGCAAGTCTGATTGCTGTATAATTGAATAATTTTATGGCGCCATGGGACAGAAACCTAAGTGTTTTATTTTGTGCAAGCAGGTGACAATGAGCTTTCGCCCGAAAGGGAGCACTCCAACATGGCTATTGACCTCACTTCAAGCACACCCAATGGGCAGCATACCTCACCAAGTCACATGACAAGCAGTAAGCCTTTTTTTGTGTGTGTATTTCTCTGTAGCAGCATTTTTGGGTGAGTTTAGCCTGTGTAGGGGGGTCTTCATCTTGCTCACTAGACTATAGTGACTGCCGTAGAGTTTGCTAACGCAAAGAAGAAAAGAACAGGATAGATTGGGTTTTATTCATGTTAGTGTCTTCTCTAAACATGAGCCTGATGACCACTCTGAAGTATCCCAAGGTGGCATTTGAGAGCTGGTCCTTACCTGTACCAGGTAGGAAACACTAGATTTACTAGTCCTTGTTTTGCTTTGGTAGGTTTTGCGATCCAAAGAGCTTTTAAGCAGGGTTCCAAAAAGCAGTCTGAAATAGCTTTAGCTAAAAAGCCAACAAGTTTTTATCTCAAAAAGGCTTGACTCAAGCAAAATCTAAAGTTATTCTATGCAGGCTTGATGGCAGGATATATTTTTACTGTTTTGAATGGAAACTTCAGCATCCTGTTCATTATCTTAGCTTTGCTTTGAAAAAAAATCAGAAAATGGCCAGTATAAAATGGTCATTTATCGAACTCTCTTACCAGTTGAGCCTTTAACAAATTGAAAGGATTTTGTTTTAGAAAGTGCAGAGAGATCAGGTGTGCTTAACGTTTTTGATGCTGGATTATTTTGCTCTTAGATGAAACACCTTTCCGTTACCTCTTGGAGCATATATATACTTTTATCTTAGAAACATAGATGGTTTCACTGAGGAATACAGTGTTTTATCAAGATACGTATAATGTGCTTTATTATTTTTATTCAGAAGTAATTTAAAATGTGGTGTCTCCAATATACTTTCAATTTTTGTGTGTGTGATACTCATTTTCTCTCTCTTTTCCTCTCCTATGTGTGTGTGAATATATACAGGTTAAAACTTGTACATTTCTCCAAAAATTCTGGAAGAAAACTAAGGCTTTACTCATTAGTTGGTAATAATATGCATATTATCTTCAAAGTTAATTTTACTGAGAGGAAAGTGCTCCTTTCCCTCAATAATTTCTCTTTACCTCCTGCAAATTACAAGTAAACTAGAGATTTTTATGAGCCTTTAAAACTGAGAGTTATTAAGAAAATTTCCAATTATATACATGATGCTAGAGAATGTGGTTGCTAGTATTGTAGGCTGAACTTTGTATGACAGCCTGCCATAAATCAGCAGCTGTAGAGAATGCCAGTCCTGTAGCATTGGGATTCTGATATTCCCCCTCCCCCTTCCTCCACCTTAGGTTACACAAGTTTTACTACTCTCTTCTTTTGTCTTTGTTTACTTTTGTATTAATGGAAAGGCTTCATCACAGAGAACACTTAAAACAGGTTCTCCCTCCCTCCCCCCCCCTTTATCATACAGACTAAAATCAGGGTGCAATTAGTGAGTAAACCTATGTGTTGCATTCATGTGAAAACCTAATTTAAAGTTTAGTACCTAATTTAGCATTTGCAATGATTATTCTTGTTTGATCTCTTTTGTGCTTGCAACATGCATGTTCCAAGTTCAGCCTATGCACATGCCTTTTGCTTCTGTATGGGCTGAACAGTTAATCTTGCATGTGTGTCAATAACTTTCACTGTTGTTGGCCTGTGTTAAGACTATATGGCTGTCATCTAATGTAGGCCACTGTTCTGGAGGCAGGCAAAATGTGATTGGGGATACGGGACTTTTGCCTGTGTTTTTTAGAATCTTAGAAGGTCGAGTTTAGTGCCCCCCCCTTTTTAAGATAGAATTTGTCTTCATTTTGTTATAAAGCAGATTTTTTTATGGTCCAACTTCACAATGTTTTAGAACAAGGAGCTTTATTCTGTGTTACAAAAGCCCAAGATGTGGGGTGGAAATGGCTACAAGAAACTAAGTGGCAGATTTTCTTGACTCTCAAAATTCCTGCTGATCTGATGCAAGCAGACCTCACAAAGATAGCTCTGTTGTTAGCAGGGAAGACGGGTACTGTGTATGCACAGCTCTTGGGGTCTGATGAGAAGTCACTGGAAAGACCTGGTCCACTGTTGGCCTGCCCGTTTACATTGTTATAAAAGTAGGTTCTGATTTTGCCCTCATTTGCACGGGTGTAAGTGGTGACACAAGGTGCAGAGCAATGATGTATCGAAGCTGTTGTTTTCTGTGAGAAATGGATTCCATGCGAAATGGATTCTTTGGATCCACCAAAAAAGTGAAATCTACATGGGTTCTTCTGGGTTGCCGGGGTGAAGATCAGGGTTAGCTCTTCAGTCCTGTGCTTGATTGGATCATTCTGAACCACTTCTTTATCTTCAGTCATGCCCAGTTGAAACAGGATTTGATTGAAACCATAACCATCTTGCACAGTCAAGGAATGCATAGAACAGATGGGAGAATGCAAAACCTGCTTCTGCAACAATCAAGCGGTTCTCGCTCAGCAGCAGGAAACTGACACTCGGGGAAGAGTTCTTCGTATTTATTAGCCTTTGGCAATTCCATGTTAGTATGACTTTTGGCCAGGCCACTGATGTTTTCAGCTCATGTTCCAAAAAGTTGCAGGTTAAATATTTTTGGCTCGTGTTGAAGAGATGACTACTGCTTGTTTCACATGGTATCGCTTTGTGGTATCTAAGTTACATGCATAGGGTACAGAAGGAGCAGAGACCCGCTTTTCTTCCAAATGAGGTGATCCTAAAAGATAAAGAGATTGCCTGTCATAGCTAGCTAATGATATTACATATACCTTACCGAATGCATCTCCCTTTTAGTAAAGTACTGGATATGTATTGACAGGTCTTCTCATAATTCTAAATAACTCATTGTAACTAAATTGTAAGTAGCCAGTTGACTAGCCAAAATGTTTTCCTCCAACTCCAGTTGAAGAAATACTGTATCTAGTACCATTCTTACACTGAACTACGTTGAAAAGTCTCAGGGGGTAGCCATGTTAGTCTGTAACTTTTAAAAATAATGAGTAGCCGGTGACACGTTAGAGACTATCAAAAATACATAGTATCATGAGCTTTGGTGGGTAAAGCCAACTTCATTTTTCCATTAATTTCACTCCAGCTCATCTGATAAAGTAGGTTTTACCCATTGAAGCCCATGATACTATATATTTTTGTTAGTCTCTAAGGTACCACAGGACTACTCAATATTGTTTACATGTGTTTACATGGCCCAAATCTGGAAGTCCTAGATCACACCAGTTACTCCATTCTTGGGCAAACTCTTACAAGTCCTCTAATTGTGCAGTGAGCTTTGTGTATATAGGTGCTGGTGATTTGACAGAGTTGTATTGTCTGACCTCAATACAACCTGTCTAAAGTTCATTGCAAAAGAAGGGACCAAAGGCCCTGATCCTTGCCCCTTAAAGTCTGTGGAAGTCATTTTGTTGACTTTGGTGAACTTTGAATTGGAAATAAATTGGGCAGAGACTCGTAAAAATTGAGCAAGGTTCTGAGGAGATGAACCAGTGTACTTCCCTAAAAGCAGATGGAGCAGACAAATAAAGCAATTTTTGAAAAGAAACAAAACAATTCCATGTTTTTCCATGCTACATTCTTGCTATAGAATTGTCTGAGAGGAAATACTTTTTCCAGGTTACAATGGACTCAGAAAATGTCCACTGTCATACAAAGGCTCGGTTGTTTGTTTAGTTGACTTGACGACCACTCTTTGTAACATGAAGGATATTTCTCTAAATCCATTGTCTGATATTGTGTGGAAAATTAATAATGGCAGTTCTTGGCATGTGACGATGCCAGAGGAAAGCTCCACTTACATTTGAGAATTAAATGGTGCTGCAATAGGTGTTACAAATGACTTTCTTCTTTTCAGGTCTAGATGTAGCCTTAAAATCGATGGAGTAAGAACAATAATAAGTACTGAAACCCACCAATTTTGATACTTGAAAGTGATTAAAAGATCAGTGCACTTTGAAACATGTTTAACAATGCAGAAAAGTTATTAAATGAGTAATTTGAAAATAAGAAAATAATTATGGTTGCCCGAGTTAACTTCCATAATAGTTCTTCTACAATTATAATACTTTTTAGAAAATAATCACAGTGGCTGACTAGAAAGCTGATTGGATGATTGTGCCAAGTGAAAGGAATTGAAGAAGTGTTAAGTTAGAGTCTGTTACAGAGAAGTCAGACAAGATGTTATTACAAAATAACCCATATCCAACCAATCAAAGCAGTCTATTCTGCATTGTCCATTGTGTTCCTTTTTTATAACCTCAGAGCTCAAAATCTTGCACGCTACTTTTTTTTTAAATTAGGAACACTACTACAATTCCTTGTTACCTCACTTTTCCCTGAGCAAAATGTTGCATTTACTGTAGGCGTATCAACTTCACTTCCCACCTCCCATTTGTTTGAATAAATCAACACATCCACTGACTCTACCTTTTGAAATGAAAGTGCCTGAAACTAAATCAGCTTTGAAGATTGTGTTGTGTGATATGACCTTGGAATTTTATTTATTTAGTTTCTTGTAGGGAATGATTCTGGTCATTAAGTTTTCACAGGATGGCCAATGAAGAATAAGGTAAAGCAGTAGCTCTGGATTCACAGGATGTCTGCCTGTGATGTTTCTAGGTGAAGCTTATCTTTAGAGAGATTATGACTTTGTTCTTCTTTTTTTAAGGAAATGTGGGAAAAATTAACCATTCTCACTACTGAAAATGTCTCACCCAAATCCCTCATCCAGTTAACCTCGAACTTCTCAAGAAATGTATTCCTTGGCAGGAAAAATATACGTGAATTTTTAGGCAAACTGGTTGAGTAGTAAAAAAAACACCACAAAAAACCACAAGTAGTCCTGTGGCACCTTAGAAACTAACAAATAAATACAGACTGGGGGAGGGTGGGGGGTAGAAATTCAGGCTTTGTCGACACCCACAAGTTGTATGGCTTGAACTATGCTGATAGTAAAAGTGGTAGGAAACCTTGCTCCCCCTGTATACGGACACAGTTATACCTGATACGAAAGTGCTTCTGTAAGAAAGCACATAAGTTATACTGATATAAGGCACTTTTTTTTTTTTTTTTTTTTTACACTGGAGTAACTAAATCCATAGAAGAGGTTGTACTGGTAAAACTTTTTTTTTTTTAAATTGCACTCTTAGTCTGTGTAGAATCTGGTGTTAGTCATCTTCCTTTCCAAGTGCAAACTAATGGTTCTTATCAGCGTCTTGTAACTATTTAGTCTTTAAGGTGCTACCAGACTATTTGTTGTTTGTTAAGTTTTTCCTGTTACAGACTAACTTGGCTACCCCTCTGAAGCTTTTAATCGAAAGAGTCAGACTGGTACAGAGACCGGACCTCAGTCACAATCTGAACTATCCTGAGAGAAAGAGTGCTATCTAACTAGCAGGCAGGTGAAGCTAGCTTCACCCATGTATTCTGTATACTCTTTCCTAGGATCACTCCCTACCATATCGCATGCTTGGCAGAAAAATCATTCCTCCCTTTTGGTGAGTGTTATAATGAGGGTGGAGTGGAATGATCAGCTAATCTTGTTTAAATACTATTTAATTCAGGTCAATGGACTCTTTAGAGTGGTCACCTACTCTGGCTTTGTTACAGGACACGCCTTCCTTCTAGGCCTTCAGTAATATCCTTTGACTGTCATCTTCAGTTAGCTCTCGAGGTCACACCCTGTTAACAGCACTCTCAGGTTTTGATCACCTCAGTTTTGCGGAATCAGCAAGTTTTAATACTTAAGCTTTTGAATCTTCACTTTTGTTTCTTTTCAGCCACTTAGGAGGGAAAATGGCCTCAATTTGTTAGGACCAGAGTAGCTGTTGAGTGCTTCTCCAAATGGGATCCTTAGAAATTCAGTAGGCAGCATTTCAATTTTTTTTCCCCTGAAGACAAAGTTGGGGCAAGACCCAGCATCCATTGAAGTCCATTGAAAGGTTCCTATTGACTTCAACTGGGGCAAGTGCCTGCTTCCAAATCCTGAGAGAGAGATGCTGAGCTTTCTCTGCTTCCATAAATCAATGGGGAAGTCAAGGCACTGGGCATGTTGCAGGATTGGGCCTTAGCGATGCAGGAGAGGCATTCTCTGTGTGAGCCGATGCTTTAGGTGCAGTGGTGAAAACAGGTTGAAACACAAGAGGGAGTTGCTGTCCCTCTTGCAATGAAGGCAGAAGGGGAATTGTGTGGGCAGGGTGCTTATATAAGCCAGCAAGAGCAAGGGAGCTCCCCAACACTTTTACTTTCCTATAGCCTTACATGCTTTGAGAGTGGGGAGGAGAAGGGAGTGTTTGGCTTGGGTAGGTTATTCCATAGTTCCCACTGCTTCTACCATTGAAACAAACACTGTCTAGGAGACCCAGTGGGAACAGAGGGTCTTTCCCAGCACGAAATTGCCAGGTCTGGTCCAACTTGGCTGTAAGCCCAAAGCTGGTATCTGAGGAAAACATGCCAAACCACTTTCCACACTCCCTTCTGTTCTGGCCAGGTGCCAGGCTGTTTCCGGCCTCTCATGCTGAGCATGCTCCCTGTGGTGTGTCTGTCCCCGGGGCAGGCAAGGCTTCTCACCAACACTGTCAGTCAGGGAGATTGATGTTCCATGGCCCTGCCTGCAAGTGTTTGAATGGAAGTGGAACCCCCAAATGCTGCCACCGCTCACTGAGAAGCTGTGGGTTGGTGAATGAGTCAGTGGTCTGGGAGGTGTGGAGACCTGACTGTGTTCTCAGCTCTTCCATTGATCTTTGTGTGTAGGTAAGTTGCTCTGTGTCTTCTATGCTACTGCTTTTCCTTGGATTGAATTATAAAGACGGACTCTGCCTCCTGTGGAGTGTCTTATGCCAGGTCTATACGAGACCCGGAAGGTCGGCTTTATGTACAGATCTCCAGCTACGGAGTTGGCTTACCTTAAGCCGAGGTTGGTGCCGTCTTCACAGTGGGAGGTTGCCGGGAGCAAACATGCCTGTCGGCTTCCCTTACTCCTTGCGACTGCACGGAGTTGCCCTGGAGGCGCCCTCAGCTTTCCATTTAGCAAGTCTTAACTAGACCCGCTAAATCAAAAGCCAAAAGATCGATCTCCGGTGCATAAGTATGGACGTAGCCTTAGTCTTGGTGTAGGCACAGTTACTATGCTAGTATAATTATTTCTGATTTTTAGCGGCACAATTGATAGCGTCAATGAAGTTATAGTGGTATAAGACACCTTTATACCAGGGTAAATCATTTCCCATTCCACACAGGGCTACCACAGATATATTGGTTATTGAGTACCTTTATACCGAAAACTGTTTCCACTCTAGAAATGTTGAACGACTTCAACTATTCCAGTTCAGTTAAATTGGTACAACTTTTCTCAATATACATGCCTTTCTTTGCAGTGCCCAGCACGGTGCTGTCCTAATCTGGATTGATGGTTCCTTGAACCACTTTAATATTAACACACTACAGTGGTGGAGTATATGGTAAAATATGAAAACTAATTTCTTTCTTTAACATTTGGCTTATTTTCTGTCTTGATGTGCGTAGCTGAGGTCATTTTAAAAAAGCCATTTAAAAAATCTTCTGGAAATTAACACTCACATTCTTCCAGCTTTCTCTGCCCCCCTCCCTTCTCATTTGTTAAATTCTATTGTGTGCTTGGCTCCATTTGTATGCCACACAAATAAACCCCAATGGAAGTGAACTTTGTCTGTGTTACGCCTAGATCTGCTAAGTAGCATTCTGTATTGTTCATAAGCTCTGTAGGAACCCAGGTTACGTGTCCATTTGTGTGTCAGAGGCCCGTGAAGCTAGATTTGCGGAACAAGGTCTCTTACGTTGCTCCGAGCAGATGGATTGAGCTCTGCTGGCCTCTCCAGAGAGCCAATGAGTTAGAGCAGGGGTGGCAAACCCCAAAATAGTTGTGAATATAGAGCAAAGATCTGGGGGGGAGGAGTTGTTGAGCAAAAAACAAACAAAAAAAGGATTTCCCCTTTAAAAGGAGCCCCCCACCGCGTTTGGTCAAGCCCAAAAAAAAAAAAAAAGGTACAGGAAGCCAGGGGCCATTTTCAGAGGCACAGGGGGCCACACCCGGGGAGGTGGGGAAAGAACCACATGCAGCTTAGGAGCCAAGGGTTGGCCATGGCTGAGTTATGGATCATGCTGGTCACTCTACAGCAGGGATGGGAAACCTCAGGCCTGGGGGCTGTATGTGACCCCTGGCTTGGTGGGATGAGGCCCCTGAGGCTTATGGGGGGCAGCATTGGGGAGCCCACAATGATGCTCAAGCCCCCAGCTACTTCACCATGGGGATGAAGTACGTACAGCCTACTAGGCTGGCCCCCCTAGGCTCTGGTGTCTGAGGGGAATGTAGGGAGTGTCTTTCTCCTTCTCAATCAGGGGCCACGTCAGTGAGGACTTTGTTTTGTGTTTCTTTGCTTCTCACTTGTGTGCAGCCCCTGACTGATTTTTTCTGTGGGTGGCCCCTGACCCAAAAAAGATTTCCCCACCCCTGCTCTACAAGGATGGTAAATATGCGCCCTAATGACATAATATCATGAGAACTCAGCGGGCAAGACTTGTACCTGTGAACAACTGACCCACTAACTTTACATTCAGGAGTGTACAATTTTAAGAGTCTCTTTGCTCTTCTATGGGTGTTTTCCTCAGCAGAGATTGTCCTGGTGCATAGCTTGCCTCCAGCTAATGGATTATTTAATTGTAATTGATTATTAATTGTAATGGAAGAAGTGTCTTAAACAAACCTTCAAACATTTGGTAGGATGGATTGTACATTGTTTCCCCTTTTCACCTGAACAAAATAAGTTTCTTCCTCAAAATCCATCTTTTCTGGCCATCCATATGGATTTTATGACCCTTGGCCTCCAACCAGTTTCCAGGAAATGTAACACCATGGGCAGTGCATTGATACTCCAGAAAACCACCCTCTCTGCGGAAGACCATGTTTATTGTTTTCATGGTTCTTGTTTGATAGGGTGAGTTTAGATCCCTGATCCTATGCAGGACTGGAATATGCAGCACTTTAAAGACTAACAAGATGATTTATTAGGTGATGAGCTTTCGTGGGCCAGACCCACTTCCTCAGATCAAATTGTGGAAGAAAATTGGCACCACCGGCTGCATCTCTATCACTATGCAGGACTGTCTGTGGTGCGCAGGGTAGAGAGAAACAACATAGCCTAGGTGCCATAATCTTTTCCCAGGTCCTTTTTGAAATTCTGGAATCCTAAAGTTACCCACCAGCATTTGTACAAAGAGTGTCAGATTAGTAATGCCATGATAGCCTTTGAATTCCCATATTTGAAACTGAAAGGATTTCCCACTCCTTTGTATGAGTCTATTACAGTAAATCCACGTGGTCTCCTCTGTCAGATGGTTCAGTAGGTTCCAGGGAAAGTTACATAAGATTCAAATAATGGTTGTAGCAGTTGTTTGATAAGTAGGAGGAAGAAGTTGGAGAGGGAAGTCCAGGATGGTTTTATTTTTTATTCCAAAATTTGTCTCATGATTGTATGTGAATCATGTTTTCAGTCCTATATCAATCTGTGCAGTTAGTCCTGTTCTTGTAATGCCACCAGAAGCAAAACAAATTAGTAAAGAATGCTAACGATCAATTCTGCATTTTCATTTTTCATGCTGCTTAGTGCTACTTGCACTTGGCTCTGTCCTGTAATTCATATATGCAGTGTTTGGATAACAAGCAATCTCCTCCGGGAACTCTGTTGGAGGATGGGGGCAGAGAGAAGGATATTCTGGGATTAACTTTAAAAGCTAAACAGGAGCAGGACATTCTTATCTGGAATAAGAGTATCCAAACATGGAATTAGTCAGGCATGGCTATTAGACTTTGACTCACATGAAGGTAGGGTGGGAACTGTCGAGTGTAAGCAAGCCCTGTGTATGTATTTATGTAAGTCTTAAATTTAACAGGTTAAATTCTCAAAATTTAGGACCAAACCTTGACAGATGTTTTTTGTGGGCACAGGCCACATGGGGAGACTGAGGCACACGAGGGGATGAAATGACTTGCCCAAGGTTCCCCCCAAAAGGTATGGGCTAGAACCCAGCCAATAAGTGGAGCAGAACTGGGAATGAAGTGGCTCTTCTGAATTACACCTAATGCTCTGGTGACGAGGTTGCTTTCAAGAGAAAACGGAACATGTGTAAACTGGACACCACAGTATCTGTATGCCACCCAGGTAAATTAAATCTTCATAGCTAGGTTCCTAGTGGACATTATCCTTCACTCATGTATCTAATTAAATATAAAACATCAGTGCGTGTGCGCATGCCCACCCAACCCCCCCCCCTCCACCCTCCCCGAAGCTTTGAGTTTAGATATACAGACATGATGGAGTTATGCGAACTTTGCTACAGCCAGTGGTGGGTCAGGTGTTTTGTGGACATTAACGGACCCCTGAGAAGTGTATGCAAAGTGATTGGGAAAAAAACCCTTGTGAATTTATAATAGGATTCTTTATTTATCTCTACACCAAGATTAAATAAAGAATCACTTAGGATTCTTTATTTATCTCTGCAAAACACTGCAGCTATATGTTTAAATAATGCGCACACAAAACTACATTGTAGGAACGACGTGGTTGCAAAGTCAAAGGATTCAAAGGTAGGAAATGACAGAATTCAATTTGCATGTGAAATGCAAAAGGTTAAAGTTTGGAAAAGGCATACGCCACTGAAAACAGCATCTTACAAGAAGTGTCAGGCACTCCCCACTGTAAAAGGTACTACCAGCACTGCCCACTTCTTTTACGTATATAATATTAAAGACCAAGTTTTAGTGATCGTATTTTTAAACCCTTTGTAGTCGGGTTAAAAGACAGTTATGGAAAAAAAACTTTTATGATGGGGTTATAACGTCAGATATCATTCAGCACTTTCTCTCATTATGTATGTAGTATGACAAGACATAATTATATCCTATATAACATTACATAGTATAATTATAAAAAATGCTGTAAAACTTGTTTGAGTTTATTCCTCACACTTTAAAGTTGTCATTTTCACGAGTCTGGTATTATGGTTATTTAAATATAACTCTTGACTAAAAGCTATTGTATATAAAATGAAGTCGATGGTGGGTTTTTTTTGCTATATTTATATGCTAATACAAAACTAAAATAATGGTGTTGCATTGCAGAAAGTAATCCATAAACACGCTTCCATGTATTTTATACCATGCCTAGTAAAACTTACATCGAGATTGCCTTCCCTGCCACTCAAATGCAACCGCTTCTGGAGTAAAACACAATAGCTGTTTAATAGCACAGAGCAATGTTGGACAACATCTGAGGCCTGGAATTGATCATAATTGTCTCTAATTAAAAGTACAAAGAATAGGCAGATTATAATCATTAGTGAGCCTTGGGTAATCACGAACAGGGAGAGCCTTGATTTGTACATCCCAGCTGAAAGACAGCATCTCTAGCTTCCAAGTGTTTTTGTAGCACCTTTTTGGAGCATCATTTGGCAATCCTAACTCGTATGGTGGCATATCAGCTTCTGAATCCTCAGCAATACTTCTTATGAAAATTTGGCCTTTCTTATAAATCTCCCAGATAAGTTTGGGCTGAGTGCAACCTGTCCTGCTAAGGGTATGTCTAGACTGCAGGCTTCTTTCAGAAGAAGCTTTTCCAGAAGATCGCTTCTGGAAAAACTTCTTCTGAAAGAGAGCATCCACACTGCAAAAGCACATAGAAAAAGCCATCTGCTTTTTTGAAACATAGCGTCCATTCAGTGTGGCTGCTATCTCACATTTAAGCTGTGATTACTATGGATGGTGTGACCACCAGGGCACCTGTGCTTTTTCCTCTTCTATTGAAAGAACTCCCTCTTCCCTGTCCACGCACGTCTTTTTCCAAAAGCACCTTTTCGGAAAAAGGCTGCTGCTTTGTAGAATGAGGATTACCAATGTCAGAAAAACCCCTCTGTTCTTTCAATTTTCTTTCGAAAGAACATAATTGCAGAGTGGCTGTAACTCAAGTTTTTTCAGAGAAGCGATTGTTTTTCTGTAAAAACTCTG
Source organism: Pelodiscus sinensis (assembly GCF_049634645.1). Classification (NCBI taxonomy): domain Eukaryota; kingdom Metazoa; phylum Chordata; order Testudines; family Trionychidae; genus Pelodiscus; species Pelodiscus sinensis. Next base: position 59,827,857 of record NC_134717.1, on the reverse strand, counting down.
TAGTGTAGACATACCCTAAGAAACAACAGGAGCACAGGACCTGTTGGTATGGATACAGCTGTCTTGCCTATAGAAACACTAGTGCCAAAACAATATGGATAGTAACTCTATCTTACGGTTTTGTGCTGCCACGCATTGCAGTAGTTCTCAGTGCCTTCCAGGTAAAATCAGTAGCAAAGTCCCTCGTGGATTTCATGGAATCTCTGGTTTTTCTTCCTTTATGGGGTCAGAACTTTACTTGGGATAGGTTTGAGAGTTTTTGTTTGTTTGAAGAATGGGGAGAAGTTTGGGAATACAAGGCTGGAATTGTGTCACTTAGGGTGGAAAGGTTTTATTGAAAGAGGAAGTCTTTGCAATGTTTCCTAAAGGTGTTCAGACTTGGGATTAATCTGATATCTGGAACATAGCTGGGTCCTCTTGTCAGAGAACACTTTATTCCCAGTTTACGTGATCCCTTTCTCCCACCCACCCCCGGCTTTGATCTGTGTTGTCCCACGGCTGTCGTGGTGGTTCAGTGATCAAAATTTGAGCTTGGCTATAATAGTGGTGTGATCATTCATTGTTGTGAACATGAGAATTTGAGCATAAGCCTGATGGGCTCCTTGTCCTGTGAGTGATGGAGAAGATAGGCAGCTGTGTACTGTGGTAACAGCAGCTCGTTCAGCATCTTCATTTTCGTCTTGAGACCCCACACATAGCAAGTAAACCAACCTGGAAGTGATAAATCCACAGCCAAGTCCTCCTGCATAAGAAAGGGATGAAATTTCCTAGCGAGCAGGAGGTGAAATTATAATTACAACGTATAATTATAAACAGTGGAATCCACTATCAACAATTTTGTAACACATGATGCTTTCAGGTAGTGAAAATCGTCTGTCTTGTTACTGGCTGCAGTTCCAAAACTTTTTTTGTTTTTGTCACCGCGTGTGCATGCTGTGAAAAGCAATGGTGTGTGGATCAGGCAGTTATTAATTCTCTTCTCTTACCTCTCAAAGAAAACCACAGCTAACTAATTAACTAAAACAAATTGCAAATAAAGCTGATCTGTGGGCGAGGAGAATAATTGCAGCAGTAATTATGTAACAAGTAGGTGTTTAATTTAAAAATGGGACTTTAAGAGCTACTGTTAGGAAGTGTTGGTGCTAAGTGTTCCGCAATGGCGGGCAAAGCGTAGTGTGTTCATTGACTCATTAATTACCTTAGGCTACGCTTTTTTAAAAAAAATGCTCAGTGTTGTCCCAATTCTGCTCCCATTGACGAGAGCTAGGCCAAAGCTGAGAGCATTTGGAAGTTCTACTAAGAAAGCTGCTGCTTGTGGCCATGCCAAGGGATGCTACTCTGGTGGCAATATATCAGAACATTTTTAAGGTCTGAGATATGGGACTATTGGGCTTGCTTATGGATTTCCTCAGTTGTTCCCTATCTTCTGGCCTTTGGAGCCATCAAAACTGAATGGTGACTTTATTAACAACAACAATGAAAAAAGGTAGAATCAGAAATGTGCCATGAGGTTTCATCACATTTCAAGTGCCATAAGGATTATTCACTGCAAAACATTTCACATTCACTATTCCTTGTGAGCTGTTGAGAATTTTTAACGACAAAGGATGTACATAAAGTTAAGACATGGCAGGAACCAGGAACTTTTTTTTAAAAAGCGTTTTTTATGTCACACTGTCAATGTGCAATATATATTAACTCCTACAGTAATCCAATCTGCGTTTGTTCCCGTTGGCTTACACATATGACCTTTCCTTTTAGCTCACCTTGGTCAAATTGTAAGTAGCACCTTTGTGATTTTTTTTAGCTCTTAAATTGACCTATCCTTCTAGAGGCCCTGTCTAGTTTACATTGTGTTTCTTTTTCAGGAACTGATTTGAGCCATAAAAAAAGCAGAAAACATAAGGTGTGCAATAGCCTTTATGGTCTCGTTTTACAGTGAAGTCAATCGTTCACAAGCAGTCCCTCGTGTTACCCGCTTGCCTTTTTATTAAGGAGATTTCCTTAAATCCTTTAAAGGTACATTCCCAAATGTCAAACATGGAGTTGAACTGCACTTCTTGTACTGAATGTTGCAAGTAATTGGGTTGTGGGCAGAGAAATACATTTTACCTGACCTCTTTGTTGATTTCCTTATGAATTCCTCTGGGTACTGTCACCTTCCCTGGAGGCTATGTCTTCACACTCTTATGGCCTTTCTGGTCAGCCATCAAGTCACGTCACGCTACTCCCCTCCTGCGGCTAATGGAGCCTGAGGGAGAGGAAGTGGACTCAGGACCGCTTACTACTCTGGGTTCCAGCCCAGGGACTCTGTAGATAGCAGCTGTCTGTTGTACCCATTCATTTAAGTTTCACTGCTGCTCTAATTTCCTGGGCCACTTCCCCATAGCTTCGCGCTGTCTTCACCCTTACCTCAGGACCATGGAGTCCCAGCAACCAGCTCAGGGCTCCCTCTCACTCTCCCCGGCTGCTGGCATTGCTGCCCTGCTCAGGTCTCTGCAGCTCTGTCAGCCAGCCACGCGCCATCTGTGCTCTTACGAGTGCCAGCAAGAAACTGGGGAGTGTCAGAGCAAAAGCAATCTACTAGAGTTCTTTGAGGGGGTCAACATGCATGTGGACAAGGGGGATCCAGTGGCTATAGTGTACACAGGTTTCCAGAGAACCTTTGACAAGTTTCCCCTGACAAATGCTCTTAAACTAAGTAAGCTGTCATCGGATAAGATGACATTACATTATAGAACAAGGTCTCTCATGTATGGGCAACTGGTTAAAAGATACGGAACAAAGGGTAGGTACAAATTGTTAATTTTTAGCATGGAGAGAGGTAAACGGAAAACTGTCTATTCTGGGACCAGTGGTATTCAGCATATTCAGAAATGATCAGGAAAAAGGGTAAACAAAATTTGCCCCCCAAAAAAAGCAAAATTTGCCGATGACATGAAACTGCTCAAGATGGTTGAGTCCAAAGCAGATTTTTCAAGAGCGTCAAAGGGATCTCACAAAACTAGTTGACTGAGCAACATAATGGCAGATGAAATTTCAAATTGATAAACGCAAAGTAATGCATGCTAGAAAACATAATCCAATCTATGTGTATGAAATGATGGGATCTAGAGTTGGCTGTTACCCCTTAAGAGAGAAATCTTGGCGTCATTGGGGATAGTTCTCTGAAACCACCCACTCAGCATGCAGGGGCAGTAAAGAAAAAGTGAACACAATGGTGGGAATCATTATGGGTGTGTGTAGACCACAGGCTTTTGTTGACAGAAGTGGACTTTCGTTGACAAAACTATACCTGCGTCTTCAGTGCCACTGAGTTCTGTAGACATAACGTCGACAGAACTCAGCAGTTTTGTCGACGGCTGTAAACCTCATTCTACAAGGAATAATGCCTTTTGTCAACAGAGTTCTGTCGACAGAAGGCGTTATTACATCTACACTGTCCTTTGCGTCTACGCTGTCATGTCTACAAAGCGGCTTGCTTTGTCGACAGAACTGGATGTAGTCTAGACACTCTTTGTCGACAGAAGCTTTGTCGACAGTATCTGTCAACAAAAGCCTGTCGTCTAGACCTACTCTAAGAAAGGAACAGATGATACGTTAGAAAATATCACATGGCCTCTATATAAATCCATGGCACATCTGCACCTTGATTCCTGAGTGCAGATGTGGTCATCCCATCTCGGCTACGTCTACACTGGCCCCTTCTTCGGAAGAGGCATGCTAATTTACAACTTTGGAATACGGAAATCCGCGGGGGATTTAAATATCCCCCGTGAGATTTAAATAAACATGGCCGCCGCTTTTTTTCCGGCTTGGGGAAAAGCCGGAAAAGAGCATCCAGACTGGCACGATCCTCCGGAATAAAGCCCTTTTCCGGAGGATCTCTTATTCCTACTTTCAAGTAGGAATAAGAGATCCTCCGGAAATGGGCTTTATTCTGAAGGATCGTGCCAGTCTGAACGCTCTTTTCCGGCTTTTCCCCAAGCCGGAAAAAAAGCGGCGGCCATGTTTATTTAAATCTCACGGGGGATATTTAAATCCCCCGCGGATTTCCGTATTCCAAAGTTGTAAATTAGCATGCCTCTTCCGAAGAAGGGGCCAGTCTAGACACAGCCCTCAAGAAAAGCTATATGGGAATTGGGAAAAGTATGGAACAACTCCCTATGAGGGGAGATGGATGAGATTGGGTCTTTTCAGCTTGGGGAAAGGACAAGTAAGTGAGGATATGATCTCTCAAATCATGACTGATGTGGAGAAAAATAAGGGAGTGTCGTTTACTCTTTCCCCCTCCCCCCCCTCCATAACGCACTAACTGGGAGCCTTTAAATGAAATTAATAGGCAGGAGGAAGGAAGTGTTTCTTCACACAATGCAGTCAACCTGTGCAAGCCTTTGCTTGAGAATGTTGTAAAGGCCAAGACTACACTACAGGTCAAGAAATAACTACATACATTCCTAGAGGAAAGGTCCATCAGTGGCAATTAGCCAGAATGGGCAGGGATAGTGTTCCTTGACCTCTGTTTGCCAGAAGCTGGAAATGAGTGACAGGGATGGATCACTTGATGACAGGGCTGCCAGAGGATTTCACTGGACCCTGGGAAAGGTGAGGGAGTATGGCTCTAGGCCCCTGAAAAGGGGTGAGGATGGGAGCTAGTGGTGATTTAAAAGGCTGGGACTCCAACTGCTGCCATGGCTGCTGAGGTGGTAGCCAGGAGCCCTGGGCATTTTTTAATCACTAGGCCCCAGGGAAGCTGCCTCCTTTGCCCACCCCCGGTGGCAGGCCTGCTTGATGATTACTATTCTGTTCATTCCCTTGGGGGCAACTGGAATTGGCCACTGTTGAAGACAGGATGCTGGGCTAGGTGGACCTTTGGTCTGACCCATTGTCTGGTCTTATGTTCTTTTGTTGGCTGGATGACTTGTATGGCTAACCAACACAAGGTGGAGTGCAAATAGTAAAATGTGAGATTAGTTTTTGAAAAATATGCAGTCGTAAACCCATCATTTTAGTGTTTGAAGTTTGAACAGTCAGGCCAGGCCTATGCTAAAAGGGAACATTGGCTAAAGATGTACAACTCCAGCTATGTGAATTACGTAGCTGGAGTCAACCTCGTACCTTGTTCTGAGCTTTCCCCACTGTCCCTACAGTGGGAGGCTGATGGGAGCATGAATATCAGCTGCCAGCAGGGGCGCCCTTTGGGTTTGATTTAGCGAGTCTTAACTAGACTCATCAATCAAACTCCGGAAGCTCGATCATGACAGTGTTGATCTTCTATTTAGTGAACACATGGCCTCATTCTCATAATGTGACATTGACACCGTAGCAGGGTTTTATCTGAATTTGTTGTAGGGTTTTTACAAATATTAATTAACCCCATAGTGTAATGTGGAGTCTATCACTAAGTGGTAGATCTTATTTTCACAAGCTTCTGAACAAAGCATGGTTTGTGTATGCTAATCAGCTGTATTCTATCCATAATTACCTACATATGTATTATGTATATAAGCTGTGAAGGGATGCTTTTTGGTTGGTAAATGTGGATAAACGTTGGATTTCACTGTAAACACAAACTGAACAAATATTTCCACTGATAATGATTTACAGGCAGGTAGTCATACATTTTTTTACTTGAGATGGTATAGTTTGATTTGTTTTAAAAGGATATTTACATGATATATTTTGACATATGACACAAAGCTGTGCAACCATTACAACACCAATTTAATTTAAATTTTTGAATCTGTGTCGGTTGTCATTAAATATTTGTCCGACCTCCCCCTGTCCTCATAATTTACTAAATTGGTGAAAATTGATTAAAAATGCTTAAAATGCACATGGATATTATCCATATAAATTATATAGCCATAACAAATTCAAATGCTGCCAAGTCAAAATATTTGCTAGAATGTCTTCAGTTTGGGGCCCCAATTTTTGAAAATGTAGCCCATTCCAGTCCTGATTTATCAAAGCACTTAAACATACTTAACTCTCATTGACTTTTGTAGCCTCAGCATGTGTTTATTCGGGCCAGTATTCTGTATCCACTGAGCTTGTTGTCTGGTGGCAATTAGCACAGACTGTCGCAACAGTGGGAGTTCTAGTAAAAAAGATTTGTGAGTCCTCTCTAAATTAAGGCTAATTTTGCTTTGACTCAGAAGATGGTTTGTTTCTTGAGCTGCTACTCTCTCTGAATTCGATTAAAGAATGTAACTAGCTTGACAGCAGGCTGTTTGTCAAATCTGTTCAATGCACATTTTTGAGATGGAAGAAAAGAAAATCTGCATTTCAGAGCAGCTAACTGGAAATGCGAACGTCAGCCCTGATAGATCTCGATAGTTGCAAATTTGTGAGGGAGTAATAATTTAGTAACCAAATAGGTTAAATGAATTCTTATGCTGAAGGGGATCCCTGACAATCACCATTTTGTCATTTGTCTGACAGCTTGCTCTGAACGATATGAATAGGTGGAGGTGGAGCAAAGATGTAATACATTGCCAGTTGTAAACAAGATTGTGTTAAGAGCTACTGAGTCAGATGCATGTTGGCTGACTAAGTGGAGAGGTCTTTGGAATATTAATGTGTGCATGTATGTTTGGAGGTTTTGGTTTTGACTACAGCTGGTCCCCGAGTTGCGAACGGTCGACTTACAACCGTTCGCAGTTACGACCAAAACTGTTGTAAATGGCGGACCCCGAGTTACAAATGCGATCCGCGCTTATGAACAGCACGATCGCGTGTAACTCAATGGGACCCGACTTACAAACGAACCGAGTTACAACCAATTGCTTGGTCCGTAACCGGTTTGTAAGTCAGAGAGAGGCTGTATTGGGCATCAGTGTTCACTCTAAGATTTTCCAACTGTGAGTGGAGTGAGTTTTGGCTTGGGCTCCAATGTTGAGGTCTTGTGCACTGGTTTGGATATGTGCCACCGTGACACCCAATTTTATTCTCTCTCGCTCTCTCGTGCACACACACATACACACACATACTTACACTTACACTTCCCGGCTGCCAGAGCAGACACCCTTCCCCCCGTCATGTGGCAGGTCCCATTCCTGGCCTCCGGAACAGACCCCACCCTCTTCTGGCTATATGACATGCTCCGTTCCCAGATGCCAAGCAGATAACCCCCCCCCCCTCCACACACACACACACACACTCACAGCATGCAGCAGGCCCCTTTCCTGGCCCCACCTGCCAGCGGCTCCCTCACCACACCATCTCAACCAGCCCCGCCCACCGGAGCAGCTGCTTGCCATGCGGCTTTCCAGAGGAGGTGGATGAGGGAAGAATTTGTTGTGTATGGCCGCACAGGCGTGCACCTTAGCAGGAACTATGTTGGGCATCCTCTCTTATCCTATTGCATGTTTGAAGATCCCCAAACTTTCTTCAATTAGTAACCATATTTTCACAAATCTCACTTTGCAACACTTACTCAGGGTATGTCTTCGCTAGCCACCCTAGTTCGAACTAGGGTGGCTAATGTAGTCATTCAAATTTGCAAATGAAGCCTGGGATTAAAATATCCTGGGCTTTTTTTGCATGTTCCTGGGCACCGGCATTTTTAAATGCCCGGTAGTTCGGAATCCGTGTTCGCGGCTACACGCAGCACGGGCTAGGTAGTTCGAATTAAAGCTCCTAATTCGAACTACCGTTACTCCTCATTGTAGGAGTAGTTCAAATTAGGAGCTTTAATTCGAACTACTTAGCCCGTGCTGCGTGTAGCCGCGGGCAGGGAGTCCAAACTACCGGGCATTTAAAAATGCCGGCGCCAGGGAACATGCAAATAAAGCCCGGGATATTTTAATCCCGGGCTTCATTTGCAAGTTCGAATGACTACATGAGCCACCCTAGTTCGAAGTAGGGTGGCAGTGTAGACATACCCATACTGAAGCAATCGAAAGCATTGTAGATCAGGTGTGTGTTGTAATATTTTCTATACTATTTTCTATACTCCATTAGTTATACCTTTTATAAGGATGCTTTCTTTGATTGTTGTTGTGTGTGTGTGTGTATGTATGTATAGGTACTATACTGAGTTGCTTACACTATATGAGTTTTTTATTATATTTGTGCCTAATTGCCTTGTTGGAAGAAAGGCACCTTACTAATTACATTGTTGACACTTCTTTATACAGGTGTATTTCTTAGAAAGGAATAGTTATGGGATGCTGATAGCATTCTGTAGGGCTGGTTAGTATCGTAAGCAGTAATTTCAAGACTGATCCAAACATATTAAAATTAATGAGAGTCTTTGGTTCAGGCCCATTACATGCAGGAAAATCATATGCAGTGGTAATGTCACATGGAGAAAATATCTGACCATCACACTCTATATAGCCTACTTGTTGGCTACAGCGAAACTTTGTATCCAGGACTAAGGGAGCAGGAAAACGTCACAGTTGAACTTTTCTGAAGAGTTGGTTCAGATTCTGTCTAAAACTTGACTTACACTGGAAATATTACGTATTACAGTTGGGATCAGCAGTCGGTGCAACTGAAGTGATGTTGGACAGACTATATTGCAAGTGTGTACTCGGGCCCCGGGGTGTGGAACTGTGTTTCAGAAAACTTACTGAGTAGGTTTGAACCTGTGCCTTCTGGAAGGGTTCTGATCGTGTTTTGTCCCGGTCTATGCTTGCAGTTCCGGCATAACAGATAAGCACTGCTAGGATAAGAGAACTGCCCCCTGAAATACCAAGAACTGATGCCCCATACGGGCAACACAGGTATAGACTATTTCCCATGGGCTGCATCACTTGCTCATACTGGGCATCCCAGATCACGGTGCTCAGGATAGATTCAAAATGTAGATCCAGATCTCACTCTTCCCAAAGCTCAATCTTCTATTTTTTTTTTCAGGTCAATTTTTCCTTTACATAAAGTCCAGATGGTTGGGAGTCTGGATTCAAAGCCCGTAGAAGTCAATGGGAATCTTTCCCCTTACTGCTGTGGGGTGTTGAATCCAGTCCTAAGTGCGTTGCAACATGCCCCACACCACATGCAATTCTGCTTATTACAGAGTTGTTCTGTGGACCAAAACATAACCTTTTTATTATAAGACCTTTATTGATAACTTGGCAAAAGATACGTTTGTACTGCCCCTTGTCGTGGACCAGATGCCCATTTTTTCTAAGTATTTGAATACACATAATAAATACACACTAAGTTACTCTTAGCCTAATAAACTTGGAATTAATGGGTGGGTCATTATCTTAAAGACAGCAGATTTATTTACTTAATGAGCCTTCCAAAAAGGATCGGGCTAATGGAAGGTATGTATCGGGGCTGTTACAAACGATGCTTTATACTTGTGTTTATTTTAAGTAGCTCCTTGTAATGTGGTCAGAGCAGGAGGTAGAGAAACCTGGCCATTTCCCAGCAGAGAACAATAAGTTTGTACTCCATCAGAATGCTCTATGCGCTGTGATACGTTTATAATTATTATCCTAAGATTGATGTTTTTGGGAGGAGTGTAAATTTGTGTAGCAGTAACCATTAAGAAATCAATAATCATTTCATCCTGAAATGCAGTTTCTGTATAGCATTATAAATGCACACCCAAGCCTTGATACTACGTATGCCATTTTTTCCCCTGAAGTCCTACTTCAACGTCCTTGGCTCTGTTGGGGAAATAATAAATGGCAAGTTTTGGTTTTCCTGTTTGAGTGATGGGAATGGCCTGCTGTTCTAAGCACAGGATTGAGAGCCAGAAACCTCTGAATTCTAATAATTGTTCTTACAGGCCCTCTTGTGGTCTTTGGACAATTCGCTCCCACCTCTTCATCTCCTTCCTCCTTGTTAAAATGAGACCGGTGACAATTTTAATATATTGTTTGTGAAGACCTTTGGAGAGGAAGTGTTATGGAAATGCTTAGTCTTACTTCCAGATTTTGTCCTCTCCTTTGTTCAGAATCAGTTTCCCCTATAACCTCACAAAGATCTAAATATGAAAGGCTAATGCAGCCCCTAAAACTCCCCTTTCCTCACTTCATTTCCCTTGGTCTGCAATTACCCTTCAGAACTGCCACTGAGAGTCACCCTGGACTAGAGATCTGAAAATTATCCTAAAGTAAAGGAATTTATGGTCAGTACATTTGTGTGAGTGTACATGAGAGAGATTGTAGCATGTTTCTCACATGGCACCTTAGATTTTAGCTGAGGCAGTATGCTAGTCTGGTTTTGGTATTTCCCCCGAGATGTGACTGCCCGAGTGGTAACCCCCTGCACTTACAAAAATGGTTGTAATTGTGGAAGGGGCTGATACCCCCGACTTACGTTCTCATCCCACATTTACAACGGTGCACAGTGCCTATCGTAAATGAAGTTTTGAGTTACGACGCCCCCGACTTGCGATGCTTCCTCAGGAACTGATTGTGTGGCAAGTGGGGGGCTGCCTGTACTTTTGCAGAGGAGAGTCTGGGATGGGGCAAGTATTGACTCGATGGGCCTATGCAAAGTGGAAAGACTCCGATGCAAAAGTACGACATGGTTGTGTAACTGTTAGTTTCCGTCTCCGTTTTTCATTTCCATGGTGCCCTGTGGGAATAGTCCTACATTTTCAATAGAGCTGACTGGAAATCAAACCAGTTTTTTTTCTAATGAAAATGGCGAGAATCTTTTGTTTTAATTTCAATTTCTTTTTTGCCAGGTTGGTAAAAAAAATTGGAGATCTCCACAAACACATTGGGCCTTTTTATATCACTAGTAGCTCAGCTGCCTCACCCCAGATTTTCCCACCTGTCTCCATAAAAGACCTTGTCTTGGTGACCTTGCTGACTTGGGGATGACTAGAAGTGTCGATGTCCTATTCCTCCAGGGTATCCATCATGGAGACCAATGCGTAGACCATCACTAGCCTGGTTCTACAAACCTTTTCAGTTTTGCAAGGGAACATGAGGCCTTTCGTTGCTCTTATGGGTTTGTTTTTCACAGAACGTTCATTCTGGGATTTTAGTGATGTCAAGCCATAGTTGAGCCATCACACAAGGCTGGATATATTGAAACTGACCATAATTTTTCAAGTGCTCACTTATTCTAAAATGGCTTTAGTCCACTATCACGGTTGTAGTCCCCCTTTTTGGGAGAGCTTTGGAGCATGATCTGATTGTTGAACTGCTTGAACTTTCACCGTTCACAGGTTTTGGCAAAAAACACAAAGAAACACAAAATGAAAACCAACCAACCAAACAAAAACCCCTCAAGTTTTGGTACTTGTGGGATAAAGCCAGTCAAGGAAGAATAATTGGTTCTACCAACTGTCTTTTCTAGGTATCCATTTAGGGTTCACAGTTCTGACCTTTGTTTTCTATTGAATCTTTCTTGATCTTTTTAGACTACCACCTCTCATTGAATTTAAGTCTCTGCCCCTTTCTCCCTCAGACAAGAGAATTTCCTCATTAACCTCATTTTAATAGGTTTAAAACAAACAAAAGGATGCATGTCTTCACGCAACACACAGTCAACCTTTGGAACTCTTTGCCAGAGGATGTTGTGAAGACCAGGACTTTAACAGGATTCAAAAAAGAGCTAGATAATTTAATGGAGGATAGGGTCATGAATGGCTATTGGCCAGGATGGATAGGAATGGTATCGCTAGCCTCTGTTTGTCAGAGGCTGGAAACGGAGGTCAGGCGAGGGATCACTTTATGATTCCCTGTTCTGTTCATTCCCTCTGGGGCACTTGGCATTGGCCACTGTCGGCAGACAGGATACTGGTCTGGATAGACCTTAGGACTGACCCAGTATGGCCATTCTTATGTTAACCTGCAACTTCCTCAGTGTGGGCAGCAGGAGAGTAGCAGTGAGGTATCTCCCTATGTCCTAGTTCTGCTGCAAGGGGGCTCTTGAATTCAAGGCATTGCAAGAACTATCAATTAATAGGGATGTTAAATATTGGTTAATTGAATAGTTGAGTAACCTCAAGAATTCTTACTGGTTAGTCGATAGTTCTATAGTCCCCAGGGGCGGGACTGGCAGCCAGTGCAATGCGGCCTCACTCCTAAGGAGCCCCCTGCCACTCCATGTTGCTGCCCCTGTATCAGAGGCAGCAGTGCAGGGTGCTAGGTGGGAGTTGGTCCATGAGGGGAGCCAGTTTAAAAACCAGCTCCCTTCACGGACCGGCTGCCTGTCATCCTGTGCTGCTGCCTCTGAAAAAGGGGCAGCAGCATGGGGTGTCAGCAGCCCCTGTTTAGGGAGGGTCTGAGCTCCCAGACTCAGCATAAGCCGGAACTGAGCTGGGCTGCCTGCCCACCTGGCTCCACTAACTTTATATGCAGAGCCACAGCAGGGTTAGGTCCCAGACCCATTTCAAGCCAGGACTGAGCTGGGCTGCTGGCCAGCCTGCTAAAAAAATTTGTTGGCAAGCGTGCGTGTGTGTGTGGGTGGGGGGTGAGGCAGCGGAGAGAATGTGTGTAGTCTATAGTATTAAACTATAAGCTTTTCTTTATCAGTTAATTGACTATACTATTACATCCCTATCAATTACCCCCTGCCAGTTTGTCCCCTGCAGCAGCAGGGGAGTCATTCCTGAACTTTCCCCTTTCTCCCGCGGGAAGGTTTGTGACACGGAAGCAACTATACTGATGGGTGGGGGGTTCTGCAATGATTCTCCTAAACAGATGCAAACGGCATGTGGCTTTTCAGCGAAATGGGAAGATTTTGGTCACATTATTGGGTTTTACCCATGACCATTTTTTTCCAGCGGTTTGTAGAATGGCAAGTGCTAACAACCCAAGATCAGCTCACAGGATGCTGTGTTTAACAGATAGGGCTTTATTAGCGCTCCGTTGTTTGCCTTTGCTTTAGACTTCTCTGTTTTGTATTACCTGTGAAGGGTTATTTTCCAGTGTGGTTTTCAAATACAAACGTTGTTGTTGTTGTTGTTAAAGTTGAAGTATTGAAAGCTCATAGTTATATAAATAACTTTCAGCAGACTCTCTGTGTGTCTATCTCCAGTGATCAATTTCCCGCTGCTTCTTGCAGAGAAAGCACCACGCCTATTGTTCTAGGCACAAACAATAGGAAAGACCGATATGAATTTCTCCCTAGAAATGATTAACAAATAGAATGATGAATGGATGTCTCTTCCGTCAACGTTAAATTAAAGAATGAATTGATTTTTGTACAAGGTTCTTTTTAATTACTTATCACTGAAGTTTGTGTACAGCAGATTTAGAAATTACTTTCTAGGGTCCTGTGAGGATACTAGTAAAATGGGTTTCATCTCAAACTAGCTGTACTACTAGAGCAGTTTTGTGCTCATAGGTCATGACTGAAAACCCACTGAAGTCCGTGGAAAAATTTCCCATTGACTGCAGGGGGCTCTGGATCAGACCTTTCATCCCAAAGAGCTCAAAGCTCATTTTTAAAGGTGATCAGGCATTATTCTCCTCGTTTTACATGGGAGGAACCAAAGCAGAACTCTAACTTATGGCTGCTTGAATTGTGATTATCATGGAGCTATGTTTTAGCAGTGACATAGATAGAACCGGGCAACATTTTTTGGGCAAATATTTTATTTGCCAAAAACTGCAGTTTTTAGTCAAACTTCGGGAACAGAATAGCCCAGATATAACTTTTTTAAAAGTCAAAATGTTGAGAGACAACACTTTCTCAATGAGGCATTTTGACTTTTCACTTTGTTTTGAAATTTTGCTAATTAATTTTTTTTTATAAAGATCCCAATGAAATAATGTGGGAAAATATCTAGTTTGGGTTGACCTGAATGGAGGTGGTTTTTTTTTTTTTAAGTGCAGCCACAGAACTGAAAACTCAAGTATTCACTTAGCTCTAGAAATGGATTCCCAGCTTGCGTGAAATTCAGACATTGTGTGGGTGTCAAATTGTGTACACACAATCGCAGGCCACTTGTGAAAATTGGACTTCAGGGACTCGCCAAGGACACATAGTGAGTCAATGACAGAACTAAGAATAGAAGCTGGATTTACTGATTTCCAGCCAGAAGCTCATTCCACTTGACCAAACCAATTGTAATAAATCTCACCCTGGCTGGTTCACACCATTCATATTTTATTGGATAAGAATAAAATGAAGAAGAAATTCTTGAACAGATACTCCTCCCATTCAGTCGGAGCTGTGCACAATGATACTATTATGCGCTTTTAAGCTTTAAAAAAAAAAAAAACAACAAAAAACAAAACCCTGAGAGTTACTCAGATGTTTCAAACGGTTGTGATGTTTCACCAGATGGCTCTAAATGCTGAAAGAAATACCGCCCTGGCTCTTCTCAGCTGTGAAGTTCAACAATGACAGTTAAAGCCCCCAGGTTCAGTTAAGTTTCAGTTTTTGGAAGGATTAAAGCTCTTTGGACAATGTCTTCCCCTTCCAACATTCTGCCCGTTGGACAGCGTGGATGCTACCATAATATAAATAATGCTGCTGTTAGTGCAGGTTTAGAAATGAGGGAGCGGGCTGCTAGATGAACATTACAGCTGTATGCCAGACCTAGCAAAGTGCAGTCAAGATGGGGCAATTTATGCAGTGATTGCTGCTACTGGTTTGGCTTATTACACTCACACATTGTGCACACAACAAATCAGTGCTAAAACAAGCTGTTACTTTGATAGCTGTCCAACGCATTGTCCTCCCTGTGCTTGCTTGTTTAGTCATTCTGCTGGCATCTTGGGTTTTTTTAGGCCCTGATCCTGCAAACACTAATACGTTTACAGGCAGTCCCCGGGTTACGTACAAGATAGGGACTGTAGGTTTGTTCTTAAGTTGAATCTGTATGTAAGTCGGAACTGGCGTCCAGATTCAGCTGCTGCTGAAACTGATCAGTTTCAACAGTGGCTGAATCTGGACACCAGTTCTGACTTACATACAGATTCAACTTAAGAACCCCAGGCATCCCCAAGTCAGCTGCTGCTGAAACTGATCAGCAGCTGATTCCAGGAAGCCCGGGGCAGGGGCTTCCTGTAGTCAGCCACTGGTCATTTTCAGCAGCTGCTGACTTGGGGACACCTGGGGCAGAGCAGCTGGGGTGCTGCTGGGTTGGTCCAGTGGCGCCCAGAGCGGCGCTACGGGACCAACCGTCAGCGCCCCAGCTGCTGTACCACAGGTGTCCGGAGCAAAGCCGCGGAGCACGGGGGCAGCGGGACAGCCCAGACGCGCCGTGGCTATCCTGCTGCCCTCGGGCTCCGTGGCTTTGCTCTGCTCTGCTCCCCTTCCCCCTGGTCTGCAGACCAGGGGGAGCAGAGCAGAGCAGAGCAAAGCAGCGGAACACGCGGCCAGCTGACAGCCCAGACGCGTCTGGGCTGTCAGCTGGCCGCGTGCTCTGTGGTTTTGCTCTGCTCTGCTCTGCTCTCCCTCCCCCTGGGGGGGGGGGAGCAGAGCAGAGCAACGCGGCTGACAGCTGGCCGTGTGCTGCGCTCTGCTCCCCCTCCCCCTGGTTTGCAGACCAGGGGGAGGGGGAGCAGAGCAGAGCAAAGCGGCGGAACACGCAGCCAGCTGACAGGCCAGACGCGTCTGGGCTGTCAGCTGGCCGCATGTTCCGCCGCTTTGCTTCCTCTCCCTGGTCTGCTGGAGACCAGGGAAAGGAAGGGCCCCGTTCGTAACTGCGCATCCGACATAAGTCGGATCCGCGTAACTCGGGGACTGCCTGTACTTAATTTTATACAGTGTGGGGCTTGTCGCTGCACCAGACACACAGACCATGATCCAACAAGCATAGGGGTGAAGAATTCGCAACCCGAGATGGTGGCAGAACTAAGGTGACTCAAAGCCACCTTTTTCCCCTTCCCAATCCTGGACCATTTTGGAGAGTGACGAGGCCATTGGCACAATCCAAACAGACCAAGTGTGCTGTCTAGAATATAGCAGCCTCCCCCTGCTGCCCTCTGTGTTGTGGTGCTGTCCATAAATCTCTGCAGTACTGTGGTCTTTGTTGGGGGTCCTTGGAAAGCTGCCCTGTCTGTGGTTGAGAACCATAGTTCCTGGCTGGAGAGAATCCTTCCCCTGCTGAAAACAGGCCATTTAGGGTTTCTCTGCACCATCCCACTTTTGTACTTGGGAGCAGGAGTGAGAATTTCCCCCACACTCTAGTGCAGAAGCATTGTCGGGGTCCAGCCTTTTGAGGAGAACCGCTTTAGGGAAAAGAGTGTCGTTGGTGGAGCTGGTGCAGATCTAAGCCCAAAAGCCTGTTTCTCCTTCAGAAGTTCTTGTGCTGCAGAATTCTTCGCCCAAACAGTGCCAACATTTCCGAGGCTCTTTTGTTGATTTCTGAGGTAAATCAGGAGACCAAGAGGAGGAAAATGTGGGATTCTGAAAGCCCCTGTTCAGCTCGTTAACAGACGCAGGATCAAGCAATTACTCAACGGTCTTTAGATCCAACAGTTGAGGGCACCCACTTCCAAAATAACACAGGGGGTAATCCTGTTCCTCTCTGCCCATCTTCCCCATAGGGTTTAATATGTTAATGCTATTAAACACTGATTTCCCAGACAGGCAGAAGCCTGATTGTGGGGAGGAAAGAGGGTGGGCACACAGCCTTGTGTTTGGGAACAGGGTGGGGGCCAAGAGAGGAATATGGTTTGAATGAAGGAGGACATGGTGCACATGGAATTTCTGGTAGGAGATTAGGAGGGGGCAAGGGGTC
Source organism: Pelodiscus sinensis (assembly GCF_049634645.1). Classification (NCBI taxonomy): domain Eukaryota; kingdom Metazoa; phylum Chordata; order Testudines; family Trionychidae; genus Pelodiscus; species Pelodiscus sinensis. Next base: position 59,811,239 of record NC_134717.1, on the reverse strand, counting down.
ATACACAGTCCCCAGCATGGGGGAGGCAGGCATGGGTGAATAGAAGGCATGGAGAGATGAGGACTGACAACATCCCTGAAAAAGAAGAGGGTGAGGTGCACTTGGGTAGTGGTTTTAAAAAAAAACAATAACCCATGAAGTGGGTCATCTGTTTTAAATTGAACTCTGTGTTCTCTGGATGAGAACTTGGTAAAAACAATTTACCTCTGCCCCTTCTACTGAGTGGCTCATGAGGAGGGTGGGGTTAAATGCAGGGAAGCCGAGAGCTTCTGGTGAATGCAATCAGCTTGTCCGATGAAGTGTGCCGTCCTGAGTTTGCCATACGTTTGCACAGTGCCTCTGCTTCCTGGTTGCAAGAGCTGGACACTGCCATAAGATAATTAATGATGAAAAATCTTGTCATATTCTACGAGTCAAAGAAACAAACTTCTTTGTAACATTTGTTCAAATTACAGCATTAATGAGAACATTATACCAACCAATTTATCCGGCAGTTTGGCTGGCTCTCATTAGAGATTTCCCTGTTTGTTCTTTTCACTAGAACCAAATCGACCCTCAAATGATACCCTTACTTTTCCATTTAAGTAAGATGTAACTGAGGGCAGAATTTGGCATATTCTTCCCTTTTTTCTGTCCTAAGGGAGGAGAGAACATACCGATGCCCTTTTTTATTCACTGTTAAATTGGTACCTTCTGTCACATTGTGCCCCAGATGGTATTTTCCAGTTGAACGTGCTTGTTACACAATGTTAAGTAACGTGGTGGTTGGGTTGGTTTTCGAAGCAAGAAGTATTCCCTTGGCTTGTTGCAATAAGCTGACACATGTTTCTACTTCACTCGGGGAGCTTCTGCATCTGTTGACACTTCAGACTTAATCTGTTTAGATTTTAGCAGCTGATTAGCGTTTACCTCTAACCAAATGGAGAGGCAGCTCCTGAGAATGGTAACACATAATATACTAATTACTTCTTGACATAAAAATCCCAGGAGGCTTAGTTGATCACGAAGACCTTTGTGTTCCAGTCCAGTAACATGACAGACTTCTGTATCAGCATTTATGTTGCATTTTATTTCCCCTACCTCAAAATGCTTCAACGCACAATTAATTAAATATCTGCAGCTGGGCATGAAATGTGCAGCAGTTGTCTGCATGCAGTCTTGAATGTTTCATTAGTGCCACTTAGTTTATGTCTGATTACGAAGTTGAAGGAATGCTGGGCAGGACTCCAGGATTATCCTCCGTGATTTGTCAAATAGTTTCAAAGGGACTCTAACATCCACCCCACCAGCCGCTGGAAAGGGGAAGCCCAGCTTGCGGCACCTGCTGGTGCACTGTCAAAGTACTAATTTTGCATAAAATAAGAGCCCAGTTCCCTCTGCTCGAGAGCAGAGAGAGCATAGGAGAGAGCCACAGAAACTGACTTTTCTAGTGACTGTCTGGTAGTGAGGCAGTCATTTTTACCAGGAAGTTTTATGCCTTTCTGGGTGTGACTCGCTGATTCTCAAAAGGTGCCCTTCCTTATGAACTAAACGGTATGTACTTCTTCTTAACAAAACGTAAGTTATTCCGAAATAACATAGTGCGTGTCTACACAGCAAGCCTGTTATTTTGAAATACATTTGAAATAGCGGGTGTCTTCTGTAAACCTCACTGTATGAGGAGTAAGGGAAGTGGGGGGAAGAGTGCTGTCTTTCAAAATAACTGCTGTGTAGATAGCGCCAAAAGTCGAAATAAACTATTCCGGCTTAAGCTACGCAATTAGCATCGCTCAAGTTGCGTATCTTATTTTGAGTTCAGCCCTGCTGTGTAGACATGCCCTATAATTCTATCTCCCCTGACTTGCCTCAGGTACAAGGCATAGAGGTAAATGGGTCTCTAAAAGTCCCTGCCATGGGGGACTGGGTGAACTCCCCTGTTTTGTTGTCTGTCAGTCTCACTCCTTTATTAGCCTTACTGAACTGCATGAGACCTATCCGTATTCCTGCAGTGCTTTATTTCATGGTCCAAATCCAGGAAAGTCCACTCCACCAACTAAATGCACTCAGAAGACATGAATGAGTTTGTCCATTAAAAAACCCATCAGTGTTCAGACTAAACACATTTGTGGGGTTTTTGTCTTCTTGCATATATCTTTAAGCCAGATAATTTCCGTGTAAAGTCACCAAATGAATATTTTGTGTTTATACCCCCTTGTTCTTACAGGTTTGTAAGTCAGACTTTCATGATGTCTCGTATATAATATACACCCACACACTCAGGCATGATAGCAATGGGTGCCCTAGTTACCTAAAAGAAGGTTAGTTCGAGGAGATGGCTCTGATGATCTGCCTCTTCTGTCACGTAGCCAGAGATGCACAGTCTGATTAGGTCAGGGGCTCAATCTGGCTTCCACTGATGTGTATGGGAATTTTTGCCATCGATGAGAGAGCCAAGATGAGGCCTGCCTTAAAATTGCACACACGCCCATACTTAACTTTAGGAAGACAAGTAGCTTTATAGACCCGGGTTCAAGTTTGTACTTGGGGCTCCCGAAATCATAGGTCTGTCTCTACATGCAGTGAATAAAATTCCATGGACTATTCAGATCTTACCAAAATCTCTCACAATTTGCTATAAGATCCTGAAGTATAGATTTGGAATATAATTTCTAGTCCGTTGGAATTGTATTTATATGCGTAGGCCTTATACACTCCCTTTTCAAAATATTACTCCAATATGCACAGAAGGCGCCTATGCTGGTAGTGGACCTGAGAGTTCAAGGAAGTGAAGAGGATTATATAATTAAAAAAACACACTTGGTATATTAGATAATTTATGGGATAATGTGTTTATTTTTGGATATTAAATGTATGTATGCAGTTCTGCTCCCCCACATACACAGATTAGTTTAGGATAATTTTTATGCACGTGAATAATTCCAGGGACTATTCGCTTGTATATATTTTGTGTAGGTTGAGAGCAGCGGTGAAAGTAATTGAAAGTTTCTTACAGGTGCTGTCCTATTACAAACCAGAGCCCTGCCAGCTCTTTAACTAGCTCCCTGCTGGCTTGCCACAGCTCAGCCAGCTTTTCCAGAGCTGTGCACCAGGGCGCACCCGCTTACTTTCACCTCTGCGTGGAGAGTCCAAATGAATTGAAAACATTTGAGCCACAGCACAACTAGTGCAGAGTGGGGTAGCTCCATTAAAATGTTGGTAGCTATGCAGATTTACATTGGCTGAGGATTTGGCCCATTAACTTTCAGACACTTATTTAAAACAAAAAATCAGTCATGTAGAACTTTAAGGACTAACAAGATGGTTTATTAGGTGATATGCTTTCATGGGGCAGACCCACTTGCTTTTTTTTGTTTTACCATGATCATACTAACACTACTACCTCTCTGACACTTATTTAACTCTTTGGATGTTTTGCTAAAAGATGTGCTCTAGTAATTATTTTGGGACAATTGTCTGGTCCACTGTTATAGGCGGTCAGACTAAGTGATCACAATGGTCTCATTCGGCCTTGATATCTTATGAATCTGTGTGAACTCAAGTACCAAAAATAACCATTGTTTTCCTTTGTTCAATAATAAAGGAGGAGGATTTTTTTTCTTCATGCGATGCTCAGAATGTTTGCAATAAGGAAGTGATTAAAACAATGAAAATACATGTTTTTTTTTTTCCAGACGTGTGTTCAGCAATGTCTTCTATACTCCTGCAATACGAAATAGAATAATGTCCTGTCTAATCTGTATTATGTGACATATGCGGTATGGATATTTAATGAGGGAAGGGATTAATTGGAGACGGTTAAATGGAGTTTTTGAACTATAATCTGTTGCTCGGTGTTGGGTTGGCATGAATTAATCCTAGGATTTTGGAGACGGCAAAATGTGTGTGTCGACTCTAAAACTTGAAGGGATATGTTTTCAAAGCAGCATTGACTAATCCTGTTAACAAATAATGGGATTTGTGCATGTACCTCCCATGCACTGCTTTGAAAACATACCCGTAAGTGTCAGAAGTTTTCTGGAAACATGTTAATTCTCTGAAAGGCAACTTCCTGATGCTCTAAATTGTGGTGACACGTATAGTCAGCTCTGGAAGCCACTTCCAATTTTTATTTTTTAAATACTAACAGGCGAATTTAAAATTTCCCCATGATTTAAAATTTTAAATTCAAACTCACTTCTAGGTTGTCTGATTTGACAAGAATGAGCTTGTTGCCTAGTTTAAAGCATCATATACTTGAGACCGGAAACATTTTATTCAACTGGAGTGACAGTTGGTGTACACGTACACCTCTAGATCACAATTGTTCAGCACAATGTTTTTTGTAAGGTGTCCCCAGAGTAGGGTTACTACAACTGGGTAGCTGCTTGCACTGGTGTCCGTTCTCAGACTATTCTAGCTCAATAGATCCTGTGTGGTATATAAAAGAGGGAATTAATTTTTTATACCCATACCCAGGGTAGTAGCAATACTCAGACATCAATGGTTCAGGAGCCAAATTAGTGATACATTACCTAAAAGAGCCCCAGAGTGTGAATTTGTTGTTTCATTTACTATCATACTAGATAGTCACATTCAAACAGTAAAATGGGAAATATTTATATATTTTCACAGCAAAATAATTGACTGAGTATTATTTTATCAACTATACCTGATTAATAACCCAGGCAAAGTATCCTGATTAGCTAATAATTAGGTCTCACACTGTTTTTAGCATGAGCAGTAAGAGACATATTGAAGAGCCATTCGTGCATCACGAGTCACACTCTGGGGGCTTGTCTCCACTTTCAAGTTTTGTCGCCAAAACCTGCTGAGGGAGCGTACACACTGCGATGCGTCTGTTGTCAGGAAAATGCATCTGTTATCAGGAAAATGCGTCTGTTGTCAGGAAAATAGTTTGCTGACAAAAATACCTTCTACCCCATGAGACACTTTGTTTCTTTTCCCGTCCCTTTATTGTCAACAAAGAGCTAGCTTAGACTCTGCTGATTTTGTCCACAGAATGGACTTCCCAAAAGCCTGCTCTGATGGCTGTGCTCAGTGTTTCATGATCTCTGCTGCCCCGCAGGCATGCACCCCACCCCTTTCAAAGATCCAGGAAGTGTCTGACAGCTGAATGAGCTGCTCTCTTTGAGGAACAAACAAAGAGTAAATCAGTGGCATGCTCCTGTTCTGCCTGCACTAGGAATAAAGCAGCAGGCAGGGGAGGGCTAGAGAGACTGCTGTGTTGCTTGGATATTCCTCAGCATGGAGAGCTCCCAGAGCTACTCATAATACAGTAAAACTCCGATGGTCTGGCACTCCTGATGGTCCAGCACCATCAGGAACCCGAAAGTGCTCTGGGCAGCCGGACCATTGGAGCTGCTCTGCCCCCAGCTTCCCAGATTCAGCCGCTGCTAAAACTGACCAGTGGCTGACTACAGGAAGCCCGAGGCAGAGCTGTTCTGCCCTGACTTCCTGGAATCAGCCCCTGGTCAGTTTCAGCAGCAGCTGACTTGGGTACACCTGGGACAGAGCAGCTGGGGTGCTGCTGGGTTGGTCCCCGCAGTGCCAATGTGCGGCGCTGCAGGGACCAACCCAGCAGCACCCCAGCTGCTCTGTCCCAGGCGTCCGGATTCAGCTGCTGTTGAAAGTGACCAGCGGCTGACTCAGAGCAGCTCTGCCCCAGGCTTCCTGGAGTCAGCCGCTGATCAGTTTCAGCAGCAGCTGACTTGAGGATGCCTGGGGCAGAGCAGCTGGGGTGCTGCTGGGTTGGTCCTGAAACTATGCTTTCTGTTTAAGCAGACGAGCATACTTAGCCACTCTCCATCCTGTCCCTGAGTCTTTCTTTGCTGGAAGCAAGCAGAGACTTAGCACTGGGGGATGAAGGCAAAAGAGCCCTCGGTTTAGTAATTAGCTGTGGATGTTGCATTAGAAGGATGCATGTGACTAAATGGTGCAGGCTGCGGGAGGACTGAAAGAATGCTGGAGAAATGCCGTGTGGCCGAAGTGAGTAGCCCAAGAAGGGCCAAGCATGTGGAAGTATCTTCCTTTTGCCCTCATGCTAAATGAAGTCACTTGGCACAAGATAGAAGCTCATAACTGTACTTCTAGATAAGGTCACTTGGGGTGGTCAAAGGGTTGCTAGGCTGTGAGAAGTACGGTATTAGAAGAACATAATGGGCCTTGCTGTCTGCTTGGATAGGCCTCTGTGCCCACACAACTGAGAGGGGTGGCATTTTACACCCACTTGGGTGTAAAGAACTGTGCATGGCAACAATGTATCAGGCTCAATGTGTTTTAGAGACGGGGGAAAGACATCTGGACTTCCTTGCTGTCAGCTTCTTATTTTTACTCCAAATACTCTTTTGCTAGAAACATGTTTACAGCAGAGCGAGTTTCTATGAACTCACTGAAAAGCTTTACCTCTGTTTTCCTTCCTCTGGTCCTTTCTTCTGGTGTAAAGAGATTTGCCTGAGCTGCTATTTATTTCTAGATGCCTAATTTTTTGTGTGGATCCGTAATCTAGGAGACAGTTGGCTGTATTAAATGCATCTGTCCTTTTTCGTACTATTGAAAAGTTCTATTCGATCATCTCAGAATCACTTCTCTTCCACTGACAATAGTCCCCTCTCCGTTTAATCTTTCCCATTATTTTGATTCTTGGTCTGGTGGCCTCCTAGTTGTTTCATGTAGCATCCTCTCCAAGATACACACCTTTGTGTGAAGCAGTTATGATTGCACAATGCAATCAGATGGGGATCTGGAATGTGCCTTGAGTTTCAGTTCAGCTCAACACTTAGCACAGTGCTTAATTTTAAGTAATTCCATCCCTATTTAGCAAAAGCAAGTAAGAACATGTTTATGCCCCCTTGGGCTTACTCGGATTTAAGCATGTGCTTAAAATTAAGCTGGTGTTTAAGTGCTTTGCTGAATGGAGCTTTATACAATTAACAATCTCTACTCATATCACCAAACACGTCGTTTGCCTCTTTGTAGTGGGCTGGTGGCTTTAATTAGCTTTCTGCCTTTTCCTGAAAGTGTGCTGGGGTATGGTTTGATTATCCATAAGGATGCTGGGGGGAGAGGGAGGGAGGGAAAGTGCATGGACACACACACAGAGTCGTAAATGTCATTTGTAGTAGGATGTCCCTGTTCCCAAATGATCGAACCCCTTTTTAGTTTGGTTTCATAGTTTTTTCCTGCTAACAATTGTGTCAGACATGAACTTGGAGATCTTGTTACTTTCTAGCACGAGCAGTCGGAGGAGAAACAAATACCCGTTTGATCTATGTCAAACACAGGGCCCAATAACAAGGGCCTGTCCAAATAAATAGAGCTAAACCTACATTCCAACATGAGAAGTAGTACACGTCACTGGTCAATTTCATGTCTTTCCAACATGAAAAATGCTCACTTCTGGCATCTCTTTTAGCGCCTGCTGTTTGCCCTGTTTACTATGCCGTCTTCTACGTTCGAGCCTATTCCAAAACTCATCAACTTAATTGTAAATCTCTGGCACAGTCTCTTGAGCAATGCTTTTTTTTTTTTTTTTTTAAAACCAATCTAAGTACACAGCATCCCTGGGACTTCCCTTATCTCTCAGGGCAGTAATATCCTCCAAGAATTCCATGAGGTTAGTTAAGCATGACCCCTTCTGCCTTGATCAAACTGACTTTCCACAGTTCTCCAAGCACATCGCTCTTCAGCTATTGCCATTGCCAAAACTTTCTCCCCACCACGGATTTGAAACATGCTTATTACTCGCTTTTTATAGTTTTATCTGTTGAACTTGTTAGGGGAGGAGGGTCAGCCTGTAAAAGGAGGAGTCATTGAATGTAATTAACTAAATCTGAAAGCATGCAGCGATTGAAGCATAGCATCACATTTGAGATGCAATAGTTGCAGCCGAGAAGATGCTGTTCATGGGAAGCGCCTCTATTTTTTTCAGGTGCGCAGTTTGGCATGGATGAAGTGATTTTTTTTTTTTGGTTGGCTCCTCGGGAGGGATGTAAGATCATAACATTCCTTGGGGGTTTTATGGATGATGCCATCCAAAACAGCGTACTAGAGACTATTTTCTGGTTTGCAGAGCGAGCCTTTCAGAGCAAGCTTGATAGTGAGCCAGAGTTTCTGAAACCTTGACGTTGTGGTTAGCAGAAAGCCAGTTTAGGAAATTAGGTCACCATTACCTCACCCTTATTTTTTATCCAGTAGTCGCTCTGCACACTGTTTTGCTTTCTTTCTAATGACTCCCTGGCTGGATTATATGGGAAGATGTGGGGAATGAAAGGATAAAGGAGACTTTGAATAGGGAGCTGTTGGAGGCATGTGGGATGGGAGAAGACCAGATTTTTGGAGGAGCTACTGGGAGTAAAAACAGTCAGGAGGCTATACCAATTGGTTCCTTTGGAGGAAGGGAAAGCAGTAATGTAAATTGGTTTTGATGCTTGTGGGAGCTGATTGTGTGTAGGCATCTGCGAGGCTTCTATAGTTGACCGTGTGGGTCAGTTGTAATTGCCTTAGAGGGGTCAGCACCTGGGAGGGGGCAGGTCTCCTTTGGGCAGGGAGGGGGAGCTGCAAGAGGGTTTTTTTCTGTGTTAACAGGTTATTTACCTCTGCACTTTCCGCAGTTGCCGCCTCCACAGACATCTTCCTAGCGTGGGTGGGCATGGTGTATAAGCACAAATGACTTGAAAAATATAAACCTATTTATGTATGCAAATGAATGCTGATTTCCTTCTTTAAAAATGCTCCTCTCCAAGTAAGGGAACAGAGCTGAATGCTCGATTCCCGTCTGTTCCACTGTAGGTGGCTGTTTTAAGGTGTGACCTTATCAAAGCTGCCATCTAAAACCAAAGTAAACCCAGGGCAGGCTTGTTCTAGCTGAGGTTCCTGTCCCAAGACCAGGGTAATAGGAAACGACGGATACATGCTGCTTAAAGTGCTGTTATGTCAGAAAAAAGTGACTGTAGAAATAACCTCTTTATACTTAACAGGCTGCTCCTTGTGCTTTCGGAGCCCATAAAACGAGAGCTTTTTCTTTTAGGTACAGTATTATCTGTACCAGTGCAGGCATAGGCGCTTGAGTGAACTGATGCATTACAAGTATGTATGTTGTTTTCTCATCTGTGCATCGTTGGGAATATTATTGAAAGTTCCAGCAGCAGAATCTTTATTACTGGGGGTGGCCTGTGAGCCAGAGACCATCCCAGTTTGAATCTCTAGTCATAGCCTAGACTTCCTGGCCCAGAGGTGAAGGATGATGATGCATGTGCTAAGCATTTCATTCCCTTAGGAACAACCGATAGAGCTGGGGTGGGGAAAATTTTTTGGGTCGGGAGCCATTGACCCACAGAAAAATACATGGGGGGGGGAGGGAACACAAGTGAAAAGTAAACAACAACTCACCAAAAAAAACCCTCACTGTTGTGGCCCCTGACTGAGAAGGAGAAAGACACTCTGCACATTCCCCTTGCACACCAAAGCTGGGGTGGGGGCAGCCTAGTAGATTTTGTGCTCTTCTGCCTGGCAGTGGGGGGCACTTGACTGCCAATGCAGGCTCCCCAATTCTGGGAAGACCCTGAGCCTTGGAGGGCCGGCTCTAGCAAGCCTTGGGGGCCACAACCGACCCCCTGGGCCTGAGGTTCCTCACCCCTGCAATATAGGGTCACCCAGTGCTTTTTGTAATCCCCTTTTAGAGTATAACAAACATCATTCTGCAATGCCCACCAATAGTACCTCAGATTGGTAGATGCTCTTAAGGGGAAGATTCTATGTTCCTTGCTCACACTGAGAAGTACCTTAATACTCAAAAAACTCCCTGTAGCAGTGGGAGTGTGCGTGGAATAAGTTACTCCTCAACGTAGGCAAGCAGTAAGAATCCCGCCCTAAATTAGCACCAACCATTGAGGTTGCATTTTAGTTTATAACAAAAACAGTTGCCCACCCCCCTCATCCCCACATCAGTGCATTTTGGTGTCTGGACGTCGCCTGTCTAATTGTATATTTCAGCACAGGGACCGGAATATGCTTTCTCCTGTACACGGTCAAATGCATTGTCCATTCTTAAAAAATAATAAATAAACTTTCCTTTTTTTTTAAGCTACGTTGCCTATAATACATTGAGTTTACAGATGTCACTCTTGAAGCAGAAATGTTATGGTGGGACTGAATTTCCTTGTTTAGTATATAGCGGACAGGGGGGAAGGGAATTATTTCTACTGTGTATATCACTTTAAAAACTCAGAATAAGTTATTCACTACTCCCAGACACAATTTCTAAAGATTTTTAAATAATGTGTAATTTGACTCAGAAAGCAAAGAGGGAGGGTAAAGGTTTTGAAGACGTTTTTGTGTGTAACCTTCTTGGGAATTTAATGAGCTAAGTACAGCATTGTAGGTACAAGCTGTAAGCTGAGAACTCCATCTCAAGAGATCCTTGCGGATATGCCCTTGGGAGGGTTTTCGACTGCTAGAAAATGTGGAAAAACAAGAAGGTTGCACTGCCGGGATGGATATAATACGGGGAGCGGTTGGGAGAAAAAATAAACTCTCTGCCCCTCTTCTTTGTGAGAGTAAAATGACACTTTTGGCTAGAGGCCAGTGAAACCTGGGAGACCTGGGATGGTGCAGGCAGGACTAGCAACAAGTTTTGTTAAGGAATGGATTGGATGCATACAGCTTTGCCTCAGCTCTGTGGTTTTTTGTTCTGCATGCCCAGTGTTAACTCTTAGCTCCCCGCCACTCATGAGGAAGAGAAATGAGATGGAGGCTCTTGAGGAGGAAATTTAAAGGCAAAAGATTGCAGGGTGCCTTAATTGGGAATTTTTAGAAAATAAATTAACCAGAGTGCTTTTCCTGAGAAGCCTGAATGTCCTCTGAAGGAGCTTTCTCTGTGCCACAGAGATAGCCAGCATCCAATATTCAGCTCTGTTGAGGTTGTGAGGCAGGGACTTCTTCCCCCTTGAGGAAGAAAGCATTGCAAATAAATATGTTTTTAAAAACTGGAAGTTAAAATTCCACAGTCAACAAATCTGAAAGGCGACCAGTTTTCATCTGAAATGTTAGCGTGTCCCCTCAGGTGCATCAGTCTGCCAAACACGTGGCTAGGATGATGTTCCCTGATAGGAACATGGAGAGAGCCAGTGGTATTGAAAGTCCAGGTTTGTCAAAAAAACTCATGCTGGCGTGGTACATTTATGGATAGAGCCTTGTGTGGGTACAAAATTTGTATCCGCAAAAATGAGCTGGGGATAGCCGCAAATTTACAGGGTTCTACCTGTGAAAGCCTCTTTTTCCCTTTCAACTGGAATCTGACCTTGAAAGTCCACAGTTTTTCCGCTCTCTCTGAACTGATGGGCTGGCAGTGTTTGTCTTTGAAAACAGACCACTGGGTGGCACATTTTCAAAAGACTGCAGCACCACTCATCTACTTGTTAGTCAGTGGACAAAGGGGCCAGGTTTCCCAGTGTTTTCAGCACCAGGAAACTGCCATTGAAAGCAAAGGGTGTGACAGCTGCTGGCTGAGATGGTTTTGGACATCTGGCTCTTAGGTCAGGTCTATGCTAGACTCAGAAGCTCGGCTTATGGTACACAGCTCCAGCTACATATTCTACCTTAAGCTGAGTTTGGTGGCATCCCCACAGCAGGAGGCTGATAAGAGCAAATACTCCCATTGTTCTCCCCTACTCCTCACAAAAGAAGGAGTACTGGACACCGTTGGGGGTGCCCTCTGAGTTTGATTTAACGAGTCTAGTTAAGATTCGCTAAGTCAAACTCCAGAAGACCAATTGTGGCAGAGGCAATCTTCTGTCTAGACTAAACAAGGCCTGAGTGAATTCAGCTTGTTGAGCTTATGGACTATGATATGTTCTTAGATGGGCATGCTCCGATCTTGTGTGCACGAGTATCCATCAGACGGTAAACCTTAGGCTGTGGATAGGACTCAGGGTTAAATGGATCCCTTTTCAAAATGAGGTCTGGGCAAAACCATTTGCATTCTTTGGTTAGGAACAAATTAAGACAATGTAAGTCTTGCAGGATCAGGCTTAACTGTAAGGTCCTGATTCAGCGAGCATTAAATGTGTGTAATTTTAAGCAAGCTCTTGATTGCTTTGCTAAATAGGGATGCTCTGAATCTGGAATAAGTACGCTGGCTATTTTGGTGAGTTCAGAAAGGCAACCGACATGTGCTTAAAGCACGTATATAAGTGTTATCTCGGATTCAAGCCTAAGATTTATTGTTAAAATCCAACATTTCACAATTGTTTAAAAATTTAAAAGCTGTGTTTTGTTGTATTTAGAACAATCTATTTACTGATTGTAACCAGGAGTCCCAATCTGTATTAACTTAACCCTGTCCTATTTCTTAGATATTCCATATCTAGCCTCCTCTCTCTTTCATTACTCTTTATAAAAAAAAAAAAAAAAAGACTTGCATTGTCAACTGTTCTTGTATCTCTCGTGTATTGAATTTTGCAGTTTTGTACACAACTGGCTGGACTGGTTTCTCATTGTCTTTGGCCTATAATAACTTCTGATTTCATCCAACTCAAACTGAAACTAGGATTTTCTGCCAAGAGTCTCCCCCCCCCCCCATTTTCAAACTATAGTTGAGAAAAATGTCAGTTAATGCAGACTTGTATAAAATTTTAATTTAATAGTGATTCTTGCTAATTTGGTAGAAAGAATGGGCCATTACTGTAATTACAAAGCCACTTCGGAATTTCACTATATAGATTGTATTTGGGTTTTTTTTAACAGTAGTGTAGGAAAACCCCCTGTATCTATTGTGTGTAGTTCTATACTCTTCTTACTCTCTTTTCCATAATAAATTCACTATGTGCCTGTGGCTATTTTTAATTAAATTTGATATTTCCTAAGAGGAGGAATTGGTTTTGAGATTACAGAACTTCTGTGACTGCACCTCGTCACACCAAGGTTAATGTGGTTTTATGCTAACTATTACTAGGCCTCAAGCTAAATATTATACCTTGGGCTCATCGCAAAGCCTACTTTAAAATAAATTTATTTATTTACTCCCACTTGCATTATAGGTCAGTGTGAATCCGCATAGCTCCATTAAAATCAATGAAGCTACAACGTTTGCTGATTTTGTTCTATCAACTTGTGGTGATCAACCTGGCCTTTACAGGTTTTCACCGCAAAGGAAAACTTTTAAAATTTTGAGTGTTGAGGATTTTATTGCCATGCATTTGTCTTGCATGCAAGCCCTGGGCTATACTCTGTGAAGAACCTGGCCAAGAGTAACCTAGATGAAGATTTTTCTGAAGTTCATCATAGCAATTTGGTGATGCCAGTGGTTACAGTTGCTGGCATGGTTTTACCCGGGAATGGATTCCATTTTCTCACACTGAAGGCTTCTTCAGGTGTTTGGGGTGGGGCAAAGCCACTGTTTTGAATCAGGGACATATTGCTGCATAGTAGCTCCAGTCTGAACACAATCTTACACCTTGCCTACTCACTTTCAGGTCTAGTCAGCCTCCGCTGTTCCCATGTGGGTTATTCAAGCCAAGACTTTGAATCCTTGAGTCATTTTCACTAGGACTGTGTCATCTGTGCAGTATCAATTCTATTTGCCTTTTCTACTAGAAAAGAGCTGAGCTCAGGGGCAGTATAGTCTGGAATAATGAGCAGTGGATAGGGAATTTGGAGGTCCTGAATTCTAAGTCTGGGTTTGCCATGACTCACTGAGTAGACTTGGACAAGTTGCTTGAACTTTTGTTTCATTTTCGTCACCTGTTAAAATTAGGGTGGCAATATTTACCGACCTGCCTCCCAACGTTGCGGTCAGGATATTTAATTAGGCTTTGCCCTACCGATGCTTTGAACACGTAAAGGGCTCAAGGATGAAAATGTGAACTATCCTTATTGGCTGTGTATCGTTAGTTGTATCGGAACTGTTCTGTACAGCGGGTGTTGATTCTATACCTTCCATCTCTCTGATGTTTTTCTTACATCCAGGTCTGGAGTAAGAGATGTCCTTAATAAAGGCCAATAGGTGCTGCCCAAGCTTCCCTGGTACAGATGAATCTAGTCTTCAGTTTTTCATGTGTCTCATTTCTTTCTGGTTGTGTTGTAGACACAGACAATCACTGAATATGGCACATTCCTTTGGGGGGAATCCCTTGGGGGGAATCCTGGCTATCTCACATTGCTCCTTACTTCATTTGTAGTTTATGTCATTATCATCTTAACTGCTGTTGGGAAAAATCTGTAGAAACAAGATACCTTAATACTTGGCCATAAGGACCACGCCTTGGTCTAACTGAGAATAATAATAGTCATTAATTACTTATTGTGGGGAGTACAACTCTCACTTCTGACTCCATTCTTCCAGGCAACAATGAAAAAATCTCAGATTTGCTGCTGATCATGCCCATTATAATTCTCAGTAGACCAGGGAACAATCATTCTCAACTAAACAGTCTAGATGTGTGTGGTGTGGGGTTTTTTTTTTTTTTTTTTTTTTTTTTTTAAAGCATCAGAACTCTCTTTACAGTTTCACTGCAGGAAGAAGCAATTGAGTAGCGGGGTTTTTTTTTTTATTAAAAAGACACAAATTGCTTCCTTTTCACTCCCCTTTTCCTGTTGCTACCATGTTATGCTTTTTGCAGGTCAATTTGACTGTTGTTCCTATAAGGGTTAAATGAACCACCTGGCAAATTCATCTGATGAAGGGAATTTTACCCACAAATGCTCATGGTTCTATATATTATGGTTAGTCTCTAAAGTACCACAGGATTTCTTGTTTTTAACTGCTTGCCCATAATAGGGATGTCATAATGTAGTCGAGTACCCAATTAACCGATAAGCCTGGGTTTATTGGTTAATCTTATTGACTACACGCATTTCCACCCCCTTGCTGCCTCTATATTAGAAAAGACTACATGCATTTCTACCCCCTGGCTAATAGCACTCCATGGACCCAACCTCCATGACTTTGTTACTTCTCTTTAAACTCCGTTATAGTTCTAGCCTTCACAGCCTCCTGCAGCAAGAAGTTCCACAGGTTGACTATTTGCTTTGTGAAGAAGAACTTTCTGTTATTAGTTTGAAGCCTGCAACCCATTCATTTCATTTGGTGTCCTCTAGTCCTTCTATTATGGGAACTAGTGCTGAACTTTTCTTTATGCACCCTCTCCACACCACTCATGCTTTTATAGACCTCTATCCTATCTCCCCTCAGTCTCCTCTTTTCTAAACTGAAAAGTCCCAGTCTCTTTAGCCTCTCCTCATATGGGACCTCTTCCAAACCTCTGATCATTTTAGTTGCCCTCCCCTCTCCCACTTCCTTTTCCCAGTCTCCCCGAGTTTTGTTCAATAAGAGAGTTTCTATTTTTGAACACACGTGTCCTTTATTTTGTACATCTGGAAGGGGGGCTAGGGAGTGGTAAGTGGAAGGAGGTGAGGGAGGAATGGGGTACGAGCCCCCGTTGGGGAGGACTGGGCTGGCTCTGCGGGCTCCTCGGGGTGGAAACTCTCCTGAAGCCCCTTGATTGACACCCCCCCCCCCCCCCGGATGGCAGCCTGCGGCAAGTGCAGCCGGGCTGATGGCCGAGTGCTGTGATGTGCCCAGTGTGGGCACTCAGGGCACTCCAAGCCAGGACTGCTTTGCAAGTGGGGAACCCCTGAGAACTGCCTGTCCTGGGGGGGGGGGGGGGTTTGGGTCCCTTTAAGCACAGCCCTCGGCTAGCCTGAGGCAGCAGCTCCACACTCTAAGTCCTAAGCTGATGCCCTGCCGGCACTGCTTCCAGCCATCCTTAACCTCAGTTCAGGGTCCACTCAGTGTGGACATGCTAGTTCGAATTAGCAAAACGCTAATTCGAACTAATTTTTAAGTCTAGATGCACTAGTTCGAATTAGCTTAGTTCGAATTAGTGCTGTAGTGTAGACATACCCTCACTGAGGCAGCAATACAGGATGGCAGACAGCAGCAGGTCTTCGCAGGGACCTCCCCTGGCTGCCACCCTGAGCTGCTGCCTCTGTGTGCAGGGTGGGAGGAGACTCCCCGGGAGTGGGGCCGAGAGTGTCCTGGCTGTCAGCCCCGCCTCCAGGATGTATTAAATAGTCGTATAACCAATAATATTTTATGCTTTTGCATGACTATTCAGTTAATTGCTATCTAACATCCCAAGTCTGTAACCCATTACCTTTTTGCATGGACGGGAGGGTTGTTATGGAATTAGTACTGGCATATGGAGCCTTTTGTCTTGACACCTCCAGCTAGATCAGATTGAAGTCTGGTAGTAACCAAAACTCATTACTACACTGTGGCTGTCGGGTTACCTGTATAATGGGTAGATGATCTGAGTATGGTTGCCAGTAGATATGTACTACACACAACCGTTACCAGGACTGGTACCTTTGTTGACGAGGAGTAAATGGAATGCAGAGACTGCCTAGGGCTTCCCTATGGAAAAGTCCTACAGTATTTAATAGGGATTACACTAGTTAGTCACTGGAACTTAGGTTCTATACAAATGACTCTTAAAGCCCTGTATAATGTAATAAAGACTACTCTCACTTTTACATGGTTTTTGTAGTATCTTATCAAATACTGTAGCAGGGATACAACTCCCTAACTAAAGATTTTTCGACAACTTCTCTCATTTCTGTGGATTATCTTTTGTATCCTGGTTTATAGGCCTTTGCTGTAGGACTGCTTCCTCTCATTCTGATGGAGGCCCTGTGGGGTGTGTCATGTGGAGACCTTTTGCCTTTGCTGTACTTTGGATAAATAGAGGACTCCCATTTCTCAGGCTGCCAATGTAACACCCTTCAGGGGCCCCTTACTTTCTCAAAACTAGGGGCCAACCTTCATTTCCTTGAGTTCAATATCCAGGTTGGAAGCTTGAGTGCCACACAGTGGAGAGCCATGTGCACCAATATGTGTTCTGCTTCTGACCTGAGATGGTATCAATCACACTGCTCCTGTGTGAAGCTTGGATCGATTGCAGCAGCCAGTGCCATACAATACCCAGCTCTGTCCTTGGGGAAAGCTGTGCACTTAATGTTCGTCATTTTGCCATGGAATGAAATGGACTGATAGAAACGGTGAGCTAGTCATCTGGGAGCAGCACATAATGACTTCAGTGAGACGGGCAATATAAGGGGCTGTTCTCAGTGATGGCAGATGACAGAAGGAGGAGCAGTGGTCTCAAGTGGCAGTGGGAGAAGTCTAGATTGAATATTAGGAAAAAAATATTTCCCTAGGAGGGTGGTGAAGTGCTGGAATGGGTTACCTAGAGAGGAGGTGGAATCTCCATCCCTAGAGGTTTTTAAGTTCTGGCTTCACAAAGCTCTGGCTGGGATGATTAAATTGGGGTTGGTCCTGCTTTGGGCAGGGGATTGGACTCGACTCCTGTGGTCTATTCCAACCCTCTGATTCTAAGAGCTGCAAGTTATTGGACTTAATACAGGAGTCATGGAATGAAATCCTCTGGCTTTATTTAAGTAGGAGGTCGGATTTGATTAGACCATATTGGGCCTTTCTAGCCTTAGAAGTCACCTTTCCTGGGCGTTTCTCCACCCACATAATTTTCCTCCTGATATATAGTTTTCTTTCCTTGTTTACGCAGTGTTTGTTCGCAACAGTTACTTTATCTTGCCAAATATTGCAAAAATGTCTAATTTGGTGGCAGATATGACGTATTACCAAGGCTTCCCATGAACTGTGTCTCTCTGTGTGTCTGTCTCCCTCTCCCTCTCCCTCCCCCCTGGTTTCCTTTCTCCCCATGGAAATGGATGTAAAAACAAAGCCTTTTGGATTTTCAACACAGTAGAGTGCAGCAGAAATAGGCCCTGTGGCATGGTTATAGCCAGCATTGGAAGGGTGCTGTTCTACAGTTCCATGTAGAAGTACAGTGCGGTTTGCAACCCTCTTCATTTTCTCTCCTCCCAGTTTAAATGTACATTAATTAATCTAAGAATCGTTATAGGAATTTGCGTGGCAGTAGCAGGGACATATTCTCTGATGACTCACCATCTGTGAAAGGGAATCCTGTGTAAAGAATTCCAGTAATTTAATATAGAGTCCCCCAAAGGGTGTGGGATCCAGACAGGGCTTTTCGCATTATTGGAATTGCAGGACTGCAAGGTCACAGGAAAACACTGATGTAAAAGTAGAGTAGGGGAAGGATCACCTACTAGTTTAAACCTCCCATCCAAAGAGTGTTTAAAGGCAAACACATGTTCATGTGCTTTATCCCAAACTGTGGCCAAGACTGTGGGGCTATATTCAGTATAGTCACTGGTGTTATTTAAAACCTACAGTAATACATCCAATATTACTATAGGATAACCAATGGCCTTTTGCAATAGGTCGAACTCTCTCCATGTGTAGCAAACTGATGTGGTTATGAAATGACCATGAAAGAGAGATGGATGAACGAAACACTTTCTCATTTCATATGGATGCAAAAAATGTATACATGGAACTGGGATATGGTGACAATCTCTTTAATACTGATTGCTTGCAAGAGCAATACTGTGGCATTAGTTTCAACCAAGTACTGTATAATGAAACATGGTGGCATACATGCACCATCTCATTATCTGGGATTAGAGAATACCTCACAACTACTCGTGAAGAACTGCTTTCTGTGTGAGAAGGTTGTTGTAGCTGGGGGTGACATAATTTCACACATAACTGTTCATTCACAGGCTTCAGCAGTCTTGCAACCCTGGGTTTGGAGGTAATAAAGCTACAATGATTAGTCTGAGAAACTGTTGTTACTGATATTTATTAATGTCACTGTAATGCCTGGAGGCTTTTATCTAGGGTCAGGTATTGACATGTTTATTTACATGGAATGAGTGTTGTATAAAAATTGAATATATTTGCATTGTTTCCTTCTCCCTCAACCTTCATGAGGGAATAATGGAACTAAAATCCCTAATGCTGATTATCCCAACAGTAATTTTATTTGTATGTTGTATGCCACGCTCTTTCCCTTTATCTGCCTTCTCTGTTTAGACTGTAAATTCTTTGAGGAAGAGTGTGTGTGTGTGTGTGTGTGTGTGTGTGTGTGTGTGTGTGTGTGAGTGTCTCTCATTCTTTCTTTTTATAGTGCCTCGCACAATGGGCCCTGTCTTTAATCAACCCTCTTGCGTCCTCCTAGAGTACAAATAACGAGAGATAATGATTAGACCCATATTGGAGAATACTGCAGTTTGGGGTAGTTGTCAGCTACAAAGCATCTTTTTATCTGATCTCCTCATTAGGTCTTACCAATCTAATCGAAAGCGCAGACTCCATATGTTACATGACCTACACAGTCTCATGAAGCGGAGATATCACTCAGTGATTTTCTGTGTCTAGATTCATATTGTATACTAATCATGTTAGTGTGTTTGTCATGTCCTGATACCTTGTAGAAGTGAACTCATCTCTTTCTTCAATAACTCAAAGCCAGTTGCTCTCTGTGTTCCTCTCTAAAAGGATGTTACTCGGAAGAGGGAGAACAAGAAGCAAATGGGCTTAAATTGTAGCAAAGGAGGTTTAGACTGAACATTAGGAAAAACTTCCTAATTGTCAAGGTGATTAAGCACTGGAATAAATTGCCTAAGGAGGTTGTGGAATATCCGTTGCTGGAAATTTTTTAAGAGCAAGTTGGTTAGACATGTATCAGGGATGATCGTGCTTGGTCCTGCCATGAGGTCAGGGGACTGGACTTGATGATCCCTTGAGGTCTCGTCCAGTTTTAGGTTTCTATAATATGGATTTAGTCTCTTAAAGACGTGCATAGTTTTGAGTTACTGATACCTGGCTACACCATAGTTCACCACAACCAGGCTGTAGGGTAACCAAAGATGGTTTTCCTGCTGTTTTGAGCCCACATTTTCACAGCAAATGTTTATATTCTGCAATCCTAACATAAAGCTAGGGTTACATTTGTTGTCAGGGTCTACATGTTCTTCAGAGCAAAGGGTTTTTGTTGTGTGGTATACACCTCCAGAAATGGTACCTCCATGGAACTACACATAAAGAACTTCAGTTGGTTAGGCAAAGAACCCAGCCACAAGTTACAACCTCAGTCCATACTTCTGTGGGTAAAACCCTGATCCTCAGTGGGTCCTCCAAGTGCTACTCATGCTCTTTTGTACCTTGCATCCTATTACACAGTAAGATTCTACTTGGTGTGGGGAAGGATGCCAGAATCTGGCCAATAATAAGTAACAACAAGTGTCCTCCTTGATATAGCTCATTTAAATAAAGCAATCGATGTTTATTCTACAATGCAAGTGTGGCTTCCGTAGGTTTGATGCAGGTTCCAACTTTGAAGATGCTAGGTCTGAATCCCCTATCTCTCAGCCCAGTGCAAATCGGTTACCACTCAGTTGAAGTTGGCTGACTCACTCAAAGGAAGTCCTGCTACCACTGAGGTGTTGACTGCATTGGCCATTGAGTGACCAAAGCTTTTGCCGTTCACAAGTTCTTAAAACTTCCCTCAGCTTCATCGGCTTTATCATCTCCACCCCCATGGTAGCTAAACCACTGAAGCTTGCAAACAAACAGGCATATGTGAAATTTGTTGCCCCTTGGTGGTTGTTTGTCAGTGGCTACATGGTTATTGTATTAAACGCTTTTTGATATCCCTAGTGTAGAGTGCTCTCCTGCTGACAAAGCAAACATGGCTCCTGGGGGTTGGAAGGTATTTTTGTTTTGTCTTCCTCCCCCCCACCCCAAGTGACAACAAAAAGCGCTAATGCTGTCTGACTTTTAGCGACATGGCCGTGTTGCTAAAAGCTGTGTAGTGTAGACAAAGCCTGAAGCTAAAAACGGTCCTGTTAGTGACTGAACTCCGAAAGAGAAAGTGAGATTCAAGTGCATTGTTGTGTCCCACAGCCCACTGCCTGTGCACATTTTGTGTGTGTGGCATTTTTTCACTTCAGATGTGGAAAAAAGATACAATACACATTTAGAGAGGGGGGAGGCCTCCTCTTTTAATACCATCTTTTGTGTCTCCTGCAACGTGTATATGGGAGACAGAGTAGATGACCTAAGTGTCTTCTCCCCCCTTCCTCCAATCCCTTAAATTTTGTTTGTCCAAATTGCTGCAGCTCTGAGGATTTATGTTTTTGTTTTTAAATTGGGACACCTCCAAATGCCCTGATGCCCAGCCACGACAAATAAACAACTAGCTTACTGGGAATACTGCCTGTGTTATAAACTACCGTGCCTGAAGCTCCCAAGTTGTCTCCACAGCCCCTCAGGAGAGTGACAAAGCTAGTTCTTCCAAAATGAGTAGAGCTAGCACAAGGCAGTGAGAGATTTCCAAGAAGCCACTGCAGCTCTTGATCAGTGACTAGCAAACTTTTGTCATTTAAAAGGATTGGTAGACCGTCAGGCCAGTTTTGGAACAACTGAGTCCTTGTTTCTCTGCCCTTGAAGACTGTAAAGAATGGAGGGGCAAGTAACTACATGTGTTGGATTTTGTTGGCCGGATCCAGTTGTAGGCTGGTGTTCACGAAGGTCACATCTTCAGCTGGAAGGCTGGGAAAACAGGGAGCCGGCTTAGCTGGCTCATCCCCAGGCAAACTGGTTTCAACCAGGAAAAAGTCAGATAATTCTAAGGAACTTGCCCATTACCTCAGGCAGTTGGGTATTCTGTTTCTTAGTTACCTTTTTTTCCTGGTATTAACTGGGGGGGGAAAAAAAAAAGCATTCCTCAAAATAACCCTTTCATATCTTGGGCTGAATTCTGTCACGTTAGAGCCTCGTAGATACAGATCCTCTCCGCTGCAGTGTGACTGATGGCAGAATTGTATGAGATGCACCTTTTGCTTGCGGAGCTTGGAAACAGTTACATGGATTTTACACTTCACTGTGTGGCAGCATGGCCACCTAGAAGGGGCATTAAACTCAGTCAGTAGACCTGTGCTCCAGTCCCAGCTCTGCCGCTGATTTTTTTTTTCTCCTCCTCTGTTTTCCCCCTCTGACTGTTTATAAAGTCATAGGATGAGAAGGGACTGTAGCGGCACTCCAGTCCTCTGTTCTTGTGGCAGAACTAAACGTTATCTAGACCATCCCTGCCATGTTTGTTGTAACCTGCTGTTAAAAAACTCTAACCGTAGAGATTCTGCTAACTCCTAGATAGTTTATTCCAGTGACCAACTGCCCTGACAGGAAGTTTTGTCTGTTTGGACTAAGGATGAGGAAACTTTTTTGGGTTGAGGGCCACTGATCCACAGAAAGATCAGTCGTCGACCCCACACAAGTAGGAAGGAGGAAAAAACCCTTAGATGTGTGCCCCCCAACTCTGAAGCAGGGAAAAACCCCCCACACTCATCTCACTTCCCTTGAGCTCCAGCCCCTCGGGGATGGAGAGGCAATGCTGAGGCTCAGGCCTTCCTCCCCACCCAGGGCCACATTATCTCTTTTGGGGGCTAGTAGGTTTTGTGGGGTTGCTTAGGCCCAAATTAAGGGGTTTAGTATGTGGGTGGGTGTACCAGGGGTCAGGCTGGGGTGGGAGTGTCGAGTCTGGGTGTGACGTAGGGTGCAGGAGCGGGCTGGGAGGTGCGGGGTCTAGGAGCAGCCTGAGGATGGGGGGTAGTTCTGGGCAGGAGGGGGCAAGGGACGGGAGTGCCTACCAACTGAGCTCTTAGGTGGGGGGCACAAGTAGCTCCATGTGATCCGGCGCTTGCAGGCACTGCCTCCCCACCTCTCCTATTGGCTGCGATTCCTGGATTGTGGAGTGTTTTTTTGGATGCCCAACTCGAGATAAAGGGATCTGATTTTCAGAGGGGAAAGATGTTCAGTGCTGTCTGAAAATAAGGCCTCTTAAAGGCGCCTCAAGTTGGGCAGCCAAAATCACCCAACAGCTTTGAAAAGATTTCCCCCCTACACTTCATTGACTTTCGATTCATAATAGTTAATAGGAGGCAGAGAAGAATAGCCCTTTCTCTTATGCATTACCCTTATTAAAAATAAGTACTGATGTCTCAACCTTTTGCCCCTCGTAACTTCCAGAGGGGTCTGAAATGGTATCTGAGATCTACTAACTTTTGCATGCCCCCAGTTTTCTTTGCACTTATTAATATGGCTCCTCCGATGATCTGTTACGTAAGACATTGAAAAGGGCTGTGTTTCATCTTGAAGATGCTGGTGCACAGGGTCTCTTCGACCCAGGCTGACAGCCAGTGCATATGACTGTGGGCTAACTGATGTGAATTTATGACTGGCAAAGACCCCAGCTGCTGCAGCTCGGCAGGAAAACCACAGTTTTCTCTGAGCATTCAAGGCTGGAAACACAGCAAGATGACTGTCCCTTTTAAACACAAAAAAACTAAACCCCCCCAAACCTAACTCGCATCCCCTTCCAAACAAAGCCAGAGGGAAAGTACCGATCCCATTTCCCTGATTGCAAAACACAGACCAGTTAATCTAGAAAATGCCATACGAACTGTTTAGCCAATAGTAGGGGTTAATATGTCAAATACCTGATAACAGTATAACCTATGGACTAGTCTAGCTCCCATGTGAATGGTAGGTAGTTGGATCTGGCATCAAATAGCCAATAGTGTCGGTGCCTAGAGGAATTTTATTTTCTTCAGGGCTCTTTAGTGCTGGTTCAGGCAGTATGCATCAGTTCTCCTGCTAGCGATGGAGACGTAAAAGGAAGATGTTATAATGTCACTTCTGCCCTAAAAGGCGACAGTTGGCTGATCTTGTTCCATCAAAGTTGAGACCCATGGAACTTTCTTTGGCAACATATCCACTGATGTCAGCGAGAGTGTTACCAATGTAAATACCAAAGAAGGCAACAAAGATCTTACCCAACTAAGGAGTGTGTTGCTGGACACACGTGGGCTTCACAGGAAATTAAAATTCCACCATGTTTAAAAAGAATCCCAGCCCAAACCAAACAAGGTAGAGAAAAATCCAGCCTCCCCTCAAAAACCATTTCCTAGAAACAAGTTTAACAGCTAGGATATTGCCTTTTGATTCTGTTGACCTACCAGTCAACTGGACTGTGCTTATCTTTAAAGGATATAATAAAACATATATATATATATATAGCGGATCATCTTGTAATGGAAACAAAAACAACACAGGAACTATTCTACAGGATGTATAGTTGTCCTTTCTTTCCCCGCCAAATTACACACAAATTAAGATCAGTATCTTAAATTGAGCTGCTGAGAGAAATCACTCTGAGTTCTTCATTGCGATGTCAAAGGGACTTGATGTGATGACACACATTAATTTTCCTACTCATCATCATATCGGGCACAACTTTCCTCAAGCCAGTTTACCAGTGGAAATAATGTGTCATGAATACAAAGCATGGGACATGTCCTTTGCGAGATGTGCATGCCCTGCATGTGCCAATATGGTCATGTTACAAAACTTGAAGACTGGACTTTTGCATGATTCGCTGGATCATTTTTGAGGGAGCGTGTGTAAAGTATTACCTCTTTCTTTTCCCCTGCTTTTAAACTTTATATATAAAAATTATCAGACTCCAATATTAGAAAACTGAAAGATGCACAGTTATTGAATAGACTCATGAAAATCAGAAGTTGTTACTGATTGTGGGCAAAAGAACAGTCTAGTAAATTTCAGACAAAGTTCTTGATGCATCCGAGTCCCGATGGCTGAGGCACCTACAGTCCTACTGTTGAGTTTCCTAAGCCATGAGTACCAGTTACACTGAATCAGGACCTGGTTTTGCTTCCACTAATATTACTGCGTAAAAGACTCACAAACTGTAATGACTGATGGTCATTCCATCCCTGGGGAGTAGTGAAGTATCACTCCCATTTTGCAGCGAGGCACAAAGGTATTTAGGACTAGCTTCAAAAAGCTGTTTAAGTGCTTAATGTGTCAGGCAGTGGAATTTACCTTAACTAGCTTTCAACAGGAGTTTGGTGTCCAGCCTGTATGCGTGCGTCTGTAAATTCCACTGGGTGCTTAGTTTTGTCTTCGGGTGCCTAAATACCTTGGTGAATCTGGCCTTAATAGACTTCTCCAAGATGATATGGGAAGTCAGTGACAGAGCCAGAAAATGAGCATTGGTGTCCTGAGTCCCAGTCTAGTGCTATAACCACAAGGCCAACCTCCCTGTCCTCTCTCTTATGTGATAGGTACACATGCTAGTATGGAATCCAAGGACAGGGTTAAGGTTATTTAGGGGTGTAGAATTTCAAAAGGCACTTCCATGCTTGCAGATGGTGGGTTTGTATGTATTTTAAGTATCTGGTGGTTTTTTTTAAAACATTGTGAAATTACAGGAAAAAAAAATCTGGACTGCGGCAGGGTTTTGAGGACACTGTCTATGCTCAGGTCATCCCTGCCTGCTGATGTAGACCATTAGGCCCTGATTAGTTTGGATGAAGACCGCCTTCTGGGAGCTGATAAGCTGTAGCTGGTTCCGGGAGCTGTTCAGCAATCAGAACTGACAGTAGAGGTCTCGAATATTCCTCCTGTGCATGTAAGAGTGTGTGGCCCTCTAAAATGCCTCTTCTCTAAGCACTGTCTCCTAGTGGAGGCGAGGGACCCTGGGATAGAGGATACCTGTTGAAAGTATCTCTGAGGAAGACAGTGTTCCCAAAGGTCCAGGCTGTCCGCTGGGCATGATAGGTGAACTCTCTCTCTGCCGATGGTGTTGCACTTATCTACGTGAGTAACGATGGCAGAAAATGGTGAAGGATGCCAAATGGAAACAAGTGGATCTAATCCAGGCTTGTGGCAGTTGAATAATGTGGTGTATGGGTAAATAAGTGTGGTGTGCAGTACCCCATGCACAACAGTTCCCTGAACCGTGAGCTGGCTCTGACTTTGGTACCACAGCCATTGAGTAAGGCAGGGCTCCGGTTGCAGCTGGAATCAGGCAGCTCCATCGGTCCAGTGTAAAAGTGGCAAGAGAAAACAGAATGTAAAGTTTGCTAGGCAGCTAATAAATTGATTTCATGTCTTTATCTCTTCGTCAGTTCAGTAGACGATTAGTTCAGTGCCCGCTGAAATATTTTCTGCTTTCTGTAAACTAGTGTACTTAGTGACTCAGATCATCTCGTCCGAAGAAGTGGGTTTTGCCCACAAAAGCTCATGATACTTATATATATTTGTTGTCTCTGAAGTGCCACAGGACTACTCTTTTTTTTTTTTTTTCCGAGATCTACTATAAATCCTCAATAGCTCTGGAACCTACTTCTCTGAGGGACTTGTATATCTTGTGTAAGCTAAGACAAACTGAGGCTACATCTAGACTGCACTCTAAAATCAAAATGAGATATGCAATTTGCACTACGCAAATTGCATATGCTATTTTGATTTTATTTTTCAAAATTTGGCATGTCTACACAGTGCATAATTTCAAAATAAAGCACTCTTTCAAGACATCCCTTTTTCCTCGTGAAATGAGGTTTGCAGTGATGCCAAAATAGTGTGTCCATTATTTCGAAAATTGTTTCAAAATAGCGGACACATTCCTTGGATGCAGGGTAGCTATTTCGGGATGCCTCTGGTATCCCGAAATAACCTTGCAGTCTAGACGTACCCTGAGAAACCCATGCATTCTACTAATAGAGATTATTTTTACTATAGGGCAAAATTGGTC
The DNA here is from genome assembly GCF_049634645.1 of Pelodiscus sinensis. NCBI lineage: Eukaryota > Metazoa > Chordata > Testudines > Trionychidae > Pelodiscus > Pelodiscus sinensis. Next base: position 59,784,678 of record NC_134717.1, on the reverse strand, counting down.
ACGGCTGGGATAATTACTGAAATTTTTGTCCCCCACAATGCTATTTTCCGTGTATACTTGGTGTATACGAAGGGTTACCTCTCTGATCTGTTTATATACTTACTTGAATTCAATGGCGTGTTTTACCTATGGATATTAGGTGGTATTCTTCCTTAAAAAGCTAGACTCTCAGCTTCATGACAAGGATACAAACATCTGTCATTATTTATGATGCCCAAGTGGGTTTGGAAAAAGTTGAAAGAGCCAGTGTAAAAGCTCCTGGAATAGGAAATGCATGTACTTTATGCAGAAAGAAAACACTTTTCACATAGCGGGAAATTGCGACAAATGTCTCTTGTTGTAAATAAAGGCTCATTAGTTGTTGTTCTCAAACTCTGTTATAGATGATTATATAATTATAATTATTGCTCATTAGTTCTCTAAAACTCTGTTTTAGACAGTAGTGTGAGCAGACCAGCATGACCAACCTTAACACTGTCCTTGGATTCTCTGAAATCACACTAGACTCTTCTTTGAATGATTGTATATCCATATCTCACCGCTCTTCTGGTGTGTCATCAGGGAGGAGATATTTAATGTTTAACTTCACTAGTCCTTTCCTGGAGGCTTTTAATGTAGCCTTGCATTTTTCCCACACCATATCCTTCCACCACTTCTGTGAGTTGGGAGCATAGCAAGGACAGATTTGGAGTGGTACTTAAGCATGCACTTAAGGACATAAGCAAATACTTGTTTACAATTGGGCAGCTATTGTGACCTGGCATGTTTACCTGAATCAGGTCTCCAGGTATGTACTAGTTTTAGCACAAACTACCTTGGTAAATTGGCATTCCCATATCTAAAGTGGGAGACATAGTGAAGTCATCCTCTTGAGTGTTCTCACAGCTTAGCACAAAACAGCTGTCTAGCACATCATGAGCATTACCACAGATCACTCAGCACTCTGTCACCCTTGTTCATTTGCTACTTCTGTTCTTGTGGTGTCGACAAGCCTTTGTCATGGACCCAGTCTTAAGGGTTGTTTAACCCACCCACCTAGTGTGGTTCACTGTCCCATGTAGTGGCACTTAGCTCAAACTGCAGAGGCTCCTACACTAAGCTCCAGAGGTCCCAGGTTCAAATCCTCCCAGTGGTGGCTACAGCAGCACAAGCCCAGAACGAAAAGATGGCCCCAGGCCTCAATATCAAATTCTTAAAATATAAGGTAGATATAGCAATAAATTTGCAAAATAGGTTATTCCAGAGTGTGCATACAAACTGGGAGTTGACATCCTTGCATAGCTCCGGGTGTGCGTGAACAAAGCCAACTTGTGTTGACCTGGCCTGAGTTGAGTTCACACACAAGTGCATGTACACCGATCCATGTGCCTCTCTTAAAAATGTGATGGTTTTGCTCGTTGCATGTGACGAGCATGAAGCTCTCTAATGCATCCTGTATCAAAGCCAAGAACTTGTAGAGGAAACTTACTTTCAAGGCCTAGGAATGTAGGTCTCTATGTACAAATATCCTATCCTCATCCAGCTAAAGACAGCATTGTTATAGTCAACAGGCTCCCTGGGGAGGGGAGAGGGTCTCATTTGAATTAAAGCTGGAGCTTCTCTTAAAAGAATGGGTAATGTGACACCAAAATGTTAACACACTCTCTCTCTTCTCTTCCAACGGGTAATATGAGACCCCTTCTAACTCAAAGATTTTTTCCAAACATATAGGACTTCATGTGGGTTGCCTGATGGGGGCTAACTTCACCCTCAGTGGGAAATTCTGATTGAGGCTTTATAGAAACCCTTCTGCACATGTGTTGCTACTTCAGTTTGGGAGAGGTGGTTGATGGAGAAAGATAGGATTTTCCCTCTTGCCCTTTAAAAGTACGTGTTTCTTCCTTAGTGCTTTTATATCCTACCAGTCAGGAAAAAAGTTGCTATTTATAAATATTTCTGGTAAAACGGTAAATACTTTCCCATGTTTTACTCACTCGTTTTCTGTACCCAGAAATCTATCCAAGCCAAATCAGCTCAGTCTCTCTCTTATGAGCAGAAAGAGGTCCAAAACAATTAAAATTGATTTGTTTTTAATGTAAGCACAACGTATTATTGACTGTGTCCATATTCACATTATCTCATAGAGACTGGGTGCTGTGTACAGTGTGGTGATGGAATGGTGTTTTTAACTGAGCCTTAGAGAAGATGTCAAACTTTTTCAGTGTAGTAGATAACCATTTTAAAAGGCGCACAACCCATCCACTGGCTGAGAAACACAAAGGAAGGTAGGTAATTCAATGTTAGTACAAGGCAGAAGAAACACAAGTGGGATGAACATTTTTCAAACTGTGCGTTACTCTGTCTCCTACATTGCACCAGTGAAAAGCACACTCTGTATGGGAGAGTCGATACTTTATAGAATTAAAAACATCAAAGTAGGGTCCACGCCTGCTCTAACAACACCGGCGTACGGGTGATGTTGCCCCAAAGCATATAAGCATGTGCTCACTTCCCACCCAAGTTCAGCACCTGATTAATCATTTTGCTGATAGGAATGAGGCTATTCAGATGCTTAAATTCAAGCCTGTGCTTAAGTGCTGGGCTGATTAGGGCTTGATGTGTTAGATACAAACCATTGCACAATGAATCAGTTAATTACATTACCTCCAATTGCATTGAAAGCATAATAATGTCCTTTTAAAGTCAGCCCTTCAAAAATATAGGAAACGTTAGTATTAAGGGTGGCTTGTGTAACCTTCACCTGGCCTGCTTGTGCGTATGCTTTAGGATAGCCTTCAGTTACATGATTATACACTGCTTTTTCTTCTGGACCTCATTCATTGCTCAGGGTTGATGGTACTCCCTTAATTTGATATTTTGTTTTCTCTTTGTTCAGTGTGTGGGGTCTCAGGCCTTATTTAATGCACTCCAGGGATTCAACAAAGGCAGAGGTCCAGGGCCCTCCCTTGGCCATAGACACTATTACAAATTTGTGGTCCCAGTCTCTCCAGTGGGGAGGGAAATGGAAGGAGGGATAGGTCCTGTGCAGTCTCCTCTTCTCCATTTCTGAGGACCAGGTCTGGCTGAGAAGTGACAATTGAAGCTGCTAGTGACCACCACTGCTTGGCACTGGAGTGGAGACTCCTCCTGGTACTTCAGCCTGTGGGACTGTCTGCATCCAGATCTCCTCTTCTCAGCACCCTAGACAGCCATCTCCTCATGGCACCTCCCCCACCTCTTCCACTGCCAGTTTTGCTCCAGGAAAGAGGAGGAGGTTCAGCCAAGGTAACCCTTGTGGCGATGCAAAATGGGGAGCCCCAGACATGCACCTATTGCCTCCTTCCTAGTTTCTTTGCCCAGCCACTCTGTCTCCCTCCAGCTCCTCCTCTGATCTCAGTCTCCCATCATCTACTGGCTCCTAGTCACCTCACATTCCATCCCTGGCTCCCAGACCTAATTTCCATGCCCTGCTGTCCCAGTGTATCTCTTTGCCCATCTTCTAGTCCCAGTCACCTCCCAGTCTTCATCCTAACCTCCTGCTCTCACCCATCCTCTCACCACTTTCCCAATTGGCTATTATCCCTTCTGCCTTTGTCAGATGCCTTCCTCTTCCACGCTGGCCAGGCATAAGCAGCGAGGTCACTGAGCATGGAGGAGAGAAGGGCTCCGTGGTCTTGATTCTGGTTCAGGCCCATTCTGCCTGGGAGCAGCCATTGCAGGGAAAGTCTGGCTTAACTCTGTATCCCTGGGTTGGAGGAAGCCTTCTCAGTCATTCTGTAGGTACGGTTCACGTTCATGGTTACTACTAGGAGCTGCGAAAGGCTCAAGCACCCTCAGCGAAGATGCAAACTAAAGCAATTTTTGCTCTTCACATCAAAAGTCTCTACTGAGCATGTGCAAACTCTGATTCCTCCCTCCTTCCCTCCCCCGGAGGCTTTTAACTTAGCCAAATTTGGGCAGATTTTTACAGGAAAAGATACCTCCCTGATACGCAGCACCCTCTTCCCCTGCCAAATTCTATGTCCTTACTCCAAATCATGGGGCACTGGAGCATTTCAAAGAAAAGGTTGCCAGAATTATTTTAACATTGCAAAAGAACATATTTTTTCCCTAGCCACCTTGAAATGAACCCTTTTGGCTGATCTTTCCTTCCCAAAATTCAGCCTGAAGCAGATGCGTGGCATGGACAACTTCAACTTCAGTTTGGCAAAGTTTATAAGGAACTAAAAACAGGGACCTTATCGTAAGAAGTTGATGCAACCAGTGATAAGTGCTGGCTTGTAAATAACTTTAGACCACTCCATAGCCAAAGGAAAGAGAATATTACACAGAAATGACTTACGCCAGGCCTGAGTTTGGCTCAGTGGGGGATGTTTTGTGTATGTGAGAACTGGATTTGGCCCTAGAGCATGACTTGGCATTTTGGCAGAAATCTTTCTGAGTACATTGGTTTGAGTTTCCCAGAAGGTATTTCCAGATCTTTTAGAGAGCAGGCCTGTCTAAGATAGCATAAGAGGAGCTGAAAAAGAAATTACCTTTTGTGAGCTTGGAGTTGGATATGTAAATAGCAGCAAAGTGGCAGTGTTCCTTCCAGGTGAAATTCCGGCTTTTCATCTCCACTATTTTCCCTGTCGATTTCTAGTGAATATTCAGTGATTGCATTGCATGCCACTGTTTGTATAGCGTTTACATGGTTGTAGTGCCCCAAGGATTCAATCCACATCAGGGCCTTGTTGGGCTAGTGTGCACAGACTCTGCCACACTGGAGTGCTTGTTGACCCTGATGGTGGCAGCAGTTCCGTGCATGGGATGGTAGCAATAGAAAACAACAGATGCAGCAGAGAGATGATGGTAATTAATATGCAGGAACTTTTATTTGCACAAATCTGCTAGCGCTCTGCCTTCCTGAGCAATGCTGAGCCTTCTGGGAGAACATGGGGGGTGGAATGTAAATGGATTTCCAGTTTTCTTAGTTTCTTCATCTGTTTATAATTATTACGTCTCTACAGTAGTCTGAAAGTCTCAGATTTTTGGACCAATCACCCAAACCTATAGTTTTTACTTCTCTGAGTAGTCTGTTAAAAGTTAATGGGACTATTTGCATGCCACTTCATGGCTACAATATTTAAAAAATGTGTACAATTTGGACCTGGAAGCAATAGAAAGTAAGGAAGTGATTGTTTTCGCTTTAAAATCAGTAAGTGCTTCTTTTTCTGATAAAGATTTAGATTTCCATGTGTAGAATCATAACCCTGCCATCTCTCCTTAAAAGGGGAGGAGGGAAATGTATAGATTAATAGCAAATCTTCTCTATTCGGGAATATTTATGGTAGGGTTTTGCTTTTGTCTGCCTTTTTTGTGGATTATGGCTGGCATGGCGCGAAAAGAAACACGAGGCACAAGCTTTATGGTCTGAACACTGTGTCAAAAAATATCCAGAAATTGCAAGTTGCTTCACAGATGTATAGATTTAATGAGACTGTGTAATGCCAGTTTTTTATGCTAAAGAATCTGACACATACGCTGCTGAAATAAGTTAATACTTAGAGCTATTTTATATCTTTTTCCATTGCCATCTGTCACTGCCTACATAATAATACAGGTGAAAGCGTAACATTTCTAGATTTCTTTCTAATGGATATTCATTTAAATATTTCTCCAGTTTAATATCTGGTTTGTCTTATGTTGTTGGAATATGGGCCCAATCCTGCAGTCATAAGTAATCCTTGCTCAATGGGACTTCCATCATGGACAAGAATTCCCAGTGTTCATTGGTCTCTTTAACTTTTTTTATCATGTGCAGAATAAATGTTGTACTGTGCACTAAGGTATGGGTGGATGTGCACCACCAGTAGAAATGCATGCTACCGGTGGCTGCCTGAGTGCACAACTTACAGGGAACAGTGCCTGTGTGTGTATAAGAATTTTCAGAATGAGACTCGGTGGGTTTGATTCTCCTCACACTGAGCCAGTTTTACCTCTGTGCAGAATAATGGGTTAGCTCCTCAGGTGGTGTAAATCATCCTCTGGAGTCACACTGACTTACAGCAGCAAATACTTTGTCATGGAATAGTTATCAACGAGATCACAACCTGGGGCTCATAAATTGACTTCAGTGGACTACAGGTTGGAACTCTCTTAACTGGAATTCTCTGGTCCCGCAACATCCATGGTCCGGCATGGGATGTTGCAGGACAATAGAGTCCTCCCTGTGGGGCTGGTAGAGCAGTAGGCTGCCCTGTGGAGCTGCCCCACAGGGTTGGGAGACTCAGCATGTGGCTGCCTGGTGGGGCTGAGAGCCACATGCTGGGGCTCTGTGACCTGCTGGCTTGGCAGGAAGTGAGCAGCTGGCTGGGAGGCCAGTGGTCTGGTGTGGCATATGGCAGTGGCTTCCCGGCGGGTCGTGGAGCCTTAGTGCGTGGCTGCCCGGCAGGGTCTGCAAGGCAGTGGGAATGGCAGGAGGTAGGGAATCGGCCAGGAGGCCAGCGGGCCGGGCCGTGTGTGCCAGTGGCAGAGGTCCAGAAATTACCTCCCCTGGTCTGGCAAAATCCCTCAATCGGGAACAGTTAGGTCCCGAGAGTGTTGGACCAGGGAGGTTCAGCCTGCAGTTACTCCAGATTTCCATTGCTAGGAGATCTATCCTGCAGTAGAAAAGAGTTGGGCTCGATGAGCTAAGAGGACCTCATTTCTGATGTAAATGGATAGAAATATTTGAAGTTACTTTTAAAACTGTGATCAAGGGTAAAAGCATGTAAACTATAATATTCTCACTCTGTCCTTTGAGTTTGCCAAAGCAAGAAAATTCAGGTCCAGCTTGTTACTCTTACTCAGGTTCAGCAGTGATGCCTTCTGTGACTAGTCCCTCTTGATAGGTGAGTGAGGGTTTGGTCTTTGGTAGAAGAATTAGTTCTTCGGTGGTTACACTCCCTCCTTGACACATTACATTGTTCTGCCTGTGTGTTACCAGGATCTCAGAAAATAAGTGGATCTCTTTAGCTCCCAAGAGTCCAGCACGCTGACCTTCATTGACTGTCAGTAACCAACAAAGTGACAAAAGGAGAGGAAAAAACACATTTTTAAATTGTCAAATGAAACCGGTCTCTTAAAGCACAACTTCTAGTGAGAACGCTGCATATTTTAAAAAAATACCCCGATTTAACTGAGCGTGGAAATTTTTTTTCTACAAGAACTGAGTAGACCACCCAGCCACATCATGATATTGGCACCAAATGACGGAGGACAATTCAGAATGATCTTATTGGTGGCTTGATACATTAATGGAACAATCATTCAAGGATTTTCAATGGCCCACTCAAATTGATGTCAAGAAATCACAGTGTGAACGATTAGTATGCTCGTATTTTGACATATAGCTGTCCAGATCCGCAGCTGGTGGAAATTTTTCATGCGGTAGCTCCATTGACATCACTCGAGCACTCCTGATTTACACCAGCTTAGGACCTAGCCCATGGTTTTCAATCCAGCTTGGTGCATGAAATGAGAAGTTGACAAGATGCAGGAAAAGTATTGATTAAAATCAGCAGAATGAAAATGTAAAGTTCCTTTTCACAGTTTATAGATGAAGGAATAGTGTGTGTGTGTGTGTGTGTGTGTGTGTGTGTGTGTGTGTGTGTATTTATATATTTTTTTGGTTGTGTCAGGTGCTTCTCCTACAATTTTCCGTGGATGGATGACTCATTGGAGGTGTGTCCTATTGGGGAGAAGTGCCTTTGCTGTGTCATTTATAGTTATTTCCTATAAGAGGACGCAGAGAGGTCAAGTTGTATTAAGAGCGCTTAGTTTCGTAATTAAAAACAAAGCAAGCTTGTTTCCATGGGCTGAGACTACATGAATAGCCCAAAGGGTGTAACTTACATGTATTAAAATTGTTAGTTGTAAATGTACACAATTGTAGGCACATAAAATATACTGCTACTGCTTAAGCACCTGATATAGAGCATATTAAAGACTATGGGTGACTTTTTAGACACTTTACTTGTCTTTGGATCACTTTTTGTGTTAATATTTTTAAGATTTAGTGCACTTCCCTGGTGGAAAGGGCTCTTTATAAATGAAACCTTATTATTCATGTCAATCTTATGCTTTGCCTGTTTCAGAAAGCATTTAGGAAGTCGCACAATCTTTGAGAAGTAGAGGTGATAAATGAAACTGAGGTTTTGGTAACTGTTATGTATTTATTGATGATCCCAATATAGCCATAGTTGGTAAGCATTTCCATTACACATTTCTAAGTTTTGGAATATGTAAAATTCACAGTGAGATTTTAAAAAAGTTGCTTGGGAATAAATGGTGGCAGACTTGTCAGAGGTCAATGAGTAAGTGCTATTTATGCTCCTTATTAAATCTCGGGACCCAATCTCTCTCTTTTTTTTTTTTTTTTTAAACGTTGGAGTTGTTAATATTAGACTAATACTGTGAGATTGGAGAAAAATCACTATAAATATTCTGCCCGGTTCTCTGATGTCAATCAAGATTACCTCTATCAAAGTAAGCAGCTTCAGGGGGTAGCCGAGTTAGTCTGTTACAGAAAAAAACAATAAATGGCCGGTAATCTGAAGAAGTGGGTTGTGCCCACGAAAGCTTATGATACCATCTACATGTTTCGTTAGTCTATAAAGTGCTACCAGACCATTCGTTGTTGTTTTTTCTATTAAAGTAAGAAAGGTTAAACAGAGCTGAGGGGGACATCATGCCTGTTGAGTTAACTACACATATTGTAGAAGGTCCAAAGGCTTGCCTTGAATATGGAATACATTTCTCAGTAGTACCATGTGCACATTTAAGTGCCAAATTGTTCTTCATGGTCTTTTATGGAAGGTTCAGCCATGGGTCAGGTCCAAATGTAGGGACAAAGTATGTCATCCTTATGTGTATTGAGTACTTTCTTCCTGAATAAACCCTTTCTCTCTGTGGGTGTATCTACACTACAGAAAAGATTGACCCTCCAGAGGTCGATCTTCTAGTATTTGATTTAGCAAGTCTAATGTAGACCCCTATATCAAACGCTGAGGGCAGCTCCTTCTGGCATCTGGTATTCCTCCTTCTGCGTGGAATAAGGGAAGCCAGCAGGAGCGTGTGCTCCATTGGACTCTCCCAGTGTGGATGGGGATTTAAGGTACATTGACTCCAGCTACGCAATGAATGTAGCTGGAGTTGTGTATCTTAGGTGGACCTTCCTCTTCAGTGTAGACCAGGCCTGTAGGACTATTCACTGAGTAAAGTGCTACTCACAGTGAGTAATTTGTGCTACTCACGGTGCTACTCAGTGTCAGAATTTGGCACCAATTCAGGAATGGCATTTCATTTCAGTGTTGAACCTGTTGGGGAGCATTCTGACTAAATCCAACAAAATCTCACTGTTAACTTTTTTTTCAGATGGAATATTTGTATAAGCTTATGTTGACCGTTGTTTTATACCATTGACTTCACTACCACTCTCCCTATCCCACCAGACAGCCAAAGTGGGAGAAAGAGACGTTGTGTTAAAAACAGTGCAGTCCAAACCCTAAGATGTCAGCACTGCAGGGAAACCAGTTTAACTGGTTTGAATAGAACTGTAAATGAAACTAGCCCCTCTCGCAGACCTGAAGTATGTGGCCCCATCATACTTCTATTTGAATTCAACACAACCTTGGCCATTGATTTTTATAAGGCGCAGGATTAAGCCTGTGACACTTGTCCTGATAAAATATGTTAGTAGGCTGGGATTTTGAAAGGCACCTAAATGAGGCATCCCACTTTCATGGTACCGAGTTCCTTTACACTCTGAGGTAAATCACAGCTAGAGTGTGGATTAAACACTCAGTAACCTACCTGTTCCCCTGCCTGTATTAAGTAAAGTTGCTAGAAGTGCTTGAGTTGTGGCTTAATTTGATGGGGCACTACTGAAATGAGTGATGTGGCATGGATTTCCAAGGTCTGTGGATCCGAGCAGTCACAAGCAAAAAAAAAAAAAAAAAGTATCCTCTTGCTAGCTCATGCAGTGTCAAAGCTGGTGAGCAAATTTGACAGCTGGTAATATAGTGAGATGAATAATTCTTCTTCCTTTGTTCATGGAGTTCACCCTTTCCCTGGGTACTACTCAATCCGTCCAGCCAAAGATGACTTATCTCTGGGACTTCTTACAAAAACTACTATCCAAGAGCAACCGCCATGTCTCTTTGGAACATACCAATTTGCACAAGTGTCAAAATATTTTCCATAGAATTTCCTGCAGGAAGATACCACCCCTAGACACCACTGAATTCTTTTCATTTCTGCTCTCTTCCACATTGGATAAGTTGAACACTGCGGCATATTATCCAAACACTCAGTGCACCTGGTTCGCCTTGTTTGCCAGCATTCACCAGTGTCACTCTATACTGTCTGCATAAATGGTGAGTAAATCCAAAGATGTAAGCAAGAGGCAAACCAGGCCACATGCGTTTCTCAGGAACCAAGTATAAAGTTTCCATTTAGGGCACTTTAATGTAAGTCTGTTTGCAAAGTGGAGTTCCCTCCCTGCTTGGTTATACGAAAGCAGATTTAATGGGTTCCCTAGTCCCTTATCCTGACACAGCATAAGGTTACACACCCCGGTACACATGATTTGCTAAGGAAGATAATTTTTGTGGGCACTCCTTGTTTGAACCTTTGCAAACACTTTATTGTTAGAACCAAAGATGATTACAAAGCTTCTTTAATTAAGGGCCAAATTCTGCCCTGAAGAAGAAGCTCAGGATAAGATGTTGCTTTAATAAGACCCTTTTGCATTGCTCCAAATTATGTTTAGACTAGCATGAAAGCCTTTTTCCCCTGTCAGAGTGGCAGTCATGAGAGACGAGGAAAGGTTCTCCCATGCATCAGTAGCTGATTAAGAGTTGAAATAAAGGGAGGAACAAATAGACCTATTTCCGCAGCAGAGGGGTGAGTAATGGGGGTCCCTGAAGGAATCTCCAGTGTGCGATGAATTCATAAATGACTTGCAAGAACGGTTGAACAGTGAGGTGGCAAAATTTGAAGATAATACAAATTTATTCAAGATAGTTCAGGCCAAAGCTGCCTGGGCACCAAAATGGCAGACAATTTCATATTGATAAGTGTAGAGTAATGCACATTGGAGAAAAATTAATCCCAGCTATACATTGGTTCATTCTGAAACTTGTTCTCTCTCCCCACCCCCACCCCACATTCTCCTAAATTTAATGCAATTCACAAAGCTGGTTTTGTCTTTTAGTGTCATAAACTGTTTGCCATTCTGCATCCCAAGTTTCTACAATTAAATGTACCTCCCCACCCTCCCCCGTGTGTAGCATCTCTCACTTGGATGGACAGGAGGCTCTGTTTTAATGTCGTTCAGTCCATAAGCCCAGGTTCAGATGTGGAAGGAGTTTGATCGTTCCATGATGATCAGTGCCAAACCATTACACATGAATTGTATCTAGTGGAAGATCAGGACTGGAGCAGACCAGTTGTTATAGATCAACAGGACTTAATGGAACAGCTTACACTGTGCCTACCTATCATATATCCCGCCCTAGTTAGTGCTTGAAGTCTTCCTTCCTTAAGTAGCTGCTTTTACGAATGTCTATTTAATTTCCTCATGTTGTTGAAATTGTTAGATAAGGTGGGCAATTTCTGGGTAACGTAGTCCACTGGACATTGAATATGGCATCACGTTATATTCTGGACAAGGATTTTTAGAACAAGCACTGGGTGAGCTAATTCGCCATCTGCTCTACTCTCCATGCTGAGTGAAGAATGTTTTTTGTCAGCATTCATGGAACTTTTTTTTTGTGTGAGTTTTGTGTGGTATGCTGTGTCTATCCCATGAAACTTCAGCAGTAGGAGGTTTTTTTGCTTCCCTGTGTCATGGAGTGGGGTACCACTATGCATTAGTCCCTCCTTGTTTTTTGTTGTGTTTTTTTTTTTAAATAATGACCTTTACTTTTCAGTTCTGTACCTTGTAGCTCTAGCTGGGGACCAAAATTTTTAATGAGACTCTAGGGATTTTCTAAATCTAATTTTTTGGGGGGAGATAACATCCATAATAGAGGATAGAATGCACAGCAAAATCATCTTGTAATATACAAGCTAGAAAACTCATTAATGTAGGAGCATAACATCTAATATTTTGCTGGCAATGGTTACACTTATATGGGTAAAGACAATATTTTGGCACTAAGGACTTAACAAAACCCAGCTTAATATGGCATTGATGATTAATTAGCACATGAGACAAGATTGCATTATCTAGAGAGGCCATGTAGAAAATAATTACTCTTAAAGTGTAAGCTAGAGTCAGTTGAATTAGTGATACTCAGAAGGAAAAGAAAGAAAAGCGATTGAATGTGGTTAGCTCCAGGTTTCTGGGTATCCACTTTATGGTGGGTGATTGTTTGTATCAGGACGTGTTGAATCATACAATAAAGGGAGTGGTGATTAAAATGAAACTTGCATAAAAGTGGGAAAATCTTCTGGCTTCCTGTTTGCTGTTGCTGGGAAAAAAAAAAATCTGGATTTTTTTTTTTTTTTGGAGGGTGGTTTTAGCTGTATTGGCTCCAGTACATTAAAGCAATAAGTTGGGTGAGTAACATCTTTTTCACCATTAGGAGATGAACTTACAGAGAACTCTTCTTCAGATGTGGAGAAGAGCTCTGTCTAGCCTTAAAAGATTTTCTTTTACCAACAGACATTGGTGCAGCAAAAAAATGTTACTCTCCCCAGATGGTCTGTCTGGGTTATGTTTGACATTTTGGACTTGCTTGCTCTTTTGTTTGTGATTTTTTTTTCCAAAGAGGTGTTGAAAAGTTTCAACTTTGTATACATACATATTTATTTATTGCCTAGTCAAATGCAAGAATGACCACTGCCTTCAGGAAGGGTGTAAAGAAGGAAAGCAAGGCTTGTGGTGAAGTTTACCTGCAAGTGCGGTACAGTACAGGATAGCACTTTTTATGTCCTTTTCCCTAACATAATTCTCTTGTGTTAAATTTGTGGCAATCAGGTGACATCCAAGAGAAGATTGTATAAATAGCTTTTGTCTTTGGGCTGAACAAAATAGAATGTATCCCCTTTCCTTGGAGTGGGGTCGGGTTATGATATTATGCCGGTTTGATATATGCAGACACGTGAATAAGGCAGCAGGGCTGACCTGATTAGCAAAGTCCTTGTGAAGAGCCCAAGATTCCCCATAGTAGCAGCATTCCCTTCCTTGGAGACCTGCAACTCTCCCTAGCCCCAGATGTAGAGGGAACCTTCACAGAGCAACCGGCATGGCAGGTTTCTCAGACCAGCAGGGACACTCAATGGGGATGAAAACAATTTTTTTTTCAACAGTCTGCACATGTTTGCAGTACGGCCAGAGTGGTTTTCAGTGACGAGACGACATTAGCCCCTGGACAGACATTGGAGGGCTCGAACAAGCTGCATTCTGAGGGTTGTGTGTCTGGAAGGTTGTTTTGAAGTAAGCCACTTGCTCTGTTTTGTTTTGCTGTTTATCCTGCTGGATGCGAGCCAGCGTTCAGCAGAAGGAAGCACTAGAGTAAGATAAAATGAGACGCTGACAACAATCTTCCAAGCCCTTATGATCTCATTTTCAAAGGTGCGGAGCAACAAGCATGCCAGTGGACTTAAATGCGAATCCTGAAGGGTCAGCACCAATGAACTTTTATTGTTCCAGATGCAATAAATAGGACAGAGAGGCACTTACATAAAAATACACCCTGGATACGAATGGATACTCCCCTTGCATGTGCACATGCTCCGTTGCTCACATCTGCACACACCCTTTCACTTGGTGCAAAGTGCATTTTGACGATGTTGCATGTTGTTCCTACTGGACAGGGATAAAGGGTAACTTTGTGGCTGAGACGGAGCATTTGGGGTCAGGAGAGCACGTCCCACTCCTCACTTTGCCACAGACTTCCTGTCATGAAATGGGACTGGAGCCTTAGCCCTTTAATTCCCGAAGCAAGGAATATGCAGTGAACTGAAACCATCCTGTGGGATGTGGAGCAAGTCAGCTAATGTCTCTGCACCTTAGTTTCTTCATCTCTAAAATGGGGATACTGCACTGCCTTGCCTTAACAGGCGTGTGGAACTTTTTTGGGTTGGGGGCTGCTGACCCACAGAACAATCAGTTGGGACGGACGGACGGACGGACACACACACACACACACACACACACACACACACACACACACACACACACACACACACACACACCCATGACTGAGAAGGAGAATGAGTGATGGAAGAGGGATCACTTGATTCCCTGTTTCTGTTCATTCCCTCTGGGGCATCTAGTGTTGGCCACTATCGGCAGACAGGACACCCGGGTAGTTGGGCCTTCGGTCTGACCCAGTATGGCCATTCTTACATTTTTTGATAGCTCAGGGTGCTGGTAAGAGAAAATGGAGGAAGCTTTTACTCTTCGGTTCTACTCTAACCTCAGTCTGTAGTGGCTGAAATGTACCCTAGATAGGCTATGGGACAGCCACTATCTGAGAGAGACCAGATGTATTCTGTTGGTAAGAGATGAGCTTTTGAGCTACCTAGAGTTCTTTGAGCATTCAGGTTCTGACAGACCTATGTCTGTTCTGTGAATAGACAGAGAAACTCTGGGGCATTCATTACCACAGCTTTCGCAAAGGGTGCAATATTTTCAAATGTGGTGCCTAACGTGAAGAACCCAAATTCATGAGAGACCTCAAAACAGTGCTTGATTTCCTCACTGCCACCCCAGTTCTCATTGCCTTCAGTGGAATTTGGATTCCACCTTAGTGGTCTGAAACACAGCCTGGCTGAGGTGAATGAAAGACTCCCAGGCTGTGTATTGGGTTCCACAGCGTAAGCAGACAAACATCACAGACCATGGGATGCCCCTATCCCACTTGTGTTTTGGTTTGCAGTTCGTGTACAAGTGGTAGAGTAGTTTTCATTCAAGGCCCACTTGCCTTGCAAGCGGAAAAGCAACAGCTTATTGTAGGTCTTCCCACTGTCCTGAAACAGGTCTGTGCAAGAACTATGATATGGGGATTATTGTTGCACCATGTGTGCTCTGCTTCATTAAACTAATTTATTTTGAACATGTTTATCTGTAAGGAGAGCTCGTTTTACTGGACTGCCAATGTAGCTTTTTCTCTATCTAGAAGACTGCTGTACATAGTTTGTTTGCAAGTGCTAGTGTAACCCACACAGCTAGTGTGGTTCACTGTCCCATTTAGTGGCATTTAGACTATTTACAGTGACCGAGAAGAACAAGGGAGCTCTACAGCATAAGCTGAGAGTCCGCTGGTTTTATAGCTCAAGTTGTAGCAGCTCTTGCACTAAACTCTAGAGGTCCCCGGTTCAAATCCACCCAATAGTGGTTACATTAGAACAAGCTGTAAAGGAGGATGAATAATGTTAACTGCTCATTCGCAGTGGCACGCCCCTTGCATTCAGTGGTTCCGTGAAAGGAAGAAAGATTTTTGTGATAAGACGCTGGAAAATGTGGAGTCAGTTCCTTGTTCTTTCACAGAATCTCTGGGTCACCTTGGGCAAGCCACTTAATTTCTCTGTGCCCTCGTTTCCTATCTGCAAAATGGGAATAAACATGCTTCCTTTCTCTTCTCTTTTTTTGTCTGTTTCTAGAATAGATTGTGTGAGGTGCTGTACGTGCATAGAAAGACAATACCCTGCCCCCTGAGAATATACAGTCGGGCACTGGTCACGTCTTAGGGGCTTCTAGACACTGCTGCTATCAAATCATAATAATGCTCAATGGTTACAGTGTTAGTTAATTGGAATGAGGAAAAGACTGATTTTGTTTTTGTTTTTGAATATTTTCAGCAAATTCAGTAAAGCTAGAAATGCAAAGCGATGAGGAGTCTGACAGGAAACCCCTGAACTGCGAAGATGAGATCAGGGGTCATGATGAAGGAAGCAGCTTGGAAGAACCCCTCACTGAGAACCACGAGATGGCGGACAGCAGAAAGATCCAGGAGCTGTCAGGCGAGGGAGGAATCCGGCTTCCGAATGGTAAACTGAAATGTGACGTCTGTGGCATGGTTTGCATTGGGCCCAATGTGCTTATGGTACATAAAAGGAGCCACACTGGTAAGCAGCTGAAAGAAAAACGGGTGACTGCCTGTGGCATCTGATGTTGATATTACCTGACAACTATTCTCTTCCCTTTCTACTCACGGGTGACACTAGAGACGGTGGGGAGTGGAGGGGAATGGGATAGATTTTGCTTTTTCAAAATATCTGGTGGCGCTCTATTGTGGCCATGTCAAAAGCTTCCAGGGCATTGCATGCCGGCTTTCCATACTGAGGATTACCACAGGAAAGAAGCCTGTAAATAAGACTCATTCTTGCCTGACAGTAATATGGTGAAAACTCAGCACAAGCAGGATTGACAGGCAAGGTTCCCTCTATGTTTTTCCACCCTTAGGGCATGTTAAATTTTGTTATGTGCACTGAGGAATGTGCATATGTGCACCATAGAAACGCATGCTGTCCCCTGTGGGCAGCTGTGGGCTCTCTGCTAATCAACTGGGTGGCACCTGAATTTCTGATGGGTGGCATCCCAAGCACACAGCTTACCAATCTTTTCCCAGCCTTTAATTGTGTGTGTGAGATCTCAGATGGGGGATTTTTCCTCCCCCAGAGCTAAGTGGCTAAACTTACTAGGTTTAAGGCATCATGATGGAACAAGTGTATGTATTTGAGGAAAGCTGATTGGGACCCCAGTTCAAGAAAGCACTTAAAGCATGTGCTCAACTATCCTGGGACTTAAGCACATGCTTAAAGTTAAGCACATACTATCAATTAATTGATGACAAAGAGATTAATCGAACTTTTGCACAGAGCAATAATAGGCATATTGTAAGTAAGGGTGTGATTCTGTCCCAATGCCAGGGGTCTATGACTTCTCTCTTTGCTCTTGGGGTAGGACTGGCACAGCTATCAGCCATCCCTCTGCAGCTGGAGCAGCAGTGGTCAGGGACAGGTTGCTGTGACTTGTCCTAAAAATACCTGTGATAGACTCTTTAACTTAGAATTAAGGTTATGTTCTTTACAGAAGTTGTATTGATTAAAAATTAACATCTCTGTATCATGCCAAGCACTGAAATATTGGCAGAGGAAAAGCACTACAATGGAACCTCTCTAGTACAGAACTCTCTAGTCCGGAAACATCTGTTGTCCAGAAAGATTTCAGTGAGCTGGATGTCCACTTTTCATGGGTGTGGACAAGTTTCCAGTGGCCCCGTAAAGTTTGTTGACAGCTGCCAGTCCTAGCTCTCATGTTCTGTGCTGTTGTTTAGCTCTAATTTAGCCCCAAATGCCCACTAACAGCCCAGGAAGCTGTGGAAGTCTTGATAATGCTCCTAGGCCATATCGACCTCCTGTGGCCCAGAAAATTCTCTCGTTTGGAACCGAGGGTGCCAGACTAGAGGGCTACGTCTACACTGGCCCCTTTTCCGGAAGGGGCATGTAAATTTCACCAGTCGTCGTAGGGAAATCCGCGGGGGATTTAAATATCCCCTGTGGCATTTAAATAAAAATGTCCGCCGCTTTTTTCCGGCTTTTAAAAAAGCCGGAAAAGAGCATCTACACTGGCCCCGATCCTCCGGAAAAAGTGCCCTTTTCCGGAGGCTCTTTGAAGTAGGAATAAGGGCACTTTGAAGTAGGAAAAAGGGCACTTTTTCCGGAGGATCGGGGCCAGTGTAGATGCTCTTTTCCGGCTTTTTTAAAAGCCGGAAAAAAGCGGCGGACATTTTTATTTAAATGCCGCGGGGGATATTTAAATCCCCCGCAGATTTCCCTACGACGACTGGTGAAATTTAAATGCCCCTTCCGGAAAAGGGGCCAGTGTAGACGTAGCCGAGAGGTTCAACCTATAGTTAGAGAACTGAAATCTTGATTGACAGTTTGACATTCCACTACCATAATGGTCATCAGCAACCCAGTAGAGAGCCACTTCTTATTTAAGCACCTCCACAGCTGGGTGATTTGGTTGCCAAACCCTTTGGTCACCTGCATTTAAACCCCCACCTTTGCCTTCTACTGTGCAGAGCAGCGTCACTGTCGGGGGGCTGTGGAGCCTAGGGTTGCGTAACACAGCTGTTTTTGTAAAGCCCTGAACGCTTCCTGGCTGCATTCCAGCTCTTTGCCCCTGAGCAGAGAGGCTGAGAGGTGCTGTCCGTGCAGATGATTTTGAGCCTCTAGAAACGACTGTTCCTGTTGCTGTGTCGCTGGCACTCCAGCTGGCCTGTTGGCTTATTTTGAGATGTTGCTGCTTCACTGTGCACAATGGCCTTTCCGTAGACGGGAGGGTTTGCTTGGGTGTCCACATCCTGGTCTTTACTGGCAAGAAGCAAATGGTTAAAAATATGACCAGATGGCTAGTGGTCCAGCCACGGGCTGCTGCTTCATTGGCAGACACAAATGGGCTAGACCGAGCGCTCTCCTTGCCTGCGTGGGGCTACACAGCTCACGGGGGCATGCTGGGAAGGAATAATGCTCCAAAGGCACCTCCCCTTTTCCACTGGTGAGGGCAGAGCAGTCAGTATGCAGCCCCTTCCATGGTGCAGTTTGGTCCCCCATCCTGCTGCCTCCAGCCAGCTCAGCTAGACCCTGATACCAAACAGCTTACAGTTGTCCTCCTGCTTGGCCTACTGCTAAGGCAAAGCTATGAGTCACCCGGGGGAAAAGGGGTTGCAAGATAGCCCCTTTCTAGAGCAGCCCATGTAAAGGAATAACAGGAGAGCAGCCTCCTCCTTTCTTACTGGACATTCTGCCCGACACCAGCCATTGCAGATGGACAGAGATGGAGGAGAGAAGTAATCTGTGACAAGCATAGAAGGAGTGTAGATTTTTGCTCCCCACTCTGGGGAACCAGGAATGCTCAGTTCGGTGCCTGGTTTGTTCCTGTGACCATAGTTTCATGATGCCTCCGATTCAGGGGCGTGTGGTAACCCTGCAATGGAGCCCCTAATGCGGCTGAGGGAGGCAACAGCCCTATGGAATTTCTGCACTTTTTAAGGCCTGGATTGTCCAGGGAAAGGGCATAAGGGATGGGATGTGATGCATGGAGCAATTTCACCTGTGCAGCAGCCTCCCAGCTCAACTCCTAGCACCCCCAAGCTAATTTATTTTCCTCCTCCTTTCTTTTTTTTTTTTTTTTTTGTTTAAGCAAAACTTTCATGCTCCATGCTATTAGGGATGTAATAGTGTAGCAAAAGCTTATAGGTAGGGTTGCCAGATGTCTGGTTTTGAACTGGACAGTCCAGTATTTGAGCTTTGTGTTCAGGAAACAAATTGAGAAAATATAAATGAGAAAGTAGAAATGTCTGGTATTTTCTAAATAAGATGTAATGTAGATTGTGATGTAACGTCAAGTGTCTGGTACTTTTGTTGAAACCATCTGGCAGCCCTACTTGTAGGTTAATACTATAGACTACATGCATTCCCCCCCCCCCACACACACACGCATATTTACCAGTAAATATTTTAGCAGGCTGGCCAGCAGTTCGGCTCGGTCCTGGCTTGAAACAGGTCTGGGATCTACCCCCTCTGTGGCTCTGCATTTAAAGTGTATTAGGAGCCAGGTGGGCAGGCAGCCCAGCTCAGTTCTGGCTCGTACTCGGTCCGGAAGCTCAGACCCCTTGTGACGGGGTACAGAGACCCCGCACCAGGGAACCTGCGCCCTCTCAGAGGGGCTGCGGGACGGGTACCGGCCGTGTGCCGGCTGCTCCCGAGCCGCCGCTCAGCTGAGTGGCGCTGCGGCTCAGCTGGAGGAGCGCCACGGAACAGCTGAGCCCGCCCCGGCCCCGCCGGTGAGATGGGGAGGCGTGACACGTTTAGGGGCACGACCCCGTCAGCCTGACCGAGACTGGTGCGCAGTCTCAGTCCTTAGGGCCCTGGGCTGGGGCCCGAGAGTGAGGGAGGGCCCGGGCCCCCCTTCCTTCCCCCGCCCGAGGAGAAAGGAAATACAGCAAAAACCCCAACGTGAAGGGCAAGACCACCCATTTGAAGAAAAGCTGTCCGGCCCCCGGACCAGACTGGGGGGTGCCCGGTCACACCCCTATTTGACAGGGACTGCTGCCACCCCACTGCCTCTGTATCAGAGGTAGCAGCGCAGGGTGACAGGCAGCTGGTCCGCGAGGGGAACTGCTTTTTAAACTGGCTCCCTTTGAAGACCAGGTTCCACCTGGCACCCTGTGCTGCTGCCTCTGATATAGGCAGGGGGCTCCTCCGGAGTGAGGCTGGAGCACGCTGGCTGCGAGCCCCAGCCCCAGGGACTATAGACTAGCTGACTAACAGATAAGAATGCTTGAGATTATTCGACTATTCAGTTAACCGATACTTAACATCCCTATTGCACACAGGGGCAGGCTTGTAGCAGATTCTTTGAGGGTTTTGTGTTACTGCAGTAGTTAGATAATCAGGTAATACTGTCATTGGATACTCCAGGCATTCGTGTTTGGTGGAATCGAGGGGTGAGGAGAGTAGGGACAAGACTTAATTTGTCTACAGAAATAACAAGGAATTCTATTGTTTTAAATATGAAATTGTAATGCCTCTAGGCTTGTCCATTTACAGGGATGAACAACAACCAAAAAACCCTCCTATCTTTCCTCTTTCAGTAGAGCTGATACCATATGGTGTACATTGATGCTCTTCCGTAGCCATGCTGCAGTCTCAGTGAGGTTTGTGAGTCCCTTACACACACTGAATAGTATCTTAAATCCATCACCATGATACTTTGGCTTTGTCTGCACTAAATGGAAGATGGCTGCTGCTGCCACGATTGATCTTACAGAGTTCAATGTAGCGAGTCTAGTTAAGACTTGCTAAATCAAACTCTGAGGGTGCCCTGTTGGCATCTTTACTCCTGCTTATGTAATTGGAGTTGCGTACCTTAAGCCAAGCTTCCAGGTCTAGTATAGGCCTGGCTTTAGCACTTATCTAGCACGTTTCATCAATAGATCTCCAAGTGCTTTTCACAGGAGATCAGTATCATTATCCCCATATACAGTTGGGTAAACCAAGGTGTGGAGTGGTGAAGTGACTTGCCAAGTGACCCAGCTGGCCAGTGGCAGAGCTAGAAATAGAACCCAGTTTCCTGAGTCCCAGTCCAGTGTTCTATCCACTAGGCCATACTGCCTCCTTTCAGTGCAATTTCACATATTGCAAGATACTGCTATTCAGCGTGGATGAGGGTATCTCAGTCTAGCCCACCTTTGTTAATCCACTTTTCACATTGGCGAAATACTGCATTTTCTGCTGATCTCTTCAGGAAACTCTCAAGCATTTGGTTTCACCCCATCTGCGTGTTAGTACCCCAATGTATATTTGATGTACCAGGGAAGAAATTTTCCAAAGCCTACTGTCACATTCACAGCTTTGCAGATGCACACACAGAACTGTGACCAACTAAAAGGATTGTTTAACATTTTCTTCTACACAGGGACAAGGCTGTTTTAGCACAATCGATTTGGGGCCGGGGGAACCAGTTGTGCTATTCAGTATTCAAGACATTCATGTTTAATTTGGTTACCTCACAAATTTAAATAGATGGCCTTATTATCTGGTTAGCGTTAACATCACTAGACTGTGAAATATTTTCATAGAAAGGCTTAATTTGATTTAATGCCTAGACTACTTGCGTCTATTGCCTCTTTCACCATGATATTCTTTGGCATTGGCTAAATGGAACAAAAGTTCTAGGGCTAGATTTTTCAAAAGAATTTGGCATCTTCTATTTAGGCACCTTAAAAAATGGGCAGATTTTAAGAATTGCTCAGTTCCCATTTACTGCATAAATGAAAGAGGCTGGTTTTCTAAAATTATTCTGTCCCCCGCAGCTCTTATTGATAACAGTGAGAATTGGTAAGTTTTGTTTTGCTTTTAATTTGCTTTTTCATTTTAAGAATTAATCAGGTGCTGAGTTCTTTTAAAAATCTGGCCAAAAATGTACTTAAAGGTACTTTTGAATTTTTTTTCCTATACTTTAATTAAAACAACCCAAAACAACTTTATGTGGAGGATGAAAAGTAATATTATCATTAATGCTATTTGAGCCCAGGAATGACTAAGAAATAACAAATAAAATCCCTCCTCCAGAGGTGGAATTATCCAAGATAAAGTCAAGTAAATCCCTTAATTTCTTTATTCCTGCATTTGTTTTGTAGTTAACCACTGTTGTAAAATGCTGATTAGCCTCACTTCTTAACTAGCTAATGGTCTAGATGTTTATTTCTTGCATTATATTCCAAGAAAATGAGAGGGACTTAAAACAACATATTTGGAAATGGAATCTGTTCTCCCCCTATCGATCCAAACAGGGCCAGCCACCAACATTTTGGCACCTGAGGCAGGGAGCTCAAATGATGCCCCCTCGCTTGGGCCCAAACTTTGGAAGGTCTCAATTCTGCCTTCTTTCCTGTTCTACTACTCTCAAGGAACTCCACCATCTCTGTGCATCTAGAGCAGAGGGAATACATATGCACCAGCACAGACACAATTTTCTACACTCTGGGTCCTAGTGGCACTCATCTCCCCCACCAACACATACACAGTCTGGCACCTGAGGCGGCAGCCTCAGTTCGCCTCATGGTAAGGCCAGCCCTGGATCCAAATAACAACTGATGGTTCTGTTTTTGCTATTGTTAGGGTAGCAATAACGCTACCATTTCGTCTGTGCTCCCAGAGCAGTTGAGGCAACTAGTGCACCCTAGGCAATGGTTTTTCCTGTATTTTAATTAAAACATCCCGAAGTAACTTTGTGGAGGATCAAAATGAATATTATTGTTAATGCTAAATTAACAGTTTTTTCAAACCTCCTGGGCAGAGTCTGAGGAGGCAAAGAGGGCTGTTCTTTAAGTCTCCCTCTTTCAGTGCCTAACGCATTCATTGAGCAGCAGAGCTGTCGGCAAAACACAGTTGTCAAAATCGGAATCCTTTCATTTCTACGGGCGAGACTTTGATGCCTTGAGTCAGTTTGATCTTGAGTCTTATTTAAACCAGGGCTGCTTTCTACCATCCCTACTAGGGAAAAGGAGTCTTAAAGGCAGGTGTGAAATAATGCCATGAACGTTCACTTCAGTTAATTTTAATTAATTTAATTAATTATCATGCACCACTGTAGCATTGTAAAAAGGGCCTTTGTGCAAATGAGAACGGAGTCCATTTCTGTCATTTGCAAACAGTCCTGTTGATTACAGTGAGACAGCTTACAAAGAGAAGTGCTTCTCATTGTTGACAGGAGTTAGGATCTAGCCCTAAATTGGGCTCCATATATACAGGTATAGGTTGAACTTCTCTAATTTGGCACTCTCCATTCCAGCAACCTCCATGGTCCAGCATGATTTTAGTTACCCAGATGTCCACTTTTCATGCATGTGGCCAAGTTTCCTGCAGTCCCATAAAGTTTGTTTACAGCCATCCATCCTGGCTCTGTGTCTGTGCTGTTATTTAGCTGTAGTTTACCCGTAAATGTTCTCTAACAGCCTAATAAGCAGTGGAAGTGTTGGTAATGCTGCTAGACAATATTGACCTCCCACAGTCTGGAAAGTTATCCAGTTTGGAACTGGTCAGGTCCCAAGGGTGCCGGACTAGAGAAGTACAACTGGTGTAATGTGTTTGGAAAGCTATACAACAGGCATTGGGTACTACAATGTCTCTGCTTCACCCATTTTAAAATCTCCAGAATGTAAGAAGCTTTTTTAAAAAGCAAGTGGCTGTTCTGTGCAGGATGCAGTTTTTATTGAATTTGGAGGAAACTTATTTTACCTGCTAGTGTCCTACCATCTTACTGAGGGCTACTCCATATTATCTTCAATACTTTGAAAGCCAGTAGGCCTGGAGTCTCCCTAAGAGTGGCTGATAAGGTTTGGATACACCCTGGGCCCTCAGTTACTGAGAGTAACACAGTTGTAATTAACAGTGGGATGAAATGCAGCAGAGGCTAACTCATACTGAAACTTCTGTACACCACTTCCGTGCTGAGACGATTAGGGAGAATGACTGACTGTGTACGTGGAAGCAGTCCTGTTAAGCAGAAAAGGAGCTGGCGTTGCTTCTTGAGAACATTTCAACTATTTTTTATGGTGTAAAATGCAGAAAACATTCATAGGAAATTGATCAGCACATCACCCTGGTTTCAGAATGTTACTTGAGATGATCAGCAGTATTAATTTGTGCTATTGTAAAATCTGTAGCCAATGGGCTGTATATCGGGGTGGCCAAATTTCCTGACCCTCGAAGCTGCATATGATGATCTTCAGGCATTTGAGAACCAGGGTGCACCTGCCAGAGCTTGGGGCCCAGCTCCTGGGGGAGGCCTGTGCCCCAGGAGATGAGCCCTCCCTCCCTGCTGGGTGGAGCCAGAGGTGAGGAGTGAAGCGAGCTGGGTGGAGTCACATCCCACCCAGCTGTTTATCCTTGCCTATCCATCTGAGAACTGCGGGGGGGAGGAAGGGTGGCGCTGAGGATAAGAGAAGGAGCATGCCTTGGGAGACACTAGAGCTGTGTGGGGGGTGACCCTTTTAAATGGTGCCCCCCTCACTTTCAGAAGGCACCCGTGATCACTGGCAGAAGCTCTTAACCCCACCACTCTGCTGCAGGGCACAAGCCCCCAAGCTGCCCCACATAATCTGTCAGGCAAAGAATGGGGTTGGGGCAGGCTCCGTGAGCTCCATTTTAACCATACAAGTGCCATATGTAGCTCACAAGGTGCGATCCAGGTCTCCTTTCTCTAGATAATCCAGTTACAATTCCTTATGAAGAGCCAAGCCCCATCAAATCCACTTGGCCCAAATTCCCAGAGCCCAATTCACCTTGTATCTTGTGCAGTCAACGTGGGTGTGGAACTGTAGCCGATCAAGAATGGTAACATTTTATATTCTCTTTTTCTCGTTTTAGTGACTGTGTATGTTCCAGGTCAACCAACTAGGGCCGCAAGCTTCAGTGGACACTTGGCTTCTACAAGGCGTTAAATGTTTAGCCATGTGACTGTTGGCTTGAGTTTTGCCTTTGTAAAAGCCAAAGAATTGTTGAGGTTTAGTTGGACTAATCCTCAAGCAGAGGGACTTCAGAAGAAAAAATGATCTGTAACCGTTATCTGGTCTATTTTCTTTGTGCCAAGGTGTTGAAATTAACATACAGTACAGTTAATCCAAGAGCATATAGACATTGCAGTTTACTCTTCTAGGGAACCACACACTTAAAAAACTGGGATTGCTGGTTTGTGTTCTTGGGGGGGAGTGTCTGTCCAAAGTGTGAAAAATCTGCATTTTTTTTTAAAGAAAAATATCATCTAGTGATTCGGGAGGGAGTTCTATTATTTTATTTGGCAGGAGGGCAGGGGAAAGTCTTTAAAATGTTTTGAACTTCTACCATGACACATTTACAAACTATAATGTGTATTCAGCAGGGTTTTTTGGTACTAGACATCTAATTTTGTTACACTTCATATTAATGTTCTATTTATAAATCATTTATAAAGGGTTACTGTATGATGAAGTGAGGTTTTATTAAACAGTTAGAGTCCAAAAGGTGAATAGATTGTGTATAACAATCTGTATTGCCTTCTAGTGACCTGCTTGTAACCAGCAATAATATATACCACTCTTGTCTGTAACATGTTTATTACTCCTTTATTAATCCTTCATAAACCATTTGTAAATAGAACCTTAGACTTCTCAATTGTGGGTGTTCAACACACAATTTCAAACTTGTTGGGAGAAAAGTAACACCAGATCGAGTCCATAAAATACTTTTTGAAAGTTCAAAACAAATATTTCCAATTATTACCATCAGCATCATGGTTAGTTGATTGGAAAAAAAGAATTTTTGGCCCAACTTTTTAATAACATTGTCATGCTCTCAAGTAAATTATATTTCTTAATTTTGTATCCAGCACACGTGATAGAATTTACAGTAGACACAAGAAATAGTGTGATGACCACATAGCATGCATTTTATGTAACAAGGGAGTATTTAATCTTACAAAAACAATTAATGAAGACTTTGGAGGGATGAGACTGATGATTGGTTGATGGCATCTGCAACAGGACTGTAATGTAAATATGGCTTAATCTAATTAACAACAATGAAATGGAACCACACATGGCAAAATTGGAAAAGTGGTTGCCTGACGGTATGGAATCTTTCCATTAATTAGTCAACATTATGGAATGGCTAGAACTGAAAACTGAGCCCAGGAGTGGACAGAAGAAGCTGATGTGTGGCGTGGGCTACGTCTAGACTGCAAGCCTCTTTTGAAAGAGAGCATCTATACTGCAACCACTTCTCACCCACTTTTTCAAAAGAGAGCACCCAGGCAGTCTGGATGCTCTCTTTCGAAAAAGTCCTGTTTGCATTCAATAACACCTTTTTTCGGAAAAAAAAGTGTTATTCCTCGTAAAATGAGGTTTACCGCAGTCAAAAAAAAGCTGTGTTCTTTCAATTTAATGTCAAAAGAACACAGTGGCAGTCTAGATGCAGGGGTGGTTTTTTGAAAAAAGGCCACTTTAAAAAACAAAAAACAAAAACCCTGTAGTCTAGACACACCTGACTGAACATAGCTGAATTCCTTCTCTCTCTTTTAGCATTCAGAAATGAAAGGCCAGATTTCTGCCCTAGATCTCTTTGGCAATGAGGTTACCTCACAGATCATTGCATCAAAAGGGGGCAAAACCGTACAAGTAAGATACTAGAATACTGGACAATTGATTACAGAATGCAGTCAATTAAAAAGAAAGATGATGTTCTTCTTCAGCCAGCTTATTATCAAACCATATATGCGTTTATCACATTGGGATTGGTGTGCCCAAAACCGTACAATAGGAGATGTGCTTAAAAAATAAACAGTTTTACTTGGATGCTGAAAGTTAGGAATATCTTTTAACTTTCTTTTTGAATCAGGTATTCCAGTGTTGAAGATTCTGAGTCAGTAAAAGCATATGGTTGACAATTAAGTACACACTTCAATTCCATTGACTTCCTTCATAACGAAGAGGGCTTCAGCATATGATTAATGTCAAGCACATGCTGAAGAGCCATGTTGAATTGCGAGAGACTCAGTGTGTTACAAAGTGTATTGCATAGTGTATATTTTTGTATTTCATTTCACAAAAAATGTTGTCTTTTTTTCAGATTTTCTACATTAATTTTATTTATTATTTAATGAAACCTGTGTTGTAGGTTGGGAAGAGAATCAAAACCTCCCAGATTAAATCAAATCTTTAATATCAACACAAATGGTTTTACTGAAGGGTTAGTAATTTCTTCTTTAAAACAAAACTCTTGTATTGATGATAACTTTTAAATAAATGGTCTTTCAAGCCAAACCTGTTTACTTCTCATTTTTCTAGGGTGCAGCTTTTTTTCACTGTGTTTGCTACTTACTAAATCTATTGGAGCCTGATTCTCATTTACACTAAAGATGCTTTACATCACGTCAGCAGTGCAAAGAGCCTCAAAGGATACGATTAATTTTTTTTTTTAATTTGAGGCCATGATATTTATCCAAAGTAAATATTTGACTGTTCTAAAACCCCTCTGAGGATGAGGCCTATTAAAATATTTGTAAACCATAAAGAGAGCTTAAATTTTCCATCGTGATGAGTGTTTTCGGTTGCCCAGCTTAGAACACCTTTTTCAGAGGGTGAATGTTCAGCCCTGTGTGAAAATCCGACCTCATAAAGCATCTCAGGTTGGGTGCCCAAAAGTGAGGCACCAAAAATATTGAAAATGTTGCTCATGGTCATTATGAAGAGAGCAAGTTCTTAGCATCAGAGAGTCCCATATTACAAAGACATTCAACACAGGGTTTGCAGGGGATTTACATTGGGCGATGGAGTGGGCATAGATACGGCTGCACTAGACTGTGTTACAAGCGATAGATATTGTATGTGTTCTGTGTTTGATGGTTTCTTGATGATTCTCTCCACTGTAGGTGAGCGCCCCTTCCATTGTAACCAGTGCGGCGCTTCTTTTACGCAGAAGGGGAATCTGCTGAGGCACATCAAGTTGCACTCTGGGGAAAAACCGTTCAAATGTCCCTTCTGCAGCTATGCCTGCCGGAGAAGGGACGCCCTCACAGGACACCTCAGGACACACTCTGGTGAGCCTTCAATGTCTCCTCTTCCCTGTTGTTTTCTTCCTTAGCACTGTTAACCCCAAGTAGGTTATGAAATTGCAACCATGTTTCCTGATGAATTAGTTCTGGGCTGCTAGACGCATCCGAGTCCTAAACTCTGGGAACCCAAAATCCAAATCAGAATTGGGCAAATCAGACCTACCCCTTATGCAAATGAGATGGATGCTAAATTTCCCTTTGTGCATCTCGACGGGTGCATCCTGCCTTTTGGCACTAGACTGTGTCGACACCTTGAGCGCTGAGCATCTGTAAAATCCCAAAGGTTGGTCAGAACAAAGTAGTTCATCTAAAAATGTATTTTACTATTTGCGTCACATTCCGTTGGCTCCTAGTAATTTCCGTTGATTGGTAAGGTTTATAGACACTAATTACTGGTAGGGTTCAGGCATGCCTTTAAGCCATAATGCCTCCTAGATCATAGGAAAGATGTGGCAAGTGCACTCCTATTGAAGAGAATTCATCGTGTGCTCCTTAATTGCTGAATGAACACAGATAGATAATTGGACGATATGACAATTGTTCTTACCTTTGTAGCATTGCACTTGTTTAAAGTGTTGATTCTTGGTACACACAAGAAAATATTTATGAAGTCTCGTGCGGTGAATTTCTCACATTCTTCTGACCATAACCGCTTGAAATATGGCAAGAAGACAAAAAATATGATTTTTTTTTTAAGAAATAACAGAAATAACCTACCTTATAAAAACACACGCAGTGTGGTTTCAGGTGATTTTCATAAAAGGCCTTTAGATATTGTTACCTAGAGATGAGTTGGTTCATGTTTCCTGTGTGAAAATATCAGGTGCATAGTGCCCTTTTCTCACGAGGCTGAAATATTGCTTGCTCCGCAGAGAGATTTTTCAGAAGCTCCCTTGTCACTTAGACGTATGAGTCCCATTGGAAGCCTCTGGATGTTGCACTCCTCAATGATTTGCTTGCCAGTTCTGCCTTTTTAGTTTTGAACCTCCGCTTCATTTTGAAGGAGTGTCATCTATGTAAGAGAGGTTTTGTGTTTGTTTGTTTACTGACTCCCCTCACTACACCAGATGGGCACCAAGAACAGCCACACTGAGCCAGACCAAATGTTGTCTAGTCCGATATCCTGTCTTCCAACAATGGCCAATATCAGGTGTTCCCGAGAGAATGAACAGAACGGGGAATCATCACATCACCCCTCCACGGTCCCCATTCTCAGCTTCTGAAAAATGATATTTTAATAGACTGATCACAAGAGTCTAGTTAAAGACTCTAGAAGATCTAACAGAAGTCTGGTAGACTAGAATCTTTGCCTCTTCTCTCTTCCTTAGTCATAAAACTAGATACATCAGAGATGAAACCTAAAGATAAGAGAATTAAGACAATGGTGAATATGGTCGACAGTGAAAGCCCTACACACTGATCTAGATTAGGTGGGGTTGGTTTGAATCCACATTGCTCCACTTGAATTGAGAGAGCTATGTTGATTTGCACCACTGAAGATCTGGTCCATTATTTCAACGTGTGAAGTTCTTTTTCCCTTAAAATGAATTTTAACAATTAAAAGGACACTATCAAATTAAACATCGCGTTTTTCTCTGAAATATTATTTACGTGTTGCTCGTTGAAAGAAGCACCAACACGTGCTGTAGGAGAGAGAGTTTAATTTTTTTTAAACACCCAGTTTTTCAGTTGAATGTGTGTTTTTTGGCGGCGCTTAGTGTTTTATGACACCACTTAGTCAGTTTCATTGTTTCCCCTGTGTAGTCTTAGTCAGTTTTCCCCTCTTCCGTGTGTGGGTCTTTCACACAACAAGAGAGGAAAGGAACACATTTTAAAAAATAGGAAAATGTGATTGTAAACTGATAGAAATTAGCATGTCAGAGGCAGCTAATGTACCTAGAACTTCTTTTAATTTTTTTAAAACACTGAATAGCTTTTGAATTCATGTCTTTTATTGGATCCACATCTGTTGGTGAAAAAGATGTATTTACAAGTTGTATACAGCTCTTCTTTGGGTCCTGGAAAGCTACTGCGAGCATCAGATCTAAATGCATTTAGCTGTGATGCTTGTCTGTTTCTTGCCAAGAGACTTTGGTCCAATAAAAGAGATTAGAAAGACAAAATAAGTAAAGTAATGTCCTGGGACTGATACAACTATACCTACACGGATTTTGAGTTGACAATCCCCCCTCCCCCGACATTTTTTTGGTATTTCTATTTTCTTTGTACTTAGTTTCTTCATTCATGGATCTCAAAATCTATATTGTACCACTTTTATTCACTAGTGCTATACAATGCAATTAGCCCTAAAATGAAGGTACTACTCAATGCACTGGTACCACTAAATATGTGTAGTACTGTCATAAACTAGCCTTAGGTACTGAAGGGTTTGATCCTACAAGTATTTACTCCTGTGTTTGTTTATTTTTTTTACTGATATTTGCAGTTCTAGTGAGCCACCGTGTATTGATTTTTCTCCGATCTGTAGGGCCTTTGGTTTTGGGAAGGTTTTGATATAGTACGTGATCATGTGATGAGCAACTTTATCATAAGGCATATGCGTAAGTGGACTGAATTAAGGTTACACAGCCTTTTTACTACCATTTTCCTAACATCTGAGTGCCTTGACTTTGGAGCCTCAATAATCTTTTTTAATGTAGGCTTTTTTTTGTGTTTCAGCTGTAGCAAAAAAGTCTATGTTAAAAAGAACATTTTATATATATTCTTTGTAATATATATATAGCACAAAAATTACTGCTGTACATTTCAAGTATGCTTCCAAGGTATTTTTTTTCCAGGTTTTAAAATATTTTTTATTGTGGGCATTTGTAAAAAATGTTTGTTTTTTTTCCCCTCCCCTATTGTGCTTGAATGCTGGCTTGTTGTTTATAGAGCTGTTCAATAGCACTGAACTAATGGGATCCTTTTCATTGGAGAGAGGAAGCCAGTGAAGCATTTATTAGAAAAAGAGGAGCACAGGAAAAAAAATTGCCTGATCTGTGCAAAATACATAGAGTGTCTAAGAAATTGGGGGATCACTAGCCATGAAAATATCCATTTACAGAAGGGCAGGTTTCTTACTTTGCTTTACGCATCTTGACTTGCAAGTCTCATTTTTTTAGGGGCTTCATTGCAAACCCCTTACTCAGTTGATTAATATTCTCCATGCTGGTAATTTTTCTGAAACCAATAGGTCTATGTCCATGAGTTAGCATTCTTCAGGGAGGAGCAAGGGTTTGCCTGTTCCAAACCTTCATAACGCCTCAGTCTGCAGGAATTGGCATGCGTTTTCAGTGGAGTGGAGTCAGTCAAACTTTGATTAGGGGCATGTGTGGCCTGGGAGCTAGGAAGAATCCTAACCCTGTTTGAGGGAATGACTCAGTCTGAGTTTGGAAACATCACCTCACTTGCTCCTGTCTCAGTCAGTGCAGCTGGAATAGTGGAAGAACAAGCACGGCACTGAAAACCAGATCAGCTAGAAGTTAGGCATCTAACAAGAGTGGGCGGATGAAGGCTTGTGGCCTGCAGTGTGCAGAGGGTCTGATTTAGATGAACATGAAGGTCCCTTCCAACCTTAAAGTCCAAGTCTGTGGTGCTATTGTCACGGTGGGAGCTTTGCTTTAAGCTGGACTTGCAGGCATTGAGTACATGCTGGACAGAAGAGAAGTTACAGAGGAGCTGAGAGCTAATCCTATGGAAAAGAAACGGAATATCCGATAGACATGCAAGGGCTGGTTTGTAAAGCCCAGCTCCCCCAAGTTAAAAACCACATCTTCCTCTCATTTCTTTTAGTGGACGTTAGCTGCCTATGTACTGCTGAGCTGCTTCCACAACCAGCTACCAACACTGACTTGATAACCTATGGAGAGGTTGTTTTGTTGAGCTACTGCGCGTCGCCGTAATTACTGAGTGCTGCTTCTGTAGAATGAGGCAGTCTCTCTTTTTCTCTGCCTTTTTTATTTGTGTAGTTTCAGTTAAAGTCAGTGGAGTTAATCTCTTATTCTTAATGAAATTGTTTTATTTGGTTGTCGGTCTTTAGATTCTTGAATGTTATTCATTCATACACAGCAATGTATAGTAACCTACATTGGGATGTAGCCACAGTAATCTTCTTCAGTCAGTCCTTCGCTGTGCTGTGGAGTTAGTAAAACTTCAGGTTTCTGGTCTGCCTGGTTCCTCGTTTTAAATGTGAATTGAAAAGGTTCAAGGATTGAAAAAAAAGAGGTGGTAATTCGATCAAAGGTCCTCCATACGGTAGGCATCCCAAGGTGAATTCACCTCTGTGCACAGCTCCAAAACCAAGCTCGTCCTTCGCTTATGTCCCATGAGACTCAATTTTGAAGGTTTAAATGATGCATAAACCTCTGTGTAAGGAGTGATTTCACCCTCAGAGGACTTTTCTAGATAGCTGCTGCACTGCCAACACTTACCATGTAGAGCAAGCAGCAATTATTCACTGAGGTATAGGTCCCAAATATTGGTCATTTCTAGATTCCCAATGGCGAATTAGGCTCCTAACTCCCTTTGATTTTCAGTGGAAATTAGGAGCCTAAATAAATCTGAGAATCGGGGTCTTTGAGCCTTTTCTCTTAAGTGACTGTATGGGCCGGGATGCTGTCCCCACCCAAAGTGGTACAAGATGGAGCCTTCACCCACCCAGCCCCCCAAAAAGATCATCCCAGTTTTATTGTATAACTTGTTCTGAAGGAAATACAGTTCGTCCCCAAACGATCAGTCTGTTTTATTTGGCGAATCGTGTTGTGTGTGTTTTTTTTTTTTTTTTTTTTTTTTTTTTTAAAAGCAAAACCTTCTGCAGCTTTCAGGGAATCTTGAAGAAGTTATGAAACAATCGCCAGCTGTTAAACCCAGAAGATCTGTTGCTGACAGATAAGACAGACAAATAGGAGAAGTGCTTTGGCAGCGAGAGCTGTGGACAGGGCTTACCAAACTCTCGCTTTCCGATAGAGATGAGGGTTGATGTTAAGAAATGAAATATTGTGCATGCATGGGCTTTTGGGAGGGGGGGAAGAGATGCCTGATACTCTTCCAGTGTCCCATCTCTCTAAGGATCATGGTCCTGCCCACAAATGTGTTAGCAGGCCTGGACCACGTAGCCAGGCAATCTCACCACACAAGGGGCTGCAACTCTTCTGGAAGGCCGTTGGGTCAGAGAATGGAAGGGAGCAGCCCCCACAGCACGAAACAGGAGTTACGGAGCAGCCCAGTGTGCTGGTAACGCTGAGCCAGATTCTCTTCTGCAACCTGCTCTGCTCAGCCTTGGGAGAGTAGTTCCTAGGAGCTGGGTATGGCTCTCAGCTTGCCCCAGGTCCCACTTACATAGGGGGCTGCTCTAATTCACAGCTGCTGACTATGGTCTTTAAGAGCCACTTGTAACTTGGCAGAGAACAGTCACACCTCAGTGTGGGGCAAGACAGCTGGTGAGGGGATAGTTTTGGCTAGCTTAGTGCTAGCTAAGAGATTTCTCCCTCCCCCCACCCCCGCGCGCACACACCTGCCTGTGGAATTCTTAGAACCTGACAGCAGCCACCAGATTCTGAGCATTGTGTGTTGCTCACAAGCAGCACAAAGGAGCCAGGAGCAGAGCAGACAGCTTGGCCCTTGATCCCTTGCTTAATGCGTCGTGCTACTGTTGGAGAATATGGAGCTTGCCTCACTACTGGGTTATATCCGCTTTACCCCCAGCAGGATGCTCTACACTGGGCCCAAAATGTATGTTTGTTTTTTAATTCTGCTTCTTGGGGAGGGGAGGATTTGAGTTCTGTGAACTCCCTTAAATCTTCCTCTTCAGAGGTATTGTTCCACCCCAAGCTAGTCTATGTGACTTCAGTGGGGTCAGACTGACACAGGGTTGTGATGAGACTGTTACTGATAGTGCTGTGGTCCTCACCGGCATGTCTCATGGCAACTTAACGTTTGAAGTGATTGTGCTTCTGTCAGATCCCTTGGGAAACTCTTCCCCAGTCCATCTGCTTGGGCGTCTCTGAATCCTTTCCTCATATTGAACCTACAATAGCCCTTCGTTAGTTTCAGGTGGGTTATTCCCTGTGATATCGTCATCAGGGATGTGAATAATTCCCTTCCTTACAACGTGACTTCAATGGCTTTCACAGACCAGATAGTCGCACGCCCCTTGAGTCATCTCTGCTCTCTAACCTAGAGGACAAAATTGGAAGCATTTTATCTCCCCATCCTCTGACTTTTTTTTTTTTTGGTTGCCCTATTTTACATTTTCTTTACTTTTTTGTATTTCTATCCTAATCTGTCGGGGGACCAATATTGGAGCTGGTCAGCCCCGGAGGATTATCTTATGGGTAAATGCTGAACTAGAACAGTGACCTTGGGCAAAATAATTTTGTTTACTCTCTGCCTAAGTTCGCTCTATAAAATAAGGATAATACCCACTTCCTTCCGGGGTTGTGATAGTAAGATGCATTCATGGTTGTGAGGTGGTTGGATCCAGTGATACGGAGAGTCATATAAGTGCTTCAATATTCCAATTTCTGTTACATCATGGCTACAAAGAGCTATGTATTATCTCCTTAGTTTGACATATCTGCTATGCAATAGTTATATGCATAAATCTACTGGTGTGGAGAAAGTGAATAAGGAAAAGTTATTTACTTATTGCCAAAATATAAGAACTAGGGGTCACCAAATGAAATTAATAGGCAGCAGATTTAAAACAAACAAAAGGAAGTTTTTCTTCATGCACTGCACAGTCAGCCTGTGGAACTCCTTACCAGAAGATGTGGTGAAGACTAGGACTTGAACAGGGTTCAAAAAAGAGCTAGATAGCCATTGATGGACCTAACCTCCATGACTCTATTAGCCAGGATGGGTAGGAATGGTGGCCCTAGCCTCTGTTTGTCTGGAAATGGATGACAGGAGAGGGATCCTGTGAGGGTTACCTGTTGTGTTCCCTTCCTCTGGGGCATCTGGTATTAGCCACTGTCGGCAGACAGGATACTGGTCTAGATGGACCTTTGGTCTGACCCAGTGTGGCCGTGTTTATGTTCTTACTAAATGGAAGCAACTGCATAGCTTTGCCCTTAGTATTATACTCTAACAACTGGCTGATTATCTCAGGCAAAATGGTAAAGATGGCTATTATAATGAATGAAGTTCTGCATTTTTCATCTTCAGTCACTTTGCAACCGTTAACTCTTTAATCTTCACCAGACCCGAGGGAAGAGGATGCATATTATTACCCCATTTTTGCAGATAGGGCAAGTAGAAACTGAAAATTGGAGGATCTGATCTTGAAATCACTAGTGGTGGAGGCATTCAACCCCTCCTAAAACTAGGCTGCCTTAATTTGGATTTCAGCGCCAGTTTTCAGTCATCCCCGTTTAAAACACCAGCCTTGAGATGTTATGGGACCTCTTTGCAAACATGGGCACCTAAGAAGGATTTGTACGTTACATGTCTCTCCATGTGCCTCATACGTGAAGGAGAGTCTTTCAGCTAGAAGACTTAGGGGCAGAGTCTAAAGGGGCATTAGTGTTTTCACACAAGCTGTAGAGATCTGGAGGTCCTGAGGGAAAGTGCTTGGGGGAACCCTGGTGACGGTCACTATACACATCTTGGATTTGAATGCTCAAAATGGCATGGAACATGTAAGCAGGAATTTAAGCTCCTACGTCAGGGGTGGCAATAATTTTCGACGGGGGCCACTCCAAGATTTTGGAAAGTGGTCGAAAGCCGCAGTCTTCCGTGATACTAATTGAAGCGGTGCAGTGTCTGGGGGTGGAGGTAGGGTGCAGAAGGAAGCGTGACGTAAGGGATTGGGGTGCAGGAGGGGGTGTAGGGTCTGGGAGGGAGTTTGGGTGAAGGAGGCAGTTGTGACCTGGGACATTGGACTGGGATGCAGGGCTTTGGGTTGTGAGTTGACCAGGGGTGCAGGAGGGAGTGCAGGGCTTTGGGTTGTGACTTGGGGCAGGGGATTTGGGGTGCAGAGGTTTGAGTCGTGAGTTGACCTAGGGCAGGAGGGGGCTGTGACCTGGGACAGCTCACTGGGGTGCAGGAGGAGTACAGGGGGTTTGGGATGTGACCTAGGGCAGGAGGGGGTTGTGACCTGGGACAGCGCACTGGGGTGCAGGAGGAGTACAGGGATTTGGGTTGTGACCTTGGGCAGGGGATTGGGATGCAGGGTCTGGGAGGGGTTATGAGTTCAGGAGGGGGACAGAGGGTTTGGTTTATGTGGGGTAGCAAAGGAAGAACGAGACTCTCTTTTGGTTCTCTCTTGTCCTAGCAGCTCGATGCTACAGCTGCTCTGAAATCAGAGAAAAACAGGTTTTTTCCAGGGAAAATGCCTTTCTCAGCATGGCCTATATTTTGGGAGCAAATCTGATGTGTTAGCTGGGCTTTGATAAAAGGACCTTTGATTCTCACAAGGATGTGAAAAATCACTCACTTTAGGAAACTTTGGCTGTGTCATAGGCCCAATTTTCACTGGTCTCCGTCTAGCTGTTTCTATGGGGCCATGTCACATGGAGACCAGAAACTGGCCAGTGACTCTGGTAATGAGCAAGACTGTAAGGGGAGCACAGTATTTTTGCCATTCTGAAGGAAGCTGAGAGAGACTAGTTAACTTTATAGCACACTTGAGTTGGACAAGGCTTCTGCTGATTGGTTCTCCCATGCACTTTGCAATTTCCTCAGGGCTAAGATATTGATGGATATCACTGGAGAAGGAAAATTAGAAACTTGATTTTTCTAGTGAATCTGTTTTGAACCCTGTATGACACTCTCTCTCTATCTGTCTACTTTGGAATTGTATATAAAAGAGTGACATTTATCCGGAAGGTTTCCTACCTGAGGAATTATATTTTTCACCTGACTATACCTCTCTGGCTCTCTTCCCATTCTCTGTTTGATCTCAGCATGAATTTTCCCTGCCTTTCTGCCCCTCCTCCTTTCCTGGAGGTGGTTGATAGGAGTTGATTAGTGAGGATTGATTACATAAGAGGTGTCAGTTGCACATGTTTTGCATAACTGCGCAGGAGTGATTTCAGCTAGAGTGCACCAAGTTCTCCTCCATGCTTTGCAACAGAGGGGAGAGATGTGTATCTTCATTCCTGAACCAAGAGGAACATGGCTTACACCATGCCCTCTGAAATTTCACAAGGAGGATCTGGTTTATGATCCTACCAAGCAGACAATATGCAGCAAAATGCAGAAGGGAGGGTTAGTACAGTGATCATTAAAAGATGTTCGTTTTTTAGATTTTTTAAAAAATAAGACCCAAAAAATACCTTTCCATGGGCTCCATGCACCCTGACAGTTATCAGCAAAGATGCCTCAGAAAGGTAGCCATGCTAGTTTGTAACTTTAAAACCAATGAGTAGTCCTGTGGCACATTAGAAATCAACAAAGATGTCTCTCAGGAACACAATGCAAAGAGAGAGGCTTAGATACCAGCCAATGCGCTACAACGTCCCACTTTCAGCCCTCTCAAGAGAGAGAAGATTATGTACAGTTGGCAGATTCTAACTGGTTTGGTTCGTGAGGGAGGGGGAGAATGAGTTTGATAGCCAGTGGAGAATGGAAACTGCCATTTCTCTCTCATGCTAAGGTAGATCAAGCATGAGTAGTATTACTAGTCTCTGAGAGAGAGGGTGTGTCTTGAGGTGAAGGCATTGGAGTGGCACTTGAGACCTGGGTTCATTTCTGATTCTAGCACAGACTTCCTGTGCAATATTGAACCAGTCATTTAGCCTCTCTCTGCCTCAGTTCCCCATCTGTATAATGGGGATAATAACTCTGCTATGTCTCATTGGCCGGAGTGGGGAGGCAGATGTTAATAGTTGTGTGGTGTGGAGATACTATGGGGAAGGGGACCAGATAAGAACTAAGGATGTTAAAAATCAGTTAATTGACTAATTGAGTAGTCGATGGAATTTCCACTGATTACTTGACTAGTCGATAAGCACATCTGCATTTCTCCACTGGAGTTCTTGTATATTTCAAAGGAGGAATGTGGAACTCGGCATGCAGCGTGGGGCCAGCAGGAAGTCCCGCTGACTCTGGGCTGCACACGGGCGTGCCAGCTTGGAAAGGTACAAGAGTCCCCCACTGACCCCGGGCTCCATGCTGCACTGCCGATTTGAAATGCCGTGCGGAGGACTCCCCAGCTGGTCCTGGACTCCCCGCAGCATTTCAGCAGAATCCGGGATCAGCTAGGGACTCCCCAGCTGACCCCGGGTTCCGAGTGGCATTTCCCCAGAACCCGGGGTCAGCCCGGGCTTCACAACACCACTTTGAATCGCTGCCCTTTTTGAAACACTGAGGCAGAGTTCAAAGGGCAGCACCACACAGCTGATCCCCAGCGGCTTAGCTGTGCATGCTGCCCCTTTGAAGTACCCTCTTCTCCCCCTTTTGCTGCCTCTGTCTGATAGGCAGCAAGGGGTGGGGTAGAATCGACTAGTAGACTGGTTAGCCAATAAGATTTTGTTTATCGGATAGTTGACTAGTCTTTAAGATCCTTAATAGGAACCTGACATGGATAGTCCTTGGGCAAGTCACTTGCTTTTTTTGTGCGGCCGTCCCCATCTGCAAAATGGGGAGAACAGCATTTGCTTTTCTCCCATTTCTTGCCTAGTCAGACTGTAAGACTGACTGTGCACTAGAACTGAGCTAGTGTGACATGGGAAAATGGATGCTCCCTCGAACAGGCAGATCCCAGGCTATTTTTGGGCTTTAAGCTCTTACTGGAAGACAGACCCATTTCCCGTAAAGAATACATTGCTGAGAAATTGATGATGGCGTTTTTATATAGAAAGGCCTTGGGTCCATAAAATCTTCCTCATTTATGTGCTGCTCCTCGGTGCACGCTTTGCTTATCTCCTTGGCGACCGTGACTGGCATCTGAACAGCTAACCTTGGCTGCAGAAGGCCTGGCATGTCTAGTTTGTGGGAGGGAAACCAAGTGAAATTCTTCCCTAGTCTGATCAGAGCAAAAAGTAGTTCTGGGCGACGTTCCCCGTTGAATGTCTTGCCCTCTTATATCCCTCGCTAATATATCTCATGAGTCTTGCATGAGGCGTGCGAGGTTTTGAGTTTGTGTCATGGCTAACCCCATCCCTCCGATAGCAGAACTGTTTGTCAAACTTCCACAC
The DNA here is from genome assembly GCF_049634645.1 of Pelodiscus sinensis. Lineage (NCBI taxonomy): Eukaryota > Metazoa > Chordata > Testudines > Trionychidae > Pelodiscus > Pelodiscus sinensis. Next base: position 59,745,426 of record NC_134717.1, on the reverse strand, counting down.
GGCCTTTCTTCTCTCCAAATAGCTGACTCTGCGGTATTGGCATGCTTGGATCTCTCTGGCAGTGGCGTGGCTGCGGGCCAGCTGCATTACTCACTCTGTCTCCAAAGGAACACGTCGCCTCTTTTTGCTTTGTAATCTCCACCCTCTCCCCTTTCTTTATCCTACTTGATCCGTACAGGAAAATCAGAGAAACCGGCTCATCTACAACCTGTCCCTTCTTGTTAAATCTTGGATCATTGCTTGTCATTCTTGTTAGGGGTCAGGAGTAGATTATTAAAACAAATTTATGTCCACTATGCCTCCCTGTATGGCCATACTGCAAAAGGAAAGTGAGTGTGTGGTAAATACATGCTTTAAAATAGAAGTCCAATAAAGAGCTGTCTTTTGGAATAGGTATTTTATTCAGAATTTCATATGTACCCTGCTCTTTTTTTTCCCTCTAAAGTGCCAGTGTGGAATGAGAGAAGAATTTAAGACAAAAGTTTGTAGAGATTTGAAACTTAACCCTAACTTTGCTACATAAAATGACGGGGAAGGACGGAATGAGGTATTTACCAAAATCTTTTAAACAGGCTGAGTAACACTCTGATCTCTCTCTCATGACTGTACAAATCTGGAAAAAATATCCCTTGGCTTCAATGGAATTCTTCTGGTTTTGCAGTAGTGCAAATCCCAACTGTTCAGAAATCAAGACTCAGGACTGCTAAAATCAGTCATGGGCTTCAAAAGGATCAGGTTGCAAAATAATAAATGTGGTGTTCTTTTTACAGGTCTTCTGGAGTTTGAGCCTGTAGGATTAATGTGGCTAAACTTTTCTCCACAATCATATGGGCTTGAAACTTCCTTTTAAAAACATGAAAGCTGAGATGCTTCTGTAATCGCTGAACTGGAGAAGCTGGAACTGTGTGAAAACCAGCAATTATTGTGAGACTCACAGTGAAACTGCAAGAGTTGGCAATGGTGGATAAACCAGATGTGGCTCAACATAGTTAGCTCCCCCCAACCCTGAAGGGGGGAAAGAAATGCAGGGATACATTTTCAGCATAATACATAGCTTCAGTTGGCTTATCTTAAGCCGAGCTTAGCGGTGTCTCTACAGCAGGAGGACAGTGGAAGCAAGTACCCCCACTGGCTTCCCTTGCTCCTCGCAAAAGAAGGAATACCGAAGGCTGGGAGGGCACTCTCAGACTTGGATTTAGCAAGTCTTAACTAGTCTCGCTAAATCAAACTCCAGAAGATTGATTGCAGCAACAGCTATCTTCTGTGGTGTGAAGACAAGGCCTAAGAGAATGCAATGCCATTGATGTCAGTGGCCTTATATAAGGGATTAATTTATCCCAGATGGGTAGACATGAGTGAACCTCAAAGAGGCTGTTAACTCTTAGCTCCTGAAGTCAGATGATCACAAGAGAATCACACTGTAGCTATTCTTCAGGGTGGTAGAGTTGTTACAGGCTAATCTTCTACCAAATTACTGTTGACATCGGTAGAAATTGAGGGTGTCCAGTATCTCACAGAATCAAGACTTTGTTTTGAATGTGTTCACCAACTAAATGATTAAATTACAATTGTGATGATTATTTCTACAGTCCATGGACCAAAAGCAGGGCCTCTTTGCATGCACACCTGGTGAGAAACAGTCCCTGCTGAAAGAGTGATCTATCTCAGTACAAACAACAGGAAAAAGGATAAGAGGAGGGAAGGCTGATTATCCCCATTTTACAGATGGATCACTGAGGTACAGATGTATGAAGTAAAGGCAGTCTGTTACACAGCTGTCAACTGAGCATAGATTTCCTAAATCTCCAATCGATACCTTAGCTTCAAGACGACTTTTCCTCAAACTTCCTTTCAAGTAATATTGAAATAGGAAAAAGAAGGATAAAAAAACAAACGTTCTGAAATCAGATTCCTGCCCCCTTCCCCAGCATACTAACACATGATAAGGTTTATTCTCTTCCTCAAACTGAATTTAAAACTATGGAAAGAAGCAACCAACTCTGAACTTTCTCATGGAAATTTCTCCTGTGCATATCTTTTAACTGCTCCATGATCATGAAATTCTGTTAATGTGTTATAGTGTCCTAAGTTTCCTGTCTTAAACTTCTCTGCTTCCACACAGTGTACCAGTGAGTTTAGCACTCTCTGTTTACATAAGAACAGCCCTACTGGGTCCATCTAGCCCAGTATCCTGTCTGCTTTGTTTTCTGTAACTGCCTTGCCTTAACTTTCACGGGCAAACGTGGGTTTTTTGGGGGGCGGATTAGTCTTTTGGTGTAATTTTACACCTTATTACCCATTTTATTTTTTTGCTTTGTCCAGTTCTCTTTTCCAAGCTTTGTAGTTTGAATTCATGTTGTGCTTGTATTGCAAAACCCATTGCTTCAGCAAGCAAGCAAACTTTGAATATTTCAAGGAACTGAAAATTCTCCAGAAGTGGAAAGGATAACAGGAATGACTGCATTTTAATACCTGACTGAGTTGGCTGTAGCCTTCCAATCAGAGGTAGGCACTTGATATCAAGGTTTTCAGTAGAACAGAGGCCATTTGATAACCAAGATTAATTTTTCAGATAGTCCATCCCCTTTTGTAAAATCTGTCCTTATTGTTTCTGTGATGGAGGCTCCACAGAATTAGGCCCACAAAAGCTGATCCTGATTTTTCTCTCTCGTGATGCAGAACCTGATTCCAGCAGTGTTACTGTCTAGGACTCTGTACTCAATGCCCTCTGAGCAGCAGAGATTCCCTGCCTTGCTGTCTGCGGCTTATGCTCCATTTCTCCTGGCCCTTGCATGGCAAGGAACCCACCAGTAATGATACCCATGGCAATCATCTGACTTGGGCGGGTATTTGTTGGGCCTTCTAATACTAGAAGTACATGCACAAGCACTTGGAGATGAAGTTAGTGGCTAATTTTCTCCCTGCTCGCCACTGGAACAGCAAACTACTAGCTGGGGATACAAAATCCCATTCAATCAGTTAACCAATTAAATGTTACATTTAATGGTTAATCACTTAGACGGGATCCTGTGGGCGGGGACTGCTCCAGCCCAGATGGGTTGCCGATTAATCAGTATCCAGTAAGCATCACTCGCTAATGTGATGCTTATCGGTTAACCACTGCCATCCATGCTGCTGGCTGTATCATCATTGTGCTTCCAGCGGCAGATAAGAGATTATTGCTGGAGGACATTTGCAGAGTGGGATTTTCAGAAGCATTCATCAGAGTCAGGTCCAATGCTCTTGAAAATTCCACGTTTTGTTTTGGTTCCCTATTGTTTTGCCAATCTATGTATTTTTGTGAGGTCTGTTTGCAGAGGGTAACCCGAATGGGGCTTATGAGCAAAGGGACTCAATTGGACTTATGTGACCCATGGAAGAGAAGACCAAAATGAATGCTTGAGCTGCTAATCTTCATTAAGATAACTTTGTGGGGTGTGCAAATAGAGAGGTGGAGGGAGAGACATTATAATTCTAGTTTCAAGCAACCCCATTACTTTCACGGTATGTCCTGGTTTTGGAAGCGTGCTTGTTTTATAGGATACTGCCCTTGATCACAGTAAGTAAAAACTGTCTCCCTAGCAGAATTGAAGATCTGGCAGTATTTTCCCTCCCTTTGTAACTGTTCTCTCCATGACAACTTGTTAAAAATCTGGTTTCAAAACAGCTCTTTTAATGTTGGGGAGAAGGGGAAATGAAGCTACTTAAATGACGACCAGAACATTAAGAGAGTTCTGGATTGTCCATTCTCCCTGTCTCCTAACCCACAAACAAGGGATCCATTTAGTGAAATAGAAAGACGGCAAATTCAAAACTGCTGCGATGAAATATTTTTCTTACAAAATGCTTACTTCATTGTCACGTGACGTGATTGATCCCAAAGAGTTAGCAAGATTTAAGGCAGGATTTGGCATTTATATGGGAAACAAGGTTATCCAGAATTATGGTGCTTTTAAAAACAAGTATTTTGGAAGGGACAAGACCATCACCAAGACTCGATACCACCACGTTTGCCAACTGCTCTATTCTCTGAGACAGCTAGTGCTGGGCGCTGTCAGTCAGTGGTCAGCGTTTTCATCTGTGGTCTCACCAATTCAGTAGCCTCGTTATAGTGGCCCTCTGTATTCTGACAACACTTCAGACCAGAATCTACTATTCTCACTCACTTGGAGCGGTACCTTGCCTGACACTGAAGTCCAATGGGACTTCTTGCAGAGTAAAATGCCACCGAGCTTGGGTAATGCTGGCAGAATCTGGCTTTTCACATTCCTTCTGGACTTTGGCCAATTCGCTGCCCAGAATTGCTTGGGCAGCAAACCCACTTGCTGCAGATGTTTTGATAAAATGTTAGAGGGACTCAGTAGGATGTAGAAGAGATGGCACATGAAAGAAAAGCATATTAGCTCCTTAGCTGGTGTAAGTTAACTTCCGTGGAGCTGTCCCAGTGTATATCCCCTGCGGATCTGTCTCACAGTCTACATTTGTTTTACTAAGATGGAGAACCACCTGTCAAGGAGTGTTTGTCCAACCACATTCCTGATATGAATTGAGGATTCCACACCCTAACTTGCGTGCATGAGCAGTTCCTCTCCAGTTGGGATGGTCAGCCCAGACCTTCAATTTCTAATTATGTTAAAAACTCCAGCCAGTTCCTTAAATTCCTTAGAGGCAGATGCACTAATTACAGCCAACAAAACAAATACATTCACCAAGGCACTCTTTCTTGTTAACTGGTTTTTGCTGAAACTGGGTTAAAAAAAATGCAGCTCATTGGTCTGTTTCGGAAGGCTTATATAAATCGATTTGCATGCAGCATGCCATATTCACATGCTACAGGTCTGAACTGCTGTAGAAAGTCCAGAGCCACGCAATTCAGTTAAGGCTTAGTGTCTATACTTAATGCACTCCTTCCCACGCATCTTTGATATTGTTGATGCATAGGTCACTTGCTGTGGAGAAGCCCCAATTTTAATTGATCCTATATATTGCCTGCAACTTGCAAAGCAAGTTACAACCAGGCAGATTAAATCCCATAGCATTTCAATAATGTTCAGTTTGCAAGATGACAATCACCCAGTTACCTAGGAACTTCCCGGTTTTCACTAGTTTCTCTCGTGCCCTTAGGGCTATTTAAACAGAAGGTTTAATAGCATTTAACTCTTCTAGTTTCTGCTATAAAAATCATAGGAGCTTCACAGAAGTGAAGTATAGCTGAGAGACTGACTCAGTGGTCTGATCTGACGAAGAACAAGGTAGTGCGTTAGTCACATTAGCTAAATCTTTGGGTTGAGATTTATCTAAACTACCTACGGGATTGGGGGTGGCTGATTCTCATTAATTTTGAAGGACATAGGAGCATTGAGATCCTTTAGGAGCTTTTGCAAATTTCTCTCTTAACATCCAACGGGGTGAGAGGGGAGGAGGGAAATTACAGGCAAAAGAAAATATACAGAGAAGTGTCTACTGGTTAAATAGCATGTAGGATCAGACTAACTATCTTTGATGGCAAATCTTACTTGAAGTCCACGGCAGTTAATATAGTAAAATATGGTGTCCCCCACAATCATTTAAAACAGGGAAGGTAAACGGTAACACAGCTCTTTAGTCCTTCCTGGGGCCTTCCCAAATTCACACATCATGGACCATGAAATCTGTGGTCCTCCAATGAAATCTAGCCTTTTATGTGCTTTTTACCCTATATAGGTCAAATTGAGGATCCTGACCCAAAAAAAGAGTTGCAGGAGGATCACAAGGTCATTTTAGAAAAGTCAGAGTATTGCCACCCTTACTTCAGTGCTGCCTTCAGAGCTGGGCACCTGGAGAGTGGTGGTTGTAATGTTGGCTGGGTACCCAGCTCTGAAGGCAGCACCCTGTCAGAAGCAGCACAGAAGTAAGGGTGGCAGCACCATCCCCATGTTGTCCTCACTTCTGTACTGCTGCTTTCGGAGCTGGGTGCCCGAGGGAGTGATGGCTGCTAAGCAGGGCCGGACTGAGGCGTGGGCGAGCCGGGCAGCTGCCCGGGGCACCAACCAATGGGGGGCGCCTGATGGCAACTGTAAGGGATGCACAGCATCCCTTATAGCTGCCATTAGACCGGCTCCACGCGCCCGGCTCCCATGACACCGAATAGCAGCGCCCTTCCCCCCATGGCCGCGGGACCCTGCATGGCCCGGCATGCACGCTAGCAGCGGTGGCCGGGCCGGGCGGGGCTGCGCATGTACTGTGCGCAGGCCCCTGAGCCTGGCGCGCCAAAATGGCTTGGGCTGGCCCTGCTGCTAAGGACCCAGCTGTGCAGGCAGCCGTGCAGAAGTCAAGCTGGCAATACCATACCATGTCGTCCTGATTTCTGTGCTGCTGGTGGTGGTAGCTCTGCCTTCAGAGCTTGGCTCCCAGCCAGTAGCCACCGCTCTCCAGCTGCTCAGCTGGCAGTGCTGCTGCTCGCAGCTGTGCAGAAATAAGCGTAGCCATCCCACAGCCCCCATATAATAACCTTGTGACCCCAGTAGAGCAGGACCCCTACAATTACACCACCATCACATTTGAGTTTTGAATATCTGAAATATTGTAAAAATGGTCCATTTCGTTCCTGTGGCTGTGAAATGGACCAAAATGGACAATGAATTTGGTAGGGCCCTTCTGCGCCCCCCCCCCCCCCCCTTCCCATCATGATCTGCAGATATCCAGCTGGGTGGGAAGACCCTTGTCCTTCTCCATTGGGAGAGATCAACAGAAACTTAACCACCGCCATGTTCTTCCACAGAATCCCTTTCCCCCTTAACAAAAATAAAATAAAAGGATCCAGGTGTTCCCATGACATCTGGACAGTCTGTCCAGCCTTCTTCCTAATTGAATAGGAAATATCCACATGAGGAGCACTCTTCCCCTTTCCCCTGAACCTTATGCACTAGTCCTCCAGTCATGGCCTTGTCATCTCCTATACCACCTGGTAAAGGCAGATGCCGAGGGGAACTGCAGAACCTTTCAGGAAGTGCAGGTTACCTGGCATCCCCAGAGTTGGAGCATTCACCTAATAGGATGGATTCTCTATTATCTAAACACACACTCACTCTTTTGGGATAGACTCCTAAAATGGAAGGGCGCTCGAGAGGGCATCTAGTCCAGTTCCCTGCACTCACTGCAGGACTAAGTATTACCTAGGCCACACCTGACAGGTGTTTCTCCAGCCGTCTTTGAAAAATCTCTGTGATGCAGATTCCATGGCCTCCATAGGTAATTTATTCTAGTGCTTAATCAACCCGATGGGAAGGTTTTTCCTAATGTCCATCCTAAACTTCCCTTGCTGCAATTTAAGTCCATTGTTTCTTGTCGTTTCCTCAGAAGCTAAGAAGAATTTTTTTTTCTCTTCGTTGTAGTAACCTTTTATATACAGGTTGCACCTCTCTAAACTGGAACTCACTGGTTAAGCAACATCCATGGTCCAGAAGGACCACAGATATTCCAGAATCAGAAAGGTGGGTGCTCTGCAGGGGGACGGGCAGGGGTGGAAGCCTGGTACTATGCTGGGGGAGGGGAGGCAAAGTGAGGCTTAGCTGGGCTGGGGGGGCAGGAGCTGGCACATGGCTCAGTTGGGCTGTGGGAGGAGGGTGATTCAGCTGTGCTGTGGGGGGAGGGAGCACAGAGCAGGAGGGGTCTGGCAGCAGGAGGGCCAGAAATGACCTCCCCTGGTCCGAAATCCCTCACTTGGGACCAGTCAGGTCCTAAGAGTGCCAGACCAGGGAGGGTCCATCCTGTATTTGAAAACTCCCCCCTGCATCTTCTCTTCTCCAGAATAACCAAACCCATTTTTTTTTCAATCTTTTCTAATAGCTCATGTTTACTAGATCTTTACTTGTTTCTGTTGCTCTTCTCTGGCTAGTCCTCACCCTCCACAAAGAAAGTGCTCCTGTGACTTCAACTAGGGAAGGCTCATGAATTTGGGGGAGAGAACTTTCACAAGTGATGGAGTTAAGCTACTTCCTCAACAAATGGGAATGAGAACTGATCTCCCACTTTCTGAACTAATGGCAACATTCATCCCTCCGGCTGGGCTTTTTCCCCTAAGTTCTTTGCAAGTACCCACTCACAATGACAGAGCACATTCCCTCGGGCACCATACAAACAAGTCAGCCTATAAATGAATCAAACTATTTCTTCTGTGGCCTATAAATGGCAAAGAGGTGGTAAGAGATGATTATTGTTCTTTCTATTTTAAAATATTTAAGGAGGTCTCAGGGACTGGGTGAGAGAGGCCATGTAAGTTACCTGGATGGATAGAAATGAGCCAATGGAATGGTGGTGGTTGTTTTTTTTTTAACTTTTGTTTCTATTGTTGAGGGTACCTGAGATCATTATTGTATCTCTAAAATAAAACAGATGAATTAATCAGATTGCATGTTTATACATCAGATTAAGTAACAGAGCTAATGATCAACAGCACACGCAAAATATATTTTAGAGTAAAGCATGAAGGTCCATAAATGGAAATAGATGGGTTTTGCATAAGCTTTTGTGGGCAAAAGCCCACTTCATTATAGAGTGCATACATCTGACTAAGTGGGTATTTGCCCATTAAAGCTTATGCCCAAATAAATCTGTTAGTCTCTAAGGGTATGTCTAGACTACATTGTTTTTTTAAAAAAAAAATGCCTTTTTTTTTTTCAAAAAACTTCACCTGCATCCACACTGCAATCACGTTCTTTCGAAATTAAATTGAAAGAACACAGGGTTTTTTTTCAACATTGGTAAATCTCAAATTGCAAGGAAGAACATCTTTTTCAAAAGAGCTCTTTCGAAAAAAGATGTGTATTGATGCAGAACAGGGACATTTTTCGAAAGAGGCGGCAATAGAAAAAAGCACAGGTGCCCTGGTGGCCATTCTGTGAATAGCTGTCAAGGCTTTCTTTTGAGAGAGCATCCACGCAGTCTGGACACTTTCTTTCAAAAAACCAGATCGCTTTTTCGATCCTATTTTGAGGTGTGGATGCTCTCTTTCGAAAGAAGCTTGCAGTCTAGATATACCCTAAGGTGCCATAGGACTTCTTGGTTTTGTGAATACAGGCTAGCATGGCTAGCTCTCTGATCTATATGGAAATCGCTTTAAAAAGAAATAAAAGTTTAGGTAGATCCTCCTCAATTGGCAGTCACCCACACTGATTTACACCCTTGGAGAATGTGGCCCAGATATTTTATATAAAGAAACAACAGCTATTTGAAACAATGTGTTAGGAACAATATACGCTCCAATTTTTATCAGTTCATTCAAACTATGGCAGGGATAAAGTTTTCGGAGTTAATGTATAATCTGATGTTTAGCACCTCTCATTGCAGAAGATCAGGCAGGACTAAATGTTGGCTGTACAGTATTTCACTGCTAGCCTGCCTGGTTTACAAAACCATAAACAACTGCCAGGTAAGCGCAGGTGTCTGTGGCTGTTTTGTGCCCCGTAGGTATTAATCGACAAGATGGGTGTGTCTAGAAATCAGATTGAAAGTAAGAGTAAACGTTCCGCCATTGTTTTAATGCAGGCTATGTAAGGTGTTTACAGGAGAGACTGCTCTATTCCATGATAGGACTGCTACGGCTGCATGTAGTAGTTAAATAGAGGAATGATGACTTATTGTTGACTCTGGTACTGAAAGTTGGGATGGGCCGTCTTTCAATTACCAACAACGGCATGAAATGCAGAACAGCCCTGCCGTTTACAAAGCACTGGCAAATCAATGAGGCAAAGAGGTAATGAAGAGAAAGGAGTTCTCTCTTTGAACTTGGAAAAAAAAAAAAAAGACGACAAAGCTGTTGAAATTGCATAAACTGTGTTTAAGGCTACCGTCTTTGGGGCCATGTCTACGCTACGGGGCTTTATCGGAAAAAGGTCTGCAAATTGCACTCCGCAATTTGCATACTTTTTTCCAATCATTTTTTTGGAAGAGGCTTTTCCAAAATTTGGCTTGGCTACACTGAGCCAAATGTTGGGAAAAAACCCTCTTTTGGAAGAGCCCTTCTTCCTGGTGGAATGAGGAATACAGGGCTTCCGAAAGAGCGCATCTGCTCTTTCGCTTAAAAAAAAAAAAAAAAAAAAAAAGACAGTAGAGCAGACGTATTCCCTGGACACACCGGAGTTTTTCTGGGATACCTTGGGTATCGTGGAAAAACCCTGTAGTCTAGATAACCTGTAATTCTATAGTAGGAACATTGAACTTGTCTTCTTAGAATTAAGCTTCCCAAGTTCGGAGAAACTCTACATTATTGCCCAACTTAGAACAATACTGAAACTTTCAAAGGTGAAATACCTTCTATCTATTCTCATGAATTACAAGAAAACAAACAAAAAAAACCCAACCAAATATAAACACCTTGATCCTGAAAAGTCTTGCTCATGTGAATAACTAAAGCATTGGTCCATGTTTTAGAATCTGTTATATTTATCTTTTTTTCCCCAAGCATCTTCTTTTTAATCCCCCAAGCAATAGTCTGATGTTGCTTTTTTGTGTTACGATTCATTAATAAGCAGATTTCATTCCCAACTCTCACTCTTGTGTAGTAATGGGACTAGTATGTGTTCAGAGGTAAAGTTTTTTTCCTCTTTGGTCCACTTTACGGAACAGAACAACCTTAAAGTGATCTGCCAGGTGGATCAGACATTAGAATTCATTCCCCATGTTGCTACTTCCTTTTGGACTGAGGAGTGCAAAACTGAAGTCCTTGTAAAAATCGCCGCCAAGATTTTCAGTACAGGCTAGTGATTTTGTGGGCTCAACATGAGATGCCTTCTCAAAGGCCTGACCTTCACAGGGGGAGTGCTCGGCTTTTTTTTGAGACCCAGACCCTGTTAAGGGTGCTTTTAGGTGGGTGTTGCAAAATTGAGGCACATTGCTGCCCATCATATTTCTGGATGTTCATGTTTATTTGCTCTGCAAACTCATTGGCTGCTAGGTGCCACAGTCTTGGATCTTACAGACTGGCATGGGGGTGTAATCTTCCCAGCCCAAATCAGAGTCCCCATGAATTTCAGTGAACACATTTCCAGGCATGAAGGAGCAGCAGTTGGTTCTGAAAGGGAAGCAAGAAACTTCCCCCACACCCCCATGGCCAGGCTGAATGCTACACGGAGCCTGAGTGCATTCAGGTTTGATTTACATTTTCTGATGATTTATTCAAGGTCTATTATTCATGTAAATATTTATCAGCCTGAAGCTTTGGGGACACACAGCTCAGGAAAATAAAGCATGTTGTTTTAATTACAGGCCAGAGATATTGTGCATTAGTTATTGTGCAGGCTTTGTGGTCTTATCTTGCCAGTGTCTTTCAAACTAAGCCTTAGTACCAGCAAAACCATGTGACCCTTCCCAACCTAATACTACAATGTGTCTGCAAACGTTTCTGATATTCAGCCTAAATGTTCTCTTTCCTAATTCAGTCCATTTACTCCTATTCATTTCCTAACGCCAACTGTACTATCCTAAATATTTCTTCTTCCTGTTTGATGTTTACTCCAACGTCTGGCGTGTTGTTATATCTCTTCCTTTAAGTCCTTGATTTATCAGGCTATAGATGTAGAACTATTTGCACCATAGCTACGTCCTTGCTGTTATAAGGACTAGAGGCCATTTGCAATGACTTCTCTTCCCTTGAGACATGAGCATTCCCAGTTCCTGAGACATGAGCATTCCCAGGACCATCGCTGCTACCCGTCTTACCTGCACTTCTCAACAAATGGCTTGTGGCGGTGAGAATGCTTGGTGAGGGAGGTTAATGGTCTCACAACCTCTTTCACGCAGGTTGCCCCTCTACCCGCATCTGGGGAGACCACTGCCTCCTGACCCCATCACAAAATGGTTTAATTTGGCAGCATAGACAGGACATTAAATGAGAGACATATATGGTGCTTGATGTGCTTGTATTTGGATGGGAGAAAGCACCCAAGGCTGGAATTTTCAAAACTGCCCAGGTTGTTTATGTGCACAAATCCCTGTTGTGTTTTCCAAAGTTTATGAAGTTGTTAAAAACAAAGGCATGCCATTGGATTTCAATATGCCATAAAATGGGAAACCCATTCTATACTGTTGTTTTCAGAATCTTAAATTCAATGGGATTTGGGCACATAGTCATCTTTGAAAATCTTAGCCTCTTTGATTATATGCAATTTCGGCAACTCCTGTACTCCTCATTTTTTGAGGAGTACGGGAGCTGCTGAAAAAGCTCCCCACTGTTGGCAGAAAGGTGGCAGAGCTGCGGCTACACTTTACTTTCACTTTCGACACAGCCTGATCGGCACAGTGTCAGAACATGAGTATGCAAATGATCCTGGGCTCATTTGCACTTCCTAAGTGCTTGATTCTCATCCCTCTCTTGGCAGAGAGATACAGTCTAGACGTAGCCTGAGTTACAAACACCTGACTTAGGAACATACCAACAACTGCTCACCAGCAGCCTCAGTGAGCAGGCAAGAGGCACAGGTGAGCAGCAAAGTGTTGCCAGCGATTGGAGAAAAGTGTCACTTTGAAGGGGAAACTGTCACTTCTGTCCAGCTGCTGGCTGCACAGCCACCCCCCCTCCTCCTCTGGAGTCCTCCAGCCCCTGCTCAGACCACTCACCGCCTCTTGGAGAACGGGGCTTGGTGCAGCCCATGGAGGAAGGGGGCAGCGGGAGGATGGGGCTGGTCACAGGAGCCAGTGCAATAACTGCAGGAGAGTGGGTGGCGGCCAAGGGTTACCCACAATTCCCTTTCAGAATCTCCACTTACCTCCTTATCCTCCTCTCATTAAACCTCCCTTTCCTCAAGACCAGCATTCAAGATTAAATAAACTCTTTCTACAGATTTTCATTGGACATGTAGAGTATTTCAGCTACATTATGGGTTAAATAGGTTCCCAGGCTAACCCACAAAACGTATCTATCATTTATAACATTGTCTCTATGGGAAAATGCATTCCGAGTTCCAAAACAACTGACTTACAAATGATCTTTTGGAACACAACCTGTTTGTAAGCTGGGGACTTCCTGTACTGTGTATTAGCTAGAGATGGTTGACTTTTCTTTTTACCTAGCAGAAAATTTTGATGTTTCAACATATATATTTCAGGAAAGCACAGACTTTTTTGGGGGAAAATGTTAATTTTATCAAAAAACCAATTTTCTATTTTTTTTTTTTAAAAAAAAGAAGTTTTAATGGAAAATATTTGACCACCTGAGGTTTTTCTTGCTTTCACATGCTTTCTTCATTTGCTGGCTTCTATGGAGAGAAACTCCCCATGAGCTTCCTGAACTTGGACCTTTTCTAGCTGCCGTATCTGTGCCAGAGACCAGAAAACTTTGATCTGGTGTTCTGAATGTCACATGCCTGCTCCTTTTCAGCTAGCGTTCGTAGTTGTCAAGGACCAAGGCCTCATGCATGCATCCAGATACCCAGGTACAAGTGTATGTTATGCTGTGGATACCTCTGCAGTAAGAACTGGACTGAGATCACCATATTACTCCCCGAGAGACACCAAATAGTCGTGAGATGGTAATCATAACTTTTTTGGCCACGATTAGTGGGCCAGGATTTCATTTGGTAATTGAAAGATGAGAGTGTATCCTATTACCAGGTTATGGAGACATCCGCTTCCTTATACTGGGACAAAACTATTGAATACACAGATGTTATCCCAAAGAGCCTATTTTGTGATCTTTGTTGAGGTCCTAAATGTTATGACTTAATAAGCTTCATAAGGTATTTGAGCATTGAGCATTCTGATCCCGCAGGCATCTTTGAAACTATCAGCTCAATGTGATTGCTGGATCTCTGGCACTGAATAAAGAGCCCTCTGGTTATTAGACGATAGGTTCATGTTGTACACGTAATATGTATTTTACAAATTATTAACGTAGTTTTGGCAAAACTCACCATTGAGCTAGCTGTTGGGCCCTCGCATTCAGCACTTCCTATGGTTTCTTCGGGATATGCTATGAGAGGGCTTGCATGTTCTAGGATCTGGTGCCATGCCATGTTAAACCCTTTGCAAGATCTATATTGCTCTTGAGTGAAACTAAAAATAATATAGGCCTCAGGCCTTCGTTCAGTCTGCTTAACCTCCACTGTTGTGTGTGGTGGTGTTTTTTTAGCCACCCAGTCCCTTTCCCATGGCGACTGCTCCATGCTGACTTATACCAACTGGCTGTGGTCTTGTTCTCATTCTCAGTTGACTCATTTGGGCACAATAGGCTGAGCCAAAGGAGACCTCCCTTGTGCGATGTGACTCAGTGCCCACTGCTTGGATGTTGAAGTAGGCCAGTAAGCTCACGCAAGGGCAAATGCTGCCGCTCTGGACTCAACTTCTCCGCAGTTTTCTCACCTGAGGTGGTGACCTGCAGTCATAGGCTGGTTGTGATCCAGCTGGATGGGTGCAATCTATTTACTGTGTGCGTCTGATGCTGCTCCTTTTCAGTGTGAATACGCAAGAGGATGATGTGCATGGGAGATGAGTGGAGGTGCATGGGGGGGAGGTGGGCATAATGGGGCAAAGGGGAAACCATTTGGAGCTGAAATGACGTTTGTAAATGTCCTTCCATCCCCTTTGTTGCTTTGAGCAGAGATGCCGTGTGTGGTGCAAAGGCGTATTTAACCAAAAGCTCTGTTCTTTCCACAGTGGGCAAGCCTCACAAGTGTAACTACTGCGGCCGGAGCTACAAGCAGCGCAGCTCTCTGGAGGAACACAAGGAACGCTGCCACAACTATCTTCAGAATGTCAGTATGGAGGCTGCCGGGCAGGTCATGAGTCACCATGGTGGGTGGAAAGGATGTTATGGAGCCTCCGGTACCTCGGAGTGACTGCTGTATTTATTTCAATGTTGGGGGGGGGGGGGGAGAGGAGTTTCCTCTCATGTTTCTTTAAATAACTTCATTCTTCAAACAGTTGCATTCCAATATTTTTAAGGAAGACAGAAAGCATGAAATCCTAGACTCACTAAAGTCAACAACACAACTCCCCTTGACTTCGGAGAAGCCAGGATTTCACCGTGTGTGTGTGTGTGTGTGTGTGTGTGTGTGTGTGTGTGTGTGTGTGTGAGAGAGAGAGAGAGAGAGAGATGTGTGTGATGTGTATATAAAAAATCAACCCTGCAAAATGATCATGGAAAAATTGATTCGACCAAGCATACAAGGTGTTATTTGCCTATCTTTTAGCATAACTGATTATGTAACAAATTAAAAATATTGTCTTTGAAAAAGTAATGCTTCCCCATTGCAAGTAAGAGTGTAGAATTTGGCAAGATTGGTAAATATAATCTCTATATAATGTGTATATGTAAATATGTTTACATAATAAGCATGCTGTCTATGTAAATAGTATATTGAAAAAGATTGTTGAGGCTTTTTGTGTTGTATAAAGAGCTTGCAAAAGAAGCTATTAAAAGCAGGCTTTGAGAATATATTTTTTCTTCAGTTATAAATAAGTGGAGTGAAAATTGTTAAAAAAACCAATGTTTTCATATTCAAAATTTGGTTTTTTAGTTTTAGTTTTTGAAATGGAATATTTTATTTTAAAATTTTTCATGAAATGGCGTACTCTCTTTAAAATATTGTATTTATTTTTGTAGTTATTACTTGGGCAAAATTTTTTCAAAATTATTATTTTTTTAAATTTTTTGTTGAGATAAATCCTATAAGGTGACAAAAGTAACCAGTCAAAAACTGCATTGCTGCAAAATGAAGAAAGTGAAGGAAATTAATAGCAGACTGCTTTTTTTTTCTTTCTGTTTTGGTTTTTTGGTTTTTTTTTCTACCACATAACTTTTCCTTGGTCATTTTAGTCACATGGTGGGATTTTTATTTACTTTGAAATATTCTTTAGTTTTTATAAAATGTATAAGAAGTCAAGAACCAAAAAAAAAAAAAAATCAGTTCAAATGATTAATTCCTGATAGAAAATTTTGGTGAAAAAAAATCATGAGCATTTTTTTAAAATGGTTGATTTTTTTAAAGAAATATTCTTTTTGCAAAAAAGTTGCATTGGAAAACTTTGGGCTTCTGTGTTGAGTAATTTCAATCATACTCCACTATAAAAGCCCTGGAGAAGAAAATAAGCATTTAAAAATCTGCTTCAGAAAGGTTAATGATTTGTGACTAGACATTTTAGGACTGATACATAATGCTCTTAAAAGTCTATAGAAAAACTCCAACTGATTTCAGTGGACTTTGGGTTAAGGATTGCTTGTCCCCTGACTTTCAGACATACATTTGGACTAATGGTGCTTAGTTGGAAGCTAGGAACTGACCTGTGTACACCATTCCCAAGAAAACTCTTAGGGTGCATCTACACAGCACAGTTATTTTGAAATAACAGTGTGAGCGTCTACACAGCAATTCTGTTATTTCTAAATTCATTCAAAATCATAGACGGCTTATTCTGACTTCTGTAAACCTCATTCCATGAGAAACAATACCTCTTCTGAAATTTCAAAATAGCTGTAGTATGGACACTTTGCTGCTGCTATTTCAAAATAGCTCCTCCCCGGTGCCATTCAAACTAATTTCTCCTCAGTGCCCCCTCTGGTTGTAAATCAAGGAAGCACATCCACATTAGGGAAGCCTGTCTCGGACTAATTTTGAGGCTTCCCTGTAGTATAGACGTGCTATTTTGAAATAAGCTATCTCGAAGTATTTCTTCCGGAATAGCTTATTTCAAAATAGTGGTAGAAATGTAGCCATGTTAGTCTGGTGCAGCTGAAACAAAAAACAGGACTGTGTAGCACTTTAAAGACTAACAAAGTGGTTTAATAGGTGATGAGTTTTCGTGGGCCAGACCCACTTCCTCAGATCAAATAGTGGAAGAAATTTGTCACAACCATATATACCAAAGGATACAATTAAAAAAGGATACAATTTTAAAAAAGGATACAGTTCCATATGTGTTCATTTTTTTAAATTGTATCCATTGGTATATATGGTTGTGACAATTTTGTTCCACTATTTGATCTGAGGAAGTGGGTCTGGCCCACAAAAGCTCATCACCTATTAAACCATCTTGTTAGTCTTTAAAGTGCTACACAGTCCTGTTTTTTATTTCAAAATAAGCATGCAGTGTAGCTGTACCCTTAGACTCCGAACCCTACAAAGGCCCACAACACTTGTGACTTCAATGGGACTTCTATCCGGGGTGAACATTAAGTAGGTGTGTAGTTCTTTTGAGAGGTGTGTCCTTGTTGAGCTTTCTCCATGAAATGTAGTTATGAAAGCTTAAAGTCCTTCAGGGATTGTGTTGTGGGAGATCGCTTCAGATTCTCAAAAGCACAAGTGTTGAGACAGTTTTAACTTTGCTTGGAAGAACAGTATCTGGACTACTTAAAGAATGATACATGGACTAGAAGGGACAAGTTCTTAGCCTTTTCTACACAGAAGTTTCACTGATTAACTTGTCAGTTTTACAACCAGTTTAAATTAGACCCGTCCAAATCCCTGTCTGAATACTCTTAGGCTTGTCTATACTACTGCTCAAGTTGATGCAAGTTATGTTGTTCAGGGTTGTGAACCAACCACCGCCCGAGTGACATAACTTACATCCACTTAAACCAGTGTCTCACTGAGGTGGAGTAATGATGTCAACAAGATTCTTCTCCCGTCAATGTAATGTGTCGTCACCAGACACACTATCTTGACACTGATTTAACACGGTAGTGAAGACAAGCTTAGTTTGGTTTAGTTTAGTTTAAACCTGTTCTTAATCAGTTCAAACTGATTTGTAAGGGTCTGCAGTGCCCACCCCACTGGGTGGCTGACCACATTTTGCTTTAGGAGAGGTGAGGAGGAGCAGGGAAAGCGAGCTCTTTGAATCCACAGCTGCACCCAACCATGACCAAAATCTGGCCTACCCATGTGCCTACCAGCGAAAGAGGGGATGTAATCACTGATCTATAAAAAAGACTGCAGCAATTCACCTCCTCTCCAGAGCACATGGGAAACCAAAAAGGATTTGTGACTGACTGTGACACAATTCCTTTTCACAGCCTCCCCGGGCGCTGGAAAGTTAGTCTGCCCCAAAGAATGTACTGTGCAAATGTAACGTTGACAGGCACAACTAGAGAGGCTGGAAATGGATGACACGGGAGGGGTCACTTGACAATTCTCTGTTCTGTTCATTTCCTCTGGGGCACCTGGCATTGGCTGCTGTCAGAAGACAGGATCCTGGGCTAGATGGACCTTTGGTCTGGCCGTTCTGATGTTCAAACCTGGGCCCTCTGGAGTTGAGTGCACGAGCTTCTACAGTTTGAGCTAAAAGTAGCTGGCTCTCAGCTAAGGCAGTAGAGCCAAACTCATTCTCTCTGTATAAATGGTCTCAGTGCCACTACATGGGACAGTGAACCACACCTAGCAGGTGTGTAGGTTACACAAAAATAGGCATGTATTTTCTTCTGTCCCTTGCCACACTATATACTTCAGGATCGGAATTATTACAAGCTCACGGCTTTGGAGTATTAGATATCTTGGAATTATTTGGGCCTTACCTTAAACTTGAGTTTTCCAATATATTTGTAACTGTTTTCTCATTTACCATGCTTCTGAAGGCACATCGTGTGTGGGACTAAATTTGTGAAGCCCCCAGTACATTTCTTATCTTGTATTACCAGAATGAGCCATGATACATTTGCCTGGGTCTATGAGACCACTGCGGTTAACTGACTTTTGCCTACAATTACAAGTGATCGTCTAGGGCAGGCCTGCAATGAACTAAGACATAGAATCATGGAACACTAGAACTGGAAGGGACCTTGAGAGGTCATCAAGTTCAGTCCTCTGTCCTCATGGCAGGATCAAGCACCATCTAGATCATCCCTGATAGATGTCTATCTAACCTGCTCTTAAATGGCTCTAGTGATGGAGATTCCACAACCTCCCTAGGCAATTTATTCCAGTGTTTCACCACCCTGATAGGAAGCTTTTCCTAATGTCTAACCTAAACCTTCCCTGCTGCACTGTTCTATAAAAAGATGGGGCTGAAGGTTTTCTGGTCTCCACCAGTGTCTTTCTGTGAAAGGAAGGGAGTCCAGCTTTTTGTGCTGGGACTTGTGCATCTCTGCCAACAATTAACCATGTTTTGTGCTGGGGGAGGAGTTCTACTTAGTTGGGGGCACCCCCTGGAGGGATGTCGATCCATTCTGCTCAATGTGGTCCTTTCTGAATTCATTCAGGTACTCCATTCATTCTCACAACAGCTCTGTGAGACGAGTAAGTATCGTTGTCTCTGTTGTGCAGATAGATTGACCGAACCCCCCCTTGTGGCTTTAGTTCGGTGATTATCAGAGTGGGGGTTAAAAATGCACATGTTTCTGGCTCCGAGTGCCTTGCTTAGTCCTCTAGCGCATAGCCTCTCATGCTATGACCTTATGGCTAAAAGCCCTGCAACAAGCAAAGCAGATAGCTCACTTGTAGACAGCTTGCCAAAAGAAAGTTGCCATCATCTTATTGTGGCAGGCAATGCCAGCCTTCCCAGATGAAAAATAGGTCTGGGGACCTGCAGCTGGGTCCCAGACCTGTGTGAGTATAATGGAGACCAGGGCTGGATGTGTAGTGATCATGAATAATCCATGATCTTCAAGACAAGTCAGAGGCAAACTTTCAAGCCCAACTACGCATTCACACCAGCTTAGAGATTCTAGCTGATCTTCCCAGAAATAAAGGCTTAAGAGGGTTGGTTTTTTTGTTGTTTTTTTTTAAATATGCTCTTAGTTTGCTGATTTAGGTTCCCAAAAACAACGAGGAGAGGGAGTCTAGTTCTGGGCTCTGTGACACCCTCCTCCCCCAAATCTGCTTGGCATATTAACAGATTATGGCCTTTTATTCTGACATAATTGAGTAGAATTTGGATTCAATGCTGACCCAAGGAATCCTTTCCTGTCCTAATTTTAATGTCAACTGAGCAAAGGAGTCTGAGGGTTGAGAATATCAGCTGGTGTAAATTAGCATAGCTTTACTATTTCAAGTAACCTGCCGGGACTAAATACGGCCTGGGTGACACTTTTTACTTTTGTTTTGCACCCTTCTTGGTTGCTTGAGTTAGAGACAGACTCTCATGACGTGTGGGATTTAGTACAACTAAAAAAGAAAAATCCCACCCCAAACTAAAAATAGTTATGAGTCCAGCCTTTCAACTACAGCCCCATTGGTTTCAGGGAAATGGAGGCTCTGACTCAGTGTTCCTGTACTCTTGTCACACTGAAGACTGCCTAGGTCTGCGTACCGAAAGGATGGGCTCACGTGAATTTTCCCATTACATCTAACATCCTCCCTTGCAAATGTTGGAGGAAACTCAACGTCTTAACTTAGGCTCCAGTATAGGAAAGTACTAAAGTGCCTGCTTAAGTCATTAGACTGCAGGTTGAACCTCTATAGTCCAGCACTCTGGAATGAGTCTGGAATGAGACTAGTTAGCTGGATGTCCACTTGCCATGAGCGTGGGCAAGTTCCCTGTGGTCCCATAAAGTTTGTTTACAGCCACCAGACCTAGCTCTCAGTTTTCTGTGTTATTATTTAGCTCTAACTTACCCCTAAATATCTTCTAAGTGCCCAGTAAGTAGTGCCAGTGTTGGTAATGCTGCTAGCAATATTGACCTCCCATGGTCTGGAAAATTCACTGGTTGGGAACTGGTCGGGTCTAGAGGGTGCCGGACTAGAGAGATTCAGTCTGTGTTAGAAAATTACTTAAATGCATCCTTTGCAGTACTTTGCCTTTGTCAAATAGAGATGCTTTGCAGAACTTGGGCTTTAGTTGTGAGCATGTGTTATCTATCTTGATTGTTTGGGGTGTTTTTTTTTCTAGTTTATAATGCTGATATTCATCAGTGACTTACGTGGACTTTGGTTTTTGGCTTTTCCTTAGGTATTGATTTTTTCCCCCATAAAATTAAAAGGAAATCAAAACGGTGCCTTGTGTTACAGCCTACAGGAAATAGGCATCTGATTACCCTCCTGTCAGTTATTTCTTAATGTGTATAATACATTCCTTATAAATCTTATAATAGATCTCGATCGAACATTTCCAGTGATATGATGTTCAGTATAGCTCGTCAGCTTTCCACGGTAGCAATTCCTAACCAGTCTAATCTTGATTTTGCTGTGGCTCAACAAATTAAGAAATTGGATTTTGTTGTTGCTTTTTCTGAAATTTACCTAACCAATGCTTTTTGGCAATTTATCGTCACTGTAATGTAAATATTGGAGTCCGACACAGTAATGTTTCGGCTTGGAAGGTCCAACGTTCTATTCTCATATTGACCCAGATAATAGCCACCCCGTTAAGTGTGGAGCAACCCTCTCTTACTATCAGGTTCAGAAATATGAAGGAAGGTACTCTATTGACTGTGATACTCCACAGAGGAGTCCAAGCAAAATTCTTGCCTAACTTATTGGTTGGAGGATATATCTGTAAACACTCCTCACTTTCCATAGAGGCAAGTAGTCCAAGTTACATATTGGTCAAATTCCACCTAGGGAATTTCACATACCTTTGGTCAAGACAGGGGTGTTGTCGTGTTTTTAGCTAATATTTAATCTTTATATGAATCATCAAGGAATAGGGTGACTCTGGGACTCGATCCAATTACTGTTAAAGTCCATGAAGTCCTTCAAGCCTATGGAGATGCAGTCCTATATAATGCAGAGTGCCCCCGTTTACATGGGAGCTTTACACAGATCTCAGCATTTTCCCCCACGAGACACTCTTGTGCAATGGATAGCAGGGGCAGACAGTCAAAGTACAAAGAGCAGCTAGACACACAGTCCCCTTTGAAAATCAATGGGATCTAGTCTCCCTACTGCCATTTGTGTCTTTGAAAATCTCCCACTACTTTCAATGCATACCCAGATAGGCCTATTATAGATTTTCATTGGAGCAGCCCAAGCTACCTACCCCAAATCTGGTCCATTGTCCAGTCTGAACCCTTGAAGTCTGCACTGGATATTCATTAGGTCACTTGCATACCACGCACCATATCTGTAAATGCTGGTTTCAGTCTGTATTGGTGCTGTTTCCCTTTCCTTTATTTTCATGGGTGCCAGAAGGATTCCCTTGTAAATGAGAAAGTATGGTGGTTCTCTGTGGGTGCATCCTGTACACACAAAAAGGCAGCAGAGTAAATCATTTTACAACGTATGCTGGATTCTAATCCTCAAGGAATTCCATTTTCCTTAGCAACTCAAGCACAAATGCCACCATAGGAATAAATTGTTTGTGCTCTCTTAATGTGTATGGGTTGAGAAGTTCACCAGAACAGATATTTTATTTTGTAAATGCCTGGTATCTGTTCTTCCTTTGTAGGAGGCAAAAGCAATACTTTTATCATCTCATTTCTAATGTGTATTGTGCTACCAAATTGACGCATGTTGCAGAACAGGAGATTCATTAGCGCTGATGTGAGTGGGTTATCGGAGTAATGCAGGTCTGAATCAGACCCAGTCCTGAAATCTCCATACAGATTACACTCATGCGTGGGGAGCACATGGTATAGTCTTTGAAACAGAGTCTTAGGGAAGTTACCGTTGTGTGTGCGGGGGAAAAAAAGAAGGGAACAATAAATGATGTAGGGGCCAACCCTGCTCTCTTTATTCGGGCAAAAGTTCCTTTTCAGCTCAGAGAGCGTGTCTCCTAAGGAGAACAAGTGTGGACCCCTCAGCACATACAGATGAGAGCAGTTGTTTGCTCTGCTATTCCAGAAATGCGTTTTAGTTTGCCAGCCAAAAATTGTTAAGTATAGATCATAATCATAGAGCGACTCCCCTCCAACTAGCAGAAAGACACTGATGGTTGAACTGTTCAAACCAAGCTACCTTCTGTGGGTGAATCAGAGACAATTAGTCTATTTATTAGATTCAGTGCTGTGGAAGAATGGAAACCACTAGAACTGCCTTTCGTCATGCATCAGTTCTTCAGCCTACAAAGTATTACTTGGGTATGAGGCAAGTCGTCAGACTTGTATTAGCTAAGCACATAAAAACGGGTACCAGAGATTCACTGACTTAGCAGGTGGTTGGTGGAATTCTTGCTGTGGATGTGATTCTGAGGCTTGCTGCTTGTTTCCAGAATCAGACCAGGTATTGGACAGAGGGTGAAATAAGCAATTATAGATGATGTAATTAATTTCTCCTTTTTGTTTCAAAGACAGTTGAAAAGACTTACATATTCCTCCTTCCTGTAAACAGTTCCTGTTACCTCCACAGGGAGGTTATTCAGAAGTAGGGCGGTTGTCCGCTGGTCACAAAGGGTGGGTAGATGTCCTCCAGACAATCTTGTCATTCATTCATGACTGAGGCTATAAAAATATGTGAGAGCCTCTGGTATGTGCCATTCATCTAAACGGGACTCTAGGAGATGGTGATCCTATAAACGAGATGCATTATGGCTGAAAGATAGCCGTCTCCTGCATGGAACAAGGAAATCTACAATAACATCCACATTTTCAAAAGAGGACTTGGAGTTTGTGAGCCTCCATTTTTGAGAGCTCCATCTCCATTGCCATGAGCTCCCACAAATGTAAGCACTCAAAATCAGAGACCCACATTTGAAAATGGGGCTCTCGCGGCTGAAATGTGAATGCTGTTTCCTTGCCAATTGTACACCTGCGGCTTGTTTCACTGGTATGTTAATATGCATTTGTTCAAGATAGTCTACAGGGCTCAAAATGGTTCGTGCCAGCTCATAAGTGTAGCCAGACCTGTCTGATGTGACCTTTTTGGTTTTATGTAGTACCTCCTATGGAAGATTGTAAGGAGCAAGAGCCTGGGATGGACAACAATATTTCTCTGGTGCCTTTTGAGAGACCTGCTGTTATAGAGAAGCTGACAAGCAACCTGGGAAAGCGTAAAAGCTCCACCCCACAGAAGTTTGTGGGTAAGCTTGAAGAGAGCATTTTTATTATTCCTAGTGAGTAGGAATAGGTTACATGTTAAGAACAGTCAGAAGATCAAAGGGGAAAAACTGCACTCTTGGAGTTGAGCATGACTGGGGAGGTGGGAAGGGGGAAACGATTGAAAGATGATTCAATCCAAGTAGAAAACGACCTAAAAGTAATTTGAACGTGACTAAATTGCAGTTTTGTCAATCCTAAAAGTCATGAGTCTTGCACCTGGCCCCTAAAATCTGGAGATTTAAAAATACACAGTTTGGGTCTTTTTCTTTACTTTTGGGTGTTTGAGACTTTAGGATGCATTTTGGGTCACGTTTTCAAACGTTTCTGTGTCCTCATGAGGGCTAGAAGCCTACTTGGTAATTAAAGCTGAGATTTTCCTGTAATCCCCTGACTCCAGGAGCTGCCAGCTAAACAACAAAGCTCAAGTAACTCACGACTTGTGAGTCAAGCAGTGAGAATTGGCACTAGTGAAATTGCCTCCCTGATACGCACGTGTGATTTGTTGGACTCCTTTCAATAAAAGCTGTCGCCTGTTTATTGGCGCTGCCATTTTTCTGAGAAACGGTGGAGAGGGTGGCAAGTTAGCGCCTGTGTTGAAACCTGGTTCTTAGCCAAATCCATCTGTGGGAGGAAAAGAACCATATTGGATGATCTTAATTGTACCTTATTGTTTCTCTCTCCTGGAAGTTCCACACGAGTTTTAAGAAAGCGACGTTTAATCTCTTTTGCAGGTTTTCTCTTTTTTCCAGCACATTTACCATGGCCTCACTTTTGGTCCCTGTTCTACCAAATTAAATACTTTTCAGTACATGCAGGACGACCTTACCATGGTTCTCGTGCTCATAGTAATGTTTCCTGCAAATGGAGCACTTCTTCATCACAGCAGAGTGCTATTTAGGAGAAGGTCATGTAAGCCTATGCTTGACTTTTCCCATACTGCATCTATCAGACCTTTTCTGCACTTTGTGGTCATCAGTCTCTGAGAAGCCTAGGTTATGGACCACAATGCATGCACGCTGGCTGAAATTTCAGAAGGAAGGGAAGTGGTATACTGCAAATGTGCTAGTAATTGCTGAGAGAGAGAGAGAGAGAGAGAGAGAGAGAGAGATGGGTTGTGCCCAGCTTTGAGGCACAGACGTTCTTGAGAAATTGTTGAAACAGTGGAGGTGAGGGTAGCTAGAACTGTCTTTAACAACACGGGAACAAGGGGGTTGCCAATGGAATTAAAAACAGCAAATTTAAGACCAGTGAAAGGAAACACTCTTTCAACATAATGCACAATTGGATGGTAAAATTCATTGCCACATGAGGTCAATAATGCTACGAACTAATCAGGGTTCAAAAGAGGACTGGGCACATGTAAGCTTTATGCTAATATCTAGTATAGTTATAATAAGGATGACAGAATGCAAAGAGTTGCAGAAGAGAGAAAAATGCTCATGCTTCAGAGCATCCCGCTATAGTTCATGGGGGTTGGGAAGAAACTTGTGTTGTGGTCAGCTTATTCATAATTGCCTATGCAGGGTTTCTTGCACCTGCCTCTGAAGCATCTGGTACTGAGACCGCATAGTGGAGCATGGGCCTCATCCAGTTTTGCAGTTTCTGTGTTCTTGATCTGGCTATAAATGTGTGGTTTGTTTGGCAATGCACAATACGATAACAGAGGGGGATACCGCATCATCTTTCAGTTACTATAGAGTGAGAATAACTAGAATGGAAGATCCATAAGAATGGCCATACTGGGTTAAACCAAAAGTCCATCTAGCCCAATATCCTGTCTTCTGACAGTGGCCAATGCTAAGTGCCCCCAGAGAAAATGAGCAGAACAGGGAATCATCAAGCAATCCCTCCTCTGTCACCCATTCCCAGCATCGGAAAGAGGCTGGGGACACCATTCTTACTCATACTGGCTAATAGCCATTGATGGACCTATCTTCCATGAATCTATTTAGCTCTTTTTTGAACCCTGTTAAAGTCCTGGCCTTCACAACATCCTGTGGCAAGGAGTTCCACAGGTTAACTATGCATTGTGTCAAGTAGCATTTCCTTTGTTTGTTTTAAACCTGCTGCCCCATAATCCTAACTTGATAAATCTGACAAATTACTTTTGAACACTTCTTTGACCAAGAAGAAATTGATTTTAAAAAAGAAAGCCACGTGAACAGGTGTCGAAGTGGGCGGCAAATATTTCTTTTGTCTGGTGTGGCACATATGGTGAATTGAAAATGTATGGTCCCTGTGCATTTTAGCATGATTGTAGGTCAGGTTCCATTTTAAAAACTCAGCCCAAGATCTTTGCCGTTATGGTGAAACATTCCAGTTCATAACTGAAGGAACAGAGCAATGCAGCAACTTGAGTGCATGGTCTGTGTCTGGTGGAGTTATTAAATGGGGCACGTGAAAGGAACAAAGGCTTGTACGCATCATTTTAAGAGAAGAAAATGGCATTGGGGATGTAAAATCCTGTTTAATCAGTTAACTGGATAAGCATTGTGTTTAGCCGTTAACCACTTAAATGAAGGTGGGCGGAGAAGAGGGGTCACTCCAGTCTAGCTGGGGCACTGAAGGCAGGCTGGAGCAGGGGCTATTCTGGCAGGGCTACAACATCCCTGCCTGCAATGCACTGCTCCAGCCGGGGTCCACCGCAGGTGTGGGCTGCTCGGGCCTAGGTGGAGGCAAGCACCGCCGGTTAACCATTCACTTCCCTAAATGGCATGGAATAAACTTACAGGTGACTGAAAATCAAGTGTGGTTATCCTGAAGTTTCTTTCGGGAGAGTTAAGACTCTGCCTATATTTGTGTCTTTTGTTGGCATATTTGCTTTTTTTACCTCAAGCAAATTTGCCAACATTTTAAAAAGAAGTTTGAGGGCTTTAAGTTCCTGGACAGATGAAATAGTGACTTCCTGTTTTTTTTTTCTCGTGTTGAGAATATGTACATCTCAGTTGGGTGATGGAATGGCAAGAGAATGAAAATTAGTGAAATGTTGATGATAAAAACCACTATCCAGCTACTTTAAAAAATAACAACAAAATGAGTAGTCTTGTGGCACCTTAGAGATGAACAAAAATAGTCCTATATATTTTTGTTAGTCTCTAAGGGTGCTTCTACACTGAGCTATGCCAATTGCGTAGCTTATTTAAAGTTAATTTCAAAATAGAGCGCTATTCCAAAATGTCCCGTACTCCTTGTGGAACAAGGTTTACAGGGATGTCAGAATAGAGAGCCAGTTATATTTTGAAATAACGGGCTTGCTCAAAAGACGCGAAATAGCTGTTTCAGAATTCTATCCTGAAATAGAGCTGCAGTGTAGACATAGCCTAAGGTGCTACAGGGTTACTTGTTTTGTTGTTTTTTTAAGTTGCA
Organism: Pelodiscus sinensis; assembly: GCF_049634645.1. Classification (NCBI taxonomy): domain Eukaryota; kingdom Metazoa; phylum Chordata; order Testudines; family Trionychidae; genus Pelodiscus; species Pelodiscus sinensis. Next base: position 59,718,182 of record NC_134717.1, on the reverse strand, counting down.
GACTAACACAGCTACGCCTCTGAGACTTTAAAACATAACTTTAACTTTTCAACTAAAAAAGCAGAACAAGACTTTTTTTAAGAGTTGTAAATTGACCTTCCCGTTTACATAACATCATGAAATAATATAATTGGAAAAGACATGGGGCAAGAGTATGTCTAGGTATAAGTAGAACTAACACTGTTCATATTAGTAGAGATGAACTTTGTCAGAATTGAATTTGACCCGTAATTAGCATGATTCACTACTATGTTGTTCCTTTTTTACACTTCACTGTTTTAGCAGGGCTATGCACGACTACATTTGGAGTCCCACATTGGTAAATCATACCTTATAGACGTATGTCCATGAAAGTAATATTAGTTTAGCTTCTGCTGTGGGTAAACTGAGCTAAGACACATGATTTCTGTTATATTTATACTGAGATGCCTCTTTTATCCTGAATAACTGTGAAATGCAAAATTCACCCCCAACCTAAGACCTGTGCGTTCAGCTCAGCCTCCCACTTGCATCTGCTATGGCAGTGAATGGGCAGAGGCAACCCTTCCCACCCTGTCACCACCTCTACAGGCCACTGCATCAGCACTCTTGGGGGACTGCTCGTTTGTTCGGTCCCTATATGGCCATAGGTGACAGCCCCACGGTGAGATGCAAGCCATGTTGGGTGTCTCATGCTGGTGCCTCTGCACCATGGCAGATTTAATCTTACACTGAAAAAGAAAACCCCTTTTGGGGGCCTATTAGTCAGGTGGTATAAATGTGTGTAGCTCCATTGAAATCATGGGCTTGCATTGTTTTCCCTTAGCCGAGGAGCTGGTCCCCTATTTCCTCTTTTGGGGCACAGAGAACATCATCCGTCAGTTTCCAGCAAGTCTGGAATTCTACCAATAACAGGCTTATCTAGAGATAAGACTCAAGAGTGCCCACACTCAGGGACCAATTCCAACCCTGGGCAGAGGACTGACATACGGTACATCCACTCTGCACGGCTATTTCGAAATAAGCTATTCTGGAATGGTTATTCTGAAATAGCATGTCTACGCTGCAGGGAAGCCTCAAAATGAGTCCGAGGCAGGCTCCCCTAATGTAGACATTCTGTCTCGATTTAGAGCCCCAGGAGGAATTCCTTAGAATGGCCCTGGGGAGGGGCTATTTCGAAATAGCGGCAGTGGAGCCTCTATACACGCCTTACTTCGAAATTGCTATTTTGGAAGAGGCATTATTCCTCGTAGAATCAGGTTTACTGATTTCGGAATAAGCCATCATTTTGAAATTATTTCAAAATAACGGAATGGCTGTATAGATGCTCGCATTGTTATTTCGAAATAACGCTAGCGATCTCAAAATAACGGTGCAGTGTAGACGCACCCATCATCTCTATTTTTGGTTTCTAGGTCTTAAGTGGCACTTGAATGGTACTTGGTGCTGCCTTTCTGCCTGGGCGTGAATTGCACCCTCAGGTCAGGAACCCACACTGGGTCTCTATAGGGGGCAGTGATGTTTTTTTTTTTCTCCAGTGCATTCTGTGGGTTTGGGTTGGTTTTTTGATTTTTGTTTTTGATTGTTGCTTGCTCCTTGGAAGCCTCAGAGATGGACACGGAAGGGGCTAGGTGGTGGTCTGAGGTAGTATGGAGCATTCTTTTTATGTTTCCAGGTGGCTCTTTCTTACGCATTTAGAGCCTAAATGCTTGCTGTGTGGGGGAAGGAATTTTCCCTCAGGTCAGATGGAAAGAGATCTCAGGGGAGTTTTGCTTTCTTCTGCTGCGTGGAGCAGAGATCACCTGCTAGGGAGATCTGAATATATCTTACTTAACCCTTTCCCTATCGTTTCAAAGGCCTACGCGCTAGTGCATCTTGGTCTCTCCTGTATTTTGCCTGTGGTTCACCCCCGTTTATTCCCTGGATGGCTGCAATACCTTCGTGTGATTGTGGTGGTTGGGCTTGGTGTGGGGATGGTTGGGTGGCATATTAGTGACCTGTGATATACAGGAGATCAGAGAAGATAAGATGGTTGCCTTAAACATGATGCTTTACACAGGGCTTGTTTTTTCTTCTCTATTTCAGTCGCATGTGCAGGTGACTTTTATTTTTCCCTCACCCACTTTGTTCTTGCCTTTAGGTGAAAAGCTCATGAGATTCGGCTATCCAGATATCCACTTTGATATGAACTTAACCTACGAGAAGGAGGCTGAGCTGATGCAGTCTCACATGATGGACCAAGCCATCAACAATGCAATCACCTACCTTGGAGCTGATGCACTTCACCCCCTGATACAGCACCCGCCAAGCACAATGGCAGAGGTGGCCCCGGTCATCAGCTCAGCTTACGCTCAGGTCTATCATCCGAACCGGATAGAAAGGCCCATTAGCAGGGAAACAGCTGACAGTCATGAAAACAACATGGATGGCCCCATCTCCCTCATCAGACCAAAGAGTCGACCCCAGGAAAGAGAGGCCTCCCCCAGCAATAGCTGCCTGGATTCTACTGACTCAGAGAGCAGCCATGAAGACCGCCAGTCCTACCAAGGAAACCCTGCCTTAAATCCCAAGAGGAAGCAAAGCCCAGCTTACATGAAGGAGGACACCCAGGCTTTGGATGCCACAAAGACTTCTAAGGGCTCTTTAAAGGATATCTACAAGGTCTTCAATGGAGAAGGGGAGCAAATCAGAGCCTTTAAGTGTGAGCACTGTCGCGTTCTTTTCCTAGACCACGTCATGTACACCATCCACATGGGTTGTCATGGCTACCGGGACCCTTTAGAATGCAACATCTGTGGGTATAGAAGCCAGGACCGCTATGAGTTCTCCTCGCATATTGTCCGAGGGGAACATACATTCCACTAGGCCTTCTCATCCAAAGGGGACTCTTATGAAGTAGAAGAACTGCACATGAAGAACTACTGCACTTACAATCCCACGTTTCACTGGCCCACCTGTGTTTTTTTTAATTTGTGGTTGTTGTTTGTTGCTGTTGTTTAATTATTATTATTAACCTTATTGTATGAACCCAACCTCAGTCACTCTGCCTGGTGTAAGAATGGAAGGAAGAAAGGGAAAGGATGAGAGAGTTTTGTGGTGTTGCTGTCTTTATTTTTTTGGGGAGTCTGTTTTGCCTATTTGTGGGAATTTGAAAGGCAGTCCATTTCAGTCCCAGTTAGCTGTACATCATGTCATACGTTGGGTTTCACTCAACTCCAGTAGGTGCTTTAACATCATGAGTTGCCCCTCACTGGTAAATGAATAATTTCAGGCAAATAGATAGAAACATTTCAGAGGTGAGCCCTTTCAAATGTATAGCTACGGGTGGGACAATAGCAGGTGTGGGGAACTGAATTCTACAGAATGAACAATTTTTTTTTTTTAAAGCAGAGCTGTTTTTGTTTTAGGGATTGAGGAGCACAAATCAAAGTCACTATTCCTTGCAAAATCACTTCCTAGGGTGAGCTATGCCCATGGCTTCTGTGTTTACTGGAATGTGTACAACAAGTATGTGTAACACTGTACCACATAACAAGAGCTTTAGTTTCATAAGTCTTGGGGCCTCCTGTGGTAAGTTTGAGACTTTGTGATGTTGTTTTACTTAAATTATGAAGCACATTTTTTTTTTTTTAGAATTGTTAATTTGTTGTTATTTCGTAATTGTGTTGAGTCACTGGCTTCGTAGAGACTCCCCAGTAGGCATACACCTTCTTCTACTTGGTCACACCTTTTTTTTTTTGTAATAATTTACAAATAACATTTTTAACCTAGCTTCTAGGTCAGTAGGTAGCCTAGGAGTGAATCTGACGAGATTCAGCCACAGTTCTAAAAGAAGCAGGCTTTTAACATTGCACATTATAAAAGCACAGATGTGCTGGTAGTATAGAGGATGGCTGACAGAATTGGCCAGCCCTGGGCAAGGTGTGGAGGGGAAGGGATGGGTCTGGGTCTGGGTCTGGGTCCCCAGAAGGGGCAGGACATTGGGCAGAAGGGGCAGGGCTGGCAGCTAGCCTTCCCCCCACCAGCCTTTCAGTGCATCCCGCTGTATGCCACCTGGGACTTCAGCAGTGATCCAAAGGGCCTAGGGCTCTAGCTGTTGCCATTGTGGCCAGGAACCCCAGGCCCTTTTACATCATTGGGCCTTGGGGCAGCTGTCACCTCTGCTCCGCCCCCTATCCATGGAGCTGAAAACATGTATAGCAAAAGCTTTCTTGTGTGATCATCTACGGGACTAGCCTCTCAGCTGCAGGTGGCGTACGCATGGGAGAAAACAACAGTGGTGACCAGTTCATCGGCTGGCATTCAATTCCTCATAACTCCATTGACTTCGGTGCATCTACTCTGAGCTACACCAGCTCAGAATCTGGCCAGGGTTGGCCATCTCTCCAGTGAATCTTTTGCTTTGTGAGTTAATGAATCAGTGACTAGGAATTATCCTGATTAGTATCTTCCATTTTTTTTTGAGAGAGAGAGAAGCCCTTGCAGATCTTGATGTACAGCCGTGGTGTGCAACATGCTGGCCGCTAGCTACATGTGGCTATTTGGCCGGTTGAGTGTGGCTCCTTGGCTCACAAAATTATTTACATTTTCAGAATAACGGGGCTAGTTTGCTGTAGCAGGAGCCACTCTAATAGCTACTGCTTCAGAACTGGGTGGACGCCACAGATGTACAGCCTCCGCTCTCATAGGCCGTGTCCAGACTCAGGGGTTTTTTCGGGAAAAGTAGCCTTTTCCCGAAAAAACTTCCCCTGCGTCCAGACTCAAGCCGCGTTCTTTCGAAATTATTTCGAAAGAACGCGGCTTTTCTTTCGATGGCGGTAAACCTCATTTCACGAGGAAGAACGCCTTCTTTCGAAAGTTCCTCTTTCGAAAGAAGGCGTTCTTCAATGTAAAGAGGCCGTCTTCGAAAGAGAGCATCCAGACTCGCTGGGTGCTCTCTTTCGAAAAAGCGGATTTTTCTTTCGAAAGATCCGCCTGCAGTCTAGACATAGCCATAGAGTATGAAAAACCCCTGGAGGAAAACGAGTTGCTAATTTGATTTGATTTACTCTGTACTTTAGGACAATGGACACGTGAACTAGAGGCGCAAAGGTTAGTTTCATTTGGTATTATTGACACTTTCTCATTTCACGGCAGGGGAAAAAAGAGGCTGGTGCAATCGAGCCATGTAGGTACAGACTAAGCAAGAACAGGGCAAAGGCTTTTTTTCCTGTTCTTTTTTCTGCCAGTACAGGACTGGAGCCCCCGTCAAATATCCTTTAGATGGGCTTGAGTGCTCTACCAAAAGCAAACTAGAGCATGAACCTGGAAATGCTTACACAAGTGTGTCAACTTTTTGGCACAGGAGGAGCCTCGATGAATTGAGAGAGAACATTTTGCACGAATAAAGTTACTTAAGTGCATACACAATTGCAGGATGAGGCCTTACTGAATCCCCATTTGCTCATTTCAGTCTTTTTTTTTTTTTCCCCCTTACCTTGCCCATCCTGAAGCATTTGACAGCAGGAGCGGAGTGGTACTAATTGAAAACTTTTTATGGTGACGCACTTGGCAGCTGGGATCTGTTTTTAGAAAGGGTGCCGTAGATCACGGCTAGATGACTGGCTGACTGGTTCCCGGCACTGAAACGCTATTAAGTAGGTGCTGGTAAAGTTTAGCAGTAGCCTATTAATTACAATACAGTATGGGTAGAAATGCCTCCTTAGATAATGTGAGAGCTATCACGAGGGGGGGGGGGGGGGAAGGGGGAAGTATGGACTTTGGAGAGACAGATCAAGAGACCCTGACTTTTTTTTTCTTCCTTCTGCCCTTGTTAATTTTGAGACAGATGAAACTCAGGCAAGACTAGCTGCCTCTATTTTTCCCTTTCTCTTGTGCCCAGCTCAATGAAAGTCGCTAATCTCCAGCTCGTGACCCCTGAACATTCTTTGATGCAAGGATAGTTATTAAAGGGCAAATATTCCCCTCTATCAAAAGGAAGAGAAGGGAACTGTTCTTGGCCACATGTGGAATAGAAGCACAGCTCTTCCTCTTCCCCGTCCTTCTCAGTAGCTGTTAAGAGTGGGGACAGGCTCGGGGAAGGTCTGTATTTGGTGACTTCTTCCCCAGGAAAACCCAACCTTGCAAGAGGTGGCCCTGATCAAGTTAGCGGTGAGCCCTACAGCTTTCTCTTGTTCATACTTTGAAAACCACCCTATCTGGGGTGAGGGTGGAGGGGCACAGTTTGGGCACGACCCTCAAGGCATAGCTCCAGAAGCAACCATGTCCCCATTGTGCGGAGGGAGGCAGTATCTTGACAAAGGGATTTCATGTGGGGGTCCCCACCTTTGCGTGCAATGTAAGGTCCGTGTGGTTTCCCTCATGACAGGGTCTGTGTCCTGCTTCTTCTGTGCAAGTCACACCCTAACTTCGATGGGACAATTTGGATGCTCCCTGTGAGGTCCCCTGGTGCCATGTGGATTTTCCTTGGCGGTGGCCTGGTTTCCTCTCTCTTCAGAGGTGACCAGGAATTCGGCCCAGCTGCTTGGAGAACAGTCTGTGCAATAAAAGCTTCTCCGGGTCCCTAGCCCCTGGCTGAGGATGGTGAGACGCACGGCAAGGCATTGAGAGAAGGCCTGCGTGAGCCAGCGCGTGTGGCAGGGGAGGGGCAAACCCATTGCTGAGCCTCTAAGGGAGTGCAAATGCCTGGCGCTGGAAGGGAGCAGATTGGGACGATCCCGCTGCCCCTGCGTGTGAGCGAATCCGAACTGCACTCTCCTTTAAGAACTGTTGGAGCCAGTGTTTCCCTTGTCCACTTTCCTTCCTTTCCCCACCTCTTCACAGTCAAGGAAGTTCATGTGGTACCAGCCAAGAATCACTTGGTGGGTCAGTGCAGCTTTGAGAGAGACACCCCCAGTGCTGCCTCTGCGGAAGCCATCGTGGAGGGATCTCCATCTCGCCAGGAGTGGCCCATGGCATAGAACTACCCCAATGCCACGGAGAGGCTCAGGACATCTTGGGCAGGACAAACCACATATTTGGAGTCAGCCCCTTCTGACAGTTGCCGTTCCTAGCTAGGTCCCAACCGGGAAGTGGCAAGGGGCATTCGTTGGTATTGTCATTGTCTGGTTCTTGTACTTTGTTTATCTCTCAAGGGTGGGGTAGGGTGGAATGGTTTAAATTCAGGTCAAGTTTTGAGTAAAAGTTTGGGCTAATTCTTATTGTAGCATAATCAGCAAATGTAGGACTCTGGGGGATTACAGTGGAGAGAGCCATTCACAGTCAATCATGTAGACCCTTGTTGTGCAAACTTGCGTACCCAGCTCAAATCAATAGAGATGGCGGTGGGGCTCTGTGTAAACTTATGGGTCTGCTCCCAAAGAGGAGCTTGCAGGATTGGGACCTCAGATGACAAATGTTTCTCTCTTGCTGTTGGCAGATTTCTACAAGCAGCTATTGACTTCATCAAATTCATTGGTTAGTCAAAACCCTTTACTAAGAAGTTTCCACAGTAAGTGGATTATTCACTAGCAGAATTCTTTGCTCCAAGTATATTTGCTATTGTTTACTAGTTGTTGGTTCAAAGTACGTGCTAAAATCTGGCTAGACACGCAGGATGTGCCCAAATCTTTGACTCAAAATTCAGTTCCGATACTTGTGTTTACAAATTCAGAATTTGCTTTCTGTGAGCATTTCCCATATTTGCTTACAAATAGCTTCCTTCAAAATGTCCCTGCCACTAATCGCTTTCCCTGGATTTTTAAAGGGAAAAGCTAGATTCAGACTTGGTCTAAAATGGGGCATCTACACAGCACACAAAACTTACGAGTCTGTTTTGAAATAGGCTATTTTGAGCCATCCCTTAAACCTCGTGCAACAAGGTTTCCAGTGATGGCGAAATAGTGCGCCCGTTATTTTGAAAAATATTTCGAAATAATGGGCGCGTTTCTAAGACACGGGGTAACTATTTCAGGATTCCTCAGTATCCTGAAATATCTCCACTGTGTAGACATACTCAAAAGGTGCAACTCTTAATTTTAAATACAGATGCAGCTGCTTAGCTTTGGTTTTGATTTGCCTAGAGCTTTAGATAGGTTTCTTATCATTCTGGCTAATGAGTTTTACAGCCAAAGCCCTTTTCATTGAGTTAAGAATCCCCAGCTAAATATATAGGATTTTTTTTCTATGAAACCAGCTCTTTATCGTGAACTGAAGGAAATTAAAGCAATTTAATTCTCCTGAAAAAGTGCTTCCCTCGATCAAGTAATGTGAAAGAAAATGTCTAAGCATCAACCTGAATTGGACTCCTCTTAGAGAACCTGTTTCTATAAGTCAGCCTGACTCTTACCTGCAGTATTAGCGTCTCTAACATTAGGACACCAGTCACAAAACTTGCTCTGTAAACAGAGTTTATACACCACCAAGTACAGAAGTTTAACATTTGTTTAACTCTCCCATTTGCTGTTTTAAACACGCATTTTGCTGGGCAGAGGCTGGAATGTTCATTGCTTTGCAAGCTCACATCTGCATGAAATGCATTCGTTTGAAACTGGGCTTTTGTGTGAGCCTTCTGCACTTTCCTCATGGATGCTGGGGCGGGGGGGCGCGGCGGGAGATTTCCAAGCTGATCACTTGAACTACGGGCCTGAGTAGCAATTCTAAGGTTCCTTAGTTAACTTCCTTTTACCTCACTTCTTTGAAGCAACTATTTCTTGTCATTTCATTAAGATCTCCAGGAAGAAGGGTAACTTTGTTAGCAGAGTGGCCAAGATAAGACGCTTGCAAAATTGAGATGAAACTGGCTGTGTCTTGTCCTTTATCTTTAGTTTTATATGGTCTTATTTTTAAACAAGTTAACATCAGTGATGATATGCTGCACAGAGCAGCTGGAGATTTCTGATTCTGAAACCGTATATGCGCTGTGTCGTATCAAATACATTTTATTGCAGATGTGCCTTTTTTCAAATGCATTTTGAAGGCTGATCTTTCACATCAAGGCCCTTCTGAATGCATTTTTGAAAAACACTAATGTTACCTAGTGGAACAGAGGAAGCTGGCTTACCTAGTCAACTGGGGTTTCCCTTTGAATAGGAAAACCCCGGAGCAGCATAGCTGGTTCTATACCACCCGGTCATGGGAAGGGATGTGGAATTATATGGGTCACAACATGCTCCAGCAATCTCTGGCAGGCAGGCAACACCTTTGGGGCCATGGTAAGGGCTGTAATTTAGAAACGGTTCTGTTGCTGCTCTAAACAGTGCCAGGGGCTGAAAAAGCTCCCACCTGCCCCCCTGAAGGATTTGGGGCAGAAAGATGATTTAATACCACCTTCCTGTCTTCTCAACAGCCCACGGCACGTATGCCTGGTCTATACTAGACTAGGCAGGTTGGCTTAAGGTATGTAACTCTAGGAGACAGCGTACGTGGCGACATCCACACAGCAGGAGGCTGATGGGAGCACAAGCTCCCGTTGGCTTCCCTTACTCCTCACAGAAGGAGGCGTACTGGCCGCTGGTGGGTGCTGCCCTTAACATTCAATTTTAGGGGCCTATCCTAGGCCTGCTAAATTGAACGCTAGAAGATCGACCTCCAGAATGTCGATCTTCTTGTGAGTGTGGACATGCCCCAAGTGAGCAGACTTGAGAATCTATTCCTGTGTGTATTTCAGGGCTGCATTGCCCAGCCTAACACAGTGTGGCAGAACAAGATCAGATGTTAAAGTAATCTATCATGGCAAAAGTTGACTTAACTTAAAAAAAAATACAAAAAAAGCGGGGGGGGGGGGGGGGAGAGGAGAAGCTTGTTACTGTGGTACCAGTGCTATGGCGATTTCTCAGATAAGATGAGAGAGAAAAGCTAAACTAATCTGTGAAAGGCATTCTGGAATGTGCTTGGTTACTCCAGCCAGATGGAGCTGTGTGTCCTCTTTGGGGTTGTCTGAGCAAAACACTTTGTGGGACATGGCAGTATTTTTTGGTGCTCGCCTTATGGGACTGGTGACTTGGTCTGACCCACCAGTTTACCCTGAATTGCCAGGGGGTTGGATTCTGGTCCCAGCACGTAGCCTGAATAACTGAAGTGAGTGAGGCCAGGGGGGCAGCAATCCTTTTGCCAGACTATAGCGCTTTCCACAGCTACGGGATCTGCAGCCCCCATGTACATCCTCACCCCCTTCCAAAGGGCTGGCAATTCCCATTAGAAGCATGTAGCCTGCTGATCCACCCTGGCTCTTTCCCAAATCCCTCCATGTGCCTAAGCATAACAGGCCCCTTTTGGAACCAATACAGGGGCTCTCCTGTGGTCTGGACCCCCCATGCTCACAGGAGTTGGGTGGGAGATAAATAAATAAAAGACTTTGCCCATAGCAATTATTTTGCCTCTCCTGGAATGTAAAGTAGAGCCCTTACATTGCATGAAGAATTTTCCTCTAGTACCTTATAAAAAGATTATTATTTGGTGTCCACTGACTTCATGCATCACCCTTCCTGGACGGGTATTTCTTTTCCAATATTAGTCGCGTAGGATATGAAATGAGCATCATAGGCTCATGAGGTGGTAATATGCTAACTTTTCTCCATGCTGTGCGATTAACTCTAGTCCAGCATAACCACAAAACAATACCTTTATAGATGGCTAAACTGCTACACTCTTTCAGTTGGTGTCCGTGGAAATGTTCTTGCCTGTGTCCATTCACTCAGTCTTACAGGGGCGAATAGGAGTAATCTCATGCCGGCATTCCATCCGTTCACCATTCTCTATCCTCATACGGGGTCTTTCCCTTTCAAACATGCCCTAGAGCCAAGCGCATCTGCACATTTGCAGACAAAGGATTCTTTCTCTGTCAACAAAGATGTAATAGGTTGGTGCAGTGAAGCCTGTTATTATGTAAGCCTTCAGTGTTTTTATTAAAAAATTACAGGCTATGTACTAGCACAGTCTGAGGCATTATGAAGTCCCAAGTAAATGACAGCTGTCAAGTTAAATTCTCAAAGCCTGTTCGGAGGAGTTTTGGCTCTTTTTAGATCAATTTGTTCACTTAAGGCCTAAGCCAGAATGGATTGGTTAGGTCTACACTGCAATGTAAGCCCGGGGTTAATAGAACTCGAGTGAGTAAACTCTGATTTTGTTACTTGAGGGCTCGTGTGTCTACACTCATTTGTAAAACCAGGCTAGAAATTGTTGATCCCTGGATCTCAGTCTGGAGCTCCAGCCTCTACATTGCATGATTATCAGCGTTCATGGTTCAGTGTGGGGAAAGCTTGACTGTCTACCAGACTTGATTGGCCAGAGGACAAAGAACATCAGCTCATTGGATTGTGGAATATTTTGGCATACTCCCGGCGGGTGAGTCCGGTGGAATTGCATCTACGCTGCAAAGCAATGGGGCTTGAATCCTGGATCCTGATTTGATTCAGGGGTGGCCCCCTTTACCACCACATGGCTCTAGGTCTAGGAGTCTGAGCCCAGATTAGCACAATTTTTGTGTAGATGGAAGGTGGGGGAAGGCCTGATGCTCAGTTCAAACCCAGTTCAAAACTTAGTTGATTGAAGCCACTGAAAAGACTCCTTTTGACTCCAGTGGGTTTTGGATGAAACCTATATGCCTCAGTCCAACAAAACATTTCATCGCGTGCTTAACTTTAAGCACTCAAGCAGTCTCACTCAAGTCCATTGGCCCACCTGATTAAAGGACTAAAGTTCAGCAGGTGCTTAATTTCTTTTATTGGATAAGAGCCTTATTTGCTAACGGGTAAGGTTCAATCTCTCTGTCGGTCTCAGTAATACAAATTTGTGAGGTTCTATGGTAAATATGTATTCATTTAAATTTGTGACCTAGACTTCACCCCATCCAGGAATGACTAGTAGGCTTCTTTTCATTGTGAATCAACTGTAAAATATGTAGGCCCACTGCAAAAGCAGAATCGAGCGCATGACTCCATAGTAGGTACTAAGGAGCCATTTTGCAGGGAATTGAGCCATTTAGTTTTACCTCCAAGTGTCAAAGTAAGAAAAGTTTTGTAGAGGGGCAGAGGTTACTGAATCCCTTACTATGCACTTACTGAGATTTGACATTACTTACTGGAAATGGATGTTCATTTCTGAACACACGGTAACAAGGGAAGGACTTTGGGTTATTTTTGTAGTGGTTCAGACTTCTGAAACTGTGATCCATTATTTGACTAATTATCAAGCATTCTCAGAGCTTGAACATCTTCACTTCCTGTTTTATGTAGCAAAGTTTTCTTTATTGTTTTCTCTTTCTCTCCTCCTTCTCTTAGCTTGAACACTGGGTCAGCTCTTAGCTCCCATAGCTTTGATAGTTTGTTTTTTTTCCTGTTTGTTCATTGGCTGTACAGGCTGTTTACATATTTTTGTACTCAAGTGTAGTTTTATATTAAAACAGAGGGGAAAATATTTGAGAGAAAAAATATTAAGGTACAGAATCTTTGTTACACTTTCAAAACTAGGGTACCTAAAGAGATGACTCCACTACTATGTACTTGTAATACTGTATATTTGCCTTCCTTTTTAGTCCGTTTTATTTTGGGGTTGTAATTTTTTCCCTAAAATGTATATCTTTTTATGAGAGACTGGAGACTTTTAATGCAAATGTTTAGAAAGATTTAAAATTGTAAAGTAAAGTCATATAATTTTTTTCCTTTTTCAAGAAAATGCTTTAAAAAAAGTTTTGCTACTGGTATATTCCAGGGTTGAGGTCCCTGACCTCAGAATCACCCTTGTTGCTTGCTTTTAGAACGTGCTTCTTGCAAACATAGAAGATTGCTTACATTACTCAGTTTAAAAAAAAAAAAAAAAGGAGAAAACATTTTTGGGTTATTTTTCTGTTCAAGTGCAATATTTTCCCTGACACTTTTAAATTGTTCAGCAGTTTTTCTTTCCTCACTCAACACAAATTTAAAAAACACCAACGTTCTCTATCTGAAATCCTATAAAGGAGAAGATTCAAATAATTACAGACTGCCAAAAGGCGAGAGAGGAAAAGCTAAGGCTAAAAGCCTGTTCTTTATTCCCTGCTTTGGTTTGACATCAAAACACGTACAAATGGTTTGAACTGTAGCCATGTGTTTTATTGTTTCTATTTCTCTTGGTCCTATTTAAATACAGTTTTTCTTAAGAAAAGCACTTAGTGTGGACAGTTATAAAACACTTGGGGCCTGTTCCAAAGCCTCATCAATGGAAAGGATCCTCTGGGCCTTCATGGTGGACTTTGGATCAGCTCCTCACCTCTTGACTAAGGCAGACTCCCATGGATTCTGGTGAGAGAGTTGCCTGTTTAAGAAGTGCAAGGATTTGTGACCATATCTACCTGAGAGACCTGAAGAGCTTCTTTAAAGTTGTCGTCTTACATAGGTGTAAAGGGGGCTTGTTTTACATATCATACATATTTATATCTAAGTATGTTAAAGGTCTATTTCCCAGTAGACTGAGGCCACTGTTCTGTAAATATGTATTTAGGTACCTGATAATAATAAAAAATAAATCCCTCAGAGTTCTTGGACAGGCCATTACAGTGCATGCACAGTAAGCCATTTTGGTCACTTCACATTTTTATTTAAGATACTTCCTCACAATAATAGCAAAGGCAGTTGGAGTTAATTGTGCTCCAAGCGATTGTCAGAATTGTTGCCAAGACACTTTTGAGTTAATAATAAATAAAAAATAATAAAAAAAAGCGAAACATCTTCACCCTGGTGAGCTCCCCAGGTTCCTGTTCATACTTCTAGAGCCAGATTCTGATACCGGAGGCATTTCGAGTACCCCTTACGCCACAATGGGTCGCCCATTGTTAAGGCCAATGGGATCGCTCCTGGAGCAAGAAGCAGCTGAGTGGAGGGGGGGCATCAGAATCTGACCCTGAAGCTTGGTGCACATGAATGCACCTTCAATCACTTCTGTGGAGTTGATTCCTCTAGAGTTGAATGTGACATCTGTCATTTAGGAAGAGGCAAACCAGTTAAGTAATATGGCCAATCACAGCTTTCCTCCAGGTTGAGTTGCAGTTCTGTGCAGCAACGTATAACTCAAACGAAAAACCTCTAAACATCAGCGTTGCGGCCTAATTCAAAGTCACTGCGGATCTTCCTGCTGCCTTCAGTGGATTTGGGAACATGCCCCTTCGGCCGAAGTTCTGAAACATCCCTTCAGCCATGGTACCCGTGAACCACTCTCATGCAAATCTATATACCCTGGCTCAACAGTTTTGCCACTGCAGGCTAAAATATGGGACTTGTGTTTTCTTTTTCTTCCCGTTAGTGCATAATCGGGTTCCATCATATGTGTGCGAATGGTGTACAGCCATGTGAGAGTGCGAGTCTGTATGTGTGTATAATAAAAGAAGCTGCAGAAACTTTGTAATACTTTGTGAAAAGGATTATATTATAAAAGTTTTTAATGTCTGAGTGCACAGCTACTGGAATAAATGTAGGGAATCTCAGGAACAAGCATATAATTTGTCCAAGACTTATTTCTTCTCTGAAGTGTAAGTGCAGTTTTTAATTCTGTATATTATTTAATATTTTACCAATAAAAATAAACTTCTGACATGAAAGGGTTTTCCATACAAACTTTCTGGTGACATTGGTGTTCATGTACATTTCTCATGCCATTGAAAACATCAATAGCTGAATAACTAGGTAGTCGGAATCATCATTACATATAATGGCAAATCATATTAACTATTGTATCAGAATTCTTTCCAATTAGAGAAAACCTGAAGACTGGATTGATTGATATTGGTAACTAGAAGCCTTTTCCAACGTCCATTAGAGCCAAGGTTAATCTTTTCATTGACTTCAGTTCATAGAAGTTTGGCTCCTTATTTAAAGGAGATCAACAGTTGACTAGAATACTAGTAGTGGAAGGGATCTCGAGAGGTCATCGAGTCCAGTCCTCTCCCCCATGGCAGGACCAAATACTGTCTAGACCATCCCTGATAGACATTTATCTAACCTACTCTTAAATATCTCCAGAGATGGGGATTCCACAACCTCCCTGGGCAATTTATTCCAGTGTTTAACTACCCTGACACTTAGGAACTTTTTCCTAATGTCCAACCTAAACCTCCCTTGCTGCCGTTTAAGCCCATTGCTTCTTGTTCTATCCTCAGAGGCCAAGATGAACAAGTTTTCTCCCTCCTCCTTATGACACCCTTTTAGATACTTGAAAATGGCTATCGTATCCCCCCTCAGTCTTCTCTTTTCTAAACTAAACAAACCCAATTCTTTCAGCCTTCCTTCATAGGTCATGTTCTCTAGACCTTTAATCATTCTTGTTGCTCTGAAAGCGAAGGCTGGCTGACCGCTGACAATTGTCATTTGGCTGGCAGCGTCCATGAGTTTTAGTCCAGCTCCAATTGGACCCACATTCAGTTTAGTCACCATATTTAGCACCCTCACTCAGGAGCCCTTTGATTGGATGGATTTGAAGGTGGAATTACTCCAACAGCCAGGCATGCTTCTTCCAGGTTGGTTTTGTGGGGAAGCTTGACTTGCCTCTATCTGTTCCTTATCCCCTCTTGATAATGATAATAAAGGACGTTGGTTTTCAGAGCTGTCATAG
This sequence comes from Pelodiscus sinensis, assembly GCF_049634645.1. Classification (NCBI taxonomy): domain Eukaryota; kingdom Metazoa; phylum Chordata; order Testudines; family Trionychidae; genus Pelodiscus; species Pelodiscus sinensis. The sequence continues at coordinate 59,702,645 of NC_134717.1, read as the reverse complement.
AATCATAGAATAATAGGACTGGAAGGGACCTCGAGAGGTCATCGAGTCCAGCCCCCCGCCCTCAAGGCAGGACCAAGCTCCGTCTACACCATCTCTGACAGATGTCTATCTAACCTGTTCTTAAATATCTCCAGAGAGGGAGATTCCACCACCTCCCTTGGCAATTTATTCCAATATTTGACCACCCTGACAGTTAGGAATTTTTTCCTAATGTCCAATCTAAACCTCCCGTGCTGCACTTTAAGCCCATTACTCCTTGTCCTGTCCTCAGTAACCAAGAGGAACAAATTTTCTCCTTCCTCGTTGTGACACCCTTTTAGATATTTGAAAACCGCTATCATGTCCCCCCTTAATCTTCTTTTTTCCAAACTAAACAAGCCCAGTTCATGAAGCCTGGCTTCATAGGTCATGTTCTCTAAACCTTTAATCCTTCTTGTCGCTCTTCTCTGTACCCTTTCAAATTTCTCCACATCTTTCTTGAAATGTGGCGCCCAGAACTGGACACAGTACTCCAGCTGAGGCCTAACTAGTGCAGAGTAGAGCGGCAGAATGACTTCACGAGTTTTGCTTACAACACACCTGTTGATACAACCTAGAATCATATTTGCTTTTTTTGCAACAGCATCACACTGTTGACTCATATTCAACTTGTGGTCCACTATGACCCCTAGATCCCTTTCCGCCATGCTCCTTCCTAGACAGTCGCTTCCCATCTTGTATGTATGGAACTGATTGTTCCTTCCTAAGTGGAGCACTTTGCATTTCTCTTCTCAATCTAGTAGCTTTCACGAGCACTAAATTCCCTTTCAAATAAACGTTTTTAAAACACAATTAAAACCCACCAGGAAACTCCAAAAGTTGTGGGTTGCTTTAAGGCTCTTATAAAATAGTAGTTCCATGACTAAAACCGCATTCCTCGCTCCTTAGGTAGCTCATCATTGCCATCATAAGGGTAACGGTTCTGAGCATCACTGGCAAGAATTGGTATGTTAAGTGCTGCTGGCGGTGATTGTCTCAGACACACACTTACATTTACTTTAGTACGTTTTTTCCATCTTTCTTCCCTGTAGTGTATCCATTACTGTTAGTTACTGGTTTTCACTTGGAAATATTCCAAGATACAGGGAATGTTGTACTTCCCGGACATCTTTTTACTTAACGGTTACCCTCCCAGCTGAAAGACAAGTCACATCAAACTGTTACAAGATGGCAAAGGAGAGAGCGGCAAGATGGGGCCCTGTTCAAAAGGCTATTGGAGTCCGTGATCTCCCATTGACTTTGATGGGCTTTGGAGCAGGTTGTAAAAGCTTAGGGGGAGAGAGAAAAAAACAGACTGATGGATGACTGTTAAGCCTGATGAGATTTAATTTTTCTATGCATGAAGGAGATTGCATGCAGGTTTTCAAGGGCTTATGGGAGTCTACTATCAAGGCCTTAAGGACAGTATACAATTACACTTCTTAGCATAAATGTGTTGCTAAGGTTCAAATAATGGTGTAATAACGTCCTTTTCCGATGCCTTCCTTGACAATAGCTAAAAAGCAAAGTGGCCAGACAACCCTGCTAACGAGCCTTGTGTTAGGCATTAGGAAATTAAGTCTGTATGGCTGAATCTTGTTCTGTGTTGTTTATTTTTCCAGGTAACCAAGGGTTGGGTTTTCAGTTGTCTTAAAAGTGGCACCATCCCTGCTTCTCCAGAAAGGCTATTACAATGCAAAAGCGTTTCCAACTGTTTTCTTGTTTGAACCCAAAATAATCATGTTTTCTGGTGGATCATGTTCAGCCTCAGAGGCTCAGTGTGTCCCACCACATGGCCTTCTTCTTCACTAGAGGCAGGAGTCTCAGAGCTGTACTCATCACAGAGTTCATAATGGGGGGGGGTGAAACCCCTCTATAGTCCTGGCCTCGCTATCCAGGGATAGACCCTGTAGTGGTGTGAGGAGGGTTGTGGGGCACTCTGATCCACCTACTCCTCCAGGTTCTGGCCCAGGGATCCTAAGGCAGCGGCAACAAATAGGGCTGGTTCTACTCTCAGTCTGGCAGCTACTTCTCTGGGCCACTTCCCCAAACTATCCCTTCCAGCACCTTCCCTCTGGTGCCTAAGCAGCTTGTCCTGCTCCTCCATGGCACTCAGTATTTTTTCCACAGCAATAGTGACCAATGATTCAAGGCCTTTCTGAAAGATTTTGTTAGTAGTTATCCATGTAGAGCTATAGGATTCATGCCACTTCAGACAAGTAAGGAGACTAGAATCCTGACTTAGAAGAGCCCATATAGTGTAACAATCAACCCCACAAAGGACAGCTGTGCTAAAACTAAATAGTTGTCCCAGTCACTAAGGATTAGCTATCGGTATGTCTACACTGGCAGATGTTTACAGCATTGCTCACAGAGTGCTGCAGGAAAACTGCTGTTGTGTGTCCATACTCTGCTCCATCATGTCCACATTAGAAGCTCTTGCAATGCCACAGTGTCAAGAAACAACCCCTCCTGAGGCAGAAGAAGGGGGAACCCCAACTGGCTCTTTGCACTGCAATCTCTCTCTATTTCACAGTCACACACACACACCTCCATGTTCAACAGCAGGAACATTCCACCTGGCAGGTTTGCTCCATGTCCCGGAGCCAATTAGCACAGCCTGCAGGCTGTCCAAAATGGAGCTCTGAAAGGGGATTTGCATATCTGCAGGACAGACAAATAAGTTCCAAACAAAAAGCAGAGGGGATTGAGGGATTATGGCCCTTTCTTGGAGGCAAGTCACAATGCAGCAAGCAATGCAAGTGTCCACACTGGTCCCCCTGCGCTGTTTCCAGAGCTCAGCTAGCTCTCTACTTCTCATCTAGAGTGCACCAATTGAGGAATTAGTGCACACTAAGTGCTTTGCCAGTGTGGACACTTTTGGGGAGCTATAGCACTGGGAGCTAATTTACTGCCCAGTAACTTGCCAGTGTAGACTTAGCCTAGGTCTATAGCTTTCTTCACTGTGGTGCCAATATTTCTAACAATGCATTATCTTTGGTGTGTAGTAGGCCAAGAAAATGGTCAGAATTGCACTTGAATGTGTGTTTGTCTCTCAAAAGCCATGAGTGGGCAAAGAGATTCTTCCTTTCTTTTATCTCTTTAGTTGAGCATACGTTCCCTGAGTGCCTATACGGAATCATTTTAAATATGACTCCGCAAGGAGAATGATGGCATTATTTGATATAAGGGACCACTATGCCCTCTACATTTGCTATTGCCAAATGTGGAATAACTGAACGACCAAACATAAAATTTGCTTTGATTGCAATTGGAACCTGACTTTTTCTTTGGCACGCCTAATGTATTTAGTCCTAAGTAAATTCCATTTTTACCATTCTTCCCTTCAGAACATAGACTCACAGAACACTAGAACTGGAAGCGACCTCAGAGGCCATCAAGTCCAGTCCCCTGCCCTCATGGCAAGACTAAGCATCATCTAGATCATCCCTGATAGATGTCTATCTAACCTGCTCTTAAATATCTCCAGGGATGGAGATTCCACAACCTTCGTAAGCAATGTATTCCAGTGTTTAACCACCCTGACAGGATGTTTTTCCTAATAGCCACAGAATCATAGAACACATGGCAGGCCACGATCTCCAACATGGTGGTATCAGTGCATGATTTTTCACAGCTGAGTACCTTGTGAGCTGTAATAACTTTTGGATACAAAGGGTTGAAGGAATTAATGTGTAAATTTGCTTGCAATGTAGGGGTGGAATGAAAGCTTTTTTTAAAATTAATATGCTTATAAAGTAATCTGCATATGCTACTAATGCCTATTACAAGTAATACTGCTGAGGTAGCTGAATAAAACTGTTGCCCGTGTGTTAGTACAGGAAAAAGTCTCCACCCTCTTGATGACAGTATTGCTGAATATTATGTCATTATTGATGTTTGTTTATTAATTCACACACATCTGTTTATTAATTCTCGCACATCTATAATTCCACATTACAACCCAGTCCGACTGAAAGAAGAATGGGAGATACAAGACTTCCACGTAAGTGTAGAACATCTATTCCTTCACAATCTGACATCAAAACTCATCCCTCAGCATGGAAGACTTTCCCAACTAGGCAAGGAAGAATGATCTTGACCCATTCCCTCGGCCCTTTATGAACTATCCCTATTCTTTAGCCATTGTGTGCTTTCTTACTGGCTAACACTTCACCCTGTCTAACATCACAGGCTGAGTGAACATTTTCCCAAACTGTCTGGCTTTTCTTTCACAAAACATTAAACCTTTCTTTGAAAAGCCTAACCTCATGAAACCCGCAAAGCTTTGTGGTTTTGGCCAAACCCTTTTCAGTTTTTCACTGAAAAGGCAACATTTTCCACTTCTATCTAAATCTGATTACCTTTTGGTTGCACAAATCAATGGCTCTTCCAGCGTTAGGGCTGGCTATGTTTTAATTCACTGTAACACTGTATGATGCTGCAAGGAGTGAAGAGTATTACATAGAACTGAACAACCACTATATCTAACTCCTATTTTCAACCCTTCTAACTGTTTATTTTGTGGCTTTTACTAGCTGATCACTATCTTCACAGCAGAGGAGACTTAGATTTATCAAGCAAAAGCCTTATATTCCTAAAATAAAATAAAAAGTTCTAAGCATACCTAAAAATGTCCATCTCTTAAACATCTTATTTGAAGCTTTTACTCTCTCTGAAATAAAATTAACTTGTTTCTGTGGTGTATTTTTGGCAGGTAATTGCAAAGTCCTCCGACCCTCCAACCTGAAACTCATCAACTACAGTATATTTTGACACTAGTTGTCCCAGACTCTGAATATTAGTCATGATTGGTAAGAAAGGGGGGATAACACAAGAGAAAAAACTCTCTAGTCTGCTTTTGATGCTGATCTTGAATGCCAGCTCACTTTGAGTTCCTTAACAATAATTATGTTGCTAGGCATGTTTGTTTAGATTAGTTTTTGAAAGCTATTTTAGGAGGTATTTTCCAGGTCCCGACAGCTATCCCAAACTGCTTTTAGATTCGCTTCCTGCAATCATTTTTCTTCATTTTATAACATGGTGTTACAGGTATTGTAATGCCATTGTGAAGTCCAGCACACCCCGAAGGGAAGGGGAAATTCATACAACAAGCCAGATTCTCTCTTGACTTGTTTTGGGGTATTTTTGTTTGTTGGTTTTTATTGAATTCTGTTGATTTCTTCCATCTGAAGATTTGTGCCTGTGTCTTACAGGATGTGTTCTTTCAATATTGCATCATAAGCAATATGCAGATTGTGAACACGGTGTACATCTTACCAGATGAGCTTTGGAAAGACCTCAAATCTGCACATAGTAGGCATGTGGCTTATATCACCTTTTCATGTAATTTACATTCTAGATTCCAGTCAATATTATGTCATAGATACAGAGGTAAAAATTCAGTTTAAAAGCTCAGTTTTTGGGAGTTCAACTTGACACCCAGGACTTTAGTGCCTTGTGTTTTGCCACCTGCTGCTTGCAGAGCCTCTGAAAATGATGTTCTAGGTATCTCAAGACACACAAAACCAGTGGCATTCCAGAACTGATCTCAATAACACCATATACCATAATAAAAACTGTTTGCTCTTTCTAATCACTATTACCCTGCATTTGCTGTGTTAGCCTCAGCATCATATGGTTAGTTTATGTTTAGCTGGTTATGTGCTAAATCCCTTTTCTGAGTCCCTGCTTCCAAAATACAACCCCATAGCCTATAAGCACGATCTATGCTCTTGGTTCCTACGTATAACATTGCTTTTAGCTGGACTGACACACATGTTCTTGAAGAGAGCCTAGGTTACCATGAGATTTAGTTTGGTCTCTATATGTGTTCTGTTATTTATTTCTCCCCCAATCCTTGTCAGCTGCAAACTTTACCAGTAATGCTTTCATGTTGTCTTCAGATCATTGATAAAGATATTGAACAGCATTAAGCTGAGCACAGATTTATGTAGGATCCTATTAGGAACATCCTTCACTGGATGGTGATTGCCAATTAGTTTGTGAGATCTATCAGGTAGCCAGTTTTTAATCCATTAAATGTATACACATTGATTTTTGTCCTCTCCCATGAGTGACCATCAGAATAGCATTAATGCTGAATTCCATGTTACAATGGTCAAATCAGCCAGAAAACATCTGGAAGATGAATTTCTTCATTAATCTGGAATGATGCAGCCTCACCCAGTTTCAGCTAACTTCAACAAGTTTCAGATGGCACCTCGATACAGTGGAGAACAACTGAAAGCATTCTGAGTTTAGTGTGCATACAGTCTGAGACATCTTTGGTTTAAAAAAAACCCAAGCTGTTAAGGAAGAAGTGGGTCTGAAATTCAGATGACTGAATTTAAAGTTGCTCATTCTCCAATGGCTCTTTCACTCTCCTGTACTGCAAAATAGAGGCAAATAAATAGCTACCATGCACCACCACGCTTTACAGCATATACTCATTTTAACTAAAGATCTCCTGTTTCCAGTCTGTTTAGAGCCTCGTGCTAGTCAGGAGAAGGTGGCGACATTTGCTGTTATTTTAGTTTGATCTGTGTTTGATTCTAAGCTAAGTCAGTTGAGGCAGAGGATGAATAAGATCATGGAAGCGCAAAGCCTTGATGCAATCTTCCCTTTAGTGGTTTGCCACAATTCCACGGCCAGTCCCCTATCCCAAGTGACACATCAGCAGAATCTCCCATTGAACGTTTATCAAGATGGAAACAAAGCCAGGCTTGCAATTCTAGATAAAATGTTTAGCCTTATAACTGCCTGCTGGCTTATCTGTTGTCCTGCAGCATTAACCATAACTCCTTTCCTGACCCAGTTCACTTCTTGTTTTTAGCAGAACTGTGAGGACTTAGGAGGGGGGAAAAAACTTGCTCTCTGAAAAGTTCTTTCCCCATATTAGAAGTTCTTCAGCCTAGAGGCAACACTTGGTGTTTGCTTCAAGTTGTTAACTTCGTGTTGGAACTACAAACTACCTTGTCTTCACTGGGATTTTACCTCTTAGTTACTACATGTTGGCAAAGGGTTTGTCTACAGAGTTCCCTCAGGAAACTTAATCAAATAATTTTTAAAGTTGCTTAGTTGCTCTGCATTAAAATTCTGAGTGGTTGATCTTATTCAGAATTAAAATGATGGACCAAGTGAATTAAGCTCAACTGAATGAAAGCCACCTCAATTCTGAATAAATATCTGAACAAGATGCTAACTAATCCACTTTTAATTCACACCTTTAATGAAATGAGACTAATTTTACCAAATGTTCCCACAGAGACAAGCCATAGCACAAATTAAGATATCTTTTTTTCCTAGTGAAAATGCTTCTGACTATGCAATGAGATGAGACAAAGCTGCTTGCATCTTCTCCACCATTGCATCTCCTCAGAAAGAGGTAAGTATCTTTTTAGCCTTCCAAACTTGGTGTAGGCCCTACTGTTTTTCAAGTATTTCCAGTTCATACACATCAGAGTTGGAGTGGAGGGAGGGAGCAAGGGAGGGAGGACAAAGATCAGCAGAGACATCATCTAAAAAGAAAAGCCATTAAGAACTTCTCCCGTGCTTTGCTTCATACAATCTGGTTTTCTTTAGCTCCTTTGTCATCTCCACTTTCAAACAACAGGAATCTTTTTAAGAATAGAATTGGAGCCCGATCAGCTGCTGCTATTTTAACTTTGCCTGGGGTTTCAGCAGAATGATAGATTGCGGTCGGGTGAAACCTCAGGAGGTCATATAGTCCAACTCCCTGCTCCAAGCAGGACCAACCCCAACTAAATCAGCCCAGCCAGTACTTGGTCAATACATTGATTCTGCCCCTTGGTGCCCAAAATGAATTCCATGAATGCAATGGTGACACTGTCAGTCTTCCTTCTATTGAACATCAAAGAAGAGGCATGACTTCCCTTCACAAAAACTAAGATTCCGACTAGTTGTAGTTTCTTAAAAAACAATAACAAACAACCCCCCCTGCATTTTAAAAACAAAAAAGACGGTCTTCACCGTGGCCTTCCTGTCAGATTTATATGTAATAATAACATTTAGCACACATGTTGCACTCCGACAACAAGCCAGGCAGATGTTTTGTTTTATGCAGGAGACTAGCTCCATTGGAGTTAACACATACATTTAAGCATGTGCACAAATCTGTTCTGGTTTACGACTTTACATTGTAAATATCAGACTAGATCTTCTATGCTGTAAATTTGCGTAGCTCCACGAGAGTCTCCATTTAGAACAGTTCAGGCTCTGAATGTTTTTCTTTCTATGATCTCAGCTTCTCTGCGTGGATTCTCCCCCCCCCGCCCCCCCCCAAAAAATTAAAATAACCCTACCTCATAATGGATTTTATTCCCAGTGATCTTTCCCCCTGTTACAGAAAGAACAGATTTGAAGTAATAAATTCATACTGTTATCCTGCTTTGGTTTCGTTCTGGTTTCCCCCAGGGGAATGCTATAAAATAATAATATGCTGTGTAATGATTTATTGGCTAAGATGAGATCTTAGTGTTTTGTTAAGTCCTGTGATGGGTGCAGTCAATAAGCCTAGATTAATAGTTATATATTTTAATTAGGGCAAACCCACAGCTCCGTCTACTGAGATGTTTGTTGTGCAGGATGGGGGCGTGATCCCACCAACGTGGGATTCTAGAACCATCTAACTAACTTCCCAGGTAATTTGTGCCTTGACGGCTTAGGAAAGCTTAGTGCGGGAAGCTACAAGACGTGGGGTGATGGTGTGCGCTTACCAAATCACCACTGTCTGTGACAATCTGGATACAAAATTCACAGACGCGTCACAGCATCCGGTGTTGAAGCTGGGAACTGAACTTAAGCATGATGGGGGCTGTAAATATGGATCCTCTCACTCTACCCGCATTATTATTGTGTTGTTCTGACTATATTGCAGACATTATAGTGGAATTAAAAGTCACAATTGGTTGACTCCAAAATCATAATAGAGCTGGATGAAACATTGTTGCAAAACATTTAATTTTTCATACCTGAAACTTGGAGTCCCCCCCCCCGGAAACGATGGTTTAAAGGACCTTAGCACAGACTGAGGATCTGGTTTATAGCCACTGAAGTCACTTGTCGGTTACCATTCAAAGGAACCTGGAAGAGGTTTGAGGAGAAAGTAGAAAAGCAAACTTGCAGACCCACTGCTAGTTTTTACCCTGCTCTGGCTTTAACATGATTTTTAAATAACATGGATTTTACACCAAATAGGGAGCAGTTGGGAGGGCAGTTAGAAACAGTAAGCAAGCAAATCAGTCAGTTGCAACCAATTAATGTTACTGGATGGCACATGGCCTTTCACAACACTCCTCATCGGTGTAATTAATATTCTCAGGTTGTCACCATTCCACCTCCTGCATCCCAGGTATATTCTTATCACCTCCGTTTCGATTTTCCCATGTTCTCTTCTTTCAAATTGCACTTAGACACTTGTAGAGTGGTTATATCATGATCCCAGTGCATTGAATTGCAGTTGCATGTCTCAAATGCCAGGTTTCCCACCTCTCAAATTGTTACCACTCTCTGTCCCGGCACTCTTGTATTTGCACTATTTCATTACTAATTACTCACTCTTTGCAACAGCCTCAGATGTTTTGCAAGCCTGGCACAGCCTGATTTTTTTTTTAAAGGTTATGCCTAGAAATCAACAGAATTGATGATATCCCTGATGAAACTGAATAAAACAGAGAACTCTTTGGTTAGAGTATTACAAATCATCAAAAAATTGTGCTATCCTTTTGTTTGTAGAGGTAAGCAGGAAGAGATGGGGAGTTCTTTGAGGCCACCTTTTTGCTCTGTTTTGGTGTGGCACCTGGCATAATGGGGCCTAGAGGCATGCCTGGGAATCTATTTGCTACCATCAGCCATATATCAGTGGGTTCAGGAGAGAAGCTCCTTCTCTGAAGGAGCCTCTCTCCTGAACGCATTTGAAGCTTCTCATTACATCTGTGCACTTAGCCGTTGAGTGTGCCCCATAAAACTAATTTAGGGGGAGATCATCAAAGGCCCAGCATGCAGTTTGTGAAAAACTTTCCCATTTGGGGTTTTTTGAAAATCTTCCTCTTAAAGCCCATGAAAGCGCAATAGAGAAATAGCCATTTGGAGACGAGGCCAAAGCCACAGGAATAGAAACAGCAGCAGTTCAAGCGTGAAGGCCTTTCCGGGCCTCAATCCACACATGCACTTTGAGGTGACAAGAAGATAAGTGGAAGAGGACATCAGTCAAAGAAAGGAATCGACTCTCATGGCGAGGCTGTTCACAATATTGGGAAATAGGATATAAATGTGGAGTAATTTAACACAGCGGGGGCTGGCTGGATAAGATCAGGAGGGAGTTCCTTTTTCAGTTGAGGCCCATAAGTGGGGCAAGCAATGGCCTACGGCTGTGTGGTGTCTTCACCATCAGGGCAGAAACTGGGAGAGTGCTTGTCTATGGGACCGAAGTAAGCACACCTTAAACCGCAGTTGGGAACAGTTTGGAACAGACATTGGTTGCCCCACCGAAAACATAAAAGGTGACTAAGGTCCCTGAGGCCTCTCTCAACCTCTGGTGGATAGATCTAGGCCTGCACCATATTCCCAGTGCAAGTGTGGCATGTGGTAGCATTCAAACTAATTTTAGTCCCTTTTTGGCACCATTTTGCATTTCTGCCCACTGTACCATCCTCCCTCCCCTTTGTGAACAGTGTATGTATATAAAATATTTGTGCAGAAATACCGAAAGGCACAGCAAGGTGCGGAACACACCTACACCACCAACAGTGATCAAAACAGTGCTCGAGGAAACTTAACAGGATATTGGGAAAAATTCTTAGCATCGGGGGTATGATGCAACACCAGGGGAATCAACATGAGGATTCCCAATGGCACTGGATCAAGGCCATACGTGGTAGTGGAGCCAGATAGAATTCGTTCTGTCGTGTGAGGGGAATTGGCAAACCAACATCTAGAATCCCTCACAACTTTTTTAAAAAAAGTTGTTTTTTAATTTAATTGTGATTGAGAAAAACTAACGTAACGTAAAAACTGAGCTCTTGAAATAGGTTGCGGCCTACATACTTCATCTGAGGAAAAGGTGAGGGTAGCACATGGAAGCAGGTATTAAAATATTGCCTCACATTGAAGGAATGGAAAACACCGAAATAGATGAGACTATGCTATTGACATATTGTGGCAAAGCTCCCACCACAACCCGCAGGTTCTGTGCTTCTCTGTGGTTATTGTGAGCCTCAGAGCCTCACAGTGACCCTCCGCACCGCCTCTTACTTTCTCTGGAGGCCAGAGTCACAGCTCACTGAGCCATCCTCATCACTGACAAAGTCCAAGGATTGCAGCGAACCCCTTTCCAGGAGCCTGGTCTCCCTTTCCAAGAGCAGTTGTTTTAGTTGTGTGGGGAGGGTTGGAAGGGAAATGCAGGCCTGCCCACTACTCCAGATTCCCTAGGCAGTAGCAGCCAATACAGCAGCCTTTTTTTCCTGGACCAGTTCCCCAAACACCCTTCCCCCAGCACCTTTGTCCTGCTCCCTCAGTGAATCTTTCCTGCTTCAGCCCCAATACTCTCTTTTTGCAGGTTTCAGCAACACCTCCTCTCAGTCTTTCACTCTTTTCCTTCACACTCCCATGCCTGGGGGAAACCTTTTAAAGTAGCACAGCAGGCTTTAATTGGCAGCAGATGCCTGATTAGCCTGCTGCTTCAGGCATGCTCTTAACTAACCTCAGGTGCTGCTTGCCTTCATTACATGGCAGCAGTCCGTAGCAGTTTATTCAGGAACAAAAAAGCATTCACCCAGCTCCTGGTATGTCTGCTCTCCAACAAACTATTGGAGCCAACTGCCCTGGGTCTGTCATAATCTCAACAACTAAAATGGGTGAAATTGGGTACATTTTCTTAAGGTGTATGAAAAGACAATAGACTTTCTGGACTGGGGAGACAGACATTGAACTCAATACAAAATTATCAACAGTCTCAATGGAGAAAGAGTAAGGATATGTTTTTATTTTTAGAGAAGAAATGTGCCCTGGTGTCATGGTCCTCGAGACGGCTCTGTATCACTTGATTCCCACTGTTTTGAGGACTTCAGCAGCACCTGAGTGATGCCAAGGCCTCTTATTTGCCATATACATAGGTATAAATTGCAGCCTGGCAGTAAATTGCTCCATTGTACGGATGTTCTATATTTGAATGCAAAGTTTTGGAAAACTGAGAGGTAACAAAAGATCAAAGGAGGCAAAATGGATTCTGCAAAAGGATCTTCCGAAGAAAAGCTGGACAGAAAAGAGGGGAGTACCCAGTAAGTCACACTGCTATTCCTGTTACAGTAAGGGAATACATTAAAAATGGAGGGGAGGGGAGAGAGAGACAGACTTACTAAACATCTACAAGTTAACATAACCATAAGCCAAAAGTAGAATGAGTTATTAAAGAATTATGAAATTAGCCAGGTTTACTTGATTGCAGCAGATAAAAAATAAAGAACCAGACCAGAGGCGGGGAAGGCCCAGCCCCCGGTTTGTCTGGATCCAGCCCCTGATTCTCAAATCCTCCTCTCTCTCCCTGCCCAGAATTGGGGAGTCCATGCTAGTGCTCCAGCCCTCCCTGTCCCAGTGCAGGGCTGGAACACACATCTAACAGCTGGGCCCCATCTAGACTCTGATGTGGGAGGGGAATTTGGGGAGTGTCTTTCTCCTTCTCAGTTGGGGGCCATGTCAGTGAGGGTTTTTTTGTTTTGTTTTGTTTTGTTTTTTTTTGTGTGTGTGTGTGTGTGTGTGTGTGTGTGTGTGTGTGTGTTTTGTTTTTGTTTCTTTCTTGTGTGTGGCCTCCCCGACTGATTTTTCTGTGGGTCAGCAACCCAAAACTGGACCCTGTAGTGGTTTTAATGGAGTTAATGAAAGCATGTTGATTTACATTGGTGAAAACTCTAGCCTGAAATGCAGATGAACGGCAAGTGGAAGAGAGTTGCGAGGCTCTTGGATAAGAACATGGTCATGCGGAATGAAAACAGATGGCTTGTATTAAAAAAAAAAAAAGACAATGATAAATCGTTAACAGTTGAATTATGGGCTGTCCTACTGTGGTATTATAGGAATTGGTGTCACTGTAAAATGTTGCTATCATTCCATGTGTGCATTGTTGCACTCTGTGCTACCTCTGTTCTGTGGCTAAAGAACAGTCTCTAGCAATGGCAAACCAGAAATCGGAAGCATGATTTTTTTAATTTTGTGATGAATAAATTTTAAGGGTTATGTTGTTTGTTCTTCTGAGTCTCCCCGAAGCCAAGGGAATGCTGTCCGCTGGCACCATTTCTATTTTGATAGCCCGTGTCAGCAGCGTGACGTTTTTTTGAATTGTACCAACTCTTTTGAAAGCTAATTGCTAGCTGTCTTGCTTTGACCTTTTCAGTGTGCTCTCCTATGAATCGCTGGTCATCCACCTGCCTCTCCTGGTTACAGCTCATGACACCAGAAAGGATGAGGTCAACAGGACAGCCAATCAAAATGTGTACAAATTCAAAGGTCAAATGTATTATAAAGCATTAAAATTCTGAGAACTCCCTGTTGAGAGAGGTTGTGACAAGAAGAGGAAATAGCACAGGGTGAATGAAGTATTTCTTATGAGGGTTAAAAAAAGCAGAGGAAATGGAACAAGAGTAATCTATTCCCATGATGATAAGATTCGAAGCTCCTTGTCTGAATCTGGTGTCCTACTTAGGATTTAGAGAGAGACATGAAGTGGAATTTATTTAAACTATGAAATCATTGTAGCAATTTTAATGTTTTAAAAATGGGGAGAGTCAATGTAATACTGCGAAAATTGCTCTGGAGATACTCTAGAACTCTAGCCATAGTGAGAATGTAGTAGGCTTTCCAACATGGCCCTTCATGCGTCACACCTGACTTGACACGGTCACCTTTAGAAGTAAGAAGCAGTCAAGTCTTTATTCCCGTTGAAAACTAGGCTTTTCTGGGATGGGGCCTGGGTGCCATCGGTGGTGAGAGAGATGTGGATACGTCTGCCCCACACTGGCACTGAGAGATAAAGAAACATTGAGCAACGAGCAAGAGCTACTGACCAGTAGAGTATAGAGAAAAATTCAGTTGGGCCTAATTTGTGAAGAGATTCATAGATCCTTAAGCACCTATAATTAATGTGACCCTGGCTAGTTTTACATGATTGTAACATCTAATTCGGCTGTAGGTGCCACCAGAAGAAAATTGTCAGTTAAATCATTTGGAATATTAATAAGGAAAACATTACAACGATCTGTCATGATAATGAGTCATGGCACCATTTGCCATCCATGCATCTCGACTGTTGGAGGCCCATGCGCTGGCTCAGCTGTTTTCTCACATAAAATGATTTGCTTCTGCTTTATCCACCGGCCGAGAGAAACGTCAGTGAAAAAGACCAGAAGGACCAAACTTCACCTGTATTTATCTCCGCTGTAATCAGGAGGAATTAACCACGTAGTGGATGACAGATGAGCTGAAATGGCAACAGCATCTTCCATATCATCCTGCCTCAACCTTGTTCAGAAGGAACCTGCCCTGGGGATGAGAAGATAGCTCAGCTTCCTCACAGGTCCTCATCCAAAACACACAGAAGTCAATAAAAAACAATTACTTCAGTGGGCTTATGGTCCAGCGCCTTAGAATGCTTGTCTCTGCTGAAACTGTGAATGACTGTATTAGCTGTAGTGGGTGATGGCTTTTTCCCTGTTCATGATGAAGTGGGTTGAGGAAAACTATCACTCCACATAATTCACTCAATAGACATGAGACTTTGATAGCTTTTTGTTCACTCACTGCGGCCTTGGGTGGAGGTTTGCTATTTCACCCATGCATACACTTGCATTCTTGGGTCAGTAGATGTGGCAGCATTGCAGTATGGCATGAAACACGAGATGAGTGTGGGAAAAGAATACCCGAAGGATGAGAAGTCACCTAAACAACTGGATCCGGAAACCTGTAATTCATACACTGTTGCATGCACAGGTTTATATGCAGTAGATGCTGATTGATGTCACGCCAATATTTAATATATATCGAGAACGAGTCAGAAATATGTGAGCATTCTAAAATGTGACTGACAAAAAGAAAACTAGAAGAAAATGTTATTGAAAGCCAGATTGATTACAGCCCTTTTTTGTTAAAACTTCGTGAATGACAGAAGTTTATAGGGATAAAAAAACCGCTCAATGGAATTTCCATTTTAAAAAAAATGACTACAAATATTTCAATGGAAAAATTTAACAAGCTCTTTTCTTAATAAATCCAAAAAATTATAACTTCATAAAAATAACACTACATTTTTGAAAAATACAATCATTTAAATAAAGCATGTACACTTTCCTTTTATTAAAAAAAAAAAAAACCACTTAATTGAGTTATGGATCCAAACAATTCTAGGTACATTTGTTATTTTAAAATATAGTCAAACTGAGGGGCAGGGAGGTAAAGCAGAAGTAAATTGCCCAAGGTGGTTGAAAAATGGGAAAATAATTTTCAAAATAAGTTGGAACCTCAAAATCAATTATGTTGTGCAGAGTTCAAAACAATTTTTCAGAATGTTAGTGATTTTTTTAAGTTAAGTTTTTGTTTTCATTCTTTTTTCTCCCGTTTCCTCCTTTTTCCCCACAGCACACACAGTGAACAACATAAGGATTTTTTGTTGTTGTTCTTGCTCCTTTTTCATTTCATTTTACCTTTTGTTTCTGGCACTCTCTGGAGAATGCCAAAAGGAAGTTCATGGGGGAAAATGATAAATGACAACAGAACTCTGACAATTAAAGTCTAAAAGGTTACAATTTCAGTACTACAGACAAAAATGCTGACTGTTTTGTAAGCTCTTTGGGGCAGAAACTGCCTCTTGGTCTGTGTATATACAGATAGTAGCACAATGGGATTTGAGGTGCTACTGGAATACAGATAAAATGACCTGTTCCCATTCTACCAGTGAAAGCCAACTCCCCCCTCGATTGCACAGATATATTTTTTTAAAACCAGCATACAGCAATTTCTAAAAATGTAATTTTAGCAATGGAGCTCTAAAACAGGACTTCATTTTTGCTGCTTATATTTCTTTCATGGAAGGACATTTATAGTTCAAGCACCTGAAAGTAGTTTGAGGAGGGAGCTAGTCAAACAGGAATGTGCTTGCCTGGTGGACAAATAGTTGGCCAGCTTCAGAAATTCCAAGTAATAATTATTGTTCTTTTCTGCCCTGAGGTACGTACCTATAACTTCTCATAGGATATGTCTTGTGGCATAACAACAATCACATCCCATTGCCCCAATGCCCAAAATATGGTCAGCCGCCTTATTCAAAGAGCAATTTCTCTCTCCTCTGTTTATTGCTCTGTCAATTTCTGCAGGTTTAAATGCTTGAGGTCTTTGTTTTACTTTTGGACATGATTAATGCTCCTTATGGAAGTGGACTAAGAGCTTTGCCTACAGCCACACAAAGCGAAGTCAGTTGGAAGTCAGACCCCTCTACCCATGCAAGTCAGTGAGTGACACACCATGGCAACTTCCCTTGGATGTTTGGATTCTGTTTTATCTTTCAGCAGGCCCCATGTCCAGAACCAACTCCCATTCCTTCCCAACGCCTGGTGGCGCATTCACTGGTCTTCAGAAGGTGCTGAGTAGCTGCTCTCCAAACTTCTTCTATGGATTTAGGAGGCAACTAAGTAAAGGCTGCTTTTTCCCCATTCCAGAGGCACTCTGGCAGTGGAGTGAGGTATGTGCCTTGCTTTGGGTTCAATGTAATTGTCCGTTGAAGTCCGTGTTTTACAATCCACATGGAAACTGGTAGACTCTGCCCAGGGGTAGACCAGGCACAAAACAGTAGAGGCTATTTCAGGTAAAGTCTTGGCACTGAGCTATGTGGGAATTGAGGCATGTCTATATCCAACATGACGAGCTTTGCCCAGTGCTGCCTGTCCATCACTCACAACCCCACCCCAGATCATGCTAACGCTGAAACAAACAGTTAGCCTGGCCAAGAACCTATGAGTGTCAATGAATCTCAAATCTTTCCCCCTGGGGCCTTTTCATTTCACTCCTGGAAGGAGGGAGTGCTTCAAGTGACTCAGTTCGGCAGGTCAACAAGTGGTATTGATAGGTTCTAAAAGGTTTTTCTCTCATTACTTTTTTATAGCGGAGTGGGAGGAAAAATGCCATGGTGGGTTAAATATTCAGTGGTTAAATTTACAACATGTACTTGAATACGTCCTTACCCTGATACTATCAGTCCATTCAACACTTGTTTCTTTCCTCTCTGATAAATGATGACGGGAACGTGCAAACATACTCCTTGTGGCAGGCGTTCTCAGCTGTTTTTTAAAAAAAACCAGACACTATTTTTCCAGCAAATGATCATATTCCTCAGAAAGGAAATGGTTAAAATGTGATCTTTAGCAGCTATGGCTTTGAAGTTATACATGTCAAAATAGATCATTCAATGGGGAAATTGACAGAGCACATCAACTTTCTATGAATGCAGGAAGTGGCTTCCATTAAAGCCTTATGAAATTTTGCAGAAACTTGTGCATGTAAAGGTCACGAGTCTCACCAACAATTCACATTCATATGCATGTACAAAAATAAATGCCTTTTAATTGCTCCAAATGCTCTTCCTCCAATTATAGTGCTCTCTGGAGTTATATTGGCACATCAGTAGGTTTTAAACTTCTTAGTGAAGCAATTGAACAAATAAACTCACCTCTGGCAAAAAGTAGAATGATATTTCTGAAGACCACTGATGCACTAAAAGCAAGCTTGTCTGTGTCAGGATTGGGAATCGGTTTTAACTCCACAGACTGCTGCTGATTTACCAGCTGAGGATGTGGCCCTGTTTAGTTCTATATCAAGTGTAACCAATCTGTTTTTCAATATCCCAAACAAAGCAGGGGTCAAAATGATTCCCACGCACACTATTAATTATTCTCACAAATCCAAATTTGGATGAGGGAGGGAAATGGCTGTCTAAATTGTAGCAGGATTTATAATTAAGTTGTGAGAATGTAGCGCATATAGCTTAACGTGATAAATGTTGTAGTTGGAAGTTAACTATATTTTTAATATGGGATGGACCAAATGAACATCAGGGATAGTCTAGATCAGGGGTTCCTAACCCTTTTCGTTCCCCGTGCCCCATTGGCTTTTAGTAAACCTTCCCGTACCCCCTATTCAATATGAAAGGAAATAAATTCTAGGCTCCAGAATCCACAGCTTTTTTCACTAACACTACTACTTTTGGAATATTTCAATTAGGATAATCTAGTTATTTACCAAATATTCCCCGTACCTCCTTGACAAGCTTCCTCGTACCCCCTGGGGGTACGCATACCCCAGGTTGGGAACCCGTGGTCTAGATGGTGCTTGGTCCTGCTGTGAGGGCAGCGGACTGGACTCGATGACCTCTAGAACTGGAAGGGACCTCAAGTGTTCTATGACTCTGTGATTAATCAGCTCTTAGCTATAACAGATATAGCATTTTCGTGCTAACATCCTTGTTTGTTCTATGCTCTGACACACCTTGCTTTGCACAGCAGGGTAAGCCTGCATTTGACTTTGTTCCAGATACAGAAATGACTAGCAGAAAGTAAACTAGGAAGAATACCATTACCTGAGATACTGTTTTGGGCAGGACAATCCTGCTTTTCAGCTCACTGTGTCAAATTCTCTTCCCTTTTGCACCAGCATAAGTGGGGTTCTTCGCAGGTCGATGGGAACAGAATTTTTCTCTGGGTAGCAGCCTCCATTCCATCAGTTGGAGCAGTGGTTTGGACTCAGTTCCTCCTCCCAGTCATTAAGGGGGCTGGGTGTGCTAGAGAGAAAGCTGTCTCTCTTTCTCCTCCACTGTTGTGTCTCACCGACAACCATGGTAGAGCTGCCAGACATGGAAAAGAGAGAGAGCATGAGATGAAAAGAGGAAGAAGCCACCAGGATCAGTCTACTGCCGTAGGACGGCTGATGTGCCTCGCAGCAGCAGCAGATGGGTTGTCCTGAGGCCTCTATTTAGTAGCCGTGATGGCAAGCAAGTTGAATGTCAGGGTCTAGGTTTGGAAGGCAGATTCTTTGATGCTGACCTGGGTGGTCAGTTGGGGAATAGGTTATCCTTGGATCTTGAGATAGAGAGGGTCTATTCTGGCTGTTGGAGGTCTCGCTCAGCTGGTGTGGGGGATAAAGGAAGACTCTGAGCAAGGATGCTCTAGAATGGTGGGTTATTTCTCAATATCCAGGACTTACTATGGGGCTACAAAATAAATCTGAGAATTGATTTATTTTAATCTCAACTCCAGAACATAATTATTTGAGACACGTTTCCTTCTCAGAAATTTGGGCACTTCTCTTTCTCTTTCCAAGGCTTGGCCTCTCTTTCACAAATCGTAAAGCATAGGAAAACCTGCCTAGCCACATGAATTGTCTCATGCCCGAAGAGGAGAAGGATCTGTAAAGTGAAAGGAAAAATACAGAAAGTGCCCTTTTTGTTTGTTTGTTTGTTTGTTTGTTTTTTGAGGGATTTTTTTTTGTTTCAGCCTTTTGCACTGTAAATTTTTGGGAATACATTCCAGAAAGACCTGCATTCTCCAATGAGTAAGTCGCAATAGGTTTGTGAGTCTGTGCCTTGTGAAGACACAATAACAAGCTTGTCATTTGAGTGGTAACTTTAAATCGGCAGTGGGTAATTTGAAAATCTGAAGGGATTTAATCCTGTGGAGGCAATACAGTCAAAAGACACAGCAATGCCATGGGTAGCTGCAACTCCAACTAACCAAACAACTTTATTTGTTTGGATGATGGGCGATTTTAAAGTAAAGCTTGCACATTAGTGAGCAGAATGATGGCTGTCTTTTTCACAACTGCACGCCACCAAAACAAAATCCTTCTCCTTAGAGTCCAGGCTATGACACTGTGTTATGAGTTGCCATTCCAAGATCTCAATGAGTGGAACATCCATTGATGTTAATGGATGCTCTGTGTATTGAAGGCTGACATGATACTGGCCTTATTATGCAGTGTCTAGACACCACACTCATATACTAAAACTCCGGGGTTGTACCTAAGAGAGTTTCAGATCCATGACAAGGACTTCTGCAAACTTGTGGTCAGAGCCTTCTTTTTTTTTTTTTTTTTTTTTTTTGCAAGATCAACAGTGTCTAACCATGTCATCTGGCAAGATTCCAACTCAGTTAGCTACATTTCCCCAGCCTCAATTCCACTCTTAGTACAGAAATGACACCGACTTGCCTCATTTGTGTGATTTAACCTTTAATTCTGAGATCCCTCCAGCACTAGGTCTCTGTGTGTGGTACAGATTGAGTGGCGCCCATTAGTAAGAACTCCACTGTGGTTTTGTGGTTACCTCCTTACAGTTAACACTTTAAAAATGCCAGCCTGTATTTTGAAATATAGATTATCAGCTTGAAGGGGAGACTTTTAACATGAAAGGGGAAAGTTTAGATGGTTTAAGGGTAAATAAGACATTCAATTTGACCTAGATCCGTGGCCAGAAATTCTGCTGGCTCTGGAGTTGTTAACACAGGAGATCCCTGCTCTCCAGTTAGCGTAGTGTCAATAGGATCGTTGTTAAGCAGCAGGCTGGTAAACACAAGAATGTTTTCATTAAACAGCATTGGGATACAAAATTGTTTATAGTGACCTTGCTTTTGAATGCTTCAGATGCCCAAGGAGAGATTTTGAGATGCTAGAAGAGATAAGGCCTCTTCAATCCATCCTCTCACTCCCCCGTCTGTCAGTGCAGGTGCATAAAACATGAGCATTCATTTCCCTGGAAATGAATGAGGATTCTGCGAGGTAGAAAAAGTAAAGGGAGCTTTGTTTCCCAATGAAGGGCCAAATCCAGCCTTTGCTTATAACACAGGGATGTGACTCTATTTAAGGCAACGGGGTTACACAGAAGCGGATTCAGTGTGGGCCCCCTTCAGGTCCCCTTACAGAACTTTCCTGTTCCTCTAATGTGAACATGAATATTTTGGGGCCCCGTCCAGCAATGAGCATGATGCAAGGAGACCCCAGGATCTGCCCCAGCATCTCAGTGATTCTGCTCTGTGGTTCTGAATTTATACAAACGTGACGATTGTAAATTTGTCACTAAGGCGTTCTGCTGTATTTTGGTCACTTTTATCTGAGACTGCAAGAGAAAGTCACGGTGTAATTTTATGGCTGTTATAATACTGTGACTTAAAACTTCTGCTTCATGCCAGAAGGGCCCCAGTCCTGCAGAGAGACTACACCTGTAAACACTGAAGCCTCCGCATAACTTGACTTATGTAACTAGCCCCATTACTTACATGAGTAACATTATCCAGGTGCTAGGATTTTGCAGATGAGAGTCCATGCTGGTTATCTTCAGACAGAAACAGGATGATCCAGTCTTTACGGTACTAGCTTGGCTAGACGTGATTTGAATCCTGCTCTGCCATGTGACCTCTCATGTGATCTTGGGCCAGTCATTTAGCCTACTGTGGCCAAGAGGTATTTTGTGCTGCAATGGCCCATTTGTAAGTTGGGACAAATAAATCATTGAATACATTGGGAGGTGCTCAAATGCTACGGCAATGGGTACCATCAAAGTACCTGAGCTAGAAAGTTGATTAGATGTTGTTATGGGGTGTTATGTAGCTGGAGAGGTGGCCTTATGCTGAATCCTCATCGCCAACTCTTGCTATTTTGTCAGGAGTCTTGAAATACTTGGTTCACTTCTTCAAGCCCGAGTTGGGGGAATCAAGAGACCTTATGAAAGCTTTTGAAAGTAAGTGTCTTGCGGCATGACTGGGATAAAGGCTGTCAGACCTAGTGGTCAGTGCAGGGAGTCAGATACTGGGAAGTCAGAGTCCAAGATGGGCTAGAGGGCAAATGGAAAGTCAAGTAACAGGAGGTAAGCCGAGTCACGTTACCTGGAAATCCGGGTCAGGCAGGCTACAGATGGCAATCGAAAAGGAGCCAAGGCCAAACCAAGGCCATAAGTTGTGCTCTAGGGTCTATCACAAGTAGAGTCTGGAGCAGAGACAGGCATGAGGTCTGCACTGTTGCTCAGACAGCTTCCCATCATGGCTTCCTGGTTTAAGTACTGAGACTAGCCAATCAGTGGTCTGGAAGGGGCTGCCACTCAGGCTGCTTGGCGGTACTTCCTGCCAACCCTGGCCTCCCAGAGAGCTCCATGTAAGCCTCCAGGGGTGGGGCAACAGCATCATTAAATCCCATAGTCCAGGTTCCAACCTTGCATGCTTCCACAGGGCTGTAGAGAATAGGGCCCCAGGGCACCTGGAAATTTAAAAAAGAAAGTACATTTTGATCCTCCAAATTTATAATTTAAAACAAAAATCTCATTATTTTTGAGGTCCTGGCACCTGATTTGGGGGTATTAACTGTATAAATTTCACGACTCTCCCCTGGAGGATGAAAAGTATTGACTAATCGGCTGGTTTAATCTGAGACGGCAAGCTCTCTTTAAGACTGAGGGGTGGGTTTTTCAAAATCACCTACGTGAATGAGGTGCACAAGTTTCATTGGAAGCCAATGGGACTTGAGTGCCTAACTCAAACGATTCTGGTAACCCCATCTGAAGTGTCTTAGTAATATCTTCCATCTCTTCAGACCAACACTGCGACAGCAACCTTGCCAGTATTAGCAATGACATGTGCATTTTGTGTCTATTTTCAATTTTCTTCCCCAGATCAATATTTTACATGATCACGGAGAAAAAACCACCACATGCAATCCTTGATTCACATATTCCAAAACCAGAAGGGTCCACTTTGTTTAATTGGACCTGCTGCATAACAAGACCATAGAGTTTTCCCCAAACAATTCCTAGACCATAATGTTTAGAAAGAAACATCCAATCTTGATGGATGGCAAGTGATGGAGAATCCACCATCACCCTAACCAATGTTCCAATCTTTTTCCTCCATGTGTGGATTTTTTCCACCCACGTGTGGAATAAATGTTATGATGTGTGCCGAGTCATGTGTGAGTGTGGACCACCAATAGAAATAAAAACCTAGCTGTTGGTGCTCTGCTAACCAACTGGGTGGCATTCGATTCTCTCCTGAATGGCCACAAAATTGCACGAGTTACAGGGAATGCTGACTCTAACTAAATTCTTCCAATGGTGAATTGCTCTCATCATTAAAAAATGCATGCCTTCTTTCCAGTATGAATTTGTCTAATGCCCACTGCTAGACTTGTGTTACAACTTTCTCTGCTAGATTAAAGAGCCTACCTGAAACAAAAAGTACCATGTGCAGTAAGTCATGAATAATAACATCAGGTGTATATAACTCCAACCAATACACAGCAATTGAGCAATCTGTACTTCGTGGTGTTTAAACCTGCCGACACGGGGGGCTGTGCAAATGGCCTACCTCTAAAAATGACACTAAACAGTGCTTTGTGTAATGGCACCTTGGATTTGTATTCACTTTAATGGAACTATTCATTACCCTTTGCAAAATATAATTAAATTGAAATCATCCATTTGACACACAGTTTATTAGTCCTGTCTAATTAAAATCTCTCTAGGAGAGAATTGCTAGAGTAGGCGCAGATGGAATTCCTGCAAAATCCTGCTTCTGAACTGCTTTCTCGGGGCATGTTCAGGCCGGAAGGGAGATGAAATACAGCAAATTATTCTGGGGGAATTTCTTGTTTGTTACCCCTCGCATGTGTCCCCCCAAAAATTGATGTTAGGCTTCATCAATAGCACACATTAGGCAATCTCCAAACTCTGTTCAGAGTTGACAAACTTATAAATACTTTTCCGTGTTGACACAGTGTTCAGAATCTGATGAAATTCCCATAGGAAAGGGGCTCACCTGTGCAGAGATTCAGTGTTTGAGGCAGCTGCTTAGTTTGAATCTGCTCTAGACAGCAATGATCATTCAGTGACTAGGACCCTGGCTTGGGAGACCTGAGTTCAAGTCCTTTCTTAGCAACAGAATTCCTGTATGACCTTGGGTAAGTCACTTAATCTTGCCGTTCCTCAGTTAGACACATCTGTAAAATGGGCACAATGATGTTTCTCTATGGGGTTGTGAGGAAGAAATACATTAAAAGATAGTGAGGTGCTCAGATGTTACGGTAATGGGAGCCAGCGAAGTAATTTAGGAAGCAAAATCCTGGCTAAATTATAGCCATCGTTACTTTTTAAAAATATTATGCAAATCTAGCCTGAATGCATTATAGGAATTTAAATAAGCCATGGGGGGCATGTCATGCATCAGAGCAGGTAGAAGCACAGCAGATATGCAGCCAGCTTGCATCTCTGCTCCCAGCCCAGCACAGAAACTCTCACATTGCATAGGCAGAACTGGAGGCAGGTGTCGTTGTACCATCAGAAGAAACTGCGAGTTAGATCCTGCTCATTATTTTATTGTGAGTCTTGCAATATTTGTTGACCCAGACACTGCACTCTGCAGACTGGGTGGGATCTTGGCTTTTGTTTTAAAAGTACGTTCTCTAGCTCTTGTGGCAGCAAAGAACACTTTGGAAAGGGGAAGAGGGCCCGCCTGAATGGATGAAAAACAAGGATTGATTTTCTTTCCTCTCGTGGTTTTTTAAGCGAATGTCATGATTTCAGAGGCTTGACTTGCGATTCTGGAGCACTTCTAGGTGGCAGTGTGGTTGTTCCTGTCCAGCTTGAAGCTAATACGCTGAGCTCTTTCCCTTCACACTCCTTCAAGGAGGTGAAGTGGCCATCCACCAGCCAATGCATGGGCCCTTTCTGAAAAGCCCATTTTTGCTCCTCCTACAGCTCCAGATGCTGTCACTCCATGGATCGTCAGCTCTGGATGTAGAGCTATGGGATTAGGATGTTAAATTAGCTTGGGGAGGGATACCCTAGCGGGGAAGGAGGTGGATTAACTCTGAGACCTGTCACTTTGTAGGACGTTCCTGCTGCGACCCACGTGAATGCCTGGTATTATGTTAATGCAATACCAGGCGCTGTTAATAATTAGATCTTCCCAAGCATGCTAATAGCTTTTTTAAAAAGGAAAAGCAGTGATTACTCATCAAGGTCGTGTTTGCAAACTCTCCAGCTGCTCCATCCCAGGTTTTCTGACACCTTGCTAGACAGCCTGATGTGCGGTTTGCCTCATTTTTTCGGGCAGATGAAGATTGTTTAGCACTGGAGTAATATGTAACTTAGGAAACACAGGAGAATGGATGTGGCTAGCTGGACACACAGTAGAAGGGTCTCTTCTCTCCCCCGCCCCCCATGCCACACTGCTAGGCCCACGGCTGGAGGTAGGACCAGGGGAGTAGTTGCCCCAGGGCATGATGATTCAAAGGGCCCTGGGGCTGCTGCTATTGTGGCAGGGGCAGTGACTGAAGCCCTTGGCCCTTTAAATTGGTTTAAATTTGGGCCTTTGGAACTTGCTCCCTTTGCTCCCCCAGCCTGAGCTATTTAACATTTGTCAGTCTTCTAGGCACACTGCAGGGGACACCTGTGTGACAAGGCTACGGGTTTGCCTCCCAGGCGATGCAGGGATGGGAAGGAGTTCCTGGAGGCGAGTTCCTGTTTGAATTGATTATTTTCACTCTACTGGGATTGATGGGACCGTTAATGGTCCGGTACGGCATTGGCAGCGTTGGAGAGGCCTCCCTTTAGTTACTGTTTATCTCAAAATGCGTAGATTCCATGCCTGAGATTTCCATGCTTGGTCACTGTATCTACCCCAAGTAACACTGGCTCAGGGGGAAGCCTAAGAGCTGAGGAGTTAGTGTAGCATGAGTGAAATGCAGTAGGCATCAAAGCCGGACAAGATTTGCTAGAGTAAGTCCGTTAACACGAGTGCAGCAGCGTAGACGAGGCATTCTCACTGAGCTGGAAGGGCTAGTGGCTAACCCCCCGTGTAGACAAGCCAGAAGGGCCCGTCTTTATTCCGTACTGAAAGTACCTGTGTGCAGTACAGCTTAGATCCACTTGAAAGGGAATTAACCTAAACCACCCTAGGCACTCTCAATGTGAAAGAACACTCCACAGGGGGGCTTGAGTCCAAATCAGCAATTGCACTTTAAATTCACACCTTCGCTTATGTCAAAGCAAATTCTCCAGGTAGACAAGCCCTTAACCATGGACAAACTATGGCATTTGGGGGAGGTTGTGACCCCAGAAGAACTCAGCGTCTTGGTTCTCCTTTTTTTTTAAATCCAGGATTCAGTAGGGTTTAGATCTAAAGCCTTTGCTGCCTGAGTTAAAAGACCCAGCTTCATTAAGAAAGGCTACAGCAGGCTCCTAAACCCCACCACAAGAGGGGAAGAGAACGCCTCACTGAGGGGTATGGGTCCCACAAACAAGATGTGTTCCACTCATTGGCCTGGTTACTTTGACTATATTATTATATCTATTACAGATGTGCATTTACCCTGGCTTTCCCATCAGACAAAGGGTGGAAGGGGAAACAGAGGTAAAGAGAGGGGGAAGTGATTTGCCCAAGGATACATAGTTGGTCAGTGGCAGAGCTGGGAAATAGACTATAGACTGAGGAGTGGGACTTTATCTCTCATGAGGCTACATCTAGACTGCAAGCCTCTTTTGAAAGAGGCTTTTTCGAAAAAGAGCATCTAGACTACAATCAGTACTTTCAAAAAAGTGAGCCCCTTTTTCAAAAGGGGCAGTCTGGATGTTCTCTTTCGAAAAAGCACAGTTTGCATTACATAGCACCTTTTTTCGAAAGAGCACTTTTGAAAAAAGGCGTTCTTCCTTGTAAACAAGGTTTTTCACGGTCGAAAAAACTGCTGCGTTCTTTCGATTTACTTTCAAAAGAACGCAGCAGCAGTCTAGACTCAGGTAAAGATTTTTTAAAAAAAAGGCCACATTTTTTGAAAAATGCCTGTAGGCTAGACACACCCTCAGGGGAAAGCTGGAGAACACTGGCTTATAAATCTGAGTAAGAAAAAAAAATGATGGGGGTGAAAGTGGGCTTACGTGGAATAATTTTATTTTTGTATTAACATATTTCCTGGGTTGTGAAACTAAAAGAGGAAGCCTTTGCTCTCAGTGGGTCACCCACTGGACACTGCATTCAGTCCCTCCAGGACCTGTGCCATGGTCCTTGCTTCCCGCTAAAGAGAATGGATCAGAGCTGCCCGCAAAGCCAGTCAGCAATGCTCTTTAATAAAGCAAAGGGATCAAACATCTGCATGACATGAGCCGCACCCTTTTCCCCTGCAGGTGCTGAGAAGGCTGTCTCATCTGCATTCCTAGTCTCTGCTGGCTCAGGGGGTGGGAAAGACAGGGAAGGGAAAACTGCCAAGAACAGATTTGAGCCAGAATGCGAGCACCAAGCCCATCCAGGGGCAAGGAAGGTGAATGAAAAGGAGAGACAGTTTCTTTCCCCTTCCCTATTCGTTTATTTTTGTCCAGAATTTTTTTTCTGTTCATGTTTGTTTTTCAGCTGAGCACCAGGGAAGAAAGCTGGGCCATCCAAACGAAATCAACATTTCCTTTTTGTGACGAGAGGACGGGCACAGACTGTGAACTCAGCTGAGACTTAGCAGGCAAGTAGCAAGCAGAACATGCTCGCCAAAATACGGTCTGGTCTTGTGGGGATCTCCTTTTATCTTCTGAGGAGAATGCCTGACCCTTTGGGGGTTCCCTGCCCCCTGCAGAGCTCCTTAAGAGCCAAGCATCCTGCTCACAAACAAAAGGGGACCCAAAAATCAGTGAAAATGTTGTCCCCTCTAACTTAATTTAATGGTATAACCTACTCACTTGGGACTAGACTTTACCACCAATTACTCCACCAATTAGCCCATACAACTCAATGGAGCAACTTCCCATGGGTATCAGCATCTGGCCCTTCAAGAGAAAATCCAAAATACTGCTTGGCATAGTAGGGGCAAAGGGAAAACACAAAAAGCAGCCCAGCATAGGAAAATGGAGTCTGACTGAAAGGGCTTTTATGGAATCCTACATCTGCAGAGAAACCCACAGATCATTATTTGCCTGGTTTGCCAGTTCTCCTAGGGGAAGTGGAGCGGTTAATAGCTCACTCACCTTTCATGTGACCCCTTCACTACCACACCTTGGAGTGACAATTATGAAAACAGCGCAGAGAATTCCCAAAGGGCGAGGACAAATTAATCCCTTCAGAACTACACCGACCCGATACTTCATGGGTGGGTCTCTGCTAATCTCAGAGTAAATTAACGTCTTTTCTCTTCCTCCTCCATCGCACTCTCCCTTTTAGTTTTCGGTGTGTGCAATCATCTGTCCCGTGTGTCCATGAGGAGCGACCTTCCTCCCCTTATTAAAAAGTTGCTGCCTCAAACAGCAAATAGCAGTTGTTTACCCTCTTAAAGACCACTCATTTTCTCTCTTCTTCCACTCCAACATAGGACTGAGGATCAATGGCCTACTGTTCTAAATTGGGATAGTTCCCTTGACATCAGAATTGCTACACCCATTTGTGTCAGCATACAGGGACATTATCTCAGCATTAATCCCCTAGTGCCATTCAGTCATGCTAGGCCTTGGTTGTTCTTGCTCACAGAAGTGGTTTATCCTGCACCTGTTTGTTGGAGAAGAAACAATGCTGCTCCAAAATGAAAATGTCCCTGTGATGGGGCCTACGAATGCCCCACATGGGCTCTGCCAGAGCTGAATTAGGCCAGGTGGGCCCTGCCAGCCAATTATGTGGCAGGTGGGGGAAGGATTTAGGCTGTGTGGAGGGAGTGAATGAGGAGGAAGCTCGGCTGTGAAGGAACTGGTGGGACTTCCAAGAAGCCAGGAGCAGGGCCAGCCCACAACATTTTGGCACCTGAGGCGGGGAGCTCAAACGACGCCCCCATGCCCCCTCGCTTGGGTCAGAACTTTGAAACTCCAGAACTCCTTCCTCCAGCACAGCACTCCTCCATCTCATAGACTCAAAGGTCAGAAGGGACCATTATGATCATCTAGTCTGACCCCCTGCACAGTGCAGGCCACAGAATCTCACCCACCCCTCCCAGAATAATCCTCTCACTTATATCTCAGATATTGAAGCCTTCAAATACTTCGAAGACCCCAAGATGCAGAGAATCCTCCAGCTGTGAACTGTACCCCATGCTACAGAGGAAGGTGAAAAACCTCCAGGGCCTCTGCCAATCTACCCTGGAGGAAAATTCCTTCCTGACCCCAAATATGGCGATCAGCTAAACCCTGAGCATGTGGGCAAGATTCATCAGCCAGACACCCAGAAAGTTCTCTATAGTAACTCCTATCATCCCTCCATTGACCTATTCCCACTGATAATGAATGAATTAGTTACCAAGATCATGTTATCTCATCAAACCATCCCCTTCATAAACCCATCTAGTTTAATCTTGAAACCAGATAGATCTTTTGCCCCCACTACTTCCCTTGGAAGGCCGTTCCAGAACCTCACTCCTCTAATGGTTAGAAACCTTCGTCTAATCTCTAGTCTAAACTTCCTACTAGCCATCTTATATCCATTTGTTCTTGTGTCCACATTGGTATTAAACTTAAATAATTCCTCTCCCTCCCTGGTATTTATCCCTCTAATATATTTAATTTCTGTGCATGTAGAGCAGAGCGAATACATACACACCAGCAGCAGACACAATTTTCGACACTCTGGTTCCTACTGCTCCCGTCCCCCCTCCCCCCACAGTCTGGCACTGAGACAGCCACCTCAATTCACCTCATGGTAGGGCCGGCCCTGGCCAGGAGGCTGGTGGTAATGCAGAGGAGCTGCCTGGAGGAAGCCTGGTAGGAAGGAATCCGGGGTGAGTGCAGCGAAGTTGGGGTGGATGCAAAGCGTTATTGTTCACTCCAGCCCCCTGGCCCAGAACCCAGGTGGGCCCAGGTTCCCCTAGCAACCACTTCAGAGTGCTGTGGTTAAGGGCAGTGGGCATGAAGACTGGAGGAGGCGCTGCTGGAGTGATGTAGCCAGGCCATGTGGCATGAGGGCAGCCCGCGGAGAAAGCCCTTGCAAGACCATCCCAGAAGGGGAACTTGCACAGTGAGTGACCGGGTGATGGAGTGCAATCACGGTGTCAGCCGCCCAAAGCCAATCCCCCGAGCTGTCAGGAAGTGTCACCGTCTAGCAATGAGCAGAGCCTTCCCCTCTCATCTCCCCCCACTCCCAGACCCCTGTCCTTTTCACGACGCTGCCGCAAATTGATGCTCAGATCCAGAGGAGCCCATCCCCCTCCCTCTCTCGACTGGCATGGAAAAACGCATCAGTTAGGTTGCTGTGATATTTATGTTTTCAGCCCAGCAAGCCAAGTACGTGCCATAGCAGTGCACGAAGCTACTTGTGTGCTGATTGCTAAACACTTGCTTAAGTTCTTCATGGACTGGCCTACATTCAGGAGCAGGCCCATTGACAGGGCGGGGAGGGGAGGGAAGGAGAGCAAGGGGGCAGCTGCCCTGTCACCCACTGATTCAAAGAGGCCTGGGGCTCCCAGTCACTGTTGACGCAGCTGGGTGCCTTGGACCCTTGAATTTGCCTCCAGAGCACCATGCTGTGCGCACCAGATAGCTCTAGGGATAGGGGGCAGTGTGACGCATGCTGGTGATGCTGAGGGCTGCTGGCCCCACCCCTGCCACGTGAGGCCCCGCCCCTTCTGGGAGTGCAGGGCTGGCCCCTTCACCACCCTGCCTAGGTGTCCTGTCAGTGCCCCTGTTCAGGAGGAAAAGCCAGTTGAAAAGCTGAAAGTTCACTTGTTGGATACACTATAAAATCCTCCTAGGGAGCCCAGTACAAACAGTGTAGCAATATCCAATAGAAACGAGGACCTCCAGGCCAAGAGGGTTTTCTTGTCTTTTGTTAAGGCCTTTCCTGCCCTCTTATGCCCAGCAACACCCATGGCATGGCAGTGCTCTCATTTCCCATTCCTGTGGTTAGAATGGTAATTCTACTCACTATGGTAACCTGCGAATTGCTGGAGTATGTGTGCATACACATTAGTGCCGGGGAGGAGAGGGAAGGAGCTGTGCTTGGCTGGCTTTAAGCCACTTTCAAAGCACAGGCACTGACCTCGGCATTGCTCAGAGCTCAGAAAACTGCTGTTTCAACTGTTTCCGTAAAATCGCTCGTCTTGTATTTCTGAGCACATGGGAATATGGGACGGGTGGCTTCTCTGTCCTGTCCGTAATAGTAAACAATTCAACAAGCAAACTAGAGAAATGATTGACAGAAGTTTAATTATGGCTTGTAAAATGACCAGATCAGTCCACCTGGGGCATCTGGCATTGGCTGCTGTCGGCAGACAGGCTACTGGTCTGATCTAGTCTGGCTGTTCTTCTGTTCTCATGATCTGAGCAAAATGTAATGATAATAGTTATTAATTGATATTTCTCACCAACAGAAAGACATTGTAGAACCGGAAATGATTTCAATCTTCAGTTTGCCAATGGGCACCCCAACTAACGCACAAAGGAAACCGTACAAAAACCAGTCATTGTTTTCTTCTGCAGTTCAGCAACCCATGGCAGAGCTGTGGTCTGATTTCATGGGCGCAATAGTTGTTTTCAACTAGCATGCGGCATTGGTTTCAAACATGACCACTTCTTGGTAGACCCCATTCTAGGTGATTATTCATTACATATCTCTTGCCTTTCACTCTCAGGGTGCATCTACACAGCACCCTAAACTCGAAATAAGATACGCAATTTACACTAGGCAAATTGCATATCTTATTTAGAAACTGTTTCAAAATAGCTTATTTTGAAATTTGGTGCATCTACACAGAGCCAAATTTTGAAATAGCGTGCTATTTCAAGCCATCTCTTATCTCTCGTGCAACGAGGGTTACCAGGATGGCGAAATAGCACGCCTGTTATTTCGAAATAACGGGTGACTTATGTAGACATGGGATAACTATTTTGGGATACCTTTGGTATCCCGAAATAGCCGTGCAGTGTAGATATACCCTCAGCTTCTTCACGAGCTCCCAGCTACAAATGGGGCTGATTTGCTGAAAGCACAATATATCTTCTTTTTATTCTTCCATGCTGTCACTCAGCCATGGCAGTATATGTGTGTGTGTGTGTGTGCGCGTGCTAATTCTGCAATTTCACCAAAAAATAGCAACTGAAAGGAGTTTGAGCAACATTTACTGATGATAGTTATTAATTGATATTTCTCACCAACAGTATCACACAAAAGAAAATAGCTTAGAAATAAAGATAGCTAAAATACACTGGAATAGATAAGGCTTTTAGAGATGTGTTATGGTCATTTTATTCAGTCATTTTGCTATGGATTTTCTAGTCATTGCTAAGAATTTCTGAGGTCCTGCTTTATGGGTAACTGTGAAATATGCATATAAGCAGAGAAAATGTTAGCTTTCATATAAAAATGTGTGACTAAATTAAGTAGATATTACAAATTTTAGTTTCTAGTAACACTTAAGTGTAATATTGGGAAAGTACAAAAACCTTTATTCAAAATCACAAGGGGAGGTCAAAATCAGCTTTCTAATGGGACATAGGTGCGTCCCATTAACTATGGAAGGGCAGTCAGACGGTGTCTTTTCTATTTTAGGAATATCAGGGTAGTTGAGCCTCTCCCACTGTGCATCTTATACGATGAACGGGAACTACAACAAGTGTTTCTGTGGTCTATGTGCATATTTCATCTGTTCTCCAACATTCAGTTGATTTATATCCTGTAGCAGAGCATAGCTAACATATGGGCTGGATATGCAATCATTTCTCCCTCCACATTAGAGGATTAGTGCCCACTATTTCTCTGAAGTTTTTAGCTCAGAAAATAAGGTCTCGTACTTTTTGGCTGCAATTAAGGTCCAGCACTGTATTCCTCCTGCCTACTTATGGAGGAGTGGTAGATGCACACCAGTCATCACTGTCGGGAAAGTTGTTGAAATTACATTGCATTATTTTAGAAATAGTAAATAGTCTGGTAGCACTTTAAAGACTAACAAAACATGTAGATGGTATCATGAGCTTATGTTTTGTTAGTTTCTATAGTGCTACAAGACTATTTGTTGTTTACGTTTATCCTGTACAGAGTAACTCGGCTACCCCTCTGAAGCTTTAGAAATAGTGTAATGCAGGCACACAGGGCTGTATATGTAACCTTAACTTTCACATTTCCTGCCTTTCAGACGCTCAGCTGTGTAACAGCCTCTTCATGTCTTGGCAGGAAATGTCTTGGGCTGTATTTATCTTTTTTAAACATAAATTCCAAAATCTGCCTAAACACTCTCAGAAAGCCATTGCGCATACATCTCAGATCTTGTCAAGTGTGCAGTGACTGATATGGTCAGGGACAGTCTTCACCCCATTTTGTCTCAGGTGACACCTGAGAAGATATACATATTCTCACTAAGCCATTACATTATTTGCCATACATTTTCTCTGATTAATTCTTAGTCTGTAGCTGGGTCACAACATATCTGTTGGGAGAAAACTATTAAAAATTAGAGTTGCCCTAATGGGATGTATTTCATATTTATACTATTGATTTATCATCGTGCCTAGAACCATTATCATGCAGTAAGACCCGATGATACTAGAAGCTTTACAAATATAAAACAGCAAAGTTTTTATTGCTTGGTAGATTGATGGTGTTAATATTTGCAAACATTAAATCTGCTTTTTAGTGAATATTCTGCACAGTGTTTAAAACTTTAGGATGAAATCTTGGCTCCCGCATAAGATAAGGGCAAAATTCTTGTTTCTTGATTAGGATTGGTCAAAAAAAAATCAGTTAAAACTGATGGAAAAATGGAAAAATTGGTTTGGGGGTTAAACAATTTGTATTTCTCAGAAAATGTTGATATTGTCAAAAGAGTAAAATCATAAATATTTCTATTCGAAATGTCACGGCATTGCCTCACCTCAAGGAAGCTGGTAGTTCTGTGCATCCATTCTCTTCCATTGTCTGGACTTCCTGTCTAAACTACATCAATCAGGATGCATCATGTTCTCTCTTCTGGGTGAGGAGAGATGGTGGTGGTTGTGATTGTGGTGTATTATGAAAGTTGTAATCCGGAGGACAATGGAAGGGAGCGTATGGAATGAAAAATTTAATTCCCATAATGCACCACAGTGCTATTGTTAGTGAAAATATTTGGGGTTTTGGTCAAAAATTTCCTTAAAAGAAACCTTCTGCAGAAAATTTAGAGAAAAATGAAAATGTCTTTGCAGAAACTTTCTCTGAGGGAGGGAGGAATACTTTCTGACCTAGCTATGTTGCTGACAATACATTTATTTCTAGAATGGTTAACTCAGAAGGGGGCTTTAACATAACCGCAGATGATTTTTAGTGGAAAATCTTTTGCAGCATAGATCTAGTTCCATGACCTATGGATGTTTATTTTGCAATACTAAAACTGTACACACTGAGCTACTGGGACAAATCCTGAACTAGTTTAAACTGTCGAAAGATCCTCAGGGAAGATGCACAGACACACGTCAGGTGAGAGTTCTGATCCAATAGGTTTATTATGAACTATGTTATCATCACAATAGTTAAAAGTAAAAGCTTGTCTATATGCAACAGTTGCACTGCTTCAGTGACAGTGATGTAGTTAACATAGTACAACCCTCTAATATGGCTCAGTTATATCTGTATATGTATGCTTGTCGTGTTATAGCAATCAATTGTATCAGTACAAATGCTTCCCCGCTATGGGTTGGGCTAGCTCAGTAGAATATTGTAATACTAGCCAGAAGTCTGTGCAAACCAGTCCTCCCTGATTAAAAAGTGTAGGCTTTTCAGTTAAAATGTTCTTTCAGGAATAAGAAAACAAACCATTCAGATTAAACAAACTGACACCTGAATCCATGGAAACATCTCCACAGCTCTATTAATTGTGTTTATACAGTAATTAAGGGTGGGTTCTATGAGAACTGGAGCATGGCATTTCAACTTTTCTTTGCATTCAGAAACTGGGAACGTGGTTACCTTTTGCCAGTGGCATTATTCTAAGCCAGGAGGACAAGGGGAAGCTGAGAAAATGTGGATGGTTAGTGTCTGTCTTTAAGGGAATTTCTAGACTATATGCCTCTGCAGACAGAGGCATATAAAACAGGCTACCCGACATAGTCAATGTAGCAGAGATTTAAATATCCCCGGCTTCATTAAAATAAAAATGGCCGCTGTGCAGTGCCGGCTATCAGCTGATCGTCGGCACAGCTCGCGAGTCAAGACGTGGATCGGTTGCCAGGGGAAGCCTTTGTCGACCGCTCCCTGATGCCTCGTGAAACGAGGTTTACAAGAGCGGTCGACAAAGGCTTCCCTTGTCAACTGATCCACGTCTTGACTCACGCGCTGTGCCGACGATCAGCTGTGCCGGCACAGCGCGGCGGCCATTTTTATTTTAATGAAGCCAGGGATATTTAAATCCCTGCTTCATTGACTACGTCGGGTAGCCTATTTTACATGCCTCTGTCGGCAGAGGCATGTAGTCTAGACCCTAAGTGTCACTCACAAAAAGGAGTGGATTTGGCAAGATGCCTTCAAAGAAGTCCATTTTACACAATGTTTGGAAGGTCATTAAACAGGGGAGCTTGATACAGGGGATCCGTGCCATAAATGAATATCTTCAGACTAACTTACCTACCCCTCTGAAGCTTCAGAACAACTGTAATTCTTCCTAGTTTTGAGAGAGCCCCCACTTACAGATCTGGACTGGGGGGGAGCAGTTGTGCTGGGTACTGTACAAACACAGAGGAAAATGTGTCCTCCTTGTAAGTTCTTCTTCACGCAGTGCACAGTCAACCTGTGGAACTCCTTGACTGAGGAGGTTGTGAAGGCTAGGATTATAACAGGGTTTAAAAGAGAACTAGATAAATTTATGGAGGTTAAGTTCATTTATGGCTATTAACCAGGATGGGTAAGGAATGTTTCCCCCAGCCTCTGTTTGTCAGAGGGTGAAGATGGATGGCAGGAGAGAGATCACATGATCGTTACCTGTTCGGTTTGCTCCCTCTGGGGCACCTGCCATTGACCACTGTCAGCAGACAGGATACTGTGCTGGATGGACCTTTGGTCTGACCCAATATGGCAGTTCTTATGTTCTTATGCTCACAATCTTGTTTAAGGCATGGGCACACCAAGCAATCCTAATGATAGAGTAGTGGGGAGGATGTACATTTTGAATGTGACATGTTGTATGACACTTTGGGTTGTGACTATTTTCTGCAGGGGCATTCCAAGCATTTTGTCTATGGGCTTGGTTTTTTCTTGTTCCAAAAAGAGCTATAATTACAAATGATGTGTTTCTTGTCGGCATTACTCAGTGCGTCTCAGTGTCGTGAGATTCCTTCTTCTTTCCCTACTCTTCATTTAAAATTATTAGTTCCCTCATGCTTTCAAAGAGACGGGGCTTCTGTGCAATTAAAAGATTCCAAAGTGGCAACCCAACACACCAGTAGAGCAAGATTCCAGCTTTCCATGGTAACCGCCTCATATTTTGCCAATCCCTCCCAATCCACCCAAACAACCCTAATCCTACCTTTTGCGGTCACCCTGAAAAGGGATCCGGTTCTGTTATCAGAAAGGATCTCTCTTAAGCAAATATTTACAGGAGTGCGCTTTAGGGTGGGTTGGGTTTTTTTGGGGGGGGGGGGGGAGAGGGAGGGAGCAAGCAAACAAAGGTTGGTTCCATTCAAAGCCTCAGCATCACATGCCAAGGATATACACAATCTTCACTCCAGTTTTTACTGCCTGGCCTACAGGTGGGTTGACGTGAGACTGACTTCCCTGACAAACACAGCTATGGTCACAAAGGTTGATGTCCTGTCACCACCACGGGGATAATTATTCCTCATTGATATGAGGTGCAAGTTCCTTGCCGGGCCATGGCAGATATCCAGGACTAGCATTCCTTGCTCAGTTACAACATCTTTCCCCATACAATAGCAGGCCTTGCCTTTTCTTTTGCTTCCATGAACCTTTTCAATCAATGTCAACGTGAGTCATATGGGAGGAGACCATCCTGTGCGCGCCACTGGGCCGCTTTGCGTTAGAAGATGAAATGGTGTGACGCTAGGTTGGTTATTAACGTGTCTCCCGCCTAACAGCACTGTGTTACTACTGGTTGGCCGGTACAAAACATGGCTAAGGAATATGGGAGGGTTCCAGTTTATGTAATGACATTCTCTGCCCTGTCACTGAGCCTTAAATAATTCTTCACTTCTTTCCTGAACTAGATCCTTACCCAGAAGCCTATTCTACCAGCGAGGGAAACATGTATAACCCAGAGGCACTGAGACCCCTGAGAAAGAGAGTAAAGTCTACTTTACAGCCTCAGCTGAGAGCTGATTGGCGTTTAGCTCATGCTATAGAAGCACATGGCTTTAGCCCCTAAGTTCCCAGGTTCAGTCCTTCCTGCTGATGACCTAGGTCCGTCAGCTTTACACAAAGGAGGCCAAGTCAGAGAAGTAGGCCTGCGGTATATGATTAGGGGTTTGAAAGCAAGGAAAAGATGCCCACACCAGGGAAGTGGCTTGAAGAGGTGTGCTCTAGTGAAAGCAAAAGGTGAAAGACGATTTGGGCATGAATATTTTTGGATGGACTAGAGGGAGGCAAAAATAGGCACAAAATGCTTCTTAGCTGTGTGCCTCAATTTCCCAATGTGTGAAATTTAAACAATATAGGTAAACCCGGACTTCCTGTATGATCTTGGGCATGCTATCTAAGCTCTCTCTGCTTCGGTCCCCCATCTGCAAAAATGGGGGTGATATGCAGCTAAATTCATGACCGCTTATGATGTGTTCAGCTATTACAATAATGCTGGGGATATGCATACATAAGATTAAACCCTCTGGATCACTTACCTATAGGTAGATTTATCAATAACTATTCAATCCATACTAAAGCCATTTTATTAGTGGATGTAGCATTAGGGATAGCTGAAGGAATTAGACATTGTAAAAAAAAACCAACAAGCTATGAAGCTATGAGAATCACTCCTAAAGGTAGTGCAAGGCAGCCCACACCCCCTGAAAGAACATTATGTTCTCCTTTCCATTCTCTCAACCCCTCTTTGGAGGAGAAGACTATTGCATATGCTATTTTATTCAATACAATGATAATGTTATAAGCTAATTGCAACTGGCACTTAGATCAATTTCTTCTATCTTTCTACACCACTTTTATTTGAGCCTTGTGTAGCATGATAGAAGGTATCACAGACTGTTTTAGACAGGAGGCATTTATCAAAGGAAACAAATTAAAGACACCAACAGGATTCCACTCAGCTTGACACTCAACTTTGTCTCCTCCGTTTACCATGAACCACATTCTGTCCAGACACTCTTTATGGCACACAGAGACATCTAGTGGTTGAATAATATATTTAAAGTAAACATCATTATAATATAATACACAAATGTGAAATACAGCATAAGCTCTGTTTAAACAAATTGGTGCTAAAATGTGGCCATGAGAAGCTGACAGTCAGTTTGGCCAGTTTTCACTTGTGGCAACTTTTGCATGTTGATAGCATTTCCCTTGCCAAACCTTCCTAGCGTAGACATAGTCTAGATGAAACAACTTTTCCTCTGGTAGGTGAACTTTGGTGGGAATTATTCATTCTCCATGTGTTAGCCTCATTGAGACTGGTTTGGGTCTCGGGTCCAAACTGATGGTTTTTATGGTTAATTTCCCACCAAAGTGGTAACTCTGTTCCTGACATGTGTGGGGAGTGAGGAGTTCATCCAAAACTCAGAAAACCTCTTCCCAAACCTCTCCTCAGAGTCTCAACAGCAGACAAAACCTAACAATCTTCCTATACAGGAAGAATTTAGATTCTAGATCAGACTTTAGTAGTTGCAACTTGTAAAAGTATTACTCCAAATGAAAATTTTGTCCGCAATGGTGGACTTGATTAATCAACACCTTAGTGCTCTTTAGGGTCAGCTAGACTGGTGCAAAAGATACAGAGAGTGCATGCAAGGAGGCTTCTATGCTGGGGCAGAGCTGCCTCTGAAGAAACCAGGGAATGCAAGGACTGTCCTAGGGTAGGGCATTTGCCATAGACAGAGTACAGAAGAAGAGGTGTGCTCGGGCTACACCCACACCCCAGTCATTGTGCACTACTATGATGGCCCCGAAGAGGCACTGCAACAAAAGTGTAAACTCTGGGTGCCTCCAAAGTTATTCTGTGCCTGCTCTAGCCCCCATAAAAGCCCAAACCATTTCCCCCCAGTTCTTTTGCTGCTTCCTGCAACAGAGAAGGGAAAAACCCTATGGAGTAATGGCCATGAGTTGCCTTCTTGGCTAGAGCTTAAGAAATGGTTAGCATTGTAAGAGTTCATTGACAACAGAGCCCTCCTCCCTTAGGTCCTGTCTACACTACAGATGAGATCGAAGGAGCCGCAGTCGATCTTCTGAGGTTCGAATTAGCGGGTCTACTGAAGACATGCTAATTCGAACTGAGAGGGCGCCCTCATCGACGCTGGAAGTCCTGCTCCTATGAGGAGTAAAGGAAGTTGTAGGGAGAGTGTGCTGCCTTTGACTTCGCACTGTGTGGACGGCACCAAAATTCGAGTTAAGATACTCTGCCTTGAGCTACGCGATTAACGTAGCTGAAGTTGCGTATCTTAATTCGAACTTATCCCCTAACGTACTCCAGGGGCTAATGACCACTTTAAGTTTGTTAATGTTCCTAGGACTTTCTATTGTGCAGTGATGTTTGGCAGGTCTATTAAAGTTTGCCTAATAGGAATTTCATTCAAGCTACTGGATAATAATCCACTTAAGTCAGCCCACCTCTTCTGGGCAGTCAGACATTGAAAGGAAAAAACAGGACTATGCAGCACTTTAAAGACTAACAAGATGGTTTATTAGGTTGATGAGCATTCATGGGCCAGACCCACAAAAGCGCATCACCTAATAAACCATCTTGTTAGTCTTTAAAGTGCTATGTAGTCCTGTTTTATTTCAGTTAGACTAGACTAACGCATCCAGACTACTTTCACATTTGAAAGCTCTGCTTTCGAAAGTGAGATTGGAAGAAGATATACAAATTCCCATGGTATTTGCATATCCTCTTTTGAAACTAGAACGTAGTTTAGACATACCCTGTGGCGTGTGTTTCCTTCTTTTTGCACCTCATTACTCTGAACTCTGGAGGGTTTGCATTCGGGATGTAAATTCCCAGTTTAAAAGTTAATCAGTTAAACGCTATGTGTAACCAATTAACCCTGGCACAGTCCCCATCTGCTGTGGGCCAGTGGGCCCAGCCGGGCTGGAACAGCTCCCCGCCCAGGCCACACCAAAGAGGGGCTGCTCCAGAGGGGCCGAGTCACCAATTAACGGGTTACCCGATAAGCATGTTGGTAAGGATGATACTTATCAGTTAACCAGCTAACCCTTCACATCTCTAGTTTGCATTCCAATGTGATCCCCAGGTCCACATCCCACCCTCCTCTGCCCCCAAGCTTTGCAACAGTTAGGCGCTAGCTCCAGAGTTTGCAAACTGCGTTTCAGTCCCTTAATAAATCCTTGGAATTTTTAATACTAGGAGAGCTTGGGCAGGTGTACAGGAGATGTGGGGATGTAAGACTAAATGTTTGTAGCTGCTCACCATGACTCTTGTTTCCCAACACACTCTCTAATCCATTTGTTTCCTAAATATGGAGGCTCATGACAATTTGTGGCTGTGTGTATTAGTATTGACAGTAGAGGGTGCTCTGCCATGTCAAGAATGTTGCTGGTCAGCCCTTCTCTCCTATAGTAAATTCAGATATGATTTTGCAGGGCAGTTCTAGTCCAAGAGGAAGAGTCTGGTAAAGTTGCTTAAGTGGGTAGTATGTACTGTTTTTTCCCTCAGGGTGCAGTATTGTGAGTGACACTCACGGTTGATCTAAAAAGGAACATTGTTTTTCCCCAGTTTAATTGCTGATCCTTATTTTATGATACCCACCCCACCAACCTTGCATGGTATGGAATCAGCAGACCCCCCTTTCTCTAGCTCTGAGATCAGGTGTGTTATATGGGTGTGATTTTGCCCCAAATTAGGGTTGCTGACTGCTTAACTCCACAAACCCAAACACCCCTTCTCTGAGGTCCCTCCCAACTCACTCCGTCCCCATTGGTCACTCACTGCCGCCCTCGCTCACTCTCACCAGTGGGGGCGGGGGCTTGGAGTGTGGGAGGGGGTTTGGGCTGGAGGCTGGGGCTGGAGGCTTCAGATTGTGGGAGGCGGCTCTGGGCGGAGCCTGGGGCAGGGAGGTGGAATGAGGGGCACAGGATCTGGGAGGAAGATCTTACCAGTTATAGGCCACAGTGAGCTGCCCCCAAGAGACAATACTGTATCCGCAAAAATTGCTAGTACTGACCAGGGCTCGGAAGACTTATATTTAACAACACTGCAGCATTTAGATGTGTGGGTGCAAATTAAAATACAGGTTGTACCTCCCTTCACTGGTCTGGCAACATACATCGTCCAGCAGGACCACAGATGTTTCTGGACCACAGTCCAGCTATAGGGAAGTCTGGCTGTAGGACAGGAGTGCAGCGAGGGGGAGGAGCAACTCAGCTGGGAGCCCCTTGCAGGGGGTCGGGGCAAAGAGTAAATCTGTCCCCAACAGCTGGGCAGTAGCTACACAGCTCTGGCCCAGTGGCAGCCAGGAAGCTGCAGCCCCTGCTGCAAAGATCTGGCCCCAGTGGTAGACAAGGAACTCTGGCCCCAGCAGCAGCGAGGCCAGCAGGAACTAGAGAGCTCCAGCCAAGGGAGTGACTAGGCAGGGGCAGGAAGTGATTTAGTATGGGCTACGAGGAGAGAGATCTTCCTTAGTCTGGCAAATCCCCTTGTTCAGAATTGGTCAGCGTCCAAGGGTGCCAGACCAGGGAGGTCCAACCTGGAGCAGCAAAAAAAGTCCCACCAGATCAGAATAAAACATTGAAAGGAGCCGAATCCAAGGAAACAGATGTGATATTTAGCAGCAACTACCGCGAAAGAGGAGACATGAATTTGTCACCAAATTGATTAAAAAAAAAAGCTGTGCTTACCATTTGGAGTTACTGCATGGCCAAAAAAGCATCTCACATTTTGAGATGTAGCTGATGCTTGAAGTCTGTTTTATTTACTACTGCATTTACAGCACTCTCTAACTAGATACAAAAACTCCTTATAAAACCTATTTAGGGTTTAGATGAACTCAGAATGATTATTAAGGACGTGCCAATATGGTATGTTAGCTGTATCAAATGGCCCCTCGTTCCCCCGAGCAAAACAAACAAAAGTTTCCTTGATAAACTGAAGTGTGTCATCCTCAGTTGTGTATATGGCCCACACAGCTCAAACTGGTTGACTTATTGGCATTTGAAGGGAGCCACTTTAGAGGATGAACTAACAAAGATCAATAACCCTTCTGCGATGGAACTCGGTGTGCTCCAGGGCTACAGAAGTCTCTGTGATAAAGAACTGCTTGAGAGACACACCGAAATTAAACAAGAGGAGAAACAGTGTAATGACTGAAGGAGGTTAATCTCATTTTAGTGCCAGGGGCATTTATCAACTTAGTATTGACTGAGTCAAATCCTACATATAGTTATCACTCTGGTGTAATTCAAAGGACTACTTCATTGGAGTTATTCCTAATATATAGAGGTATAACAAAAGCAGAGTCAGATTTTCTGTCTCTTAGCAAAGACACCAAAAATAACAACAAATTGTGGGGTCTTTTCCATTTCTGAATATGAGGAATTTGGATTTAAATATAATCCCCAATCCTCACGGCAGATAACTTAAAACAAGTATTTGTCTTTCATGGTCAGAAGGTTTGTAGTCTCCTTCGAGCCATTAAGAAAAAAATCCTTTGAGAATCTAAATTATACCCATTGGTTCTCCTATGGCCGTTACTTAACATTTTCAGTGAATTTGAACAATTTAGGATAGAACAATTTGCTTCTACAAAAAAACTTATGCTGGTTTCTTCCTCTCACATGATTGTAATCAAATTTCTCTTGGTCTCTTTTCCCCGCCCCTCCCACCAAATGACCTTTCTAGCTATTTTTCCTGGTATTAAAGTGAGGGTCTCTAAATCCCTGGAGAGACATTAGCCCACTTTGAAAAGCTTGATGCAATGTTGGCCCTATTTCAGTCCTCCAATATAGTAGCTACTTTTAATGATAGATTACATGCAATGTTTTATATGCAATGTAGTCGTAGCTATGTCCGTCCCAATATTAGTCCAAATATATTATTATTTAGTTGCTGGAATTCATCAATCACCTCTTGATTACCTGTGTCTCTTACTCTGCTTCACCTTCACGTATCTGTGTCTTCATGCGACTTGGGCTCTTTCTCCTCTAGAAATATACTGTGACCATAGTGGATCCTGCATTTTCAGGTGGATTGTTTGCCTCAGAGGCTCAGGGCAGCCCTCAGTTGTGATACTTTCTCTATGGCTCCAGCTTGCTCTTTGTTGATCCACTCTCAGCAGGAGGGGAAAGAGGAGAAACCAAACTCCATAGTCTCTGCTGCCTCTCCAGGTGGAACAGGGCGGGACAGACCCTTTTACCA
The DNA here is from genome assembly GCF_049634645.1 of Pelodiscus sinensis. Taxonomy (NCBI): domain Eukaryota; kingdom Metazoa; phylum Chordata; order Testudines; family Trionychidae; genus Pelodiscus; species Pelodiscus sinensis. The sequence continues at coordinate 59,659,136 of NC_134717.1, read as the reverse complement.
TAACTAGTCCTTCTCTGGTGCTGAAATGGGGAGTGGGTCATGGGGGGAACCCAGGCCCACCCTCTACTCTGGGTTCCGGCCCAGGGATCCTGCAATATCAGCGGCCTGTGATGTGTCTAGTATAGGCTGCGTGTCAGCTACGATACCCTGGGGCACTTGCCCATGGTCCTCCCTAGCACCTTCCTTGCCATGGGCTCTTTCTCGTGGTACCTGACTGCATTTGTTCCTCCCAGAGCACCTCCTCTCCTCAGCTCCTTGCGCACCATGAGCCAACAGATGAGAAGCTCCTTTTAACCAGTCTCAGCTGGTTCCTCATTGGCTCCAGCTGTCCTGATTCGTCTGGCTCCCTTGCGTCTGGAAGCCTCCTAATTGACACCAGTGAAGTCTGTGAGTAACACCCTGAACCATTTGTGGAGCAGAACCACCTGACATGTCCCTTTTCATCTGATATTCCTTTATAGGGCTATTGCATACTTATTGCTTAGATAGTAAATAACAAGATCTGCACCATAAAAGCCTAATAGTGCACCACGTTTTTTCTTCTGAGCTTGGCTTGCTAATAGACTCCCAAGACTGAGACATTGAAATAAGACATGGCTCCTTGAAGCTGAACGTAAAATATTGATATGAAATTCCAGTTTAGAAATGTCTATAGCTGGAGGTAGCAATAAACAAATAACCTTCCAAAGCAATATTTCAATTTGCACGTCTTGTACGTCATCCTCACTAGATTTTCAGGAAAGGATGGTAATTACAGTAGGACAGAGAATTAACCTCAGGTTTAATGAACAATTATCCAATGTAGCTGTAGTTGTTATGACATCTTGACACACTTCAAGACTAGGAAAGGGAGATACAGGAGCGATAAGGGACTGCTTCCATGTTATTCGCATTTACATGATTAGCCTGTTCATAATCTAATCAATCACTGTTGGAACAAGCTAAAAAAAATTAAGAGGTTGCACAGGTCTCCTGATTCTGTTACCTGAAGTTTAATAATGAAAATTGTGATATTTTCACATAATCATAAGCAATACAAAGTAAGGACCTCGGAGGGTAAATTACTAGCTCCAGCATTAAGGGCAAAACTCCCATTGATTTTAATGGGGATAAAATGTCTCTCTCTCTTTACTATTAGAGTGGGCAATAAGCAGCCCACGGGCCGGACACAGTTTGCTAAGGTTTGCCCCTGGTGGGCTGTGTGTTCACAGGTATGGATGCTCACAGCTCCTGTTGCCTGCGGATTGCTGTTCCCAGCCAATGGAAGTGGCTGGAAGCAATATGGACCAGAACACCACTTCTCGCAGCTCCCATTGGCTGGGTGTGGTGATCTGCAGCCAATAGGAGCTGCGAACAGCCGTACCTGCAGACGTGCAGGTAAATAAAGCATCTGGGGGCCTGAAGGGGCTAACCCTGGCGAATTGTGTCCGGTGCATGGGCCGCTTATTGCCCACTCATGAGTCCGTTCTCATTTTAGCCCTGTCAATCCCTTATTCTGCTGTTATGGCTGCCTCTCTTCTCATTATTACTTGTCAGCTCCCATATCATCTCCCTCATTATATCCAGAATCTGTTTTAGGCCAGAGCCTGTTTTCATTTTAGTCCCTGTCCACTCAAGAATCTTTCACTGGATTAATTTAAGGTGAGTTTTTGAACCCATGTAATTAAACTGGTGAAAACCAGCAGGTGACTGCTCTTGTTTCAATTTAAACTTTCTTTGGATTAAACTGGAGCTGAGTAGGAATCAATTTAAGCTACATCAAAATAATCCACTTTTACTTGTTTCAGTTTCTCCACAAGGCCCTCCCCCAGTTGAACAAAATGCATCTACAATTATGCCAGTAAGTAAACAAATACAACGTTTTTGTGCTGAGTTTTTACGATGCCTGGCACATCATGAGTGCTACTATGGTGTAAGATAAATCCAGATATGATGTTTATTGTATCCTATGTAGCTAGCTAATTTAAGCTTATGGGATCATCTGATCTTGTTATCTATTATCATGGCCTCATCATTCTATGTGTCTGAGCCTCTCCCGGTAAAAACAGAAATAACGATAACATTATAACTCTTTCTTTCTTGCCTGCCTGTAGAACAAGTAGCTTGTGTAGTATTGTTCCCCTTTTAGCCTAAGAAATTAACCACATTCGGGGGCTTGCAAGATTTTCTCATTGGGCTGAGCAGTTACAAAGTAGCTGTGTTCTTACAAAAGTGTTCATAAAGTCCCGTTTCCCTGAATGCAGTAGTAAGACACAACAACAAACAGTGAGAAGTTTCCTTGCTCAGAAATCCCCAAGTCTGCCGTTCCAGCAAGCTCTTTGTCCAGGAAGCTCTGTGGCACTGCTTCTTCTCAGGGTCAAAACTGCTCCTCCTGGCTTTCTGTTTCCATTGCACACAGGTCCTGATGTAATCTGCGTTTGCAAGCAGGGAAACCCCTTGGCCCACATGTCTTGGCTCTGACCTGTAGGCATCTACACTGCACCTGGATCTTGAAATAAGCTACGCAATTTGAGCCACACAAATTGGGTAGCTTATTTCGAGTCAATTTTGAAATAGCTTATTCGACGCTGTCTACACAGCACTTATTTTGAAATAAATCGCTATTCCGAAACGTCCCTTACTCCTCGTGGAATGAGGTTTTACAGGGGCGTCGGAATAGCGAGCCCATTATATTTCAAAATAACGGGCTTGCTCAAATGACATGAAATAGCTATGTCAGGATACCCCCAGTATTCCGAAATAGCACTGCCGTGTAGACGTAGCCTTCGGGAGTGGCTCCATAGTTCCTGCCTATTTTTACTACATAAAGTGCCTTGATTGCTACTGTGGAGCTGGTAAGAGAACTCCTGGCCTTCCCATTGGCTGCATCAAGATCTCTGATTGTCCTTAGACCCAAGTTCCCACCTTGTTGGCATCCACTATACCTTTCAATATTATAGTGTTTTAGTCCTCCTGTGTGTTTGTGTGTGAGATCGAGAGAGAGAGAAAGAAAAGTAGCAGACTTTAGAGGAGGAAAGTCAAGGCAAATAGACAAATTTTGCTCACAGATCTGGCAATTTTGTGACTAATAGTCCTTCTTATTTCATGTGACACAATGTTCCATGGTGTTTTGTCAGCCCCTATACAAATTCCATCTGATGTGTGTTCACAAGCTGGCTTTTACTGGTGGGCAAGTCCTTGGTTCTAGAGGAGGAGAGCAGTCATGGGAGATCACTGTCTTGGAGGGAAAAGCAGTCTCTCGGGTAGCGAAGTGCTTAGATCTGCTCTAGAACGCAGACCATTATAGTGATATGGTGACAGGAGCTGCTGAGCAGATAGGGTTATCTGGTTTGTACCCGATGAAGCTTTATTTCAAGGTGTGTATCTTCATACCTAGGGAAAATGAAAGCTGGAGGCTACAAATAGATAGTGACCTGTGACCAGGTCTGTGTCTGAAGGCTGGGCCTCAGTGATCATGTTTTTGGTTGGTGGACGTTGATGGGCTTTTTTTGCTATTTGGATACCCAGGAACATTGAGAAGTCCAAAAGAGCATAGAGTTGCCAGGGGGCAGGCTAACAAAATAATCTGAGGACAGAAGCCATTGGTAGTGGGGGATGTTACAGAGCAGCCTCTCTGACAAATATCTTACATTTAAAAGCCGTTCCAACACAGTTAACTTTTGTAATACTTTTCCAGGGCCTGCTGAACGTGGAGGGGTAGGTTTTCTTTTCCCTGTTTAAAGAGAGCTAGAAACTTGCCAACTGTCCTTGTTTTGTTCTCACAATTGTGGTAATGACTACCTGAGATAAATTTAGCTGGCAAGCTAAACCAGTCGGTTTACCTTTTGGGAAATGCAACCTGTTCACGGGCTTTGATGTGCACTCAAATGATAGATATGTCTTAGGACAGCTGAAAAGGAGAAGCAGGCAAATATTTGAATGCTGTATTCCATTAAACCCACTTCAGCAACGACTCCACCCACGAATCTCCCAAAGAACTTTCAGGTGTATTAGCTAAGGTGTGGCCTTTTAATGAGCAGGTGGGAGAGGACAGCAGAGCCAAGCACAAGAACCAATGATATATGTGGCAAGAATACATAGTGATCCAAAAAACCCAACAAACTCCCCAGAAAGCTCTCCCTTGGAGTGGTGACCCTTCTTTATTATGCTGGGAAAAGAACATTTTATTGGGATCAAATCCTAAATGTGGCCTCTAGACAGCAGATTGGAAAATCCGGAAGTTTTTCTTCATGTAGTGCACAGTCAATCTGTGGAACTCCTTGCCAGAGGATGTTGTGAAAACCAGGACTTTAACAGGGTTCAAAAAAGAGCAAGATAAATTCATGGAGGCTAAGTCCATCAATGACTATTAGACAGGATTAGTAGGAATGGTGTCCCTAGCCTCTGTTTGTCTGGAAATGGATGACAGGGGAGGGATCACTTGATGGTTACTTGTTCTGTTCCCTTCCTCTGAGGCACCTGGCATTGGCCACGATCAGCAGACAGGATACTGGGCTAGATGGCCTTTTGGTCTGACAGTATGGCCGCTCTTATGTTCCGTTTTTATTGATGATAATGACAGTTCTTCCAATGACTTCAGCAGAAGCAGGACTGAGCCCTTGAGCTCTAATACACGGGAGTAGTTCCCGTGACATTTAAGCAGAAATGTAGTCCACAAAGTGAAGTGATTTGCCAAACTGATGCTTTGGAGAGCAATATTTGTGATTGTCACTCATATTGTGAGCCTGCATTTGGGAAGCACATCCCTTAAGCTTCTAAAGGTGATGAATGTGGAGAGGGTTGCCATGGCATACCCCAGGCAGATGTAAGAGCGGACAAGATCAGCAAACGCTGACTAAACTATCTCAGCGTTGCATCCTTCTTGTCCTTTGACGTAACTTGTCCAGCATTCTTCATGTGTATAAAAAATGCAATTTTTATAACATACATATATTTTGCTACATTTTGAACTTGTGTATATTTAATTTTTATTAAATTATACTCTTTATGCTTACATCCTTGCCTGCTACAGTCCATCTTACCCCTTTTCTGCGGCTTTCCATCCCATGTCTCCCTCTGAAGTAGACCTGAAAACCCAACCGCCTGGCCTTAGAGTTTGCTGGGTTATCCATCAACCCATCATATACCCAGCAGTCCAGGTGACAGAGCTTATTGTTGCAGACTGAAGGAGCCGGCTTTTCTGGGAGCAGTTTGTTTATTTAAAGAAAAGACTAATCTAGAAAATGTCCTGAGTTATGCCTCTGCCCCTCATTTGTAACTCTAACAAAGATGAAAAGGGAGGGAGTGAAGATGACGGCATTTATTGACATAGTGGGTGGACATTTCTATATGGCAAAAGGTGATGAGTGATCCCTTGTACAAGTTTGATCATTAAATAGCTGTTTAGTAAATACAATCTGAAACAGCTCCAGTACATCTGAAATACAAAATACCTTTATAGTGTATGTTCTCATGCTGATCCATCTGCAGAGGGTGCCATATTCTGGCTTTATGGCTTTAGTTACTTTTAATAGGTTAGTTGAGAGAGGGAAATCTTCAGCAAAGTTTGCTTTCTTATTCCATTGTTTTTATCCCTTCTCCATACTTCAACTACATAGAGCTTCCTCTTGGCTATTTGCCCGCTGTTTCATACGTGTTGATCACAATATTCTTGGAGTGGTGCACGTGGATGCCTTTATTTTTGAACTTGCTCCCCCATCTTGCTATGCTATGATCGAGGTCTATAAAATCATGACTGGTATGAAGAAAGTGAATAAGGAAAAGTAATTTACTTGTTCCTATAACATAAGAAGGAGGGTTCATCAAATGAAATTAGTAGGTAGCAGGCGTAAAACAAATAAAAGGAAGCACTTCTTCAGACGATGCACAGTTAACCTGTGGAACTCCTTGCCAGAGGATGTTGTAAAGCCCAAGACTTTAACAGGGTTCAAAAAAAGAGCTTCATGAAGGATAGGTCCATCAATGGCTATTAGCCAGGATGAGTAGGAATGGTTGTCCCTAGCTTCTGTTTTTTAGAGGCTGGGAATGGATGATAGAAGAGGGGTCACTTGATGATTCCCTGTTCTGTTCACTCCCTCTGGGGCACCTGGCATTGGCCACTGTTGGCAGAGAGGACACTGGACTAGATGGACCTTTGGTCTGACCCACTATGACCATTCTTATGTTGCTCTGCCAGAGCCCAAATTTGTTAATATTCCAGGGACACTGCAAAGCTCCTCTTTGCTACAGCTGTTGGGGAAGCTGCAGGCTGAGATGCACATGTTTATGGACACTCCTTCTGTCTACATTGTGAGTTTTAATTTGTGAGGTACAACACAGTCTTGGGTAGCACTTCCGGTTGTATTTTTGAAAATAGGAACGAGTTTTAGTCATAACAATGAACAGGTAATTGGATCTGCACTCATTCAGAGGTTTGAACCCGAGGCTCAAAAATCAAATCCCCTTTTGGTTGAGGAAATCCCTGCGTGCTTCCAGCTCCCCCACACCAGAGCTCCACTGCCAGTCAAATTGTTCTGTAATAAATTCACGTAATCACTCCGCATAATGTGGTACCACTCCACCAGATCATTTAGAAGTGATGTGGCACCGTGTGCAAGGGCTCTCGACAGTAACGAGATTGTAATCTCTCCTGTCACCTCACATCCTGCAGCTCAGCTCATACCTTCGTGGTAATGAATCTCACAATGCATCCCTACCCTTCTTTACCCATAAAGCTTGGCAAATCATATCCTTTATTATTTAAAGCACCTTGAAGCCCAGGCAAAGGACCGAGCCCTCATTATGCTAGGCAATGTGCAAACACACAATAAAAAAGTCCCTGCCCCCAAGGAACTTGCAGTCCCTCACAGTTCTTTCCCATCAGCATTGGCTGGCATAGGTCAGCATCTTTAGCAGATGCCAGAAACTCCACGTGTCAGAGCACTTTTTCAGCAAGGGAGTCCTTTTCAGGACGTCCATGTTCAATAATTCCTTGGCATGGAGTCACAAGCAGCAAAGCAAACACTACAATAGACAGAGGAGAGATGTTTGCTGACTGGGACCTTACACCACTAAGGCCTTGTCCACACTGGCATGCTGTGTGGCAAAAAACTGCCGTCTGTTGACAAAACAGTGAGTGCGTACCCATAGCAGTGCAACTTCTGTTGGGTCAAACACCCAGTGTTGGTGACTTCTGTGGGAGATTGTTGTCTTTCCCCCTCCAGGTCATTGGTTCCCCCCAGCTACCCCACCTAAGGTAGGGTTACCATATTTGAACGTTCAAAAAAGAGGACACTCCTGAGAGGGAGTGTAGCTGTATCCGTATCTACCCACTCACGTTGTATTAATGTATTATATGGTATATTAGGTCCTAAGGTAACTGCTGGAAACAACCAAGATTGAACTTGGCCTAGGCTAGAAGGATGCCTGATCTGTGAAGAAGATAATTAGAATCACAATGAGGATGAGATCTTACATGTATCTAATAGAGCTGTCAAGGGATTAAAACATTTAATCATGATTAATCGCACGATTAAAAAAATTAATCACATTTAATCGTGCGATTAATCATGTGCACATCCCTTTGAAATGCCGTGGCGGCATTTCAACGGGGCAGTGCTACATGGAGCTCAGGATCAGATGGAGTCTCCAGCTGACCCCAGGCTCCATGCAGTGCTGCCCCTTGGAAGCACCATGGCGGCGTCTCCAAGGGGCAGCGCATTAGGAGCCTGGGATCAGCTGGGGACTCCATCTGATCCCCGACTCCGCTGTTGCAAAGCCCCTTTGAAGCGTCGGAGCTCCTCATGCGCTGCCATTTTGAAGTGCCATTTTGGCACTTTAAAGGGGCAGCACCATATTAATGTCTGCGATTAATGTGTTTAAAAAATTAACATGTTAATCCTGCCCTGCGTTAATCACAGGCATTAGTGCAGGTCAGTTGACAGTCCTAGTATCTAGCTGTAATTGCACGCTTTGTATTTTCTTAGTAACCAGCTTTGCTCTGTTTATTACTTCTTTGACCACTGAAAATACACATTTTTAGAGTAAAACACTTATTTCTGGTTGATAATGTGTACACAGTTTATGTAATGTCTAAGAGGGACGGGGAGGGTCTGTGCGTACCTTCCTTCACAATGGGGGAAGGAGGCCAACTTCCTATAACTTTGGGTTTGTACCTCAAGGGGTGAGTGCTGGAGTAAATACCTTAAACTGAGTCTTCCCAAAGTTGATCTCAGTGTCTGCATTCATAGCTTTTGCTGTGGCCTTGCCTGTGGGTTTTGTCCGTACAGGCTGGAGGGCTTGATGCAGTAAGACAAGGTATTAGGGGGCTCAGGCTGGCAGAGAAGGGGACTTAGTGGTGTGTAAGCACCTCAGATGACTTCCCAGGGGCCCTGTCCACCACGCCATATGTAGCTAGAGAGCCACCCACAGCCTAGCAAAGCAGTGCGGGTGACTCTCTGGCAAGCCCTTAAGCAAAAAGAGAAAGGAGAGGTATCTCCACGCAAAGGAATGTCCCTAAAAACAGTGTTAGCAGGGTATTCCTTGCCTATGAGGTAATAAAAAGGATGATCATATGGCTAGTGATGGCTTCTAGTTAGAGCTGTTGTAGCTATTAACCTTGGATGGATTAACACATACAGAGGCAGTGCTGGCACAGGAATAGCATGTGGGGCATGAGCAGTGGAACGCGGGGAAGAACTGCTCGTGAACTCAAAAGGGGGGAGAGGGGCAGAGACCCAAGGAGTTGGGGAGCCAGTGGAAGCCCAAAGGGAAGGTGGGAGGGAGGCCATGCATGAAGTCAGGGCTAGGAGAGGCAAGCATCCAACCTCTCCCTCAGCCCCGCCCCTTCTGTGGTGGCCCCGCCCAGCACAGGAGCCTGGCCGCCTCCTTGCCCCCTTGACCACCACAGGGAGGGAGCACAGCGCATCACATGCTCCCCCCCCCCAGCACAGGTAGGGTAGTTGCATGGCCCCAGCATGGGGAGACAGGAGGGCGCTTAGGGGCAGCAACACTCCACCTCCAGTACACCTCAGAGCAGAGTGTGGGTGGGGCTAGGCTGGCAGTTTGGGAAGGCAACGCGCCTTCCTGCCTAGCATACCCATGAGGCAATGGGCTGAGGGCTGTAAAGCCTGCAAATATGAAGAGGTAAGGATTTCAGGCTCACGCTCAAGTCCCTGCCTTGCTATATACGATGCCAGTCCAGCTCAGCCGGAGGGGCAATCATGGGACAGGAGTAATGGAATCAGATAGCAGAGCTCAGTGGGAGTGCTGTGTGGGTATGGGGGGATATGCTTCCATAGAACACCCACTGTGGTACCAGGCTGTAGACTAGCTTTCTTGTGGTCTACACAGCAGGCAGAACAAGGACCATGGAAGAATAACATCTGGCCCGAGAAAGTGCCTTTCCTGGCAGGAGAAGAGGGAGGATAGTCTCTCTGCAGGGCTTGGCTTCCTTGCACAGCCTGTCTGCTGCACTGAGCAGCACAGTATGGGGCAGAGGTGAGCAGCCCTCAGAGAAGGAAGAGGGTAAGAACTATTTAGAAGAGCTGCACAAGTTCCTGGGGTTAGATCTAATGCATCCGAAGGTGCCAAGAGAAAATTTGTGATGAGCGGGTCCTGAAGGAATCCACTTTCCAATATCCGGAGGAGAGGAAGATGAGCAGGAACAGTCAACATGGATTTATCAAGGACAAGTCATATGTGACCCACTTAATTGCCTTCTATGTCTCTCTGGGTATGGGGAAAGCAGTGGATGTCCTATACCTTGACGTTAGCAAAGTTTTTGATATGGTCTCCCACAGTATTCTTGCCAGCAAGTTAAAAAAGTGTGGTTTGTACGAATGGAGAGAAAGCTGGTTCGATTGTCAAGTTCAACAGGTGGTGATGAATGTCTTGTTGAAAGCCAGTATCAAGCGGAGTGCTCCAGGGGTCTGTCCTGCGGCCAGTTTTGTTTATCTTCATTCATGATTTGGATGAGGGGATGCATTGCACCCTCAGCAAGTTCACGGATGACACCAAGCAGAGGGGAGAGGTAGATACATTGAAGGGTAGGGACAGGGTCCAGAGTGACCTCCACAAATTGAAGGATTGGGTTGAAAGAAGTCTGACGAAGTCCTGCACTAAGGATGAAAGAGTCCCAAGCACTGCTACGGGCTGAGGACTGACTGGCTACGCAGCAGTTCTGCAGAGAAAACTTGAGGATTAAACGAGATATTGATTTTGCTTTGTGCCCTTGTTGCCGAGAAGGCTAACAACATACTGGGCTGCATTAGTGGGAGCATTGCCAGCAGATGGAGGGAAGTGGTTATTCCACTCTACGCTACATGGGTGAGGCCATGTCGGGAGAATTGTGACCAGTTTGGGGCCCTCCCCACTGCAGAAAGAATGTGGACAAATTGGAGAGAGTCCAGGAGAAGGCAACAAAAATTATTAGTGGGCTGAGGCACATAACTTATAAGGACAGATTGAGAGAACTGGGCTTATTTAGTCTGCAGGAGAGAAGATTGAGGGGGATTTGATAGGAGCCTTCAGCTCCCTGAAGGGGGGTTCCAAAGAGGATGGAGCCAGGCTATTCCTAGTGGTGGCAGAGGACAGAGGTTTTGAGGTTGCAGTGGGAGAGGTCTATGTTGGATATTAGGGACAGCTATTTCCCTAGGAGAGTGGGGAATCACTGGAATGGGTTCCCTAGAGAGGTGATGGAATCTCTATCCTTAGAGGCATGGGCGGTGGGTGAAGCGGCTGGTGAGCTCCCCCTCCCGTGAGCCCGCCCACACTCCACACCTGCTCATCCTTGGCTCCGCCCCCCGCCCCAGTATCTCCCTCCTCACTTTCCTCCCCTCCCTGCTCACCCCCTTCTAGCCAAATCCCTGATCCCAAATGTAGTAAATGACATTTGAAAAAAAAACCTTTCCTAAACAAAATGGAACATGTTTTGACTGCACGTCAGATTATAAAGACTGGGCATGCTGAGGGTACCTAATTAAACACACTAAATTTGGGAATAAAAAAATGTCTGTCACAGTGTGACAGGACGTTCGCCCAGCACTGGCCCTTTCAGGGCAAACCCCAGCCTGGAGCAGGGCCTGGGAGTTTAGCCCCAGCTGAGGCTGCATTAATTGATTAGGGCCAAGCTGGGAGCTATATAAGAGGATGGGCTGCTGTTCCCAGGGAAGGCAGTGAGAGCCTGGCTGCTGGGGGAGTAGGAGGCTCCCTGGAGCTAGGGCAGGGCTGGGGAGGCAAGGCAAGGCAAGGCAGGGCTAGGGGATTTCTGGCCAAGCAAACCCTGAGACTGAAGGGCCTGAAGCACGGCCTGCTGAAGAAACAACCTCCGGAAGGGGGGCTCAGAGAGGGCAGTGTCCTGAAGAGAATGCCTGGAGGAAAGAGGGGAAACGCCACCTGAGGGAAGGTACCCCGCCAGCAGAAGGAGCAAATTCCTAGGACAGACGGCAGGGGGTGCTGTGGTGGTGAATGAACCCCTCACACACAGGTTTTTTGATATACCCTGAGGTTTATCACATATATGTATTTGCAAAGCTTTGTAATAAGGTCAAGTCAGCTGTCCTGTTGAATACAACATTAAATATTATAGAATACATGATGCATGTCGCTTATACATTTTCTTAAACAGTATCTCTAAACTGATTTTGTTTTTTAAATGTACGCTTAAGACTTCAAAAAGTAATCATTCCAGATTAGTACATATTTAACACGTGGAAACAAAGACATTATTTTAAATTAATCAGTCAGAGTGGTTTAGTGTGTCCATAACCATGTTAATTGCTTTTAGCAAAAAGGAACACTAATTTATTTTGTGTGATCTCCATAACAATAGAAACTCATTTGTTCAGCTATTTGGAAGAAAAGGGGGAGGGTGTTCTTTTGAAGGGAGAAAGATTACAGCACAGATGGACAAAGTTTTTTGCGCTATCGTAATTAAAATTAAAATGTGTATTTTAGATAAGGGTGACCTTTTGAAGAATGTATTTAAAAAACTATATGTCTGAAGATTGAAGCATTTAAGCTAATGAATACTCACTGTGCCTCTAAAAGCAACGCAAGGGTTTTTTAGGGATGAGATTTTATAATCTTCAGCAACAAACTAATGAAATACTTAAAGCCAATGTGAAAGTAAGATTTTACAGAGTCTGTTCTGAGTGACTATTACAGTAACGCACAACTTTTCTTTTCAGTAAATTCAGAAACTGATAGTATGTATTTCCAGATCAGCACATTCTCGTTAAATGACTTAATTACCATTTAATGGCTCTTATAACAGTTTCAGTGTTATAATAGGTGTGGCAAATTGGAAGGCTTTTCACTTTTAAGGCCTTGTCTATAATTACCCAGAGATCAACTCACTGGAAATTGATCTTCCTGGATTTGATTTAACTGGCCTAGTAAGGACCCACTAAATCAAATGCTGAGAGTGTCCTGGTACTCTGCTTCCAGTGACTAGTCCTTTCATTCTTTTCTGCATAACTTAAGCATTCACAAATCAGAAAGCTTTATATCCATTAAATAAATGGAAATTGAATTTAGTCTTGGGGCTGGCTCTTCCATCTTGATTGAGCATAGCCAGTGAGACCCTAGTAACACCGACCTGAAGAAAGAACTCTATGCAAAGAGTGTCTGTCAGAACAAATGCTTTCTCTCCATAAGAAATACTTTGAATGACAGAACCCCACCATTTAAACTATTTGTTTCCTGATGACCCCTTTGTAAACTTCCCAGGAGGTGACACATAGTTAACTGACATGCATCTGATGAAGTGGGTCTTTGCCCACGAAAGCTTATGCTCCAACACTTTGTTTAGTCTATAAGATGCCACAGGACTCCTCACCGCTTTTATAGTTAACTGACTGATTGTGAACCATTCCAGAGAAGAGCAAGAATGTATTGTTCTCATGAAATGGGTATGTCTACACTGCGGAACTATTTTGGGATACCGAAATAGCTATTCTGCATCTATTGAAGCCTCCCATTATTTCAGAATAGATTTTAAAATAATGGGTGGCTTATTCTGACATCCTGTTAACCCTCGTTCCATGAGGGTTAAGGGGCATTTCAGAATAGCAAGTTATTTCAAAATTTGGTGCTGTGTAGAAATAACCTATTTCGAAATACACTCAAAATAAGCTACACAATTTACAGAAATCCTCAAAGCCTAGCACGGAAGGAGAGAGAATTCTTAATTTAATTCTCTTTTGAGCACAGTCAAATATATTGGTACCAGATAGGTCAATGAGATTTCCAGCTGTAATGTGGCCACAAAGCCATCGGCTGGCTACTCAGGTCAACTTTCTCAACTTTCCAAAGCCTGGAATTAGAAAGAGGAAGAGTTCAGTATAGTGGAGGGTGGCAGCAGATAATGGCTAAGCAGTGTTCTGTTACATGGTTCGGGGATGGTAGGAGGATATGTCCATTTCCCACTCTCCTCGCACTGCAAAGCTAGGATGCCTTTGCTGATCCAACAAGCATCCAGGCATCAGTAATCTTGTTCTTGGGTTGCAGCAAGGAGATGGAATGGCCACAGGGATAGGCTGCAAGTGTAGATGGCAGACCTGCTGCAATCCAAGACAGCAGAGAACTCAAGGTTTTCCCAGTTCTGAAGGCCCGATAGGAGCCATGTAATGTGCATACATTGCATCTAGTGCTGGGATCCAGGGAGTCAAGGAGCAGTTCCAGATCCCACAACTTCAACTTTTCCAGGATATTCTTCCCTGACCAAAGGAGGACTGTTGCTACTTCACATTTATGGGCGGAGATAGAAATCACATTTCTTGACTCCAAGAGAACAAGCTTCAACCACCAGAGGTTTGGAGGATAGGGTCATAATTCAAAATGATCTGGACAAACTGGAGAAATGGGATGAGGTAAATAGAATGAAGTTTTAAAAGGACAAATGCAAAGTGCTCCACCTAGGAAGGAACAATCAGTCTCACACATACAGAGTGGGAGTGACTGTCTAGGAAGGAGTACGGCAGAAAGGGATCTAGGGGTCATAGTGGACCACAAGCTAAATATGAGTCAATAGTGTGACACTGTTGCAAAAAAAGCAAACATGATTCTGGGTGCATAAACAGGAGTGTTGTGAGCAAGACACAAGAAGTCATTCTTCCGCTCTACTCTGTGCAGATTAGGCCTCAATTGAAGTATTGTCCAGTTCTGGGCACTACATTTCAAGAAAGATGTGGAGAAATTGGAGAAGGTCCAGAGAAGAGCAACAAGAATGATTAAAGGTCTAGAGAACATAACCTAAGAAGGAAGACATAAAGAATTGGGCTTGTTTAGTTTGGAAAGGAGAAGACTGAGAGAGAACATGGTAGTGGTTTTCAGTTATCTGAAAGGGTGCCACAAGGAGGAGGGAGAAAAATTGTTCTCCTTGGCCTCTGAGGATAGGACAAGAAGCAATGGCTTCAAACTGCAGCAAAGGAAGTTTAGGTTGGACATTAGGAAAAACTGTCAGGGTGGTTAAACACTGGAATAAGTTGCCTAGGGAGGTTGTGGAATCTCATCTCTGGAGATATTTAAGAGCAGGTTAGACAGACATCGATCAGGGATGGTCTAGACAGTACTGGGTCCTGCCGTAAGGGCAGGGGACTGGACTTGATGACCTCATGAGGTCCCTTCCAGTTCTAGTGTTCTATGATGCTGTGATTAAAGGAGGCTCTCCTTTTAGGTTAGGTAGAATTAGGGATTATACGCCTCCCTTGTAGGCCCCGTGGCATTCATACATGCGATCTGACATGCCGCCCTCCAGAGGGCAGTAGGGTCTCTTGCTGGCATGTACGTTTCCCACTCCACTGCTTGGCAAAGCCCATCACTATGACTTTGACATTCATAGATGCTCCTAAGTGATTATTTTTAAAAATCCCATTCATTAAAACACTTACACACCTCATTAATTCTGAGGGTGGGATATTTTTGGCTAGCCAGGTTGCTAAGTGCATGGCATCAAGCTCTGACGAAGTGTAAGAAATTACCTTTGCAACAGCAGTGGTGTCTCTTGAATGCAGTTAGCCACTTCATTAGTGCTGATCAGGTGTGAGACATTATCCTTCAGACTACAGCGGGATCACCTGAATTCAATTAGCACCACTATATGTGATTAAAATCATGGCGGTGAGTGATACAGAATGCTGACTGCTGCAGTGTTAGTGTTTAATCCTGTCTGGCAGAATCAGGGAAATGGCTGCAAAAGAGAGAAATTAATATAGTTATGTGGTATTAACATTCAATTAAATATTTGTTTCAATGACTCTCCAGTTTTAGATGGGTGAATCAAGGGGCTTTGATAGCTGCTGACAAAAGCAGCTTGTGTAAGTACGTGCTAAAAAGAAATCCAGAAACGCTTCTAGACGCACGCACATTTCAATGTCATTGAGTATGTCTACACTACCCCCCTAGTTCGAACTAGGAGGGTAATGTAGGCATACCGCTCTTGCAAATGAAGCCCGGGATTTGAATTTCCCGGGCTTCATTTGCATAAGCGGGGAGTCGCCATTTATAAAACCCCGCTGGTTCGAACCCCGTGCAGCGCGGCTACACAGGGCTCGAACTAGGTAGTTCGGACTAGGCTTCCTACTCCGAACTACTGGTACACCTCGAGGTAAATCAAGGTAGCACATCCACATTAGCGGAGCCTGCCTCGGACTAATTTTGAGGCTCCCCTGTAGTGTAGACGTGCTATTTCAAAATAAGCTATTTTGGAGTATTTCTTCTAAAATAGCTTATTTCGACATAAGCGTGCAGTGTAGACGTACCCACAGTAACTAAAACTGATCACAGTAATCTGGGGAGGAGGAGTGGGGAGGAATGTAGAGGTAACTTACATAATGGCATTATAGTCTTTCAGTATTTTTTTTATCCTAACATTGTTCACATATACAGCTATTTCACACCTGAGGAATACCATTCCTTAACTCATTGTGAACAAGAACTTATTTGGGCAAATGTTTGAAAACAATAAACGAAGAAAAGGAGCAGGAAGCTATTCCAGCTAAAATGTTTTTGGCGCGAAAATGTATATTCATCCCCATCACTGGTTGGTAGTACTTGCCTGACTTTGATAAGTGGGCATACCATTTCTTCCATCTATGGAAATGATGCACTTGACAACATATGTATACTGATTCTTTCAGTTCATAGCAGACCAACATTGTTCCTTGATTTTTAAGGCCGGAAGGAAACATATGGTTATCTAATTTAACCTCTTATATAACACAGATCCTAGAAGTTACTGGGTGACATTCTGCATCAAGCCAAATAACCTGAATTGCTTGCTTGAATTGATTATTGTCCATGTTTATTTGATGTATTTCCACATGTGGCATTTTACATTGTAATAACTGCACTAAAAAATATCAACTATAAACCTCCCCTCCCCCACCAAGAAAGAGCTATAAGATCCTGAGAGTGTCTGGCTCTGTATCTAAATTCTAACCCTACCTTTGGCTGACAGAATTTTTGTGCTGTGAATTTGGACACGGTCCTGCTTTGCGTTTCTAATGATAAAGCAGGTGGGGCAACTACAAATTCTCTTTCTTTCTCCCCTCCATCAATAAACATACAAGACAGAGCTCAGCAAAAGCACTTCCTACTGCCTCTTTCAATGTAGAACGAACGCCCAAGCAGCCTGAAGTGCTGGTTAGAGGTGAGTGGGGAAGTCCCTTCTGCAAACCCCAGGAAGCCAGATTTGCCGCCCAAAAAAGTTTTCAGACTAGTGTGCAGTAACACAGCAGAAGAGCAAAACCCACTTTTTGCACAGTTAATTTCATTGGCACTGTAGCTGCTTTGTCCAGCATCTGGAGGCGGAAGGGGGGAAGGGAGAGTTCATACCACTAGCTAGGCAACAAAGAGACTAGAGCAGCCATTTACTTTGAGAAGAAAATTCCACCTTAGTTTTATTTATCTTTTCTCCTTAATGCCACCCCAATGCTCTTTGGTGCGAAGGCCAGCTTGTTGGGTTGTGTTTATACAGAACAATGGGCCCAGGTCTAGAGGTCCTACGTGCTATTGTAATAGAAAATTAATGGTTAGTCATTATTATTGTTTCTTCAAGTTACAAGACCCCTGTTCTTCTAAAGTCCCTAAAAGGTTCAGTTGTTAGGAAGGAAATGTTTTTATTCTTTCTGCAATCCATGCTTACATTCCATACTTTTCTACTAGCTGGCCTACCTAGAGGGTTATGGCTCTGCTGTTGATTTGAGCCAACAAAAGTGGATCTTTTAGTTCAAGCAGTAGAGGCACCTGCATTTTGATACGCATGTCTCTTGTGTTACACTCATCCTTTGGGTGGCTTCCCGTTGCTGCAAATTTTGGGAACAGACACATGGATGGAGAAGTTGAGCTCAGTAGCAGGACCAGAGAAAGGCGGCCAAGTCTCATAATGGAGAGGAGATGACCTTCAGCCTGATGCTACACCAGGTTCTTGTGCCTTGTTCCAAAGCTCAGTGCAGAAGCCAATCTGCCCAACCTCCTGTTATGTTCTCTATGGCTATGTCTAGACTGCAGGCTTCTTTCGAAAGAGGCTCTTTCGAAAGCATCTTTCGAAAGAGCATCTTTCGAAAGATCGCGTCTAGACTGCAGGCGGATCTTTCGAAAGAGAAATCCACTTTTTCGAAAGAGAGCACCCAGCGAGTCTGGATGCTCTCTTTCGAAGACGGCCTCTTTACATTGAAGAACGCCTTCCTTCGAAAGAGGAACTTTCAAAGGAAGGCGTTCTTCCTCGTGAAACGAGGTTTACCGCCATCGAAAGAAAAGCCGCGTTCTTTCGAAATAATTTGAGTCTTGAGTCTGGCTTGAGTCTGGACGCAGGGGAAGTTTTTTCGAAAAAAGGCTACTTTTCCCGAAAAAACCCCTGAGTCTGGACACGGCCTATGTGACTGCTCTCAGAGATCCCTCTGGAGAATGCACAGGGTGAGCATATGCCCCCTGTAGTCTCCATAAGTTCTTTTCTGACTTGTACAGCAGAAACTCATTGGTGGTTCTTAGTGAAACCTGAAGTTGGTGGCAAAATCTCTCAGTGGCTCTGTTGGGATGAGGATTTCACCCTGTGTATCCTCCTGGCCATGCATGGTGAACAAGATTCACCCTTTGGAAAAGACCAAGAGTGCTTGGATTGATTGTGTGCAAGGCTGAAATTCTCCGGGTAAGCTACAGAACAGGTACAACATGGGCAGCAGCAGAGCAAACTTTTGTATGTTGCCCTGGTGGTGTGGTCTTTACCTGGCCTGCTACACATTTTTAATCATAGTAGGGCAACAGCCAAGAAAAAAAATAGCAACATCTTTTCCCCTATTTTTCTTTATCTGTCAAAATTTGAAAGATTCCACCCACTTATAAAGTTGATTGAGAAAAAGTTGTGAAAAGTTACATTGATTTTCAACAGGGAAATTTAGGGGGATATCCCTTATTTCAGCTCTTGCATGATTCATGCCCAATGCTGAAATACCTAGATATGTAACTATCTATAAATAGTTCATGTTCACTAAGCACTTCATGCCGCAGGTCAGGACGTAACTGGGATTTGGAGCATAACCTCTGCTTTTTTAGGGGATCCTGTGGGAGTAACACATTAAAATCCATGTCTCTTTTTTGTGCATGGGACAGGGAGAGTAAATGATGCAGGGAGCTTGAATTGTCCTTTACTCTGGTTTGCTAGAACAATAAAATAGGAGGCGCGGCTTGAAGAAATGGACTGCAACAAGGGATTTGAATGAAAAGCATCAAGAACATGTTCTGCAAGGCTGTGTCTAGACTGGCCAGTTTTTCCAGAAAATCAGCCGCTTTTCTGGAAAAACTTGCCAGCTGTCTACACTGGCCGCTTGAATTTCCGCAAAAGCACTGACTTCCTACTGTAAGAAATCAGTGCTTCTTCCGGAAATACTATTCTGCTCCCATTCAGGCAAAAGCTTTTGCGCAAGAGGGCCAGTGTAGACAGCTCAGATTTGTTTTCTGCAAAAAAGCCCCGATCGCAAAAATGGCGATCGGGGCATTTTTGCAGAAAAGCGCATCTAGATTGGCACGGACGCTTTTCTGCAAAAAGTGGTTTTGTGGAAAAGCATCCATGCCAATCTAGATGCTCTGTTCCGAAAATTCTTTTAACGGAAAACTTTCCCATTAAAAGCATTTCCGTAAAATCATGCCAATCTAGACGCAGCCCAAATGTTTCCAAGTGCACAAGGGAGCAAACCAGAGACCACCAAATGAAATGCAGGAAATGGAAGGAGGGTTAACATAAAAGGCTTGGAGAAAGTGTATTGAGTAAAGAAGGAGTGGTTTGGGGAATATGTGGAATGAAATAAATCATTGCAAAATTAAAAATCCTTTGGAAGCAGCCTGAAGTTTTACCTTGCGGCAGCAAAACAAAGCTCAATGGAAGCTCCTTCCTGACTACGAAAACAACAGGGAACATGTCCCTGAGCCATCAGAACCAGCAGCGCATCCCAATGCAAGAGGCTGTCTCCTGAACAATCTGTACTGGCATTCATCCTCCTCCTGGTCCAGAAAGTCAGGCCTGTCTCCTATCCCAGCTCCAATTATCCTTGTCAGAACTAGTCACACCTTTGCACAGAGGGTCAGAGGGGGTCGCTGTGATGTGCAAATATTGAAAGGTGAAGGCTTAGAATGTTGGGCTCCGGAGACCGCCCTCATCGATGGTGTTCTACAAAGGACGGAGCCACGAGTTTCCCGTGAATTCTTCTTTGGTCAGGGTGGAAACTATCCCTGCCTGCACAACCAGGGCTAGAACCATTGATTTAAGAATCAAGAGATGAAATTCTATGGCTTGTGCTCTGCAGAAGCTCAGATAATGATAATTGCCCTTTCAGGCCTTATAATCTATTAATTTATTTAAGGCCATGACTGATGCTTCATAAGCAAATACAAGACTAAATCTCTGCCCTAGGGAGCTATGAGTTTAGGACGTGATCCTGCAGCCATCATGAGACTGATCCAAAGCCCAGCAAAGTCGGCAGGAAGAGCTTCATTAACGGCAGTGGGCTTTGGATCAGACCCTTTATAAGCAGCCCCCTGATCATGTGAGTAGCCCCACTACTCAAGTGAATGAAGATGGCCTCTGTCAGGATCAGACTACCTAAACAAGCATCTCCGTGGAAGCACATTTTGGGCTTACAGAGAGGTGTGGGCAGGCTTAAAGGAGCGGGTGTTTCTTGACGGGAAGAAAGGGTGAAGGAGCTCTGATTTATTGCTGTTTCTTTGTGTGTGAGAAGACATCATTTAGAAATGAGCAACAAAAATGATTAAGGGTTTGGAACGGGTCCTATATGAAGAGAGATTAAAAAGATGTGGACTTTTCAGCTTAGAAAAGAGGAGACTAAGGGAGGATATGATAGAGGTCTATAAAATCATGACTGGTGTGGAAAAAGCGAATAAGGGAAAGTTATTAGCATACTCTCATAATATAAGATCTAGGGGTCACCAAATGAAATTAATAGGCAGCAGGTTTAAAACAAACAAAAGGAAGTTTTTCTTCACTCAACCTGTGGAACTCCTTGCCAGAGGATGTGGTGAAGGCTAGGACTTTAATAGGGTTCATAAAAGAGCTAGATATTTTCATGGAGGTTAGGTCCATCAATGGCTATTAGCCAGGATGGGTAGGAATGGTGTCCCTAGCCTCTGTTTGTCTGGAAATGGATGACAAGGAGGGATTACATGAGGATTACCTGTTGTGTTCCCTCTCACTGGAGCATCTGGTATTGGCCGCAGTTGGCAGACAGGACACTGGGCTAGATAGACCTTTGATCTGACTAAGTATAACTGTTCTTATGCTCTTAAATCAAGTTAATCATTATTCAATATAAAGTTTGGCTCATGATGGATTCAAAACATAGGGCCTTATTTCCCATTGAAATAAAGAGACATTGAAAGCACTGGAAAGAGGCACTCAGCTCCTTTCTGAATTAGGTCCTAATAGTCCATGTTAAGGTCCAAAATTAGAAAGGTCCTTAAGTCCTCTGAAAACACATGAATAATCAGTCTGGGATCATTCTTATGTTTAAAGTTAGGCCTGTGCATACATACCTCACTGAATTAGGACTCTGACTCTGAGGAGAGATTCGTGTATTGCATTTCGGTGGGTGGAGATCACACAGGCGCCTCAGGGAGGGGGAGAAGGAGAGAGAAAAATATCATGTGCTGATAACGGTGGCGGTAAACTACAAGAAGCTGGTATCCAATTCTAAAGGCAGGTGGAATTTCTGGATTAAGAATAACAGAAAATCAACATCCCCCCAGGTGATAACATTCGCATGAGTCGGTAGGTGGCTTTTTATCGATTTATCTGTTATCTGCTAGGAAAAAATATGTTTCTCTTTCAGGTACTGCATTATACTGATAGTTGGATGGGTGTTATCTATGACCTGACAAAACAGAGAGATTTTTTCCTCCCCCCATGACAACTCTTTCAATATACAGCTGTATGATGTTCTATCCAAGCCTGTTGTGTCTGGTAACTATAGAGGCAAAGTAAGGGAGTTAGTGATGGGGTGTCTACCCCCACCCAGGACTGGAAGAAGTACTTCCAATTAACTTCACAGGCTGCAATTGGGCTGGAGGGAGAGCCAAGGAACAGGGAAATGATTGAAAATGGGCTCAGTTGGGCAGGACCAGTCAGCCTAGTAAGCCAGGAACTTGGCACTGGACAACGACTGCTGCTGGGATACTGCCGTCACTTCCTGGGAATGTGGGGGAGTGTCTAGAGCAGTGTCTAGTGCATGTAACACATCAAGTTAATGCACTGATGGGCCACAAGACGTTTTGCTTACATCCACTGTCCACAGGCATGGTTCCCTACGCTGGCCACAGTTTGCCATTCCTGGCCAATGGCAGCTGTGGGAACTGACGCGGGATATGGGGATGCATTAGCTGCTGCTTCCCAGAGCTCCCATTGGCTGGGAACAGTGACCCCATAGCCTGTGAGGGCTGCAGGTGACCTTGACCGTAGAGGATCAGCGGTCTCGCAGCCCACCAGTAGAGTACCCAGATGGGCGGCGTGTGGCACACGACCTGCAAAGACACGTAGGCAGGCCCGCTGGTGTGGGAGGCTAGGAGGCGGTTGCCCTGGGGCCTGACGATTCAAAGGGGCCTGGGGCTCCCAGCTGCTACTCCTGCTGTAGCAGCCATGGCGGAGCCCTGGTCCCTTTAAATCTCCGCCGGAATGCTGCACGCTCCATGTGGCTCTGAGGGCAGGGGAGGGGAGGAGGCACGGAGAGGTCTCACTGGCCCCGCTCTGCCTTTTGCACCCAAAGCCTCGCCCCTCAAGAGCATGGAGGCTGTCGGAACCCCTGCATGGAAATGGCAGCCCCTCCCTCAGAAGTGGGAGGGAGGTTTCCACGTGCTCCACCCAGAGCAAGGAGGAGAACCTGGAGTTGTAGAAGCAGTCCGTATGCTCCCTGCAATTTCTGTCCCAGAGGCTACCTGGCTAGAAAGAGTGAGGATGCCACTTAAGTCCTACTGCCCCCAGTGGAGGTCCCTGCACAGGGCTGCGTTCTGGGGCAGCTGGTGAGAGAGGACAGTTGCATCTCTTCCCCCCTCTCCCTCAGGGCAGAGGTTCCTGCTTGATTTGCTGTTGCAGCTGCTCTCCCAGCGTGGCAGTTCCCCACCAATGGCTCAACCGTGGAGCAGAGCAATGTTCAGGGATGTCACAGAGCGGCTTGTCTGATGCACCAGAGAGCTTGGAACTAAGTCTGCCCTGATTGGCAGGATGGACCCCAGTGGCGAGGAAATCGAATATGGTTTCTTTAGCACCAGGCCCTTTGTGGGAATATACCTGGAGCAGCACCGCTAGACACCATCTCTTCCTTTATAGTCTGTGCCCTTGTAGCAAAGCTAACCCTGTGGCTACGTCTACGCTACAAGTTTTCTCGGCAAAAAATATGCTAACGAGAGACTCATTTATATGTCAGGATCTCAGTTGAATATTTCTCCCTTATGCCCCCCCCCCCAAAAAGGACTTATACCGATCTTGTGGGAAAAGGGGTTTTTGTGCAAAACGAAAATGTCCACAGAGCTCGTTTTTCCGCAAAAACCCTAGTGCAAAAATAGATCGGCAGAAAATATGCAAATGAGATCACGACTCATGCAAATAAGTCCCTCATAAGCATATTTTTTGTATAGGAAACTCATAGTGTAGACATAGCTTGAATGTTCAGAAGCGAGATCTAACGAAACCCTTCAGAGTCCTCTACATTACTGAATGTACCATCGCTGTGGTATGGAAAGATAGGTATGTCTGACCCATGATGATAGAAGTAATTTTTTGTGAGGAAAGCATATAAAGAAATGGTATGTTCTCGTTTCTCATACATTGTCCCAGAAATCTGTCAGGATGCCTGGAATACCCTGGTTTTTAATTTAATCCATCAAACTGTACTAACGTTATGCCTGCAGCTTGTTTGTTTACAGCCTATTGTTATAGAACAGAATTTGCCCTATTTTCCAGTCGTCCAATAGAACAAGCATTCAGTGCTATGAGTAAAAAAGTGGAATGAATGTAGATAGAATCATAGGGTTGTAAGAGACCTCAGGAGGTCATTGAGTCTAGCTCCCTGCTAAAAGCAGGACCAGCCTCAACTAAATCATCCTCGCCAGGACTTTGTTAAGCCAGGACTTAAAAACTTCCAGGGATGGAGATTTCACTACTTCCCTAGGGAACCCATTCCAGTGCTTTACCACCCTCCTAAGAAAATAGTTTTTCTTTATAACCAACCTAGCCCTCCTAAAGCTGTTCTTCTATATAGAGTGAATATTGGTGACACCTGTTCAGTATTCCTGGAGAAATGCATTCACACAGTTACTGGCGAGGTGGGAGGGGGCCCATTCCTATGCTTGAGTTATAAACCGGCTGTAGCGTCACCACGGTAGATCTTGTAATTCAGTTTTCTGTGTGCTTTGCAACCCTAAAATGATGTTGCCACAAAAATTGCCCTGCTTCTGGATTTCCAAACTCTGGTCACTTTGTATCACTTGGCCTAGCCAAAAGGTTCATAATGAAAATATACTGGTGACTTGTTGAGGGGAAGGGTTTGTAATATCTTCCTAAAATGCTTGCAATCAAATCGCAGGCTGATTTTACTTTAGTCACAGATTTCATTGGTGGTATTCCTGTGCCATTGCATGCATGCAGCAGGAAGTCTAAGATTTGTACAGAAGATAGTCCTCTAAACATGGACCATGGGAGCTTGTTGGAAGCGTAGTTTTCAGCCATGCAAACCAGGGTTGGCTTGCAGGTCTGGCTGAAAAGCATGTGAAATGTGGAGATTTCAGGTTTTTATCTGATTGCTGGAGGTATAGTTTCGCTCACATGTGAAACTCAAAGTGAAACTGAAAAAAAAAAAGATTTGGCACTAGACCTAGTGAACTGAAACTTCTGAAAGTGACACCTCTCTCTTTATCCTCCCTTCTCCAAGCAGCGTTAACTGCCATTCACATGCAGAAACTTCATGATCTTAACTGATTTAAAAGCAACATTCTCAAGCACATTGCTAAGGAAATGGCAAGAAAAATTGAAACTGTGGTGCTGCTATTATTCAATCCGTATGCCACTGAGATAGTTAGGCTGTTCACGCATGGCTGGTATGCTCTGTGGGCTGTAGGTAAAATACTGAACGGCATGGAAGGGGTTAAAGCAATGTAACAAGAGTGAGTTTCCACAAACAAATGTGAAGCTAAAACAAAAAGTTAGTCTCTAGTTTGCCTCATAGTGCCGTCTGCAGTTGAAATTATCTTGAACTTTATCCTAAAAACTATTGTTCCTTTTTGGCTTTAGAGACTACAGGTTGAACCTCTCTAATCTAGAGCCCTTGGGACCTGACCAGTTCTGAAAAAGAGAATTTTCTGGACCATGGAAGGTCATTATTGTCTAGCAGCATTACCAACACTTCGACTGCTTACTGGGCTTTTAGAGGACATTTAGGGGTAAATCAGAGCTAAAAAACCAGCACAGAACACTGAGAGTTAAGTCTGGTGGCTGTAAACAAACTTTATGGCACCACAGGAAACTGGGCCACACCCATAAAAAGTGGACATCCGGCTAACTGAAATCATTCCAAATGACGGAAGTTTCTGGACCAGAGAGTTCTAGACTACAGGTTCAACATGTAGTCAAATTTCAATTCCTCTCATTCCTGGCTGCCCAAGGAAAGGGCAGAGGAGGAATGCAGCAGGCTGTGCACTTTCCCTCACTCCTTAACTTTGGGCGGAAGGAGAAGAAAAGCAGCAGGGACCAGAGATGTGCAGCTGCAACCCACTTCCTCCGCCCTCTCAAAATGGCACCCGGGGGAGGGAGGTCCGGCTTGAGGCAGTTCCAGCCCCTTTCGCCTGCTTGGCAGCCTTCTGCATAGCTCAGCAGCCATCAGGAAGCTCCACGAGCTAGGCTGGGAGCACCCCACCCGTCTCACTACAGCTGCGTGCTCCAGCCGGCTAGCTTCATTTTGGAGTGCTGCACTGGGGCACACCGGCTTGCTGTCACCATTTCTGTGGTCTCACATGAAGTTTCCCCAACACACATGGGTGTAGATAAAACAACGAAACAAGTTTATTAACTACAGAAAGATAGATTTCAAGTGATTACAGGTAATGAGGCATAAAATTAAGAACTGGTTACCAAGAATTAATGTAGGTATTAGTTCACATTTTCACTAATCAAGCTCAGAGAATTCAAAGCAAAGATTTCTCTCACCATATTCTTACAGCAATGTGGCTGGATCTATCAGCCAGGAAGCGCTCCCCTCCACTCCCCCCATTTCAGTGATGCTCCTTTCGTCTTTCAAACACTGTTGATGCCACAAGGAGCAGGGAGGAGAGGTGATTTGGGGCCTCTGCTCCTCATTTTGATATCTTTTCCTCCTATTTGACAGTCCTCTCCAGCTGGGGTTTACATGGAGATGTATATTTCTCACTCACACCTCTTCTTCCTGCCAAAGAGTGGCTGCTGATCACAGAGATAGTTAGTTCATTTGATTTCGTTGCCACCTGGCCGAAGCACCTGTTTGATTTTGTCTCTGAGGGACTGGTGTTTGCCTGGATTTGCCGAACTTGAAGCATTTCTTGGGCACAAAACGAAACACAAACCAAAAAATCCCTCATTATGTTGGCTGTTGAGATCACTTAAAATTCTGGCCAAAAATGTCACCCTGAGAGCAGCTAGGAGCCGAGGATCCTTGAAAATATGGCCCGTAGTGTAAAAATGTATAAAAGACAAGGCATGCAATTGTAACCCAGAAACACTGAGACCACTGGCAAGAAAGTGTGAAGTCTACCCTACCAACTTAGCTGAGCACCACTTGGCTTTTCACTGATGCGGTAGAGGCACATGGCTTTAGCTTCTAAGGTCCTACGTGCCCTCCCTCTAGCTAAAGACCAGGGTCTATCCGCTCTACATGATGTTCATTTACAAGAAAACCCGGCGGTAAAAATGGCATATCTGCTCCATCTTGTGGCAAGCCGTGCAACTGCACATGCCTCCTAATAATTGTGTGAAAGCCTCAGAAATCCAGATCTGCTAAACATTTTCTAAACTGGAACATCCAATCTCAAGTGTAGAATGGAGATTCCCTTTGGAATCTGATTTGTATTGATGACTGTCAAGGGGGCAAGCCCCCACCGTGCCTCAGTGCCCCCTGACTGTCCTCATCTAGCCCCTCTCAGGGCAAGTTGCAGTCTGTATGGGTTGCTCATCATTGGCATTGGGTTGTCTCCACTGTCTTGCTTACCTAGTCGGCTTCATGATCCGCCCGCAAAGCAGGGTTTTGTCTCCGCCCCCTAGCCAGGGGGACTCTTGGCTGGCCCTCTCCCAGCCCTTGCTGGCTATCCACAGCTTGCCTCCCTACTAGGAGCTCCTGCTTCCCCCACCGTCAGCCCTCCACTGACCCCCCCACACCCCCCCAAGCAAACTGGGCTTCGCTATTTATAGCTTCCAGCTGGGCCCTTCCTTGCCTAACAGCTCCAGCTAGGCTCTCGCCGCCAAACGGGCTTCTCTGTATAGCTGGCAGATGGGCTTTCCCTCACCCTAATGCCTTCAGCTTGCCCCTCCAGGCAAACTGAGCTTCCCTCACTAGCCCGAACAGCTTCAGCTGGCCGCTCTGTTACCAGCCCTAACTCAGGGCCTGAGTCCTGGTCTTAAAGGGCCAGTGCGGGGCAGGCGCCCTGTCACAATGACACAATCATTTTCAGTTTCATAATCTATCCTAAGATATTATATTAAACAACTATAGTGAGTAGACATTAAGAAAGTCATTGAGAGCATGTCTACACCACAAGGATATTTTGAAATATGTTATTCTGGAATAATAACTCCCAAAATAACTATTTTGAAATAGCACGTCCACACTCTCTGGACCGGTTGAAACTCTCTTAACTGGGACTCTCTGGGAGGGCAGCGGGGCCAGCGAGAGGTGTGTGTGTGTGTGGGGGGGGGAGCAGCTAGGAGGGCAATGGTCAGGCAAGCGCTGGAGGGGGCCCAGGGCCCAGAAATGACAACTCCTGGTCTGACAAAATCCCTCATCCAGAAACAGTCAGGTCCTGATGGTGCTGAACCAGGGAGGTCCAACCTGTACAGGGAAGCCTTGAAATTAGTCCGAGGCAGGCTCCCCTAATGTGGATGCGCTAGCTCAATTTAGAGCCCCAGGAAGCACTGGGGAGTAATTAGTCTGAATGGCCCTGGGGAGGAGCTATTTCGAAATAGCAGCAATGGAGCATCTATATTACTGCTATTCTGAAACAACAGTTTTGAAATAGGTGTTATTCCTTGTGAAATTAGGGTTTATTATTCCGGAATAAGAAGCCTGTTGTTTTGAAATAATTTTGAAATAACAGGCTTGCTGTGTGGACACTCACCTTGTTATTTCAAAATAACCTGAGGTATTTCGAAATAACGCAGTAGTGTAGACATGCCCTGAGTTATTTGCAATTTCACAGCCTCTAAGACCCCCTAGCCATGGACTGATGTACCATTGTGCTCAGTGCTGTACAAAATACAGAATAATAATTTTCCCATAGAGTTTACAATCTATGCGATAGATCAAGTAGGATTTTTTTTCTCTGTTGCATCTTTTCTCAACAGGAAATTACCATTTCAACTAAATGAATTGTTTTCATTTTCATCTGAAAACCAGAAACTGAACATGTTCAGTTTTTCAATAAAAAGTTGACATTTTCCATGGAAAAGAGATTCCAATCTCCATTTCCACTGAGTTACAGATCACAGTGGAATTTGAAAACATGTTCACAAATAATTGCTTCCTCCTCTCACTGACTACATATTTGAGAGAGTTTGTGTGTCTGTCTGTAGTGTCTGCCCATCCATCTGTCTGTAAGTCTGTTTCTTCAAAAACTCCCCCTAAGCTAGAACCATCACATTTGGTAGGCAGCTTCCTCTTGTAACTTAAAGCTAGGTCAGAATTTGGTTGAGCCATGACAATGGGATGTGCCTGGAATGGAATTGTTTCTCATAAAATGCAAAAGGGGTCTACTAGCAGCCACAGTTATATTGCAGAATGACCTGAGGGAGGTGGGCACACCGATGAGAGAATGGCTGGTTAGGGGCAGGGATCTGGATGTTGCTGGCCACCATACATGGGTAAGATTCCCATGCTAAAGTGCCAGCTGCTGGAGCTCACGGCCCCTCCTTCCCATGGCCAGTCCCGGGTTTCATCCAACTTCCTCGCCCCTCATCCCCTGCCCTGAGCCCTTCCTCACCCCCAACCCTGAATCCTGCACCCCCACAACACTTCTAGCCCCCTACCTTGAGCCCCACCTCAATGATCCGAGAAGTGCCAAGTAAATGTGCTAGTTAGTTTAACAAAAGTAACATTTAAATATAGCTAACAGATAATTATAAGTCGTAAATTCCAGAATCTAAGGACCCTTTAATTGTCTGAAATTTTAAGGCCCAAATCTCAAAGTGGAGATTTCCATTTCAGCCCAATTAATCATAACTCTAAAACCTTTATTGATATAACACCTTCCATCTTAAAGATCCCAACGTGAAACCTTGGTCTACGTTTTCTATGGGTTTTTGTTTTCTTTCACTGCTCTAATTCAGAATGCAGGGTCCTGGGGAAGGGAGTCCAGCGTGGAGGAGGGTAGGCTGAAGGGCAAAACCAGCTTATGCTGCAGAAGGGCGACACAACTCAATGCTTGTTAAAGGTCTCAAAGCTCCTGAGCTGCTCGGGTGGAATTGTGGGTTTTGTATTGTCAGCATGCAAGATTCACTCATGATGCCAAGTTTTGGAAACTTGGCAACAATGAGTTTTGCTTTGAGATTTTAAGTCAGTTCAATATTGCAGTTCAGCACAAAACTTGCTGGGTTGGGGCGTGATCTGAGGCTTGTGAAAACTGAAGAAAAACTTGGCATGAAAACCTGTGAAACCAGACCCTACCCTTTCTCATGGTCTTAGGCTTTCTTCTCCCATTGATGTTGCAGACTTCCTGTGCGATCGCGGGCAAATCCGTTCATCTCTCGGTGTGGGATTTTGCAAAAGGAAAAGGTAGAAAGTCAATGGAACTTGTGCTCTTAATTGCTGTTGTGGCTTTGAATAGCTTAAACCCTCTGCAAATTGTGAGCAGTTGGAAGCCTGTCTCTTAGGTGTGCTATTTATTCGGTAGAACCCAAGACTGCAGTGGGCACTGCACAGAATTGTGAGACAAAGATGTAGAGAGAGGTCATGTGGCAAATTAAATAAAATCGCCGCATATAGTGCCAGGAGCTCTGAGTTCTACAGCTCTGCTACTGATGGGCCCTGTGGTGTTGGTAAACTTAGCAAGATTCAGAGAAAAGAGTGGATGTTTATAGGATTATGAAAAATAATCACCATTAGAGGAGTATCTGTGTTAGTCTGTAACTTTAACAACTCTGTTAAATATGTTAAAGACTAACAAAAATGTATAGAATGATGAGCTTTTGTGGGCAAAACCCACTTCCTCAGGTGAATTACAATTATAGAGAGCATCTGAGGAGCTGGAATTCATTTACAAATTTGACACTGTTGTCCTGGGCTTAATGAAGACATGAACTGCTCGGCACATTACAAAGCCAATTTCTCCTACCTTTAGCATCCACATTTTTCACATCGAAAGCTATGAATGGGGCACATCCAGCCCACTTAATTAACCTCATTAACACAAATCATACAATTGGCAGGTACTTCTACTGTTATTGAGATAGAGATATAGGTTTCTGTTATTTCCACTCCAATTCATCTGATGAAGTGGGTTTTGCCTACAAAAGCTCATGATTCTCTCTAATTTTTGTTTTCACAGTTAAAACAAGTCAATTTTTAAGATACATTTTGGAAGAAATATTACTCCTCATGTGTCAATGTTTAAGGCAACATCTAACTAAGGGGATGAGAAGAGACTTAACGTAGTGAACAGATTATTTTACATCGACTGGCACTTTTCTTGCTGCGTCTTCTGAAGCATGTGACACTGGCCACTTTCCAGGGTGGCAATTCTTACGTTCCCAAGACAGTCCTGCCCTGGAATAGCTGACTGCATGTGGCCCTGGTGATCTGGCAAGCTGATCTCTGGAGCTAAATCCCTAGTTTTGTACTGAACCCCATTATAGTAAGCAGACATTTTATGTGATCTAGTTTTAATAATGGAAAATCAATGTTCCTTCCAGGAAATCGTGTGTAACTGAAGTTGAGATGAGAAATACCACATGGTATCCTTGTGAGCTTGTAAAGGAAACGAGAGGTATTGTGGTTTTGCATGATTTGTAAAATCGACTCCTCTTTTTCAAGTGGGAATTCAGGGTCCAGTCCTGTTCTGACTGAAGTCAATAGCTTTTGGAGTGTCGCTAGGGTCTTAACTTGATTCAAGAAGCCCGGTGACCTAAATCACAGATTCAGAAAGGAGGAACCATTGCTCATTTCTTACCTTCTAAGGACTTGCACAAATTAAAGTTGCAAATACATGAGTTTGCACAGTGGAGGGCAGGCCTTGTTTAATCCATTTCTGAATCAGATAAATTATTTCTCGGCCATCTGCTGTAGTGGCACAAAGGTATAGTAGCCTAGTTTGGAAAATAATCCTGATCTAATTGAGTGATCTCTAGTGCTGAAAAAGAATAGAGCGTTCTTGGGCCAACTCCGTACATATGACTTAAATACAGGTTGAACCTCTCTAATCCGGCACCCTTAGGACCTGACCAGTTCTGAACGAGAGAATTTTCTGGACCACGGGAAGTCAGTGTTTTCTAGAAACATTACCAACACTTGCACTGCTTACTGGGCTGTTAGAGGACATTTAGGGGTAAATTAGAGCTAAATAACACAGAACCCTCAGAGCCAAGACTGGTGGCTGTTAAACTTTATGGGACCTCCAGAAACTTGGCCACACCCATGAAAAGTGGGCATTTGACTAACTAAAATCATTCTGGATGACAGGTGTTTCCAGACCAGAGAGTTCTGGACTAGAGAGGTTAAATCTGTACAACAGTATAAGATCCACATTGCAAGACCGGACAAAACTTTCTGTTGGGCTTTGACTCAATAATTCTTTTTTTCACAAAATGTTTCATCCAAAAAACATATATATATATAATTTGCAAATGCTACCACAGTACCTCATGGGAGTTGTACTTTCATTCTCACTTTCTTCTATGGTCCAGCCTCCTCAGCCAAACTGTCTCCTGCCATGCACTATAGCCAGGCACTATCCTGAGACACAGCCTCCATTTTGCAAAGAGGGAAGATCTGTGGTATATCATGAGAGATGTAGCCTATCATGGAGCTCAGCCCACACAAACAGGGAACATGAGGAGCCTGTTTTTCACCTTCCTGTGAGGCACCATAGTCACCTTTCCAAACTGAGATATCTCTGTTTTCACCTTCAATCTTCTGAAATTTGAATGTCTGCCAAAAGTTGCCATTTTCTGAAGGGGAGAATTTGTTTTCCTACCAGCTCAATTTATAATGTGTGCGTGAAGTACAGGCTGCACGATCCCTTCCATGATACGGAGGATGTTTTTCTCCAAGCACTCAGAATGAATTGACGACTGCAAATCTCTTCCCATGATGAAAAGTCTATAGAGTTTAATAAATGAAAGCCCCTTTAAAGATTTTAAACCCAGCCTATAGAATTAAATGGAAAACACTGCTTTAAAATGATATAGGATGGATTGAAATCTATAGAAAAATATTTTTGGAATATATGCAAATAGCTGACGGGCATGAATACAAAGATTAAGCCTTAAGCCGCAACACCAGACCCAAACATGGCCAGTGTGAGCCAGTCAGCACCTCTCAGGCTCTGCCCACAAGGCTAAGCAGCCAGCACTTCCCACAATGCCCTGGCGCTCCCGGCACCTCCTCCCTGGCAGCTAGAAATGCCGACACCCTGTACCCGTCTGTTCCAACCAGTCTGTCCGTGTGCGTCTTTCAATGCTCACCCCTCCTGGGAGACGCCTCACCGTTGTGGAGTGTGTTCCCAGTGGAGGCCATGTTCAAAGGATCCCACCCACGGCGCGGGCTATGTGTTGAGCCCCGTGTAAACCCAAACCACACCATGGGCCACACCATGGGCCACAAACAAACGGTCTGTGGGCCGCATGTTGAATAGCCCTGATCGAGCTCATCCCTGACAGGTGTCTGTCCAACCTGCTTGTAAATATCTCCAGAGATGGAGATTCCACAACCTCCCTAGGCAACTTATTCCACTGTTTAACCACCCTGACAGGTAGGAATGTAAACTTCTATTGGACTTTCCCCCAAGGGTTGTTAAGTTCCATGAAAATAACATTGCATCACCTTAAACTGTAAGCTTTTGCTTCCAACAGAGCCATTGAGTCTTGCTAGTACGACTTGCTGTGAACTCTAGAGCTGACCTTTGAGCCACTGCGCTAGTCACCAACATAGAGGGACAGCACTGGTTGTAATCTGACTTTCATGTCATTGATTTCAATATTGGCTTGAGACTGGGCTACATAATATTGTGTAAAGGAAGTACAGTAAACAAAGGGTTAATTATGTGATATTCTCTTTGATGTCACTAGACAGGAAACCCAACTGCTGATGAATCAGGAAACGACGATTCATAATGGAAACACTTTTTTAGTTAAAAGAATCTGATTCTCCATAGCCTCACCATGCCCACACTTTAACAGTAAAACCTTTTCAATGAAATGGGAAAGGAGAGGAGGGTTGCTCTGAGTCACTGTTGCTGCTAGGGCTGTGGGTGGTGGCAATAAGCGTGTGTGCACCCCGGCCGCACCGCGATCAAAGCGACCGGGGTGTCATCCCCCACAACAGGTGAAGGGCCGACCACAATCTCTCCAACAGCCCTGCCTTCTGTGAAAGGTTCAGAGGTTCCAGTGGAAATTGGCGAGGACATGCTCTTTTAGAACACAGGTGTGGCAGGAATAAGTAAACGACTGCAAGCCAGCAAACAGAATGCCATGCACTGCAGCCAACATGTGGCTTTGTGAGCTAACAAAGGCGTGGGGTTGATTAACTGCATAACATAGCCCTGAACATATGCCGAAGACAGAGCCGTGGAAAATGCGCTTAATTGAAAGTGGGCTTGAATTTTTTTTGCAAATTGCAAACCCTGCCACTTTTGATTTGTATGATGAACTAGGCGGAGCAAACTTTCTGCTCCCTGTGGATTGCTCGGTATTTTAGCTTACCGAAAGCAAACTGGTTTCTAGATGCTGCTGGAAATGTTTCTTTAAAGCACAAAACCATGCTGCTTTTTGGGTGTACAGGTTGGACCTCTCTGGTCCGGCACCCTCGGGACTTGAGCAGTCCCAAACCAGGGAGTTTGCTTGACCAAGGAGGTTAATCTTCTCTCTGGGCTGTGGGGGGTCCTGGGCTCCCCACCCTGCTGCCAGGACTCCTGGGGTCAGCCTCCTTGGGATGGGACTCTCCACCTGCCGCTGATCCTAGTGCTGCTGGGGTCCCTGGCCGGGGACAGAGATTTCCCCCCCACTCCAGGCGCCTCCGGCCCCTCTGCCTCCAGGGTTCCTGATTAGGGTCGGGGATACCCCCTGGCCACCACGGGCCCTGTTCCACTGGAGCTCCGTGGGGCTGGACTCCCCACCCACCACAGGACCAGCCCCCACTGGCCTCGCAGCCGGCTCCTGCTCCTCGCCTCCGGGGCTCTCTGGTCCATCAACATCCATGGTCCTTCTGAACCACAGATGTTGCCGAACCAGAGAATCCTGGATTTGGGAGGTTCCACTAGTGGTGACAACTTTCATGATGTAGCCTCCACCAAGGCACCGCTTTACACTTAAGTGTTTCAGTCTCTCCACCACAAAACCCAGCCCATTAAAAAATATTCTCGCTCATGGATGACTTATAGTAGGGGTAGGGGTTTGTTACTGTGCACCCTTTCCAGCATGCCCTCTTCTGGTGCTGGGCATGGTCACACAGCCTCGTTTTCCCCGGCTTTCAGTCCTTCCCCTCCCGGGGCAATCAAAATCCAAAACTAATATAAAACAAAACACCCTTCCAATCCCCCAAGGAGGTCTTGTAGACACATGTCTTCTCCAGGCTCTGCTCCAGCTCAGCCTTCAGCATCACAGTGAGAGCTTCACATCTGCTCCCCCTGCCTGTGCTTTCCACCTGAGCCAATTTCTTTTGTAAGACACCCCCCCCCCCGCAACACACACACCCTGGAGCTTGCTTCTTGCTCTGAGTGCCTCAACCGGAGCTAACTGGGATCTCAGTAGCCCATTGGAATATACTAGCATTATTTCAAAATAACTTAGTCCACGTTTACACAGCAGGCAGTCATTTCGAAATAGTGTCAAAATACTGTCAAGCTGGAGGACTTCTTACTGTGACTCCTGTCACCCTCATGGTACGAGTAGTAAGGAAAGTCGGAGGAAGAGGGCTCTGTTCCGAAATAAGCGCTGTGTAGATGCTCCCGATTTTGAAATAAGCTACACAATTGATGTAGCTCCATTTGCGTAGCTTATTTTGAGTTCTGCCCTTAAGTGTAGATGCACCCTCAGTGTCCTGACTCGTTAGGTGGTTTTGAAAATGTCAGTCAATGATTTCTGGGTTCATCCCACAGTGAATGTTAGAAGGAGTCCATGAGTCTGGCAGTGATTACTGTTTTTGGTGGTTCAGCAACAGCGGATTGCTTCCTGCTTTTCCTCCATCTGGCAATGAAGCTCTTTTCCTAAGAACAGACGTATGGAATCACATGTTGCAAACCAATATGTGGCTGCACCTATTTACTAACAGCAAGCAGGGCAGGATGGCCACACGAGCCAGCCCATTTGGATTTGTCTGCAGAATCCAGACCATGCGTTATTGCAGTTTTAGAAGCTCAACTTGCTTTTAACTGGCTGTTAGTTGCATCCTGTCAGGGTGCACTGATGGAAACTGGCTAACAGAAGAAATACTTACACCCCATCACCCTTTCCAGTGACTCAGCTCCATCTGTCTAGAACCCCCTCCTCAGCTCTCTCACAAATTTGCAATGGAAGCAAGGTTATGCCAAAGGATTTGTCTGTGTTTGGGGGGGTTACGTTTTCTGTACTCTTGTTGTAGAACACTTCTCAGTAGAACACTTCTCAGTGGGTATGGCACAGTTTGTATGAGTCCCTCCTTATCCCAGGTTAAAGCCAGGGTGTGCTGCATGTGTGTAAATCATGGCTAAACTAGGAGTTAGCTTGACCCAGCGTAGAGAGAACGGGGACTAACTGGGGAAGGGAAGGAGCATTCCTGCATGGAATAAACCTTAGGGTCAGTCACATCTGTTCCACCGTAGCAAATCCAGAGGAACACCACTGTGTTCTGTGTGCCTTGGCTCCTGGAAGTTGCCTCCCTAATTGATGTACATGGGACGGATCATCCATCACTGGAATGGGCTCACATCAAAACCAAGGAGATAAGAAATTATTCCCCTGCTTTCCTAACTATGTAAATGCTCTGACGTAAATTTATTTGTATTTATCCAGTTCATATAGCTGGACCCACTGGATCCTGCATCGGAATCTTAATATTAGTATAAAGCTTTTTCCAGGAGAAATGTCCACATTTCCTGGCTTTCTCCTCTACCCCCAATTCTGATGCCCTTACTCAGGCTGCATAGCACATCGCTATAGAAATGCTCCAAGACAAGTCAGAGGGAATCGATATGGAATGAGGGGTCAGTCAGCCAGAGTGTTGGTATCAAAGCCAGTTCCAAAGGTGTGCGTGGCATTTGCAAACTTCAGCTCTTACCTAAACACATAAGCAAAGGTACAGCCAGTGGGATACGTTTTCCACTGGCTGCTGCCCAGCTTAGGGCTTGATCGTACAGGTCTGTGTGCCAGCAGAAAGCCCATAGATGCCAACTGGAGCTTTTCCTCAGGTTTGCAGGATTGGCATTAGAGCAGAAATGCTGCCAAAGCTCAGCAGCATGGCTGGATTCCTAGACATAACATCATCCAGTAGGAAGCAAAGCTCAAGAAACTCTGCCCTGAAATATTATCCTCAGTGG
Organism: Pelodiscus sinensis; assembly: GCF_049634645.1. Taxonomy (NCBI): domain Eukaryota; kingdom Metazoa; phylum Chordata; order Testudines; family Trionychidae; genus Pelodiscus; species Pelodiscus sinensis. Next base: position 59,622,698 of record NC_134717.1, on the reverse strand, counting down.
AATGCAAAATGACGTGTAGAATCTTCCCACTATGATACAAACAAGGAGAACCAAGCCTATGTATTTTGCTATTTTCAGATTTAAACTTAAACCCAATTCCGATAATATCTGAACAATGGAAATACAGTCATTCCTCAATTAACACTACAGATATGTTTCAGAAAATGATCGTGTTAAGTGAAAACGTGTTACGTGGGGTTAATTTTCCCATTGAAAATAATGGAAAAGGTGGGGTTTGAGTTTCAAGCCGTGGTGTCTGTTGGGACCGGGACATAAGTTTGGGGGAGAAAAGGGACTGGGTTACAGCAGGAAGGGGAGGTGTTTGGCTCTGGGGAAGAGAAGGGGAGGAGTGGGGGGGGAGGGGGATTGGGTTGGGAATATGTCCCTGTGACGGGTCTGCTGGGACTCGCACTGCATCCGGCGATGGGGGGTCGCCAGGGAACAGCGCAGCAAGCGGCGAACCCTCCACCGCTTTGCAGGGACGCGGGGGAAGCCCCGCGCAGCCGCCGGCGACGGGCCGGCTGGGGAAATTGTGTTATTCCGGGGACAGTCATGTAATTCAAAAAACATTCCCTAAAAAAAAATCATGCTATCGCAAAAACGTGTTAAGCGGGCACGTGTTAAACGAGGAATTACTGTACATCGTTTCCCAAGGGGGAACATCAAATTCTGCTCTCAGTGAAGGCCTGGTCCAAAGCCTATGGGAGTAGAAAAGAGATTCCTAGCCACTGATTCCACTTTGGACGGGGCAAAGAAAGCAGATGTGAGATCCAGGGGGCTGCTGGGGTATATCTGAGGGCAGAATGTGGTTCGGAATCGTCTCTGCTGTTAGGAATACAGTTGAAAACCTAGCCACACAAAGATCCAAGCAGATACTAAAAAGGCTTCCACTGGTTTGTTTTCCTGTGGGTACGGCTACATTTGATGGCTTTGTCTGTAAGACTAGGAAAGAAGAAAGAGCTATCTGCTACTTAGATTGTAAGCACTTTGGTACAGGAACTGTCTTTTTGCTCAAGGTGTTAATAGGGCCTAATGCATTGTAGCCTCAGTGCCTACTTGGGACAGTGAGGTGCTACTGCAATAGGAGTGAATTACCAATACAGTCCTGCAGTGGGTGCATTCCACCAGTGCCACCCAAATCGAAGCCACGAAGCTGAGAACACCATTCACAGATCAAGGGCGCCTCACTCTTTTAAATGGCTTCCCTTTACAATGGCCTTTACTCTGGCCATTGTTTTAATTGCTGCTACAAGCTGGTGTTCTGTTGTGACCTGCGCAGGGACTACTTGTGGAGACCGTCGTTCAAACGCCCCGCGGAGCCCATGTACCGCTTTGGACTTGTCCTGACAACATTGGTGTGAATGGTCCTGCAGTGTTGTCTTAGGTGTCTCTTGTAGTTCAGAGCCTGCTTGCATTATTGTTATAATACCGACACCATTCTTCAGTCAATTAGCGTTGCTCCATCGGCTGACCTTGGTGGCTCTGGCCTATACACTGCTGTTTTCCTGGATTTTAACTTGGACATGAACACTAGCTGCAAACAGGCAACTTCAATCTGGGAGTAGATTTTGGAGGGAAAACATCTGTTTAGCTGATTTTAATTTATAAGTCTACAAGTAAGACTCGAGAGAGGTGTGTTGACTTTTTCTAAACTTATTTTCCTCTCCTATAGGAAAAAATATGATAACAATAAGGTTCAGTCTGGAGAAGAGATTATTCCCCTTTATTCAGCTCTGGTGAGGCCACATCTGGAGTATTGCGTCCAGCTCTGGGCCCCCCACTATAAAAAGGATGTGGATGCATTGGAGAGGGTCCAACGGGGGCATCCAAAATGATTAGGGGGATGGAGCACATGACCTATGAGGAGAGGCTGAGGGATTTGGAATGATTTAATCTGCAGAAGAGAAGAGTGAGGGGGGATTTGAGAGCAGCCTTCAACTTCCTGAAGGGAGGTTCTAAAGAGGATGGAGAAAGGCTGTTCTCAGTGGTGACAGATGGCAGAACTAGGAGCAATGGTCTCAAGTTACAGTGGGGGAGGTCTAGGTTGGATATTAGGAAAAACTATTTCACTAGGAGGGGGTGAAGCACTGGGATGGGTTCCCTAGGGAAGTGGTGCAGTCTCCATCCCTAGAAGTTTTTAAGTCTTGGCTTCACAAGATTGGGTTGATTTAGTTGGGATTGGTCCTGCTTTGGGTTGGGGGCTGGACACAGTGTCCTCCTGAGGTCTCTGCCAGCCCTAGGATTCTATGAAAGAAAGCATGTCAGCCAGAGAGAAGGAATCCTACTACAGTCCAAAATGCAAATAAGGAAGTATGTGCAGACAGACATAGCCAGCTTTGGTGGGGAAAGTAGGTGACATGGCCCAACAGTCTCTCACCAATGCAAGTTGAGAGCATGTCCGTGCATGCTATATGTGGATTTATTGTCCATTGTCCTGGCATGCCGGCTCTCCCCTTCTATAGACGCTGTAGGGACCCGAGGAAGGAAACTCCTCTGTGGCACATATGAGAGTACAGAATCCTCACGCTGCCACAGATTTGTCTCTCTTGTGCGGTGGTTCCCAACCGTCGGTCCCTGGACTGGTGCTGGGCTGCAAACCGCTATCTTCTGGGCTGCGGCACACTGCCAAGCCACGCCCATGCCTTGAAAGGCCTGTACGTGGGGGGCAGGTTGCAAAGGGTGCAAATACACCTCCCCATAGTCCCTATGCTGGGGGGTGCCAGACCCTTGGCCGCCTTCCCCACTTTGCCCAGCTCAGCAGGGGGTGGGAGGGGGGGCGGCAGGGGATGCTGAGGGGATTGGGCAGGGGGAGTGCCCCCGTGGCCGTTTACTCTTGCTCCTCTCCCTTGGCGTGCAGGAGACTGTTGCCAGGGGAGCTGCGGAGGGACCAGCAGGGGGCCCTGGCTGCTGACAGAGGCCCCCTGTGGAGATGTGAGACCTTCCCCGCCTTCCCCATGTATGTCCCCCCGTCCTAGAGGCAGGCGGGAGCTTCCTTCTTTGTAGATGGTGCTTAAAAGCTGAATTAAGCTACAGTAAACTTCCGATAATCCAGCACCTTTAGGACCCAGGGGTTGCCGGATTATCAGATATGCTGGACTATCAGAAAGGGGGGCTATGAGGGGCCTGGAGTGGGGTGGAAGGGGATGCCACCCCAGACCCCTCATAGCCCCCCCTTACGATAGTCTGGCTCTGCCCCAGGTGTCCCTGATTCAGCTGCTGCTGGTCAGTTTCAGCAGCAGCTGAATCAGGGATGCCTGCAATAGAGCAGCTGGGGTGCTGCCGGGTTGGTCCCGCAGTGCCAAGGGGCGGCGCTACGGCACCAACCCAGCAGCACTCCAGCTGCTCTTGGGGACGCCTGGGACAGAGCAGCTCTGCCCCAGGCTTCCTGGAATCAGCCGCTGATCTGTTTCAGCAGCGGCTGAATCGGGGGACCCCTGGGGCAGAGCAGGTGGGGTCCTGCCGGGTTGGTCCCGCAGCACTGTCTTTTGGTGCTGCGGGACCAACCCGGCAGCACTCCAGCTGCTCTGCCCCAGGCATCCCCAAGAGCAGCTGGGGTGCTGCCGGGTTGGTCCCGTAGCCCCGAGGGGCAGCGTTACGAGACCAACCCGGCAGCACCCCAGCTGCTCTGCTCCCGGCTTCCCTGATTCAGCTGCTGGTCAGTTTCAGCAGCAGCTGAATGGGGGAAGCCTCTCCGGCTGCCCCAGCACTTCCGGGTTCCTGATGGTGCCAGACCATCAGGAGTCCCGGAGCATTGGATGCCGGACTAATGGAGTTATACTGTATTTTGACTTCAGCTACGCAACTGATGTAGCTGAAGTTGCGGAGCTTAATTTGACTTTAGCCCTGCAGTGTAGATGTGCCCTCACAGTCTAAATAGATGAAAGAGACAAAGGGCAGAAGAAAGTATTATTCCCTTTGACAAAGCTCCTACTTCTTCTTGCTGTGGCCTTTGGGGGCCATGTCCAGATGCTTCTCCCCCCGTTGCAGCCTGCATACCGAACCCCTCATCCCCAGCCTCACCCCAGAGCAATGACTCCAATGAAGCCTGGATATTTACATTTTATTTTCCAAAAAACCAAAAATGTAGTTAAGGACACAAGCAATGCCAGGAAAATCTTCTACGAGTAGCTAAAGCTGCACGTTGCTTTCAACAGTTCCCATGCTTGTTTGTATTTTTCAGAGAATTAATTATTTTGAACAAATTAAAATGGCAATTAGATCATAATCAAGAAGTCAACTGTGATTTAAAAATAGAGACTGATGAACCACTCCAGACAAAATAAGAACTGAAACAAACCTTTCGCCAAAATTAACTTAATACACTATGTAACTTCATACAAAATGAAACTTAATACAGTATGTAATTTTTGATTAGTTTAAAAAATGCTTAACTCTACTACTATCATTGCTGTCACCAAATTTGTACAACCGTCCGCACTTCCTATTTCTGTTTGGGTATATTATTTTCATGGAAACTTTACAGCCCCAGGAAACCAGGAAGACTCAGTAATCCCATGGAAAAAATAAATCACATGGAAACAGGCTGTCCAGGACAAATATGTTCTTAAATTAAGATGACCATCTAAACACTTGGATGCTTACATGAACTGAGTCTTCAAGTGATTTTTTTTCTCATCACATGCTAAAAAAAATCAACTACAGCAAAGAAATTCAGAACTATGAACTTCATAAGGAGACATTGCCTTCTATCTTTTTCACACTGTTTGTTTCTTCTGGATTTGCTTTAAAAAATTAATTGGGCTCTATCTTAATCATGATCAAGGTAATAAGTAGCAGGTTTAAAACAAGCAAAAGGAAGTTTCTCTTCACTCAGGGCACAGTCAAACTGTGGAACTTCTTGCCAGGGGATGTTGTGAAGACTAGCACTATAACAGGGTTCAAAAAGGAGCTAGATAGATTCATAGAGGTTAGGCCAATCAATGGCTATTAGCCAGGATGGGTAGTTATGGTGTCCCTAACCTCTGTTTGGAAATGAATGACAGGAGAGGGATCATGTGAGGATTACCTGTTGAGTTCCTTCCCTCTGGGGTATCTGGTATTGGCTACTATTGGCAGAGAGGATACTGGGCTAGATGGACCTTTGGTCTGACCCAGTAGGGCCCTTTGTATGTTATTATGTGATGAAATAGCGTTTTGGATCATGCCTGTTGAACTCAACAGCAAGACATACATGTGCCTCCCCCAACTTCAATGGTTTGGGGGGGTCAGACTCCTGTATTCTGGTTTAATTTTAGCCCATAGGTAAATCACAACTCATAAGTCCCTGATTTTTAAGGTCTAATTACTTCAGATTTCCTTCCAGCACTTCAAATTGCTTAATTGCATTAGCCAAGGTGAAAAGAATTGTTTCTTTCATGTCCTTGAAACTTCTTCATACAAAAGAAAGGATTATGCATGAATATGCTCTCTTCTCCAAGAAATGATCTCTCTGTTATTAAGGAGTGTGCATCCCGGATCATTGTGAAGCATTCTATTCAGCTATTATCTACTTGAACAAAACCTGAAGATACAAGAATAAATTATATTCGGGGCAATCAAAAGCAGAAAAAAAAGCCCTCCCGCCTACTGCGGTCTTTCTGTTCAGTAAAAAAATAAGCACCAAATATTTCACTATGTAGAACATCGTGTGTGAATGTTCTGATTAGAGACATTCTTATCTGTAGGGGCATGCCCAGGTCACAGGGATGCTGTGATCCTATCACGCTGGCCTATATTGAGGTCCCATCTGTTGTATCCGTTCAACCTCTGGCACAGTGACCCTATTTACTGAGCTCTTGGGCAACCACCCAGGAGACATTCTAACGCCAACCAGTTGATTGGTAGAGCACTCACAGGGCCCAGAGTCAGCAGCATGTGTTTCTACTGATGGTGCACAGCCACCCATGCCTTGGTGCACATCATAACATTTATTCTGCACATGGATGGAAAATATTAGCAGGAACTTTGACAAGGGGACTGTCTTTTCTGCCTTTTCTTCAAAGTTTGTTCAGAATCTAGCTGAAGGGGGAGGGAGGGCTGATCTATAACTCAGGCTTCCAGATGCTAAACACGTGTGCCCATACACAGTCAATAGAGATGCTTCAGTAGAGAAATGGACACTGTTGTTTTCTTAAATTGATACAGTTAAGGGTGTGTGATAAAGAAATGAGAAGCCTTAAACCTTCCTGAGTGTCTGGATGCATGTGCATCTGCTAACAGCCAAGTGCACAATGTCGGATCATGTACACAATCACTTCTGAAGCTGTACAGACCCTAAAATTGTGAAGCATGCCTTTCCAATAGTTCAATCCGACACCGAAGATTATGGGAGTAAGAAATTATGTACAGTCAAACTGGTGCCGCGTGCATAGGGCTTCATGGAAATCACCGATAAAGTTGACAAATTTTCACAGCAAGTTCATTGTGAAAAGACTACATTTCATGGTTGGTCACAGATGAAAGGGAGGAGGAATCCTATAAGAAACATGCAAGTTACTTACCCAGCTCAAACAGATGTCTATTGAAAGCTGCACAACTGCAGGCAAGCAATAACACGAATAAAATGAGCATTATAATGTGGTTTTAAAAGCAGATGTCATGGAGACTTTTGCTACTTGTGAGGGCACAATACAGGTCTTATTGCTAGTGGGATACAATGTTTATAACTGCCAGAACTGTATTGAAATCATACACCAGACAGTACGTTCAAAAGCTGCTTTTGGTTTGCCAAATAATGTCAGGCAAATTCCAATTAGAAAGAACTGGTCATTTTTTTTCACAGCCAGAGTAAATGACCATTGGAAGAACTTCTCAAGAGATGTAGAAAATTCATCTTTAAATCAAAATCAGAGGTGTCTAAGTACGCGGTCGCTCGACTAGAATGTATGGGCTTCACACGGCAATAATTACTGGGTGGGGCCCTGTGGGGCCTATTTTACACAGGAGATGAGACTAACTGGTCATTTTGGGCCTGCTTTGTAGAATCAGCTGATGCAACTCTAGTGACAGGAATAAAGTCACAATGGTGTGCCAGACCTGACCGTGTGACAGTATATGGGGAACGTCCTTGGTTCCCAGGCAGTGGGACACACTGGTAATACTAGGTCAGACTTTGGGACTGGTAATTAAGGCACTCCTCCCTGCTCTCAGCTGGAGTCTTTCAGTCATGCACTGAGGACGCAGGGTGGTGCTCTAGGAAGAGTGGGGGAATTGTGTCTTGGCACGCACAAGTGCTACTGCATTACAGCAAGAGGGATCTTGTGTTTCCTAGGTCTGTCTGGTTTGGAATAAAGGGAGAGAATGTTATATTGGCACCCATCAAGCCAGCTCATGCATTTTCCACTGAGCATCTGCGATGCCAAGTCTTCGTTGCAAACTAGGCATCAGTATAATTCAGAGCAAGATCATCTCTACAAAGCAGACTGAGACTTAACAGCAGGTCATAGGCTAGCTCTATACTGCAGGTAAAAGAAACCCCATACCGCTAGGTGCCAGGGCTTGCTGACTCCTAGGAGCTGGGCTGTAAAATTTACAAAACAGATGTTTGGGCATGGGCTGGCTCCTACTCTTTGGGACTCTGTGAAGGGGGAAGATCTCAGAGCCTGGGATCTAGCCAGAGTTCCCCCTTCGACACTGCGATTTTATAGACCTGCAGCCTGAGTCCAGCAAGCCTCAGACAGCTGCACATGCTCCCCTCCCCCTCCCACGTCAGGCCAGGAGTTTCTTATCGCAGTGTGGACGTACCAGTCGTGACTAGCTGAGGTCTAGATCTGTGAGCAACGAATGATCCAGTTACAAACTGGCAGACGGGGCAACAGAAAGAGAGTACAGATGTGCTTCACGGCAGCCTCCTACTAAGAGAAGGCATAGTATCCTAAGTACAGGACTATGCAGAATTCTGTGCCAACAACATTTAAAGAACCTTTCAATCGAAATTTGTAGGCGGCTCTGACAGGGTGTTTCAACTCCGCCCTGGGCCCAAAGGGATTAGCGTAGCTCACCTGGGTGAGGAGGCCCCGCCCCTCAGCCATACTGGGCATGCTCCAGCTGGAGGCTGGCTATAAAGGCCTCAGTCAGGGCCGTCAGGGAAGGAGGTGCCACAAGAGCTCCAGGGGAGGACGTGCAGCTGGACCAAGCAGCAATGGCTAGGCCGAGAGGGACTGAAGCCCCCCCAGACCAGAGCGGAGGGACGGAGAGGACTACCTACAGAATTCTGGTAGGAAGGAATCCAGGGAGGGGAATTGTTTCCCGGGAACTGGGCGTGTTGCAGTGGGATTCCCCACCGAGCTAGCAGTGGACTGCTCCACTGCTGACAGGGCCCTGGGCTGGGACCTGATGGAGAAGGCGAGCCCAGGTGCCCCTCCCCCACACAGGCAGCTTTGCCTATTGTAGAGACGCTTTGGCTGTTAGGCAATACTACCCTTAACTCAGGGGAATTGTATGTTCACTTCCTGGCCGCTGGGCTGTACTACCCTTACCCTGGGGAGAAATGGATTGACTCTGTGGCTACTAGGCCATGCTACCCTGACCATAGGGGACTTCTGTGGCTGCTAGGCTATGCTACCCTGAACTGAGGAAACACATAGACTGACTTGGTGGCCAATGGGTTGTACTGTGTTTAGACTTTGTGGTTGCTAGGCCGGGTACCCTGAACACGGCCTTGAACACAGAGGACAATATATAGATTCTGGGACCGTCAGGCCATAGTGCCCTGAACCCAAGTTGAAGTATATAGACTCTGGGACCATTAGAACACCCTACCCTGAGAGGAAATCCGAGGGACTGCAGAGAGCCCTTCGCCTCCCTCACCGGCAGGTGGGCAAGGCTCCCCTCCACAGAGGAAAAAATTGCTCTCTTTTTCAAGATGCATAACTAGCATGAAGCCCACAGACTAGAGCAGTGGTCCCCGACCTTTTGGGGGTGCCACACATCTGGGGGCTGGGCCACTCACAGGCCGTGCACCCGGGGGTGGGGCCCCGCATGCACCGCGACCCCGAGCAGGGGCCACTCATGCCCCAGGGGCCAGCACCGGCATGTGCCGCAACCCCGGGGCAAGAGCTGCCTGTGTGCCAGGCGTCCGGGGCCAGCACCGGTATGTACCGTGACCCCGGGACAGGGGCTGCTCATGTGCCCGGGCCCAGCCCAGATTGTTCCGTGGACACACATAAATGGCCCAGCAGGTGCCATGGCATCCACAAGCACCGTGTTGGGGACCACGGGGCTAGAGTGACCAGACTGAGAAATTCATGCTAACTTTTCCCTAAATTTCAGTATGAACTTTTTGCCGACAGCCTACCACTGAGGGGTGCTAAAATGATCATCAGCGCGCTATTCCTCCCCTGAGGGACAGCAGAGAATTAGCTTGGGAGGCTCTGAGAGAGAGTGCGCACTCAGAAACATCACAGAGGGGAAATGATTGGCTCTAGACACAGATTGGTTTATGAAAAATACTTTCCAAGAACTATATTGTATGTCAGGGTGTATTAAATGATGGAGAACCAAAGAGATTGGGAGAGGCTCTATTACAGGAGGACGTATGGGGCACCACTATAAAAGTCATTTATATGGTAGACTGCAGAAGGTCAGGATATTTCAGCTATTGGCAGTGAGTGCTCTGGGCACTTGGCGAGAGAAATGTCCTCAGCTTCTGTCAGGGCTATTAGCAAATAAGCCACGTTAGATGGATGAGGAGAATTTTTTCAAAGGCACCAACAGGAATTTCGTGCCCAGCTCCCTTTGATTCCCAGCTGCCCTCTGTGACTTTTGAAAAGCTCCTGCAACCATTCTACCCTGCCTGCCTCCTGGCCAGCTGTGTGAGGTTACGTCTACACCATGAGCGAGGGGCGTGAGTCCACTGCACCTGTACACAGACCTGTGATAGCACAGTGAGTGCCAGTGGGGATTTAAATAGCAAAGTTCTGCAGCCGCGTGGGCAGTTACAGAAGAAGCAGGGTTAAGCCCCATGATGTATCTACCAGCTGTTTCCAAGCTGATTAGTACCTGGCCATGCCTCTGCTGTCACAGCTCCCACTGTTACATTATTGTACTCATTCTAGTTCTCATGAAGCTACTGTGAGATCTACACAAGCAGGGGGCTCACACCACTAGCTTGTAAAGCAGGCAAAGCCATAAAGAGATAAATCTGGAAGGGACCTTGAGAGGACATCTAATCTACCACTCTGTGCTGAGACAGGAGCCAGTATTCTTAAATGATCCCTGATAGTGTTTGTCTAACCTGTTTTTGCACATTTCCACTGGCACAATTTCCACAACCTGGCAACCTGTTCCAGCATTCAACTATCCTGAAAGTTAGTTAGTTTTTTCTTAATGTCTGACCTAAATTGCCATTGCTGCCGATGGATCCCGTTACAACTTGTCCTACCTCCTTTGGGCAATGGAGAATAACACACAGAAAATCCGACACAGTCATACTCTGGCCCCCCACAGACCATCCTTGAGGGTATGTCTACACTACCCCCCTAGTTGGAACTGGGGGGGGGGGTAATGTGGTCATACGGAGTTGCAAATGAAGCCCGGGATTTGAATTTCCCAGGCTTCATTTGCATAAAGCCGGCCGGTGCCATTTTTAAATGCCGGCTAGTTCGGACTGCGTGCTGCGCGGCTACACGCGGCACGAACTAGCTAGTTCGGATTAGGCTTCCTAATCCAAACTAGCTAATTCGTGCCGCGTGTAGCCGCGCGGCACGCAGTCCGAACTAGCCGGCATTTAAAAATGGCGCCGGCCGGCTTTATGCAAATGAAGCCCGGGAAATTCAAATCCCGGGCTTCATTTGCAACTCCGTATGACCACATTACCCCCCCTAGTTCCAACTGGGGGGTAGTGTAGACATACCCTGAGAGCCTCTTTCTTCTCTACAGGATGTCCTATTTCACACCCTTGTGTTCTTTCAATACAGATCATCAGGAGTCTCTGAGAGTTTGCTCCAAATCCATTAGAAATACTTTAATGGGAATCATCAGTTGAAGCAAATTGGCCAGTTGAGAGTCTTTCAAAAAGTACAGGCAAAGAGAAGGAGCAACTGAGACACCATAGAAAGCATTTAAAGGTCGAAAGAGGGCTAGGGGGTTGTGTGTGGTAGGAGAGAGAAAGGTCCGAGGCTGTTAACAAATCCATGAGTTTTACTGGGTTGAAGTTTCACTGTGAACTTTGCAAAGACATGCTTGTGATGTTTCAGGCCTTTTCCTTTTCTTTCTGATACTGGTATAGTCCTGACTAAAGAAAGCTATGACGAAAATATTCATTCTGCATTGTACCAAAATGCTTCCACACGTGTATAACCTTGCTTTTCTACAGTGATAGCCCCTTAAGCTATGTCTACACAGCAGCATTATTTCAGAATAACTGACGTTATTTCAAAATAACACAGGGCGCATCTACACAGCAAGCCATTATTTCAAATACTGTTGCGATTGAGAAGTTCTTACTCTGACTTCTATAGTCCTGCTTTCACGAGGAGTAAGAGAAATCCAAGGAAGCGTGTTCTTCCGTCGCCTTCCTGCTGTGTAGACAGGGCCAAAAGCCGAATTAAGCTATTTTGGCTTCAGTTACACAATTGATGTAGCTGAAGTTATGTATCTTAATTCAATTTTTGCCCTGCAGTGTAGATGTGCCTTTAGAGAGAAACCATCCCATCCAGCAGGAGCACCAGATGCAGGTTTTTCATCCGCTTTCTGACAAGGTCTATTGTAGACTGATATCCATGCTATGGTAGTGTAAGGACTTTGCTTTATCGGGCTAAAGGGCATTACTATACTTCATATAATTAGCAAAGGCTGAAAGATAGGGTCTGTTTGGTTCTGAGCCATCATGAAGGTATGAGCCCATATTGGCTTTTCTGGTATTATTCGATGACGGAAGTTTGCTACCAATCAATCAACATTCCGGAGGAAAATACCTCATGCAGGATGGCAGTATTGCAATCAGTGTTTTTGGGGTGTGTAGACTCCTTCCGGCACTTGAAAACACAGGACTTAGCATTCCTTTGTCAACTGCTTGATGAGGACAGTGTTCGTATCTAATTAATTGCACAAAGCTGAATTGAGCAAAACCAACACCACACCAGCCCAGCAATGCCGAATGAAATTATCAGTTTAATGAGCCATGAAATGATCCATTCTGTTGTAGAGGAAATTAACCAGAGTTCACATTATAGCCTGACATGGTTGATAGAGTTCAGCTGGGATTGTTCAGGAACGTATCTGCCTTTACTATGTGATCTCTGACATGTAGCTCCAGGAAGACTTTGAGTGGATATTATGAGCCACAGGATACCGAAAGGGACTAAAGGCTGCTGTTTCCATGGCAAAGTCATTATGGTCATTCCTTCACACTTTCCTCAGCAGGCAGGATGTGTGGTAGGCTTCCAGGAGTGTTGGATATTAGGAAAAACTATGTCACTAGAAGGTGGTGAAACACTGGAATGGGTTCCCTAGGGACGCAGTGGAATCTCCATCCCTAGGGGTTTTTAAGTCCCAGCTTGACAAAGCCCTGGCTGGGATGATTGAGTTGGAGTTGGTCCTGCTTTGGGCAGGGGTTTGGACTCAATGACTCCTGAGGTCTTTTCCAGCCCTAGGATATTATGATTTCTTCAAGGGAAAGGAAGCACACGTTCGTTTTTTTTTATGGCATGGAGTAGGGGAAGGCTTCAGAGTATCTACCAGATGTGGAACTTGTCCTCTGAGATCACTGATACCCTCTGGCGGGAACTTGGGGATCTTGTGCGTTCATAGCTTATCTGATAGCCAGTGGTTTAAGGAGCTGACTTGTGAGACAGCTAATGGAATAAGCAGCTACTCCAACTCCAGTTGATGTCAGAGGAAGTCATCCCACACAATCCCTAAGGAGTCATTACGTAGAATAGGAAGAGCTGGAGGAAATCAGTGGAAAAAATAGCCACAATCACTTTTAGTGGCTTCTTAGCAGACTTTCATTTGAGTCACACTCATGCCCCCTTTTTCATAATGACCCATCAGACTGAAGATTTGGTCATGAAACTGGAGAACAGAATTTTGGTTTGCAGACCAAATGTATGCAATCCTGAAACAAAGCTTATTTCGTAGGCATATGGAACTCATTTCTAATGGAAGCACTATATAGAGGATAGCTCACCCAAATGGGAAGTAGAAACAATGCCCTTTGAGCTGACTGCATTTTTGTTTGGTTTGGTTTTGATGGGATATTGCAATCAAGAAGATACTATTGAATATAAAGGGGGGGGGAATCCCTTAAATTAAAATACAGAAATAAAAAATATCCATAGTTCAACTACAGTTGGCTGGAAATGCAGCTGTTAATGGCTGTGTATAAAACAATTTTCAGCTCTATAGCTTAGCCTATTATAAAATCGTAGAATACTAGAACTAAAAAGGACCACAAGAAGTCATTGAGTCCAACCCCCTGCCCTCACAGCAGGACCAAGCACCATCTGTATCATTCCTTATAGATGTCTATAGTTCTATAGTTAAGATCCAAAGTGCTCTCAACTATCACCAATGATGGAGGTTTCACAAACTCTCTAGGCAACTTATTCCAGTGTTTAACCACCCTGATAGGTAGGAAGCTTTTCCTAATGTCCAACCTGAACCTCCCTTGCTGCAGTTTAAGCCCATTGCGTCTTGTCCTATCCTCAGAGCAATTTTTCTCCCTCTTTCTTGTACCACTCTTTTAGATACTTGTAACCTGCCATCATGTCCCCTCTCAGTCTTCTCTTTTCTAAACTAAACAAGCCCAATTCTTTCAGTCTTCCTGCATAGCTCACATTCGCTAAACCTTATTTTGTTGCTCTTCTCTGGACCTTCTCCAGTTTCTCCACGTCTTTCTTGAAATGTGGTGCCCAGCACTGGACACAGTACTCCAACTGAGGCCTACTCAGAGCAGACTAGAGTGGAAGAATAACTTCTCGTGTCTTGCTCACAATACTCCTGTTAATGCATCCCAGAATCAAGTTTGCTTTTTTTGCAAGAGCGTCACACTGTTGATTCCTTCCTAGATAATCGCTTTCCATTCTATAAAGATATTTATCTCATTGAAATCAATACCAAATTTGTTGTTGCAAGATAGAAGCAAGACAAGAACTGGGATAATTTTTATCTGTTTAAATTTTAAATGGACTTTGGGCAGTCCTTCAAAGGATATAACCCAGTGTTTCCTAAGGCTCCTCTTGCATCCATGGATTTTTTTTCTCCAAAATTATCCTCTCTAGTGGCCACTCATGATTTTTTTTTCTATTAGTAAATTTCTGAGATGGTGGTATTACAGCCATTTTGCTTACTTTCACCAAGGTGAAATCTTGTCTTTCTCAGAAATAAAGTCCTATGGCAAGTGAGAATCATTCAATATGACACCCACTTTGAAAATATTCATTATTTTTCATAAAACTGTGTTTGGAACCGCACCTTATCATCCAACAGCAATATCTACAAAACAGTCTAGGTGTCTAGGAGGGCTCTAAGAAGGACTTTCTCCATATATATGAGCATCCATAAAGAAAAAGCAAATGCATTTCCCGTCTCCAACACAGCATGTGGAGGCCCTAATCTTGCACTTTTGAAAAGTCAATGAGAGTTTTGACCTTAATGAACCACAACCAGCAACTTTTTTCTGATAGGGCCTGTAGCGAGGGGACATGGTCTCCCACCCTGATGGATAGGAGAGACCTGTGGCTACCCTGTAGCAGGCAGAGGAGGGACACCCACGGCCACCTTCCCAGAAGCAGAGAGGCGGGACAGGAATCGGAAATATAAAAGCCAAGCCTTCCCGCTCAGTTGGAGAAGAGCTGCCAGAGAAGCAGGATATCTCTCTCTCCGCTGCTGGAGCCCAGACCTGACAGAGGCTGCTACAGAGCCAAAGACACAGAGGAGTTGCCTCAGCTGCCAGACACTGGGAAAACCAAGGAGTTGCTGGGGATGCGATGAGCTGTTTACCCCAGCGAGAGGACCAACAACCCCCGAACCCAGGTACCTCCTGACTGGGCATAGCAAGGAACCTAGGGAAGCCAAGCAGGGCTCAGCTGTCTTACTGACATCAAGCTGATCAGCGTGTGGTGGCCAATTTCCCAGTGGTGGACTCCTTGGCTACCTTTAAGGCCTTAAGCTGGGATGTGGTGGGGCAGGTGGCCCTATGTCCCCCTGTGACTCTACAGCCTTCCCATCCTCAGTCCAAGAAGCCCAAACTGGTATGTTGTGCACCTGAGCTAGGATGCCTGATGGCTTTGCTGACTGATCCCCCAAGATCGCTGTCTCACTCTGCCTGACTACAAGCCAGACTCGTTATCCTGCTTGCTGCCCCACCCTGATTGAGGGCCCTAGGGACATAGATGCACTGCTGCTCTGCCTGATTGCAGGCCGGGGTCATTAACCATCAGCTAATTCCCTCCTCCAGAAGAATTGTAATGAGCGGATGTCCTCTACCACTCTAACGAATAGGGAGAGAGCTGTGACCACTTTACAATGACAGTTCCGTGACATATTGTTGAATTGCTGCAGTGCCTGATTCTCAGTGAGCTGTTTGTGTGGGTGGGTGTGCACTTGTGACACAAGCATATGTCTGATCAAACCCATTGGTAATATTGTGTCTCAAAGTCTAACACTGATTTATGGTCAGTGATTATGTTGATTTTACAGCTCTCAGCAAATCCATACACCGAATTTCGTTATGCCGTTGTCATACCTATTATTTTTTTCCAGATGTTCTGTGTTAATTATGAGGTTTTGTGTCTGTTTTGCTAGAAACCTTTCTTTCAGAGAACTCTGCTTATTAGAAAGGCACCTGCAGTCTGAGTGGGAAATGGATGACTACTCTGGAACTCACAGTACTGTTAGGCAATATTGTCGTTTATTTCCCAGAAGAGTGTTAACCTTTTGGCTACGCTTTTTAAAATTATAATCAAAAGCCATATGCCACAGAAAAAGTTAAACTATTATTGTTTCATTTACTCTCCTCGTTTATTCTGTGCCCGGGTCATTCAATGTACCGCTAAGCATATGCTTCCCGCTGGCAGAAAGAAAGCTGCCACAAACACATGGGCAATGGAGAACACTAGCTTTTTCAAACGTGGTAGGATGGAATGTAACATTTACCTTTTGTAATGCAACCTTTACATTTTATCTCCTTGACTCGTTCAACCTGCACTGGCTTGAGGTCTAGATTCATATGGCTGATAAGAAGAGTAATGAATTTCCAGCATTTGCAATAAATTGATCATTAGATGGTCACTATGTGGCGTTTTTTTTTTTTTTTTAAGAAGTAGACAAGACAATTGGATTCTTTGTCAGCCTTTGTTTAAAAATAAGCAACCGTGATTACTTAGATATAGCGGATTATTTGCTTGTCTCATTACTGATGGCAACTAAAATGAAAAGACCCTTGACATGTTCTTCTAGCAGACAACTTTTGTCTTAGATTTCATTTCAACTGTGAGCACGGCCCTTGTCCTTTCAGGGAAGTTTTACAATTTTCTGCACTAGCTGAGAATCTATGTGACCTTTGCGGTACTTGTTTTCTGAGAAGTGACATAACATTGTTAACATCGATCTTTCTACAGCAAATATGCTATAGTACCTTTCTCTGTGGCCCGTCTCTAGCCTTTGAGTACAGTTAGTGCTACATATATTAGAAAAAACACATTTTGCTTACTCTATGCCTTATGAATTGTTTTATTTATTTTTGCCACAGTAACCAGGGAACAGTGATCACATTTTCTGGGTCAAGTCTTGCGTTGGGGTGAAATGCAACATACAGATATTAACAAAGGGAAGAGAAATAAAGACTAGATATTGCTAAAATGTATGAACATTTTCAGTTCCTTTCCAGCACATATATTTGTTTCAAACAAATGAAGTCTAAGGATCCCTGTGTTGTATGTATTACAATAATTGCACCAACTGGGATCAATGAACTGTTGTGTTACCTGCTGCCCCAAAGAATTGATAGTGTAAATAGACAGTGCAAAGGATTGGGGAAAGCCAGTATTGTTTCCTCCTTTCTACAGATTGTGAGGTTTGGGGAGGGGTGGGGATGGGGGTTGTTTGCGTAGGGAGCCAAGAACTGATCTCCCATGCCCTGGTTTCCAGCGCTTTGACCACAAGATCCTGCTTTATCTCATGAATGGAGAAGCCCACCCAAGTTACGTTCAGCTCTGTCTTGAATTTAAACTCTCAACAACTTTAGTATCCCCATTCCTACTGTTTTTTTCCAGCAGGTTCTTGCAACTATTTGATTAACACCATTTTTTTTATAGAAGTAGCATAGTATATATTGTATCCAAGGCTTACTCCCGCACACCGCGGTGATGGCCTCACATTTTTAGATAAAGCTGGTAGAAAATTTTGCAACTAACATTTATTTTGTCAAACACTGCTGATTTGCCAGGACTGAAGGTGTGCACTTAACCTTAAACACACTGGATTAGAGAAAACACCAAAACAAGTTTATTAACTACAAAGAGAAATTTCTAATTGAATATGAGGGAGGTAGCATAAAGGTCAGGAACGGTTTCAAGAAAAACAAAGTTAAAATGTTTATTAGTGTCTACTTAGGAAACTACCCTAGTTGCAGAACAAACTTTTTTACTGCATGCTCCAACAGATTACTGACCAAACTTCAGGAACCCTCCTGCAGGGTCCAGTGGATGTTTTCTTTTGCATTCTCAGTACAGCAAATGAAAGAAGTAATCCTTATGCACCATTTGCACAACCATTGTGTAATGTAAAGTCGATTACACAACACATGTGCTTAAGTAGCTTGCTGAACCAGAGCCTGTTTTGTTATTTCAAAAGTATAGTTCAGTTATGTTTCCAAAATAGCATGTCCTCCATCATGGCCTCAGAGGGTGTGTCTAGACTTCATCCCCCTGTCGCCAGAGGGATGTAAATTAGACATACCGACATTGCAAATGAAGCGGGGATTTGAATCTCCTGCGCTTCATTTGAATAAAAATGGCTGACGCGTTTTGCGGAGTCTGCAGTTTGTCGGCAAAAAGCGGATGTCAAGATGGGGATCAGGCGACAAAGAAAGCCTTTGTCGGCCGATCCCTTATACCTCGTAAAACGAGGTTTACAGGATCGGTCGACAAAGGCTTTCTTTGTCACCCGAGCCCCATCTTGACAGATACTTTTTGCGGACAAACTGCTGACTCTGCAAAACATGGCAGCCATTTTTATTCTAAAGAAGCGCAGGAGATTTAAATCCCCGCTTCATTTGCAATGTCAGTATGTCTAATTTACATCCCTCTGGAGACAGAGGGATATAGTCTAGACATACCCAGAGACAGGAGAGAGAGCCTGGTGGGATGTTATAATGAGTTCTTGCCAATATGAAGATGGGGGGAAAACCCGTTGTATTTCTTCCTTCATTCTAATCTTTTTGTGGAGGAAGGGTGCCCTTCCACTTCGCAGAGTTTTTGTTTGCTAATTAAATATGTACTTACCTTCATCTCTATTGAACAAAACACTTGTGCATGTGCTTAACTCGCTGCTTTGCTTAATGAAAGAACAAAAAAATAATAAATAACAATTACTCTTACCCCTGCGCCATTTGCATGTGTTTGCTTAGAAACACGTTTCTGGATTGAGTCCAAATTACCACATTTATAGAATTGATATTTTACAAATGTTTACAATTGGATTGTTGATATTCTCTTCTTCCACTTTCTTCAACCTTTAAATCCAAACTCCATTTGTACCATGAGTTAAACCAACATGCTCTCAGAGTGAATTTTTTTTTAAATGGAATACAACTTAGAAACTACCAAAGTCATTTTATCCATATAATGTTGTGATGCTAATGGTCACAGTTTACCAGGGCTAAACACACAGAGATCTCATTATTCCTTACAATTTCTGATTTGTAGGGAAAATGATGGCTATATGGAGCAAGAATTCACTATGCGAGACACACAAACATAAAATATGGCTTTAATATTGGGAAACTGGTCTTCTAACAAGGAGCTTTTCCCTTTTCCTTAGAAGGCTGGTTAGACAAGTTAATAAGTAGTTTTTAAACAAGTGTAATAATTTTAAAATGTTTTGGTAGGTATTGTATGAATTTAAATTTTAGAAATTCTTAGTTTCATACATTTGCTTGACCCAGGAACTTCCTCCCGCCCCCAAAGTCCCTTTCATAAGCAAATCATAAACTTTATTAACTTTTGGAAACTTGTAACTTATTGCGAGAGAAGCTGAAGTGCCTATTTTTTCATGTCGCTGCTTGTTTCTTTGGGGTTGAAATATGCTAAAACGTCCTGTGACTTTTCGCTCTGATTTGAAATTCCAATAAGCTTAAGTGAAACAGTGACATCTAGTGCCTGAAATGACACAATTGCTTAGACTCAAATCCTTTGAATTACTGGATTTGACTATTTAAAAGAAGTACTTTTGCTTAATCAAGGAACAAAAAAATAATAAATTACAATTACTCTTACCCCTGCCCATTTCCTTGAAGTAGTCATGGTCACTTCTCAAGGCACTATAACCCAGCACCTGGTCCGAGAGGGGTAGATTGCATGATTTTAGCCATGTTTGGCAAGAGGCCAGAGTCCTAGAGTGGATATGCTCAGACGTCTGACCTAATAATTAATAATAATTATGATACCTTCATTAGATGTCAATTATTATGACCTAATCATTATGACACTTTCATGAGGAGTATTAAAAGACTCTTTTATTTATCTGAAAAAGGCAGAACAAGAACCAATGGCTGGAAGTTAAAGCCAGATTTAAATTAGAAATAAGGCACTTTTTTTCCCTCGGGGTATGTCTACATTGTAGCATTATTTTGAAATATCTAATTTCAAAATAGTTACTTTGAAATATCTTATTTCAAAATAACACGTCTACACACAAAATGCATTTCGAAATAGCTTTTTGCTATTTCAAAAGAGTGCATCCACTCTGATTGGACGCTGAATCATATTTAAAGCCAGCCGGAACTGGTTCCAGCAGGGCATCAGGTCAGAAGTTACCTTGTGGCCAGTAGGGCACCCTAGGAAGGGCAGGAGGCCCCCTATTTTGAAATAAGCGTCTATACAGCACTTATTTCAAAATAGCAATTTTGAAATTGGCGCTATTCCTTGTGTAATGAGGTTTATCAATTTTGAAATAAGCCCTCCGCTATTTTAATTTCATTTTGAAATAGCAGTTGGCTTGTGTAGACGCTAGGGAAGTTATTTCGAAATAACGGTTGTTATTTCGAAATAACTTTGCTGTGTAGACATACCCTTAGTGAGGGTGATGAGTGGAATAAACTACAAAGAGAAGTGGTAGATGTCCTCAAATCAAGACTGGACACCTTTCTGGAAGATACACTTGGGTTAAGCACGAGTTATTGGACTCACATTTAAAACTCCTATTTTAGATGATCAGATGGCTCCTTTTGGTCAGACTTCAAAATGAGATGACTTATTCAATCTGTATTATGATAGTAAAGAATCTTAGATTTTTGAATTGACGTTGGAGTGAGCTTGGAACATATGGATGCTTCTCAACATTGATGGTGAGAAGGTCCGCTTGTCCGCAAAAAAACCAACCTGATTATAAATCCATCACACCTTTGAGAGAGTGTTAGTAAAGATAGCAACAACCTGATCTTTCATGAACACACCTGCAGCTGCTACCCAGTGCAACCATCCCATAATCAATATTTTTAAAAGCAGGTTTAATGCTTATGTGTCGGTTCAAGAATGGAATTTTCATCTCAGTAGTTTTGTTCCACAGAAGAAAGGGAAAACAAAAGGAATGGAATATTGAATGTTTTCATGATTTACCAGATTTTCAGGCAACGTGTAGTCCTTTTTCCCACCCGACAGTGCCAGAGACAATAGGTTACAGGCAAGGCTTCAGTTACTCCGTGAAGGGAATAGGCAGATGTTATACATATTTCACACAATGATTTGAGCAGTCCTGGTCTAAATTAAATGAATAGCTAAGATGAGCAAAATTTGAAATTTCCATCCAGAAAGAAATTTAAATATTTCAACATATTTATTTTTGTTCCGAATTAGGAGGAAAAGTTGAATGTTCCAATTTTTTTGTGTGTGCAACAGAAATTTTGAAAAAAAATCTGTTTAGATATTTCCTTATATTTTGTTCTGAATTTTTCAATTGAAACAAAATATTTTTATATTGCTCAAATTTAAATGCTTCTTCCTGTTTTATTGAACTGAAGCAAAATCTTAATTTCTAGTCAGTTAACTAGAAAATGGCATTTTCCCAAGGAAATCTGATACCCTCATTCATCCAGCCAGGCTAGCTTTCCTCTGCGGAGTACATCTCCGATCTCCATCCGGAGTCATGTGACTCTCATGATACACTATGCAGCTCAGCCAGAGATACATTTGTATTGCATTATGGGAAAATGTTTTGCCGAGAGCCTGGCCCATAGAAAAGAATGGGGGCCTGGAATACAACTCCCTTGAGGTTATGTGCTGATAGGAAATGCATTTTAATGTTTCATTGAACTGATTCAAAACAAAATCTTTTGGGTCAGTTAAAAGCCAAAATGTTGCAATTGGCTCATGCTGACAACAAAATATTTCATTTAGATTTAAACTGATTTTTTTGGAAAAATATTATTTTCTATGGAAAATTTAGATCATTATTGAAATTTCATCTTCTGAAAAACAATCCCCAACCACCTGTATTAGGCAATGCAAAAGGGAGGATTTACTTTCGTCTTCCATTCTTGACTTGTCTTGAATTCTCATCAAAATGAATCTGTAAGCAGAATGGGAGTAGCATTGAGAGCTAAAGTATGCAGGGTGAAGCAGTGGGTAAAAATTCAGGTGGGGGATATTTTTGTATTGGAATTAAAGGTAATTTTACTTTCAGGGGTGGAGTGGAAACACAATGTTGCTAGATCCATTTTGTGGTGGTTTTGGGAACTCAGCAATGTTAGGCTATTAGTAAGGCCATCATTCATCCTAGTACTAATTTGGACTTGATCATTTAATTCTCAGTCCATCTCCAATAATAACAAAATAATCAATTTAAAATAAATGCTGGTCTCTTCTTAGTTTCATTGAAGACGTGACGTAAGGGAAAAACATGTTGAGAGCCCTACAAGGTCAGACCAAAGATCCATCTAGCCCAGTATTCTGTCAACAAGTGATCCAACCCCTGTCGCCTATTCCCAGTTTCTGACAAACAGAGGCTAGGGACACCATCCCTACCTAGCCTGGCTTATTGCCTTGATGGACCTATCCTTCAGTAATCCAGGAAGGACTGCTTGGCAGAGATGGAGTTCACCTTTCCAGGAGCAGGAAGGCCTTGTTTGGACACAGACTGGCTAACCTTGTGAGGAGGGCTTTAAACTAGGTTCGACGGGGACAGGTGAGCAAAGCCCACAGGTAAGTGCTGAATGTGCGGGACTGGGAGATGGGTTGGAAATGGGGGGGAATACAGCCTATAATGGCAAGGAGAAAGGAGGGTCAGGGCACAACAGGGAGGCAAGATCAAATCAGTATCTTAGATGCCTATATACAAATGCGAGAAGTATGGGTAATAAGCAGGAAGAACTGGAATTGCTAACCAATAAATACAACTATGATATCATTGGTATTACAGAAACCTGATGGGATGGGACGCACGATTGGAATGTTGGTATGGAAGGGTACGGCTTGCTCAGGAAGGACAGACAGGGAAAAAAGGGAGGACGGGTTGCCTTGTATATTAAAAATGCACACACTTGGACTGAAGTGGAGATGAACATAGGAGATAGCTAGGTAGAGAGTCTCTGGGTCAAGCTAAAAGGGGTAAAAAATGAGGGTGATGTCATGCTAGGAGTCTACTACAGGCCACCTAGCCAGGTGGAAGAGGTGGATGAGGCCTTTTTTAAACAATTAACAAAACTATCCAAAGCCCAAGATTTGGTGGTGATGGGGGACTTCAACTATCCAGACATATGTTGGGAAACTAACACAGCGGGGCACAGGCTATCCAATACGTTTCTGGACTGCATTGGAGACAACTTTCTGTTTCAGAAGGTTGAAAAAGCTACCAGAGGAGAAGCTGTTCTGGATTTGATTTTAACAAATAGGGAGGAACTAGTTGAGAACTTGAAAGTGGAATACAGTACGGGGGCAGTGATCATGAAATAATAGAGTTCATGATCTTAAGGAAAGGTAGAAAGGAGACCAGCACAATTGAGGTAATGGATTTCAGGAAGGCAGATTTTGATAAGCTCAGAGAACTTGTAGGTAAGGTCCCATGGGGAGCAAGACTGAAGGGAAAAACAACTGAGGAGAGTTGGAAGTATTTCAAAGGGATGTTGTTAAGGGCCCAAAAGCAAACAATTCCGCTGTGTAGGAAAGATAGAAAATACGGCAAAAGACCAGCTTGGCTTAACAAGGAGATCTTGCATGATCTCAAAATAAAAAAGGATGGAAACTAGGACAAATAACAAAGGATGAATATAGGCAAGCAACACGGGAATGCAGGGGCAAGATTAGAAAGGCAAAGGCACAAAATGAGATCAAACTAGCTACAGGCATAAAGGGAAACAAGAAGACCTTTTATAAATACATTAGAAGCAACAGGAAGACCGAGGACAGGGTAGGCCCACTGCTCAGTGAGGAGAGAGAAGCAGTAACAGGAAACTTGGAAATGGCAGAGATGCTCAATGACTTCTTTGTTTCGGTCTTCACCGAGAAGTCTGGAGGTGTGACTAACGTAGTGAATACAAGCAGAGAGAGGGTAAGTTTAGAAGATAGGATACACAAAGAACAAGTTAAAAATCACTTAGGAAAGTTAGATCTCAGCAAGTCACCAGGTCCTGATGAAATGCATCCCAGGATACTCAAGGAGCTGATAGAGGAGGTATCTGAGCCTTTAGCTATGATCTTTGAAAAATCATGGAAGACAGGGGAGATACCAGAAGACTGGAAAAGGGCAAATATTGTGCCCATCTATAAAAAGGGGAATAAAAACAACCCAGGAAACTACAGACCGGTCAGTTTAACGTCTGTCCCAGGGAAGATAATGGAGCAGGTAATTAAGGAAATCCTATGCAAACACTTGGAAGGTAATAAAGTGATAGGGAATAGCCAGCATGGGTTTGTGAAGAACAAATCATGCCAAACTAATCTGATAGCTTTCTTTGATAGGATAACGAGCCTTGTGGATAAGGGAGAAGCGGTGGATGTCATATACCTAGACTTTAGTAAGGCATTTGATACGGTCTCGCATGATATTCTTATTGATAAACTAGGCAAATATAACTTAGATAGGGCCACGATAAGGTGGGTACATAATTGACTGGATAACCGTAGTCAGAGAGTTGTTGTTAATGGTGCTAAATCCTGCTGGAAAGGGATAACAAGTGGAGTTCTGCAAGGGTCTGTTTTGGGACCCGTACTGTTCAATATCTTCATCAATGTTGTAGGTATTGGGATAGAGAGTACACTTATTAAGTTTGCAGAGGATACCAAACTGGGTGGGGTTGCGACTTCTTTGGAGGATAGGGACATAATTCAAAATGACCTTAGCAAGTTAGAGAAATGGTCAGAGGTAAACAGGATGAAGTTTAATAAAGACAAATGCAAAGTGCTCCACTTAGGAAGGAACAATCAGTTCCATACATACAAGATGGGAAGCGACTGTCTAGGAAGGAGCATGGCGGAAAGGGATCTAGGGGTCATAGTGGACCACAAGTTGAATATGAGTCAACAGTGTGATGCTGTTGCAAAAAAAGCAAATATGATTCTAGGTTGTATCAACAGGTGTGTTGTAAGCAAAACTCGTGAAGTCATTCTGCCGCTCTACTCTGCACTAGTTAGGCCTCAGCTGGAGTACTGTGTCCAGTTCTGGGTGCCACATTTCAAGAAAGATGTGGAGAAATTGGAAAGGGTACAGAGAAGAGCGACAAGAATGATTAAAGGTCTAGAGAACATGAACTATGAAGCCAGGCTTCATGAACTGGGCTTGTTTAGTTTGGAAAAAAGAAGATTAAGGGAGGACATGATAGCGGTTTTCAAATATCTAAAAGGGTGTCACAAGGAAGAAGGAGAAAATTTGTTCCTCTTGGTTTCTGAGGACAGGACAAGGAGTAATGGGCTTAAAGTGCAGCAAGGGAGGTTTAGATTGGACATTAGGAAAAAATTCCTAACTGTCAGGGTGGTCAAATATTGGAATAAATTGCCAAGGGAGGTGGTGGAATCTCCCTCTCTGAAGATATTTAAGAACAGGTTAGATAGACATCTGTCAGGGATGGTGTAGATGGAGCTTAGTCCTGTCTTGAGGGCGGGGGGCTGGACTCGATGACCTCTCGAGGTCCCTTCCAGTCCTATGATTCTATGATTTAGTTCCTTTTTTGAACCCTGGTATAGTATTCACCTTTACAATGTACAATAAAACTCCAATAGTCCGGCATCCAATTGTACAGCATTCCCCATAGTCCAGCATCAAAATGGCAAGAGCCTAGTGAGTGAGCTTTGGCAAAAAATGAGTCATAAGGCAGCAGTGGCAACAGCTGAACCTAGCAAAACTGGATGGGACCGAGTCAGTCTGCCACTGGCATTGTGTGATGCTGGACAGTGCTTGTGCTACAATAAAAAGGGTTAAAAACACTTTATATACAGTATACACTGTGTATATATATATATATATATATATATATATATATTACCATCTTATAGTATGTCGTGCTAGTCCAGCATATTTGATAATCTGGCACCACCAAGGTCCCAAAGGTTCCGGATTATTGGAAGTCTACTGTACTCTGGCAAGGAGTTCCACAGGTTGACAGTATGCTGTATGAAGAAAAACTTCCTTTTGTTCATTTTAAACTTGCTACCTATACATTCCATTTGGTGACCCCTAGTTCTTGTGTTCTGGGAAGGAGTAAATAACTCTTCTGTATTCGCTTTTTCAAAGCCAGTCATGATTTTATAGATCTCTATCATATTCCTCCTTACTTGTGTCTTTTCCAGGCTGAAAACTCCAGCCATTCCACGCCCCCAAATCACTTTTGATGCCCTTTTCTGAACTTTTTCCAATGCCAAGATATGTCTTTTTGAAATGAGGCAACCACAGCTGCATGCAGAGTTCCCAATGTGTGTGTATCATGGATTTATATAGCAGGAATAAGTTATTCTGTTTTATTCACTATCCCTTTCTTAATGATTCCCAACGTTCTATTTTTGACTGCCACTGCACATTGAGTAGATGTTTTCAGAGACTCCAAGATCTCTCTTGAGAGGTAAAAGCTAATACATTCTCTGTCATATTATATATATAGCTGGGATTATGTTTTCTAATATGCATTACTTTGCATTTATCAACATTGAATTTCATCTGCCATTTTGTTGCCCAGGCACCTAGTTTTGCGAGCTGCTTTTGAAGTTCTTCAGTCTGCTTTGGACTTCACTATCTTGAGCAACTTTCTGTCATCTGCAAATTTTGCCACCTTGGTGTTTACCCCTTTCTTCAGAACATTTATGATAATGTTGAATAGGATTGATCTCAGTACAGACCCTTGGGGGAACCTCTCTCCATTCTGAAAACTGACCATTTATTTCTACACTTTGTTTCCTATCTTTTAATCAGTTACCAGTCTATAAACAGACCTTTTCTATTTCCCACGACAACTTACTTTGCCTTTGGTGAGGGACCTTGTCAAAGGCTTTCTGGAAATCCAGGTATACTATATCCCCCTTGGGCACATGCTTTTTTACCTCCTCAAAGAATTCTAGTAGATTGGTGAGGCGTCATTTCCCTTCACAGAAACCATGTTGACTCTTCCCCCAACAAATTATGATCATCTGTGTATCAATTCTGTTCTTTATTATAGTTTCAACCAGTTTGCCCAGTACTGAGATCAGACTTACTGGCCTGAAATTGCAAGGTTCACCTCTAGAATACTTTTTAAAAATTGACATCACATTAGCTAACCTCCCAGTATGTTGCTAACTGGTATCTGCATGTAGCTTTGTGTATTAAGTACTCTCCTTTTCCCCCATCAGTTCCCAGGTAATATTTCAGGGAGGTCAGCTTTCTCTCCCAAAGAGGCACCTCTGTGTGGCTTGGTAAAAACAGGCATGTCTGAGTGCATGTTCTGTGGTATTCAGATATTGTACTTCCAGTGATACCATTGGTAGCAACTGCTTTGCAAACCAGTCATCAGTCTACAACCCATTATAAGAGCAGCCCATTTGTACCTCAGAAGAATGCAGGCAGGGGTGCTCTTGAGCATGTAAATGAAGGGAAAAGAAGGGAGATACTCACCTTCATGTGGTATGTGTGTGTGTGTGTGTCCTCCCATCAGGAAAATTTAATAGGATTTTGGTGTGAACTCAAAGGGAAGGAGAGTACTCCACAATGAGTATGTGCAAACTACATGGCTTGACCTCCATCACGGAAGACACCTTCCTGTATCAGTTTCATTTTTCCAGACCCACTGAGGTTCAGCGAAGGCTTGAAGGGGTCAAACTGGAAGCTTGCTGCAGGAAGAGGGAGTGGGGAGAAGAGGTATCTTCACTGTTGTCACAGGGCCACCCTCAGAGTGGATTGCCATCTTGTGAAGTCAGTTTGCTTTGGAGCATCTCTTTTGGTGTACACTTTGTGGAAGGGACTGGGTGGCCCTAATGGGAAATACCTCAACAAGGGCTGGACTGCCTTGCCCCGGTGGAAAGGAAATAGCCGGAAGAGCAGGTACCAGAGAGTGAAGGCTGTGAGATTGGTGGGGCTTATTTTTGGGTGGAGTCAGAAGCCCTTTAAAATTCCCTCTTCTCCTCTCTCTCTCCCCAGGTGGCTCAGCTAGGAAGAGACTGATGTTGATGTCTCCTGGGGGGAGCGAAGGACGGGGAAACAGTCCACTTAGTTCTGCAGGAACAGACAGCAGAACCTTACCTAAAAACAAACAGGCGGAAACATTTTTGCTGCTTTTATCTGAAATGAAAATTTCCACCTTCGTCATGCTTTTGTTTCCAAAATGAAAAGGAAAACCAGTTATTGATGAAAACCTTAATCATTTGGCCAAAACATGTAGAGAAAAATTAAAGATTGTTTCCCTCTTGCCCCCAAGAAAAATAACTCTTGACTCACAATGAAGATAGTCAGCTATAAAGAACTAAGAAGGCAGCAATAGCCTAAAGGCAGTGGGGAAGCAAAATGGGAAGGAGGGGCACTCAGCTCACAGATAATGCTATGTAAACACAGAGTTCTGCTCAGATTTTGGTAGATCTTGCAAAGAAGGAATGAACACGAC
Organism: Pelodiscus sinensis; assembly: GCF_049634645.1. Classification (NCBI taxonomy): domain Eukaryota; kingdom Metazoa; phylum Chordata; order Testudines; family Trionychidae; genus Pelodiscus; species Pelodiscus sinensis. Next base: position 59,594,482 of record NC_134717.1, on the reverse strand, counting down.
CACCATTTCTAGATGAATTTACGCTCAGTGTGTTCATGACCCCTCTGTATTTAGTCTGCAGGAATGTTCGCTGTATTCACCAGCCATCTGGTTCAAGGCAGAGTAGCAGCCAGTCCAAACAGCTCCCATTTCTAAAGCTCAGATATGGTAGCTCCACCCAGAGCAAAAAGTTCACAAGCAGTTGGTAGCCTGAGATATGCTTTGCTCATAATTTTAACTTACTAAAATGTCATTAGGGTAATTCATGAATAGGAAAAAGAACCCAATAAAATGCACATGCTAATGACTGCAAATCATTTGCCCAACTCTGTCTAGCCAACTTTCCCACACTGCAGATTGCAGATCATGTGTCACCTTAAACTCTGCAGCTGTGCTTGTTTTAAGTATTTTAGGTATTTACATACTGCCAGTTACCATTGTTACCTCACAGTTCTTAATGGGGGTTTTTCCCCCTCTGCAAATTCCTATGAAATAAGGAAGTGCTATTACCCCCATTCTGCAGGTGGGAAACAAAGACAGACACTAAGGGACTAGCCCAAGGTCACCCAAAGCATGTGTGTCAGAGCCCAGGTGCCCCACACCCTATAGCACTAATCTAAGCCCTGGGCTCTCTTTCTCTTGTTTACAGTTACCTAAGGATTCAGGTGCCCTGGTTGTTCATGCATGGTCTATGAGCCTACCTGGAATAAAATAGGCAGTGCTTCAAATTAATGTATTACTCTAGACCAGTGGTGGGTAATAATTTTTTGATGGGGGGCACTCCAAGGGTTTGGTGAGTGATCATGGGCCACACTTTTCTATGGAAGGGGTGCAGAGTCTGGGATGGAGATTGGGTGCAGGATAGAAGACATAAGAACAGCCAGACTGGGTCAGACCAAAAGTCCATCCAGCCAAGTGTCCTGTCTGACCATAGTGGCCAATTCCAGGTGCCCCAAAAGGCGTGAACAGAACAGGGAATCAGCAACAGGGAACAGAACAGGGAATCATCAAGTGATCCCTCTCCTGTCCCCCCATTCCCAACTTCTGACAAACAGAGGCTAGGGACACTATTCCTACAAATCCTACCCATTGGGGGACCTAACCTCCATGAATCTATCTAGCTCTTTTTTGAACCCTTTTAACAATCCTGGTCTTCACAACATCCTCTGGCAAGGAGTTCCACACAAAATAATTTGGCTAAAACTATTCATCAAATTTGACCCAAATTTACAAATACAGTAATTCCTCGTTTAACACGTGCCTGCTTAACACGTTTTCACGATAGCACGATTTTTTTTAAGGACCGTTTTTTGAATTACACAACCATCCCCGGAATAACATGATTTCCCCAGCTGGCCCGTTGCTGGTGGCTGCGCGGGGCTTCCCCCGCCTCCCTGCAAAGTGGTGGAGGGTTCGCCACTAGCCGCGCCGTTCCCCGGCAGACCCGTCACAGGGGCATACTCCCAACCCAGTCCCCTTCCTCTCTCCTCCCTCTTCCTTCCCCAGAGCCAAACACATCCCCACCTTGCTGTAACCCAGTCCCCTTTCTCCCCCAACCTTATGTCCCGGTTCCAACAGACACCACCTCTTGAAATGCAACCCCCACCTTTTCCATTATTTTCAATGGGAAAACTGACCCCACATAACACGTTTTCACGTAACACGATCATTTTCTGAAACATCTATAGTGTTAAAATTGGAATTACTGTAGTTTTGATCAAACTGAAACTATCCTTTTGGGGCAAGTGCTTTGCCAGCTTAGGGTTGTTGTCATCTTGGAGGTAGGTGACATGAAATGAAGAACTGAGGAAAAATGCCAGTAAAAATGATCACATGACTGTATAGTTCAGACCCAGCTGCAATGGAAAAGCCATACTTTGTTGACACAAAGGACAAAAGGAAGAAGCTATTTCTTTCATTTTAAGAGACCTTGGATGGTAGAAACAGCTGTTCCTGAACTCATCTTTCATTTACCAAGCTCAAGTTTATTTCCTGGTTACTTAGCATTGCACACATCATTTATTCTATATAGTATATAGATTGGGGGATGATATGAATCCTGAACAGGAGTTCATGATGACTTGTGCTTATATATAACTTCTTGCTCTCCAAAGGACATCAAATGGAGAATTCAATCAAAAGGATCTTAATGTGTTTTTCTTTGCTCTTTTTGTTTTAGGAGTGTGATTGTTGGATTGTTTGGGTGCTTTTTGGTGGTGGACTTGTGGAAAGGAACACTGAAGAAAAATTATACTGTCACTATGTGCCAAACACAGGATTTCAAATACAGAAACAACTCTTTGATTTGACGTTTTCTAGTACAAATAAGCAGGCAGCACAATATCTGTTCATAATGTAAAATGCTTGTTTCTTTTGTCTAAGCAGTCCGCTAACATAAATTGCTGGCTTTTGATTTATTGTACCCTTGCTTTTTACTGGACAATTTTTGTTTAGCATTTTGGAAAGTGCTTTTTTGCTATCTCACAAAACCATCCATTATCCTCCACAGTGGAAGATGTTCTTATCACAATGATATTAGGAATGGATATTCCTTCATTCAGGCTGTGTCCAGACTCAGGGGTTTTTTCGGGAAAAGTAGCCTTTTTCCGAAAAAACTTCCCCTGCGTCCAGACTCAAGCCGCGTTCTTTCGAAATTAAATCGAAAGAACGCGGCTTTTCTTTCGATGGCGGTAAACCTCATTTCACGAGGAAGAACGCCTTCTTTCGAAAGTTCCTCTTTCGAAAGAAGGCGTTCTTCAATGTAAATAGGGCTTCTTCAAAAGAGAGCATCCAGACTCACTGGATGCTTTCTTTCGAAAAAGCAAGCCGTTTTTTCAAAAGTTCAACGTGCAGTCTAGACGCTCTCTTTCGAAAAAGGCTCTTTCGAAAGTATCTTTCGAAAGAGCCTCTTTCGAAAGAGGCTTGCAGTCTAGACATAGCCTCAGATGGCTATGGAGACTAGACATCAGTTCATGTTAAACTTTTTCTAACGGGTGCAAGCTATATAGTGTTCCCTGTAGTCATACCTCTGCATCTTATAATTCAATTCTAGTTTGGTAAATCTCTAATGTAGGCCCTGATTCAGTAAAGTTCTTAAATATGTTTCAGTTTGAAACAGACAAAATGTATGCACCATACACCTGTCTTGAAGTCTTTGGGACAACTTACATGCTTGCAGTTAAACTCGTTTATGAGCATCTTCCAAATAAAGGGCAATTGTTTCTACCTATCCCGGTTGATGTGCAAGACAGCATCATTAAAAAATGGTTAATAGTAATAATATGCTGGCATGTTCTTTTGAAGCATTTAGAGTCTTCTTTATTTATGCAAAGTCCTTACTGCCATGCTGCTTCTATGAACCGAGGTTAAAACACTCAGCAACTAAAGGTGAAAATCCACAGTTGTGACTATTAATGTAGCTTTATTTCATCATCTTTCCCTAATTATTGTTGATGGACAAATGGGAAGTGCCTTTGCGAGCGACAGCTTATTTCTTCAGTAAGGTAGCCCGTCTAGTAATTTTTAATTGGTACATAAAATGACTAATAAAATGTTGGGTACCTTTTTTAAAAGGTCAACATGAAAATGGCAGGACAAACATAATGGCATGATTAGGTACAGCTCTATCTTTTCTGCTTAACGGAAATCTGAGTCATTCTGTAAAATTAATAGTACACACCATAAAGCACATGACTTTGCCCAGGCAAAATAGGGCTTGCCAAGCAATTCCATGTAGGTTTGTTTTATGAAGTCCAACCACTAGAAAACTCACATATTTACGCTTCTGCAAATCCTGAAGTGCTTAAGTCAGTGTAAATTCTGATTAAATATTAAGTAAAAACATCTGGCTTTAATGTACACTTTAAGGCCAATTCAAATAAGGTAGCGTAAGAAATCATTATGAATTCAGCTATAAATAAATGATGCGGCTGCATCATTTAAAATATCTTTTTATCATATTTATCGTATTGCTGCAAGGAGTACTTAATGAAAAACAAGCCTAAAAATGGTGTGCATGCACAAATGGGTGGGCACACATGTAGACTGGCCCAGATTTTAATAAATCACTAATGATTTTGGATGCCTCAATTTTGGGGGACTCGACTTGAAAGGACAACTTATAAAGGGTCTAATTACAGAGAGTGGGGGAGGGTGTGAAATCCTGACCCCCCTCCCCCATTGATTTCAATAAGAGCTTTGCCCTTGGTGTCAATAGGGCCAGTATTTCACATTGTATCCTTTATGGAGAAGGCCAGGCTTTCTCTAGCCTGGCAGCATGATTCCTTCAAGATGTCTTTCAGGATGAGGGGAAGTATTTCTACAAGCAGTTCTCCAGGATTTTCAGAGAATACTTTATAGACCAGCTGCTCCCAGCCATCCCCTACAGACACAGAGCTTTTGTCATATGGCTTTTATATAGAAGACCATCTAAAGAGAAGTTCCAGCAGTATGTGGCATAGTCTAGCAGAATTTTCCTTAACGAATTTAGCCTGTGTCATGCAGAGGAGGGGATGACTGACCTGTTACACTGCCATTAATTGTTGCATTTCTCAGCTGGGTGTAGAGGGTTGGTGGATACTAAGTGATCCAAACGGGAAATAGATCATTTATCAGAAGTAGAAATTAGAACTGATTGAGTAGGTTGGGTCACAAATTAACATACGAGCGCTCTGTTGTATTCTTTTCTTTTGAGAAAGGGGCCTACACTTGAAGCCAACTACAAAACCAGCACCATTGCCTGGGATACTTACAGAATGTTATGAGGTGGAGTAGGCCAAGAGGCCCCCTGCCACACCTCAAAGAGTAGCAGAAGACAGGTCTTCCAAGAGGCCTAGAGTACTTGCAGAGAAGCAGCCAATGAGAGAGACTGCAGGGAGCAGCCAATCAGAGCCCAGGAGGGCTCTATAAAAAGGAGTTGCCACAGGTGAGATGGGCAGTCCTTTGCTGGAGCTAGAGGACTGTAGATGGTGGTCCTGGTTGATCAAGGAGAACTACAGGACAACAGAGAGCTCAGTGCTAGTTGGCCAGGGCGCAGTTTCCAGAGAGCACGGGGGACAGCAGCCATGCATACCAGGACACGACTTGCTTTTCTTCCCATTCCTCTGGCGGTAAGGGAGTGAGGGGAAAGTACCTGGATTCCATGCATGCCTCTTATTCCTGGCTGGTGAAGGGAGGGGGCAGAGTAATTCACAGAACCCAAGTACTTTCCTCTTGCTCCTTTATTGTCAGGGGAACGTGAAGAAAAGCAAGCTGAGTCCCGGTACGCATGGTTCCCCCCCCCCCCCCCGCGCTCTTGCTAGTAGGGACTGAGGAAGTGAGGAAGAGTTCCTGGTTGGCTATTGGGCATCAACTTAGAAGGGCCCTGAGCTCAGGGTAAGATGCTGATGAAGGCTGGGGTCATGGGCAAGTACCATAGGGAATTGAAGTCCCTTTTGCTAAAGGGACAAGGCAGCACATGGCTGGCATTCTAAAGGTACCTGTGTGGGCACCTGGTTCTCCCTTACCGCATAGGCCACTGGAAAAGGGCCTACAAGTAGTTAGTGGTAAACCCCGCAGAAGGGGATTGAACTAGCAAGTGGCCCGGATGGAGAGCAGGAGCCAAAACAGAGTGAAATCCCTTGCATCCAGGAAGGAAGTGCAGGGTACAGCCCGATACCAAAGACTTCAGGCACACCTGATTGGAAGGGCAGGTTCATGAGAGGTGACATTACACGGAGCATATTGTTGAACTCCATATACTATTATATATGTTATACATTTCTGTTCCTGTTGCTACAGTTATGGGTCATTTACATTTTTCTGTTTAAATAACTATATTTATGGGATTAGAAGTCACACACAAATTTGCCCCTCAGCCAAAATGTGGTACATGACGCCTTAACGAAGGAGCAAATCGTTTTTCAAAAAGGTATGAACTTCCAACTGACTGATCTTTTTTTTTAGGTCTAAGGAAACAAGGCCACTGTATTTTGGAGAACTGTAGATCTTGTGCTGTTCCTTTTGGACCATTATAAAAACTCACATTTGGGTTATTAACATTTAATAGTAGCTCCTGTGGATGTGAAGTAATTACTGCTCCTTATGTCTTTCCCTATCAAAGATTTCTGTTGTAACACTTAATGCAAAATGATTCTAGTGACATTATAAACTCTAATGTAATATCTCATAATGTCATCTGTTAGTACTAGGAAGGAACCATTATGTTATGGCTTATATTAGATTAGACATTCACAAACTAAACCAAACCCCACAACAAGGGCCTGATGGCAATAGTCATCTCATGTTTCAAGGTGGTGATTGAGCAGAAATTTGCAGTGTATGCAGGAACAGATGGTCATTGTGTCAAATTCTCAGCTGGGGTAAGTGGTAGAGTCCCATTAACTTGAGAGTGAAGATTTTCAGCCTTGACATTAGCCAAAAGTTTGGCCCGTCTTAGGTAGATTCAAAGTTAGCAGCTCTTGGGTCGTTATAGTCTTGTGGTGAAGTGTGGTGGGAAAAAAATGCAATTGAGGGGTAGCTTTATTGTGTTGATTACTATAAAACATCTTGTTCCCTATGTGGGTTAAACTTGAGACATGCTGGGATTGTACAAAGAGAATTTTCCCTGCAGCATTCGATGCAGAGAAAAAGAAGGCAGGGCTTACCCTTAGCTTGGGGCCCTTCTAAGTTCAAGCCCAAGAGCCATCCAGGAGCTGTTCCTCATGCCCCCAGTCTCTATTCCCTGCCTCATGAAATGCACATGGAGGGCAGCAGCCCCTAACTTGAATGGTTCTCCCCTCCGACCCAAACAAAAAAAATCTGGGAGGATTTGCAGGGAATTTGAAACCAACTGGATAAAAGCCTATCCCTCTAGGTTACCTCCAAATCTCTTGTCCTTAAAATGGTACATTCTGCAGCAGAGAAAACATTGTTCTTTTGAGAATAAGGTCCATTGCCTTTGGGTAGTATTTTTGTGAGAGTTAAGCATGTTCATAAGCACTTTTCTTCAAGCATCTTGCAGGACCAGTGCCTACAGCACTCTTACTTTTAAGTGTTAGACTCTGCTCATCGGACATGCATTGTCTGAGAAATTTAAAACCTTTGAAGATGGACAGGGTCGCATTGATTTTGATGTGCTTTGGGTCAAGCCTTCAGTGAGTTTTACGTCCATAAGCCAGCAACACGGCCCCATCACTTCCAAGTAAACAGGTAACATCCATCTCTGGCTCTCTCTCTCCAGGTACGTCTAGACTGCAAGCTTCTTTTGAAATAAGCTTTTTTGGAAGAGATCTTCCAAAAAAAACTTCTTCTGAAAGAGAGCATTCATGCTTCAAAAGTGCATCGGAAAAGCGATCTCCTTTTTTGAAAGAGAGTGTCGACAGTCATTGGATGCTCTCTTGCATGTAAGCTGTGATTCCTATGGACAGAATGGCCACCAGGGCATCTGTGGTTTTTTTCCTGGAGGCCTCTTCTTTCAAAAAAACTCAGTCTTCTGCATCCACACACACTTTTTTTCCAAAAGAGCTCTTTCGGAAAAGGCGTTCTTCCTCGTAAAATGAGGTTTACCAATGTTGGAAAAACCCCTGCATTCTTTCGATTTTCTTTTGAAAGAACGCGATTGCAGTGTGGACATAGTTGAAGTTTTTTTGGAAAAAGTCTGTTTTTACGAAAAAACCCTGTAGTCTAGACGCACCCTCACTGAGAACCTTGACTCCACTTTCTGTAGCCTCTTCAATGAGTAATGTAGATTTAGCAGATATAGCTAGCTGGCATTTAAATTTGGTTCTGGTCTACTGACTCCTGTCAGAGGAAGAGGAACAGACATGGCAATGTTAAACAAATGGGGAGGAGAAGGTACTACTACTTCAGCCAACCAGAACCAGTTTAATATTTATTTTTTCGATGTGCCAAAACTGGAACTTTTTATCTCAACTCCCTTCTGCTTCAGTGGCTCAGAGATAATAGAACCTGAACCAGAGCCAACCTACAGTTTTATTTTACCTAGAAGTTCATCCTTCTTGAGTGACCCCTAACTTTGTTTTTTTTTTTTTTTTTTTTTGGCTGTAGTGCTTTGTGGGGTGCAGAAAGAAGATATCAAAATGCACCCGTTCACCTTTAAAATAAGCACCTTCCAGATATGAACTGGTTATTCACAGAGAACTGGATGGCTTTTTTTGACTGCACTAAGCCAACATGTATTTGGCCATGATTAGTACATTTCTAGAGTGTTTTCCCCCCCTTTCTCTGAGGAATCTCAAACTGGCCACCACCAGAGACCCCACAAGATTAGGTGTCTCTATTGATCTAATGAATTGAATGACACCACTATACTAAGTATACAATGTGATAAATCAGTGATGGAGTTTCAGCATTAAATCTAAATTTCTATCATTTGGAGCTTTAGTTAAGATTTTGTTAATATGTGATGTATGTTGCTTAGCTGATTGATTCAAACAGTAAGAGGATTTGTCTGCATTTCTCACTCTTGCTAGAGGAAGAGAAACAGCTGCAATAATGTGAAACACAACAAGCCTTTTGTTCCAGTTAGCTAATTACATAGTCTTCGGCCATGTCTAGACTACAGAGAAGATCATGCTGCAATGGTGGGTCTTTCAGTGTTCAACTGAATGGGTCTAATAAAGACTCGCTAAGTGGAATGTTGAGGACACCTCCAGCAATGCTGGAACTCCTACTCTTCGCAAGGAGAAAGGAAAGTCAACAGGAGCGCTTCTCTCATTGACCTCCTGCTGGGAGTACAGCACCGAAGCATGGCTTAAGGTACATTGACCCCAGCAACATTTTTTTTAATGTAGCTGGAATTGTATACTTTAAACCAATCTTTGGCTGTAGTGTAGACCTGGCCTTTGTATTAGGACAGTAGAGAATTTGGTCATATTTCTACTTCTCTCATAGCCCCATTTAAAACAGTGGAAATATCTGAGTTGCAAATCAGTGCAGAATTTGGTCCACACTTAATTTAGATCCACCATTTGTTATGAGTCTGAAATCCAGCGAAATCAGACTTAAAAAGTCTATACAGACACCAGAATTGGATGCTATGGTTGTTTTTCTGCTACTAAGCCTAATAAACAGGTGAGATTTTTCAGGAAATCTTCTAATAGGTTAGTAGCACTAGTGATGCTTCTTGATAAAAATGGCAGGGGCACTAGTGTAGAAATGCTACATTTTCCCTTTGGGTTAGAAGGAACAGCGCTAAAAATATTGACAGCTGGTCACATTTGTTATATTAGATTTCCTTAAAATTGCCAGCAGAGCTGTGATCTAGAATAGGGTTTTCTAAAGAAAGAAACTAATTGCGATGCATTTACCAACAGCTATCACTTCCTGTATCTTGAGAATTTGCTCCAATACTATGATGATGAGATGAGAACTGTATAATGGACAGCTATAGACAAGTAAAAGCTTCAGAGAATCACTACTTTGGGCTGAAACAGAATGGATCACATTCCTTAAGGTCTGTGAGAGCTGACGGGATTGGGATAACAAGTAGTAGGTGTGCAATCAATACCAATATTTGCAGGTACAAACTTTTTTTATGGCCATGTGAATACCACTGATACTCACGCTTACCTTGTGAACCTGTAACAGCCTCCATTGCGCATCTCTTCACAGACCTTTGTTCCAGCCCCCTGTCCCAAATCACCCATCGAGTTTGTGTCTAGGACCACAATGTAATTAGTCCGAGTCAAGTGATCACAGAGCAGTGCTACAAATAATTTCAGGTCTGGTTGTATTCATTCAGGAAGAATGGAGGCAATCTCTAATGCAGACAGTCACCCTCAGCAGTTTATAGGTGATACTTGGACCTGTCGACTGTGTAGGCAACTCAAGGAATGACACGTGCCTTGAGACATTCTGTTGCCGCCTTATAACCACATGCTTGCAGACTTAGAATGCTTCTTCTCTGGGGGCAGCTGTGTAGTATAATGGGCAAAAGTATTTGTGGAATGCTTCCCACACACCCACTGAAAAATGAAGAATCAGGTCAACAAAACATTTTCCTCATTCGGGCTGATTTTTGGCAAATAGTTTGGTTGCTGGGGAGAGGCAGGGGAGAAACTCTATAAATATAAAAATTGTTTGTTTCAGCGTGTCTGAAACAAAACACTTCAGATTTAAAAATAACCCTTAAGAGTTGCCCTGTAGCATATTACAAACTAACAAAAATACAGATAGCATCTTGAGCTGTTGTGGGCACAACCCACTTCTTCAGATTTGTGGAGCAAGAGGACAGTAAATATGAGATGTTTCAGTCTGAAAAGATGTTTTGTTTCTGAAATTCCTTCAATTTTATTTTTTAAAAAGTTGATTAAAAAAGATTTTAAAAATCTTGAAACGAAATATTTTCTGCTGAGACAGTAATTTTTCTAACGTATCACTGGACACTCAGCCCATCCTGGTTAAGCCCAAGGTAAATTGTCTTCTCTAAAATGTTTTAATGAACCCCAGGGATATGTCAGAGCCCTCTAGGATGATTAAGTAGTATTCAGAGAAGTGGCAAAATCTAGGGGAAGCAGAGAAATCATCCTAATAACCCTTAAATTTTGTGATGGGACTTTTTTAACAAGGGGATTCTGGAAGCCCCAAACACCCTCCTCTGCCATATCATCCTTTCTAATTAGTTTTAAAAATAAGCCACCTCTCCAGTGCTTTGTCAAACATTGGTGTTCTGGCGTAATATTTTACCCGATGTTTATGATCCCAGCAAGCTGTAAAAGACATACAAAGATGAATATGGTCAATTACCTAACCTTCATACTGCTATGCACTGGCTTGAACTCAGCCACTGAATAATTGTATCTGAAAAATACATTTATTGGAAGAAACAAGAGCTCATGAGAGATCCTCAGAAAGCCCGTCTCGACAATTTTATCCTCTTCTTATAAATTGTCGGAATTCAGCGGCTGCCCAAAGGGAGCGTTTGTTTTCTCCGTTCCTGAGGCTGACAGTCATGAACTGTTGGCGATCCCACCTCTCACACAAGACAATGGCCAAACTACACAAGAATTTCTGCTCGTCTGGTTTCCACACACCCGAGAAGTAACTTTCCCTTTTCTCTGTAGCAGTTGTCAAAGAAGTTTATCAAGTTCAAGATCTTGCTGACATTGTTTGAAGTTCAGTAAAGCCTGAAGGCCCTTATTGAGGCTTGGGGACTATGGTTTGCATTCCAATAGTTCCTGGCAGCCCCATTGTGCTAGGCACTCCATAAACACATATAACAAGGACCTGCAGAAAAGGACCTGGGGATTACAGTGAATGAGAAACTAGATATGAATCAACAATGAGTTAGTAGCATGGGTCTTCGGTGGAGGTAGGGCTGGGGGAGGCCCTGGAACACGAAGAGGCCCTGGAACACTACAGTAGGCCTTCTGGGGGTGGAGTGTGGGTGGAGCCAGCCTGGTGGTTTGGGAAGGCAACACCTTCCCCTGCCTAGCGTACTGGCCACCCATCATTAGCAGGAACATTGGCAGCAGATTGAGGGAAGTGATTATTCCCTTCTATTCAGCACTGGTGAGTAGTATTGTGTCTAGTTTGGGGCCCAGACTACAGAAAGTTATGGGCAAATTGGAAAGAGCCCAGCTGAGGCAAAACAAAAATGATTAGGAGGCTGGGGTGCATGACTTACGAGCAGAGGCTGAGAGAACTGGGCTTATTTATTCTGCAGAAGAGAAGAGTGAGGGGGGATTTGAGAGCAGTCTTCAATTACCTGACAGGGGTTCCAAAGAGGTTGGAGAGAGGCTGTTCTCGGTGGTGGTAAATGGCAGCACAAGGAGCAATGGTCTCAAGTTGCAGTGGGGGACGTCTAGGTTGGATATTAGGAAAATTATTTGGGGTGGGAGGGGAGAACTGGAATGGGTTCCCTAAGGAGGTGGGTAGAATCTCCATCCTCGCAGATTTTTAAGCAAGTCTTGACAAAGCCCAGGCTGGAATGATTAAGTTGGGGTTGACACTGCTTTGAGCATCAAGTTGGACTAGAGGAGCTACTGAGGTCTCTTCCAACTCTGTGAGTCTATGAACAAGAGATCTCACTATCTAAATAGACAAGAAGGGGGAGACAGAGGCACAGAGTTAAAGTTATACATTCAAGGTCACATGGCAGGTCAGTGACCAGCTGAAATAGATTTGGGTTCTCCTGTTCAATGCGGTGGATCACGTTCCTTTATCCCCACTTCAAGTCAGAAATTGACTTTGCTTTTATAACTTTCTAGCTTAGCAGCAAGCAAGGCCATAAGAATAATGTGTAAGTCATTTGAGCTCCAGAAATGACCTTTTAGAAAAGTTTATTTTTAAGGAGGAGGGGAAACATTTATGTAATAAATCTGATCTTGCTCGCAAATATGGTTTTGAAATTGATTGATAAATGCTATGATTTTCCTTGAAGAGTTTTATAAATGTACTGACTGCACGGTGGGGAAATTGATCAAAAGTGTTCCTTATCTTGAGTGCTAAATTGATTTCCTTTGTGCATGTTCTGTTTAAAATTATTTATTAAAAAATAATCTTTGGCTAGAGAATATTAACTCATGTCAATGAATAATTTGAGAAATGTGTTTTATAACAGGATATTTATTGCTTACCCTTTAGTTAATATCTATTTTCTTTTCATTTATTTTTAGTGTGTGTGGCATAGCACAGGAGGAAAGGTAACATTGAATAGAACTCTGTTCTGCACAGTCGCCTGTAACTTTGTATTATGAACACCTTGACAGAGGTGGATGGATTAGTGTATTTTCTGTAAAATCCAGGTAGGTAATGGTTTTGGATTCATGGAACCCGATTCTGCCCTAACAGGTGTAATTGCATGGAAAAACCTAGAAAACTGACTAAAGAAGTAGAGTTCTGGATTGATTCTGTGATCAGGAAAGTGATACAGGTCTAGTCTGGCACCCTTGGGACTTGACCAATGCCAAATCAGAGAATTTGCCAAACAAATATCGTCAATATCTTCTAGCAGCATTGCGAACATTTACACTGCTTATGGGGCTCTTAGAAGACATTTGGGGGTAAATTAGAGCTAAATAACAGCACAGAACACTGAGAGCTAGGACTGGTGGCTGTTAAACTTTATGGGATTGCGGGAAACTTGGCCACACCCATGATAAAAGGACATCCAGCTAACTAAAATCATGCCAGCCCACAGATGTTGCTGGACCAGAGAGTGCCGGACTAGAAAGGTTCAACCTATACCAGAAAAGAAATGTATTTCCATCTGAAGATCACAGCTATGCAGTAGAAACAGGTGGTTTTTAAAAAAAATCTCAGTGGTTGTTAAGTGGAGCAAGAAGACTTTAGAGGGGAGAGAATTGGAAGTAGAGAGGGTTAAACCTGGAATGACTGTGATTTTTCTGAAACAGGATGTTAGCTTTACATCTAGGCATCTCCTGAATCCACCTTCACTACTGCTAACGTGGAAGGATTCTAAGTTCTTCCACAGTACTATTTCATTGATTCCAAGGCCAGAAGGGACAACTGTGATAGTCTAATCTGACATCTTCAATAACACAGGCCAGAATACTTCCCCAAAATGATTCCTACAGCAGATGCTTTGGAAAAAAAACATCTGATCTTGATCTAAAAATGTCCTATGTTGGAGAATTCACCACAAGACTTAATACATTATTCCACTGGTCAATTACCTCCCCTGTAAAAAAAAATTTACATTTGCAATCAGAATTTGTCTAGCATCAGCTTCTACTCTCTGGATCACATTATTCCTGTCTCTTCTAGATTGAAAAACTCATGATTAAATATTAGAGACTTCTATCTTACACACTGTAATCAAGTCCTCTCTTAACCTTTTCTTTGCGCCGCTAAATAGATTTAGCTCTTCGAGTCTGTCACTTCAAGACAGATTTTCTAATTTAAGCATTTTTGTGGCTCTTGACTGAACCGTCTCCAATTTGTCAGCATCCTTCTTGAAATATGGACCCCAAAACTAGACACAATTTTCCAGCAGCTCCACATCTTTGCACCAGTGCCAAACAGATGTAAAATAACCTAACTGAGGTTCCCCTGTTTCTCCACCATGGGATCACATTAGCTCTTTCAGCCACTGAAGAACATTGGGAGCTCATGTTTAGCCCTCCATAGCTTTTTCAGAGTCAATGCTTCCCAGGATAAACTCGCCCATCCTCCATTCTTTGCACCAGTGGGTCCAAAATTGACACATCTCTATTTTTTATAATTCGTCCAAGCTGTTGATATTATAGAGTCACAAAAACATACAACCGTAGTGCCTACAGCCCTTCTTCATCTGAGGAGTCCTGTTGATTTCACGGGGAAAGCCTCATGTGAATAGGCGTGGTTGGATTGAGGCTCACATTAACAGGCAAACAGAATTTTGCCACAGTATCTATTTTCCTGGGATAAAATACACAAACTGAAACGTCAATAATTATGAAAGTACAAAACTGAATGGCGAATGACAGCAAATCAATTGGAGGGGGAAGAGTAAGTTGCTAGAATTTGAACCTTCTTCCTAAAAGTTACACTCCTCATATATATTAATAACGTAGGTAACTTTACTTAATATCATCTTACCCCATGGTCTGATGCATGGTTAGGATTCCAAAGTGCACAGTAAGGGTATGTCTACACTGCAAGCTTATTTTGGAGAAAGCTATTCCAGAAGATAATTTCCGGAATATCTTATTTCAAAATAGAGTGTCCACGCTACAGGGAAGACTAAAAATTAGTCCGAGGCAGGCTCCCCTAATGTGGATGCACTATCTCATCCACATCAGAGCCCCAGGGGAAGAATAGCTTAGAATGTCCCTGGGGAGGAGCTATTTCAACATAGCAGCAGTGGAGCATCCACACACACCCTCTTCCAAAAGAGCTTATTTGGAAGAGACGTTATTCCTCATGGAATGAGGTTTACCAACGTTGAAAAAAACCCTCCGTTAATTCAATTTTCTTTTGAAATAATGCAATTGCTGTGTGGACGCTAGTATCGTTTTTCCAGAATAACAGCCATTATTCCGGAATAACGGTGCAGTGTAGACGCACCTTAAGTTGTACCTGTTTATGCTCTCCTGTGCTAAATTGAGCAGATAGTGTGTAGTGTCACTTAAATATCACATGGTGAGTTCCCGTTGCACCGTAGTAAGTGGGTGCAAGTGCAACTTACATGTAGGGCAAGTTGGAATAACATGTAAATTATACCAACTCAGACTTCTTTAGGTTCATGTTGGCTCACCTCTGAATTTAGCCCTGAATCATAATCCAGTTTACGGCATATGAGTATTGTAAAATCTTGAACAGAAATCAAGCAGATTGTTTTACATGGTTTCATCGAGCTCGCTGTGTTTCCAGAAAGATGGTGCTGTGATGTTTTTGTGTTTCCTCCGAGAGCCCACTAGGGGACAATGTCGCACTTTGCATTGTATCTCTCGCCAGCAATCGGAGTTGTTTCCATCTATAGGACATTAGCTCAGCAACGGATGTATCTGGTACTGTTCTTATAGTATTTCATGGCTGTAGTTTGTTTAGAGCAAAGATGCCAATATTGTATCTAAGGTCAACATTCAACAACACTTTCATAAGAATTTTGTTTTAATTTTTATTATGGGCGTAGTGGGTAGAACAATCATCTCAGCAGAAAAAGCTGTTCAGCAGCACCCGCAGTGAAGCTTACATGTGAAAGCCGTTTTAGGAAATTTGTGTCTACAAGCTCCACAGTGTTTTTTACAGTGCAATTGAGAGGAATATATTCATTTAACAATTTAATGTGTTCTTTAAACTGTCAATCATGATGTGCACATACTCTATTAGGCTATGTCTACATGGCAGCGTTATTTCTGAATAACTGACATTATTCTGAAATAACATAGTCCATGCCTACACAGCCAGGCATTATTTCGACATAATGTGGAAATAATGTCGAGCTGGAGGATTTCTTACTCCAACTCCTGTAACCCTCATTTTACGAGGAGTAAGGGAAGTCCGAGGAAGAGCCATTGTCGGCAGACCGAATACTAGGCTAGATGGACCTTTGGTCTGACCCAGTATGGGCAGTCTTATGTTCTAAGAGTGTTCTTCTTTCAACTTCCTGCTATGTAGACAGCACCAAAAACCAAACCAAGCTATTTCAGCATCAGCTACAGAACTGACGTAGCTCAAGTTGCGTAGCTTAGTTCACCTTTAGCCCTGCTGTGTAGACGTGCCCATAGAGACATGGACTATACAAAGCTACATCCTGGATGCCTGCAATTTAGCAATACAGACAGTCCTCATCGCTGGGCATCCTCATAGATTGGCACAGTACCATCAATGTCTGGCTCAGTATATTTTAAACTTGAAACAAGTGCTCCTTGAGCCAATAAAAATGCTACTTTAATTAGACTTACTGGCTACAGCACCTTAAAATAAATGTTTTATGGTCCCAAGAAGTAGTCCTGTGGCACCTTATAGACTAACAAAAATATATAGGGTTATGAGCTTTCATGGGTAAAACCACTTGGTTTTCCCCATGATACTATATATATACTATATATATATATTATATACTATACATGTATGTTAGTCTCCAAGGTGCCTCAGGACTACTCGTTTTTAAAGTTACAGACAACACAGCTACCTCTCTGAGCTGTTTTATAATCTATTATTTAGTTATAGCATAAGCAGCATGTCTGTGTCATAAAGCTACATTAGCTTTAATATTAGATGGTCAAAAATTATAATCTTCCCCTTTTTCTTTGTTTCCCTTTTGTTTTCTTGCTCTCGAAACTTTCAGCCATTGCAAAGGCCTCATCTGAACGATGCTGAGTTGCTCTCAATTTCTACTGAAGGCTGTGGGGCAGACGGATCTGATTTTCATCCTCATGAGTCCAGAGCAGCTCTACTTATTAAAAAAAATAATTGTTCCAGATCAAGAAGGATGCAAATGGAGTCAAAATCTGACAACACTGGGATCAGGTACTGAAGAAGAGCAAATGAGCTATGCATGCATTTGTAATGTAAACGGGATGAAATCTTGAGAACATTGTTCGGAACCTCACAGGCTACGTTTTCAATGCCTCCCGTGCAGTATTTGGCACGGACCTTTAGGGCCAGGGAGGGGAAGGAAGGATAAGATTTTTGACTACTACTAGAATTCTCAGATAGTTGCAATTAGTGAGCATATGTTACGCAGATAGGGTGTCGCCTTCCAAGGTACAATGGGGTAGTTAGCCCCCAACTTTTTGTCAGTGCCGTGAAAGGATAGAGGATATAGTGGATCCTGTCACAATTTGAGCCTCTGAGTCAAGGGAGTCCAGGAAATATTTTATACCTGAAGCTTATGTTGCTATAAGCTACCCCCTCTAGAAAGTTTAAGGTCAACAGAATGAATTAACAAAGCATGATGATAATTGTCCTGAATTCTTACATTCTTCTATGTTAACCTTGTGAATTTGGACCAAATTCTGCTTCTCTTTATGCAACTCTTTAGTTGACTAAACCCATCAAGAGCCGTACCCTTCCCCTCTTTCTAGCTCCCATTCTGCATTCCTATGCTTCTGAAACCATCATCCTTTTGTGACAATTCAGAAGCAAAAAAGCAGTGGTCTAGCAAAATGTAGCATCTTAAGCAGTACCCTAGAGCAGGTGCCGTTAATTAATGTCTTCTGCCAGGTGTTACTAATGTACTCCGAAAGGTATATATGTACATTCCAGTCTTGCCCAAAGCAAGCCTCTTGCTCCTGTAAGACATCTCAAGATTGAGCTGCTATCAGGAGTAATGAGGGCTTCTTTGCTCCTCCCTTTTGGAAGCCTCAGAAGGCTTCTTAGAAAGAATAGTGATAGAAATGTAGCCGTGTTAGCCTGGTGCAGCTGAAACAAAAAGCAGGACTATGTAGCACTTTAAAGACTAACAAGATGGTTTATTAGGTGATGAGCTTTCGTGGGCCAGACCCACTTCCTCAGATTTGTTCTGAGGATGTGGGTCTGGCCCACGAAAGCTCATCTCCCAATAAACCATCTTGTTAGTCTTTAAAGTGCTACATAGTCCTGTTTCTTAGAAAGAAGTCCCTTCTAGAAACCGTTTGGATTTTGCAGGAGTATGATTTGCTCACAGATGGTGGTTTATTTTCCATGCAATGTTCTGTGGAGCTAAAGTGAGTCTTAGGATGCGTCTACACAGCAGGGCTTAACTTGAAAATAAGCTACGCAACTTGAGCTATGTCAAATGCGTAGCTTATTTTGAAATAGTTTATTTTTAAATTGGGAGCATCTGCACAGCAGTTATTCGAAACAGAGCTCTCTTCCTCCGACTTCCCTAACTCCTCGTACAATGAAGGTTACAGGAGTTTGGAGTAAGAAGTCCTTGACAGTATTTCAACATTATTTCAAAATAACTGCCTGTTGTGTAGATGCGGACTAAGTTATTTTGAAATAAAGTTGGTGTGTAGATGTACCCTTAGTCTGGTATGATGCTCAGTAATCCCATTCATAAGCAAAGTGGTCTGCCTTGTTCTTCTGTACTGAGCAACATGGACCTTGTCAACAAAGCAATCCAATTCTTTTCTCTTCAGTGCAACTCCAGGAAAACTGAGACCCCAGAGGAAAAATTGCTTTCAACTCAGGGCAATTTGCTCAGTGTTACTGAAGAAATGGAGTGTCAGGATAAAATGTTTAATGTTCTCTGGGTGATTGGTGATATTTGACTGTTACAGGTCTATCTCAGCTGCGTCACTTAATAAATCTTCAAATTTGGAAATGCAGAATTAATGTCACATCTGTCAATAATTAATTAGCAATACATTCATAAAAGAAAAGCTACCGAAACAGATCTTGAAGTCTAGGTTTACGAATGGAGGAATCTGATGTACTGGTGCCGTGAAACTGTTGAAATGTTAACAAATCAGAATGTATTGATTAACGCAATTTACTGAGACTAGTTATTTCTGAAATTCTTGCCTTTTATCAGATGCACATTTGCTCACAGAGTAAAACCCATGACAACAGAAAACAAATACTAGTATTTTCATTTTGAACCCAGCAACCAGTCCTTGTGTTTGAAGAACGCACATTATTCTGTCAGTAAAGTTGTATAAAATCAGATTACATGCAAATGAATTAGCAAGGTTAGTTTTTCACAGCCCAAGAGATGATATGATCCACATAATTGTATGGGCTTTTAGTTAGAGGGAAACACCATTCAGCTGTGTCTTGTGGTTAGCTGTAAATATGAATTTTAAAAAAGAATTCAAGCTGACTATTAACAAATTGGCATAATGTTGACGGAAGTGGTTTTCTGTGTAGTGGGAGGCATAATCTAGTTAATGTCACAGAGCAGAACAGATGATGCAACACTGAAATTTACATCTGCTTTATACAAAGTGGCAGCAGAGATTCCCAGAGAAATTACAAACCTCATGTTTCATTTTTGTGTGAGGTTTTTAATGAAAAAGCATAAAAAAATTGATCAACAGTTAGGCTGGGGAAAGAAAGCCAAGCAAACTGATAAAGAACCTGGCATGAAGATAAGGACGGAGTTCCACAATTCCAGTATCTAAGAAGTGTGCATGTTAGGTTTGGGGGCTTTTCCATCAAAGCGATTGAGGTCTTAGTTGTATTTTTCTCAAAGCACATAAATATTTCTGTTGGAAACCAGGGAACATTTCACTTTCCATAAAAGCTCCACAATGATCCTGATAAGAAGAAAAAAATAATAATGTCAAGCCAAGGTATTTCCAGCACAGTCATTTTCAACAATCCACTGAGTCTGTACATCTAAACAGCCTTCTCTCTCTCCCTTTAGTTCAGATTAAATTGTTTGTTGGAAGAATTTTTGTGCATTATTAAAAAATGAAAAGAAACTGTAGCCCTTTATTTTAAAGATGGCTGCAATAAAAATTTAGATTATTCAAATTTATCAAGTGTATTGTATAAGGCAGTAACTACAGCTATTTCTTTTTAATACTGAGAGATATTCACTGGATTTTGCATCTCGTTTACAGTCATAAATAAGCCAGCCTATTTACAAAACATTGCTACAGGGAGCAAAAATGTTACATAAAAATAAAACTTGATCCATCCAATGAAGGGAAATGTAATGAAAAATTTTAACAGAGTAAATACCAGCCTAACATAAATAGTTTCAAACGAGAGAGGTTTTAAATTTTTGCCCTTATAAAAATACAGACTATATACATTTCATAAATCCTATTGTGCAAATACAAACATGGCACTATGTCTGAGTACCATAGTTTTCTCTAAGGACCTACTCTTGTTCTTTCATTCGTTTTCAATGAGCGTAGCTGGTGATTTCTAAATAGATGTTGTTATATGTGGGCGTTAGTATTCATCTAGCAAGCACATGCACATACATGCTTGAAGGGGCCCGAATCTAGCTAAGGACTTAAGTGCCTGCTTAACTCTAAGAATTTGAACAGTTTCTACTGACACGTCCATTGGGAGTTTTGCAGTGACTTTCAGAGACCAGGCCTTCACTCACTGACTTCCGAGTTAGGCATGTGCTGAACTCCTTTGCTGGATTGAGACCCGAACTGGTAAGTGTGACTGACATAGATTTAAGTGCATATTTTGTTGTGTTGAGTTGACGGAAATCACTTCAGACATTTCCAAGGCTACCGCCTGTAGGAATATTATGAAAAATAGCTGGAAACACGTTGGTCAGATACACGGCTGCACTCTGGCTGTTTTGCAATGATCCAAAGGCATAGGCATGGGAAGTTGAAATGCAGGGGGTGCTGTAACACACCTTCCCCTCACCTGTGGCCACCAACTTTGCCAGCCCTGGGTCGCAGCCTCCAGGCCGCCCCCCGCAGGGCCCTGCTGTGCCTCTGGGGTCCCCCCTTAGCCCCACTGGCCATCCACTGGCCTTGAGGGCTCTGCCAGCCCTCAGGGTCCCATCACCCATCAGGCCCGCCCCTCATGGACTCGGCAGCCCACTGGCCCAGGAGTCCGGGCCACCAGCTCTGGGAGCTCCATGACCACCTGGTATCTTGTCACCAGCCTGGGACTCAGCTACTGGCCTTGGCCTGGGGCTCAGCAGTTGCCCCCCAGCTGTGGCTCCAGTCTGGGGGCAGTGAGGGGTCAGAGTTGCCAACTCTCCCAGAGTTGCCAACTCTCCCAGAGTTGCCACAAATAGTGCCCATTGGGTCCGGTCTAGGAGAGTTGGCAACCATAGGAAGTGCACAAAACAGGTATAAGGGAGGGAGGATGTCTCTGTACCCCCCCCCCATCCTAAAAATTGCCCCACTGCCACTGTCTGGTGCTAACCCACAACCTTCAACTGACAAAACCATGAGCGAGTTGGACAAATTATCCTGAGCAAGTAGTTCCTTGCTCTATGCCCCTCCTTCCAGTAGCCTGCATCTGACAGGGAAAAAAACCCTGAGGATGGAAGCATTGGAGAGGGGTTTTTGTTAATATCAAG
Organism: Pelodiscus sinensis; assembly: GCF_049634645.1. Classification (NCBI taxonomy): domain Eukaryota; kingdom Metazoa; phylum Chordata; order Testudines; family Trionychidae; genus Pelodiscus; species Pelodiscus sinensis. The sequence goes on along the minus strand of NC_134717.1, from coordinate 59,573,121 downwards.
TAAAAAAAAAAAAAAAAAAGCTGACCCATCCATGTCTTGTGTCAGGTGCCTTCGTTCTATGACTTGGTTTCCAGCATCTCAGAGAGAGGTAAATTGTGACCAGCACACACAAAAGATTTCTAAAACTTACCTTTGGGAGTTTGGAAATCACTTCTTCCCATGTCATAAATTTCCTATTTCAAGCCTTATGGGGTTGTAAGACATCAATCTCATAAACCCCACAGATGCGAGGAATTTTTTTTGCGTCTCTGAACACTACAATTATGTGGGATGGGAGCACATGCAAGAGGGAGGAAGGAAACACTTGGCAGTTCATATTTTAAAGATGTACATTTTAAGTTCCGATTGTTAAACTTGGGAGGCTGACTGAGGGGCAGAGTGCAGGTGTAATTGTCAAACTTTAAAATTAATGCAATTTTCACATTATTAGTATTATATAACCATCACAAAAATGTGTTGCTCCTCTCAGAAAACACATTAACAGGCACACACACCTGTGTCGTGAAGAGCTCGATGCCTGTTCAGTTTATCACGTCGGCATTACCATGATACCGACAGTATGATCACATATTTTATATGCTGGTGCACAGCAGTATTACTTGCATTTCATGAGTTGAGGACTGCTTCATTTCTCATGAATAGCAAAGTTATAAGTGATTTATATGGCCAGTAAAGCCTCCGCAGTACCACATACTATCTGACATTTGTTTTTATTAAAAGGGGCGATTGTGCCAAAGAGTTTAAACCTCTTAGAACTTTGAAAATAAAGTTGGTACAATTTTTCATTGTCTCTGCTTGTTAAGTTAAATTGCCTTACCATACATTCAAGGTTCCTGGCATGGCAGAGCAAGAAAAATGAGAACAAATGGATTTTTAAAGCACAAAAAATAGCAAACTAGCTTTTCTGTGAATTGGGATATTTTGAAATTAAGGTTAGCTGTCTAACCACCTATTGGAGGGGAATATACATTTTAATGGGACAATTCTCAAGATTCTCTAGTGAGATAGCACGGATGTTTGTAGCTGAAATGTTTGCTGACCTTAAAATATAACTGGAAGGGAGTGAACATTGTAAATTCTGTGTAACTGCAAGGGAAAAGGGGTGGATGCGTAGTAATTCCAGAGTTATGGGCAAGGGAATACTTTTGTGGCATGTTTTATTTTATATCTAATTGCATATATAATATTGTGGCCACTAGAAAGCAACTCAAATGTTTGGGCATTCAGTAGTAGTCACAACACCGAGTAGTGGGCAGGGGAAGAGGAATGGAATTCATCACATGGTTTTGCCTTTGAGGATCTGGTTACCGATATGCTGAGAAAGGGCCTGATGTTGCAAACACAAGTTGTTCAGTATAATGGAAGCACCCAAGTGAGCAGGGTCTAAGTATAGGCTATACCTACAGTGCAACACTATTTTGAAATAACTAGCGGTATTCCAAAATAACCTAGTCTGCGTCTACGCAGCTGGCATTTGAAATAGTGTTCATGATACCATCTACATGTTTTGTTAGTCTTTAAAATTCCGCTAGACTATTTGTTGTTTGTCAAAATACTGTCACGCTGGAGGACTTCTCGTTCCAACTCCTGTAACCCTCATTGTACAAGGAGTAAGGGAAGTCGGAGGAAGACTGCTCTATTTCAAAACCAGTGCTGTATAAATACTCCCTATTTCGAAATAAGCTATGCAATTGATGTAGCTCAATTTGGGTAGCTTATTTTGAGTTGAGCCCACCAGTGTAGATGCACCCTATATGATGGGAACTTTGGAGGATCTGAACCAAATGTGTTTTTCACGTGGGTATAGCTTTATAAATGGATTGTGAGTCTGGCAAGCCTACTGTCAGAGGCACTTTTAGACCCGAGAGTAGTGTAAGAAAGCCTTCATGTTAACAAGTACTGGGCAAAAAGGTGTCTCCATCTGTGGATCCCTTCTGGAGTGGGGCGTGAAAGAACACTCACTCGGCAGCAGGATGAACATCTGTTATCCTGTGGAAGTCCATCTGTTGGTTGGGAGAAAATAAGGCTGGAGGACCTTGGAGCCATTACATCTCCAGCAACTCAATAGTTTGAGTTTACAGTGCTGTGTCCCATTACTAAATCGAAGTGAGGTTCTGAGGTAGCCTGTGGAATCTGGGAAGTCGCTGGGAGAATGACTTTTGCCAGTTCTGTGCGCTCGATAGCCTGCTGCAAGCTAAGGGAAGGATTGTGAGCAGCAGAATGGAGACAAGAAACTTTGTGGGATGCCTCTGGCTTTTGGTAGCTCTGTGGGCTGACAGGTGGGGGGAAAGGGCCACATCGGAATGAAGCCAATGAGACCCTCATTTAATCCGAAGTAAGGTCAAAACAGGGAGCTCAGTTTTCACTCAGGCAAACATCCAGTGAAGTCCGTGGTAATGAAGGAATTAGAATGGATCTTGTATGTGTGTGTGTGTGTGTGTTTGGATACTGAAAACTATATCTGTTTTTTAATAACTGGCTCAAAGTCAAAGAGATGTTAAAAGGGAAGAAAAAATAATGAAAAATTAATGATTTTCCCAAGTTCTTTTGTCTAAATTCACAATGTCACCAATTTATTTGCTGAAATTTCAGCATTAGTAGAACAAATTACTATCTCTGGTCATAACTTGCCAGGCCATTATGCCCTCCTAAGCCTTCTTAATTTCTGTTTGTTTTTCTGTTAGCAGTCTACTGCCTGCCTGTACTTCATTTGTGATGGATTTTCTTTACTCTGCTGCCTTTATTCTGCCATAATTATTTCTCATCCAAATTTAGTTCCAATTTCACCACTGTTAGTACAGGAGGCCCCCAGCTTGCAACTGCCTGAGTTCTGACACCCCCACACTTACAACCATTTTTTTAAGTGCGGAAAAGGCTGGACACCTCTGACTTACATCCTCAGCCTGCATTTACAATAGCGCACGGCATCTACCGTAAATGTGGGATCAGGTTACAACACCCCTGATTTGTGACGCTTCCTCTGGAAGTCACAAGTTGGGGGCCTCCTGTAATGGGAATTAGGAGGATTGGAGGACCTATTTCTTAATTTCCTTCTGCAGCACTTTATGATACCGGGAAAGTCTCAGAGAAGGATGAGGAAAACCTTGAGGAAGGATGATTAAGAATGTGAAGGGATTTGCATTGTTTAGACTTAAGAGCTCATAATTATGTAGTTATGCCTTACATCCAGAAAGAAGCCTGTTGGCTGACTCTTTAGATGGCATAAATGAAGTGAAGTCAATGGATCTACACTGAATAAGACAGCAGTCAATCTGGAGTGAAATTGTCTCTTTCCATATTTCTCATGTATCAAATATGCAGCTCAATAATACTTGGCTTTCTAGATAGTAGGATTATAGTAACTTTTGAGTCAAACTGCTTTCCCCTGATTTATTATTTCACCTAGCCTAACTGACAGAGTTATTCCTGTATTATATGACTGGAGTTGTGTTTAATGCCAGACCATATGATATCTCCTTCTTCAATATCTGACACACATTTTGTTGAAAAAAACTCTATTAGATACAATACAGTAGCTTGCTAGAGAATCAGAGGTAATTTGGAGCCCTTCTATACAAGTAACCCCCATTTGAGTCTACGCGGCTCTGTGAAGGTGAGTAGGGGGAAGTAGAGAGAGGCCTCTAATTATTAAATGAAGATAAGGATTACAACAATAAAGGGCCTGTTAGAACTGTCATCCCCTCCTCTTTCCTTCTGGCTGTGGTTACACAGGTAAAATGATTAATTTCTAAAGGCCATACGGTGTGGTCGCTCTGCACACAGAACTCCTATCGATATCAGTGGGAATGCCGAAGAAAGGCACACAGTGAATTAATGGCCAAAGGGTCGGAGTATTGATTACACCTCATGCTTAAGGCAGAGAAGTAGAATTCATGTGTATGGTAGATATTATTTCCCAGTGGTACGTCTGCTTAAAACAGTCCCTGGAATTTCTAAGTATATACTCCAACACAGGCGCTGCTAGAATGCAGGGGCCTTGTGACAAACTCAAGAGTATGACCTGTTGTTGGTCTAACTCTGCCACCTAACACTATAGTTCTAGAAAACCACCCAATACACCATAAGGAAAAATGTGACTTGGAAAGCATGTGTTGCTCATTAAAAGTAAAATAATAAATATTCATTTTCCCCTGAAATAATGCCACCCTCACCTCAAAACATGCATCATCTGCCACTTTAAAACAATAGGTTCAAAATTTAAAATGTAAGGCAACCGTGTAGGTATGTGATACATAGAGATGCCCATAAATCCAGGAGTGTACTGGCCCCATTCTAACTTCCACACAAACAGTCAATAGGAATTTTACCATTGACTTCACAGGCCTGTTCTATACTAGAGCAGGCAGGTAGGCTTAAGTACGCCATCCAGCTATGCAACATATGTAGCTGAAATCGACTTATATTTAGCCGGGCTGCCGCAGCCAGTGCACTGCAGGAGGCCGACAAGAGCACATGCTCCCTTCAGCTTCCCTTTCTCCTCAGAGACTGAAGAGTACCAGACACCAGTGGGGGCTGCTCTCAGCATTTGATTTGGGGGTAGACACTAGACCTGCTAAATCAAATGCTAGAAGATCGACCTCTGGAGGGTCGATCTTCTCTGTAGTGTAGATAAGCCCACAGTGAGCAGGAACAAGCCAAAATTTTCTACTTACCTTTTTGTGCTCTAGTGCTGGATGGACTATGGCAGTACACTTTTATGAGAATGAAGTGTGGGTGTTGTGGGGAGGCGGAGGGGACTGCATATTTATTTTGGCCAATAATAGGCATGGCCTAGATACAAAGCAGCAGCAAAAAATCTTGGGTCACTTCCCATGGATGGCTCTGCTATTAACACCTGAATTCATTCACAGTTGTGCATGTTTATGCCAACTTTCCAAGTTTGTGATTTTACTACGTGTAAGCAGAATTTGGTCCAAAATGTAACACTGTTAGATAATCACCACGTACAGCATCTTTACTAGATTTGCAACTATTTACAGAATTCAGAGTCGACGTGACCATTTACGAGTGTCTGAACAAAATGGTGTCTAAATGGACTGTGAAATAAGCTTTCCACTCATGTAAATAAACACAATAGAGACAACACGCCACCCATTGGCCAGCTCTAAAAACAATTCAGCACATCACTGGGACAGAAGAGAATAAAGCAGCAGCTTTGGATATAATGACGGAGGAAGTGAAAGAGCAGGCTTGTGATTTTTGTGAGCTGATTGCTAGATCATGGGCCTTTTTGTGGCATGATCTGGGCCAAGAGTGATTCAACTCAGGAAATTGTTGGATCTGCCCAAAGACGTTGGAAAATATTAGAGTAATATAGGCCTGTCAAGACTGTTCCCACTCTGGCACTTTGAGTGAAGATACCCTTTGAGGGAACCCTCAAGATACTTTAAAATATCCTGCCACTAACGGCTTCTGCTTAAAAATTTCCCAAGGTCACAGATTCTCTGACTTTGGGTGGTACGGCTGTCACCACCCAAATGCAAAACCCCCAGGAAGATACATTGTGGAATTTCTTTCTGTGGGGTACTATAACAGGTTCAGTCCTGTGTGCGAGTGCCCCTTGGTGGCTGAAGGGGTCTTGCAGTATTTAACTCTCCTGTCTGTGGGTGAATCAAAAGGCCAGTCCTGGCTGAGGTTCAGACCTCTTCTTTTACCACCTTGCTCAGGTATGGTTTGCGGGGGGGCAGGGACCCTATACGTACCAGTTACCTGTCCAGTTTCAAAGTCAGTAGTTGTGATCACATCCCTGGGCCACTTCCCTGGGATGCCTTTTTCATCCAGCCCTTCTCTAGGGCTTTGTTGCTAAATTCCTCTTGTCTGGGGTTCCACAGAGTTGCTGCTGGCTAGCCTTTAGCTGAAGGACCTAGCGCCACTCAGTTCTGAGAGCCCAGCTCCCTCTCGGAGCTGTCCACGGTTCTGGTGTTCCCCAAACAGCTCAGAAGTCTACCTGGGTTGAGCTCCAGGAAGGAACTGATTGAGTTAGCTAGCAGTTCCTTATATAGCAGCCTGCTGTACCCTGACTGGCAGCAGTGAAGGCTGCCCCTTACCCTGCTCCGAGGACCTCTCCACTGCACCTGCTGCTGGCCAGGGTGCTGAAAGGCCTCCAGTGGGGAGGTCGGGCTTTGTTCACCCCACCACAGGTACCCTCATGCTCTTTAACCCTCCCTCTGAAGAGAGCTTGAAAACAAACTGTAATTTCTTACTAGATGACCTTTCAGTCTCAGGCACATACACCCAGCACCTTCCACCTTCTAGGACACAGGAATCAGATTGTAGTCCTAAAAAGTTGCTTTTATTTATGAAACATAGAAGGTGCAATTGGTAAATATTACTTGGATGCTAGGTGTTACAGAACAACTGGAAAAAGGCAAGATTAAAACACAGAGAATTGCTACCCTGGGATTCAGTTTAAAAGTTACAGTGGGGGGCGGGGAGGGAGAAGTACTTGGACTCAGCACAAAAGAGTTCAACAACCCCCAAAATAAAGAAGATAAGCTGATCACATCTTACTAAATATTCCCTGTTCTACATACATCTCTGCTGTTCCAAGGGTTAGTCCTTCTCTGGTATGCTGGAAATTCCATGCCTTGTTCCTGGCTTAACTCATCGCTCCCAGCTCTTGCTCTGATCACACATAGACTCATGTTGCCTGTCTACACTGGCCTCTTGCGCAAGAATACTGTAGTGTTCTTGCACAAGAACTCGCAGCCAGTGTAGACAGGCAGCAAGTTTTTGCACAAAAGTGACTGCTTTTGCGCAAAATCTTGCCAATGTAGACACAGCCTTGGTGTCTCAGAGATGACAGATTGTAGATTTGGAAGCCTAGAAAATGTACAAGGCTAACTATTTGGGGTTATACGAAATTAAAATCAAACAAAGTTGGAACAGTGTTAAACTCCATTTCAGAGAGACATCCTTACTCATGAAAGACAGGCAAGGATTTACTTACTGTTACAAAGTCGCTTAAGTCCCATTGATGTCTTAAATGGTTTCCTGAATTTGGGATCCATTTTGCAGGAAATACAGGTTCTTAGCTTTGCTGTTTTATCAACTGGAACATATAAATAGCTTTACTGCGTCTAACCATTGATCTATCTAGTTCAGAATCTTGTTTTCCAACAGAATGAACAGAAGAGGGCAGTTTATTGATTGATCCGTCCCCTGTCATCATCTGGTCCCAGATTCTTGTGTCAGAGATTTACGGATACCTAGAATAAGGGTTTGCATCCCTGACTATTGTGTCTTACAGCTACTGATAGACCTATCTTCCATGAAATTATCTAATTCTATTTTGAACCCAGTTACACTTTCTGTTTTCACAATATCCTCTGGCAATGAGTTCCACAGATAAATTTTGTATTGTGTGACGAATGTTGACTTCATTATGTTATATGAATATACAAATAGCCTTCCTTTTATACTTTCTCCCTACCGTTCATAACTGCAGACTTCTAGCATATCCCTGCACCTTTTGTCATCTTTTGACTTAGCTGAACAATCCCAGTCTTTTTAATCTCTCCCCTTTTATGCAACTTGTCCAATTCTAAAATATCTTTTTTGAGATGGTGTGTGTGTGTGTGTGTGTGTGTGTGTGTGTGTGTGTGTGTGTGTGTGTGTGTGTGTGTTTAGAACTGGAAGTTTCAACCTACAAACTTTTGAAGTGCCCAATTCATGATGTTTAAATAATGTTTTATCACACTCAAAAAGGACCAGTTTCTTTCAGGATAAGAATTCCATAACATGTTTCCTCATGCTCTGGTGACATTTTTGTTCCATCCAAACAAGAATTCAACAATAAACAGATGACTGTTTTATAAACAAAATACAATGGCCCTATTGTTTATCAGATCAATTGGCTCAAATGAATAGCTGACTTCACAACCCTCTTGTAGCTCCACTTCGCTCTACCACTTGTGTTATGATATCATCTTTTATGTCCTGTAAATAATGGCCGATACACTGCATCCATTGTAGATAAACAGAGAACATGGGACCAACCAAGGGCTCTTTTCTAGAGATTTAGGTGATGGGCATGCTCTTGATTCCACTATCTTCCTCCCCAGTCATCCATCACTTAGTTATCCATGTCAAAAGGGGAGAAAGATAAATGTCTGCATTTCCTAAAGAGACCAGGAGTTCTCTGCTTTCCAGATCCCTTACTCGTGACACATGAAATGAGGCTTATTTTTCTGAAAGTACAGAGACAATCCACTAAAAATCAGGTCCTTTAAAGGAAACTGAAGTGTGGTCTCCAAAAATCACTAATCATTTTTTTTAAATACTAGGCCATGTATCTATCTGTCTCAGTTGGTAGGTATTAGCTAGGAGAGCCTTTTACATCTTGTAGGAGGTTTCATGTGCAGCATGCACCAGGGAAGGATATGCTGCCAAACTGTATATGCTCAGCAAACTAGCTTGAGTTTTAACATACAATTTTTGTGTCAGTCCATGTTACAGTTCTTTTCTAACCTGCTTTCACATGAAGATGCTTCCCTTCAACTTCTTGCTGCATGGAATATATTGCTTGATAACTAGCACTTCTCTCTCAGCGAGGATTACAAGGGGAGTGTCTGTTTTTGCAGCTGACACATGCTTTCTTTGTCAAGTGGCATAGGATTCCACTGTACAAGGCACAAGTTTTCTCCCTCAACAATTTGCCATTGTGATTTATGCATCCTTCTCCAGGCCTGTGACCAAGCAAGAACCCTGAGCATCATAGCTTGTTGTACATTAACCAGCGTGGGCCATTTCTTTCTGTACTTAGAAATGGCATAGAGACTAGAATATACAAAATGACCATTTACACAGACAGTATCTAATGCCTCTGAACTAGATAGATTACAAAATGCCTTGCTAGGTCAGAAACTGTCTTTTTGTTCTCTGTTTGTAAAGCAGCCAGCACAAAAGGTTCCGGGGTCAGACTAGGATTCCTAGCCACTGTAGTAACATAGCTAAACTTGTGCACACTAATTCATAAACTGAATTCAATGTAAATTCAACCTGGTTTAAAAATCTTACACTCACCACTAACTGGCTTCCATTAAACACACACACATACACACACACACACACACACCTCCAACATGTTTTTGGATATACAAATGTCAGGCTTTTGAACACACAGAGTTGGGCATACAAAATTAGGAGCTTGATTTAGAGCAGTGTTTCTTAAACTTTTTAAGACCAAGGAACACCAAACAATAATTTTTTTTGAGGAATTTTGTTGAGAGGAGGGAAAAAACAGGGTCAGGGGGAAAGTTATTGAGGGTGAAAAAAAGATTGCCTGCCCCTTTAAGGATGGCCATTTTGAACTCAGTTGTTCTCCGTGGCACACCACTGATTGCCTTGCGGCATACCGGTGTGCCACGGAACATAGTTTAAGAAACACTGATTTAGAAGCTTCTCTGGAAAATCTGGTCTTATGTATATATGTCTCACTTCTCACACCCAAACCCTCCTAGTCCACTGAAATGCAACAGCTGGTAGTGAAATATATCGTGAGTTCATAAGCAACCAAAACTGCTGGGCTATGTCTACACAGCAGCCTTATTTCAGAATAATGTCAGTCTTTCCAAAATAACACCGGGAGCATCTACACAGCAAGCCTGTTATTTCAAAATAAATTTGAAATTATGGGCTTCTTATGCCGATGCCTGTAACCCTCATTGTATGAGGTATAGGGGAAATCGGGGGAAGAATGCTGCGTAGACCTCGTCAAAAGTTGAAATAAGCTATTTCGACTTAAGCCACTCAATTAGCATAGCTCAAGTTGCAGAGCTTATTTTGAGTTTAGCCCTGCTGTGTAGACATACCCTGACAGAACAGTTGTAAAGAACATGAACAATGCTTTAACAAATTGAAATCGCAGGGGCAATTTAATATTGAAGGTAATTACTCAAATAAGCATTTGGCGAGAACATCAGGATTAGCTCGTGTTTTCTTTAAACGATGTTCTTTAATTAGATCAAATTTACCAGGACTGGTTTCAGTGTTGACTGACAGACAGCACTTCTCTTAGCACAAGAGTAACCTATCATGGGACCGATATATCAACAATGGCAATAGCCAATTGCGAAAAAGTAAGTTTCCCATGGAGGATCTGTACTTGGGAGGCAGGGACGAAAGCAAAAGTGATATGATGCAAATACAGGGCCAGACGTACTAACTGGGTATTGGTAGGCAAAAGATTTTCCAAGAGAAGTGACAGAAGAGTACAAGCTGTATGCAATTCCTTCTCCAGAGTAGTAGCTGAACAGGGGCTTGGCTACCCTATTTGGATACAGAGCATCAGTGGAGATTCTATCCCGAGGTCCAGTTGGCTTTCAATCTGCCCTTCATGGCAGAACACTATAAGGGTTCTAAAGCTTCAGAGGGGTACGTAAGCTAGTTCGTGGCTACATCTAGACTGCACTGTTAAATTGGAAAAAGATATACAATTTGTGGCACGCAAATTGCATATCTTTTTTTCAATTTACTTTCAAAACAGGCTCTTCCGAAATTTGGCACATCTACGTGGCACCAAATTGTGAAAGAAAGTGCTCTGTCAAGCCATCTCTTATTCCTCGTAGAATGAGGTTTACAGGGTTGGTGAAAAAGCGTGTCCGTTCTTTCGAAAATGTTTAGTGTGCCAGCCAGGTAACATCTTTATTTATACCTTTGCGATGGGTCCCAAACCTGGTCTGAAAAACTAAGAGTTTTGAAAGAAACAAAGGGGTTTGAAAGAAATGGCCCTGGAAACAGGGTTACATGTTTTGTAGTTGGTTAGCAAGAGGCTACTATTTTCAGTCTTTCCTATGTCTTCCACTGCATTCATCACCCGATGTGAGAGCCTACAGGGAAACTCCTTGGTGCAGTATTATTATTGCTGTGCTTAGGATTCTCAGTGAAAGTGGCTAGATTTTGTTTTGCTGTTCCCACTGGAATGGCCCAAATGCATCAGATTAACGGTCCGTCTAGTTCAGTGTTCTCTCTGACTGACTGAGACCAGTAACAGCTGCTTCAGAGGAACATGCAAAACTCCTCGCAGTAAACATTTGTGGGCTAACGTGATCACTGGGAAAACAGTAGTGAGAGTCAGAAGAGGTTTATTCCCTTTCTAAATTTTTGCCTCTGAAATGTGACAGTTTAACCATATAAATATCTGATCCAGCTTCTGAGTCCTGACAAAATGTTGGCCTCAGGTATCTGGCGGGAGTGAGTTCCATAGGGTAAGGGTTACTAAAGTATAACATGGTTTTGTTTACCTTTATCATCTTGTTGCCTTTTTGTCTCCTCTCTTAACAGCGCCAATGTTCTCAGTTTCTCTTGGCGTCTCTCCCTGCCCACGGTCATTTTCATCACATGTTTCCAGACACCTGTGTCCTTTTTGAAATATAGTGACAAAACTGCACATGATATTCCTGGTGAAGAGGAACTGTGGACATCTGCAATGACAGAACATTGTCCATATTCTCCATCCCTCTTCCGCCAAGCCTTTTGTTTGGCACCGCAGCCTGCTAGTTCAGTCATGGGAGCTGCAGCCCCTCAACAAATCAAACTGTTGCTTCAAAGAATTAAAATATGGATTTAGGAGTCTGTCAATTTTTTTTATAAAATTACTTTTAGTCTTGGAAGTCATTTGTGATCCTCCTTAATTCAACCTTCCAACAAAAATATTACTTAAATGTCATGTCTTGGACAATTAGCAAAAGCTCCAGCTGTACAGCGTGAAAGAAATACTTGAAAAACTCTTTCAGATTAGCTGGAGTAGGAGAATTGTCTGATGGACTGAAAGTTATCTTAAGGCTTATAAATAAAAGGTAATGTCTAACAGCAATGATTCAAGCGGGGGGAGAGGGCGAGCAGTATGCAGTGTGGTATTGCAGGGTGCTTTGTTCGGTCTGGTTTTAATTAACATTTTATTAATGATTTGGAAACAAGGGTAAACTGTGTTAATTAAATCTGAGGATGCAATGAAATTGGTAGGTGCTGAAAGCCCAAGTGAAACATGGAAAGTAAATAACAAAGGGGAAAAGTGCAGGCTAATAATTCTATAGGGAAAGACTATGAAGTACAGAAATTTTTTCAAAGGGAGGAATTTGGAAAGTAGGAAGACGAAAGAAAGCTAGCGATGATGGCAGATAGCAAACTACAAACAGTCTAGTAGTGCAAATTGGTGGCAAGAAAAGCCAAAGTAGCTTTGGGCTTCAAAAACAGTTTTATTCCAATCTGGTGCAATTTTAAATGGCTCTGGCAATAAGACTTCTACCACTTACCACAAAAATCTGTTCCTCATGTTTGTTCTAAATCACACCACTAAGAAATCTTTTCTGGACTTTACCCTTACTTTTTTTTCTTTCTTTGCCTATCACCACCCTGATAGCATTCTACCACACTGGGAGGAGAGGGGAGAAGGGCTTTTCACTACCAGACCTTACCCCCCAAACTCTAGCAGGGACACACCCCACGCCCTGGTCCAGTTTCATAGTAGCAGAGGCCATGCAGTCGTAGCAGTGAAAGTCATTAACCCTTTAGCGATTTTGAACTCGAGACTGGATGCCTTTCTAAGATCCACTCTAGGAATTATTTGGGGGGATGTTCTGTGGCCTGTGTTAGCTGAACATAATGGTCCCTTCTGGACAGGTGCACTGACAGGGAGGGGGACAAAGGGATAGCTGCCCTGGGCCCTTGTGATTCAGAGGGGCCTGGGATTCCTGCTTACCGCTGCTGCTACTGTGGCAGCAGCAACAGCCAGACCCATGGGCCCTTCAAATCACGGCCAGTGTGCTACACTCCAGGTGGCTCTCATGGCTAGCATGGGGGGAGGGGTTAAAGGTCATTCCAGGCTGGCTGCCCCTAGCCCCGCCCCTTCCACCTGAGGCCCCGCCCCCTTTAGAAGCCCCGAGGGGCCCCCCCCCACACACACACCTTGCTTAGGCTTCCACAGAGGCTCTCGGCACCCCTGTTTCTGGCCTTTGAATTTATGCTTTCTTCTGAGCTAAAATCCCCTGCTTTAAGGTGGCTGAACCGAAGATAGTTTCTTGCATGCCTGGGGCTGAACATTCAGCCCAGTTCATCTGCATGTTCTCATCCAGAACTTCAGCTGAAAGACATGCACCAAACTGAGCAAGTAGGCCTCAAACAGCTATAGGTTTATCAACAATTTAAATATCGGCATAGAAAGTACGCTTATTAAGTTTGCAGATTATACCAAGCTGGAAGAGGTTGAGACTGCCATGGAGGATAGGGTCGTAATTCAAAATGACCTTTATAAATTTGAGAAACGGTCTGAGGTAAACAGGATGAAATTTAAAAAAGACAAATGCAAAGTGCTCCACTTAGGAAGGAACAATCAGTTTCACACAGACAGAATGGGAAGCGACTGTCTAGGAAGGAGTACGGCAGACTGGGATCTAGGGCTTATCGTGGACCACAAGCTGAATATGAGTCAGCGGTGTGATGCTGTTGCAAAAAAGGCAAACATGATTCTGGGATGTATTAACAGGTATGTTGTGAGCAAGACACGAGAAGTCATTCTTCCGCTCTACTCTGCTCTGGTTAGGCCTCAGTTAGAGTATTGTGTCCAGTTCTGGGCACCGCATTTGAAGAAGGATGTGGAGAAATTGGAGAGGGTCCAGAGAGGAGCAACAAGAATGATTAAAGGTCTAGAGAACATGACCTATGAAGGAAGGCTGAAAGAATTGGGTTTGTTTAGTTTAGAAAAGAGAAGACTGAGGAGGGACATGATAGCCATTTTCAGGTATCTAAAAGAGTGTCATAAGGAGGAAGAAGAAAACTTGTTCATCTTGGCCTCTGAGCATAGAACAAGAAGCAACGGGCTTAAATTGCAGCAAGGAAGGTTTAGGTTGGACATTAGGGAAAGGTTCCTAACTGTCAGGGTGGTCAAACACTGGAATATATTGCCCAGGGAGGTTGTGGAATATCCATCTTTGGAGATAGTTAAGAGTAGGTTAGATAAACGTCTATCAGGGATGGTCTAGACAGTATTTGGTCCTGCAGTGAGGGCAGGGGACTGGACTCGATGACCTCTCAAGGCTCCTTCTAGTCCTAGTATTCTATGATTCTATGGTTGGCCAAACAACAACAAAGGGCCTGGTCCAAAAATCCACTGAAAAGAGTCTTTCCACTGATGTCAGTGAGCTTTGGATCAAACCCTACTGGAATACACAAAAAATCAGCGACAATATCTGAAACACTGCCGAAAATGTTATATGCCGTGGTCTTCAGGCGGGATAAGTAAGAGTAATTAGATGGAATTACAGAAAGGAAAAATTAAGGGTCAATATCAGAAAACATTTCTCAAAGGCTTTGGTTGGATCAGGCATGTGGAACAGATTTCTGTGGTAAAGAGTGGGAGACCTATTGTCCAGGCCGTTTACAATTGCACACAGATTAAAACGCTGAGGGAACACCCAGCATTATAAGCGAAATGAGGCAGATGATGTAATCAGTCTTTCCCAGTACTAAATTATACTAAAGAAGGTGACTATCCTGTTCATATATAAAATATATGGCTGCAAAAATGAATCCAGCTTTTGGTCTTGTGTGTACCTGAAGTGAAGATGAAGGAAAGAAAGAGAAAAGCCAGATTCAACTGAAATTGCTACATCTTAGTAGGGAGAGGACACATGTCAAAACAGAAAGAGAGCTGTGAGGAATACTGATCAGTGAGAAAGACCCCTAGCAGCCACTGGATGCCACTGCTGGTCACTATGCAGTCACGTCAAGAAAACTTTATGGTAAAAGAATTTTAGGGTAGCAAAGACAAAATTTTCCATTTCTGCCATTTAGATTATTAATATTTGAAACTAATTTTGTCAGGAGCTAAATCTCTGCTGAGTCTTGCAGGAGCAGAAACTTAATCAAGGGTAAATTATTGTTTATAATTTTACTTTTACTAAGCAGTCTATAAAAATCTAACTCTACTTTTCCTGCTTGGTAACTGTATCTGACAGTTTCCATTAACCATCAACTAAAATTGCAGACTCAGACCAAACAAGGTGTTATAGCCGCAAGCTATTAGAAGGCCCCCTTTGTCCTAACAAAGACCCTGGGGTGAGAATATTTTGCATGAACAGACGCTGGAATAGCATTAGAGTTTCTCAGCTCTGCATTGCAGTCTGTATGGAGTGAACAGTCCTGTTTTATACACGGCACAGATCAATCTAAAATTTCCCAACTGGGTGCCTTTGGAAGTAATACCGCTAATATTCTATGGTGAGAGAACAGACAAGGTTCAAATAAAGAGGTGGTGTAATAAATAAACATGAGGGCAGTGTGGGAACAGCAATAATTGCTTTCCATGACAAGATTTGCATAGCAAACATTTCTGATTAATGTACAGCCAATGTTATGTAAGAAGGAACCTTCCATATCGTCCCCAAATCTGCACCTTCCAGTCTTGAAGTTGCTGCACCTTCCACCAGCAAAATTAGTCATTGTTTACTCAAAGGCAGATAGAGCTAAATTATCTATTTAAACATTTGAAAGAGTTTATTCTTGCAGCCTCCTTTTGGTTTCATTTATGTAACTGAAAGTGGGAATTATGCATTTTACAGAGCTTGCAGAGAGAGACGATTAGCATTTCAGTTAATTCAGTTGTTAAGGAAATGGGCTAACTTTTGGCCTCTTCTCTAGTAAAATTCAATGAGCTACATTCTCTTGAAAATTGCAAGCAAGAAGATAAAGACATTGCATGTCGTGTTTGTTACCTTTTAAGAAAATCCACTGCACAAAAGGTTTCCTGGCTAAGTTGTCAGACTGTTTTACAGTCTCTGAATACAAAGCTCCTCCCATTCCCCTTCTTTCTGCTGGTTGGTATAACTGCTACTTTGCCACCACTGACGTATGCACAGGGCAGTGAAATGAAGCACTAAGTACAATGAAACTGCATTCTTTATAGTCTGTTTTCTGCAACGTTCTGTTAATTCTTTTCAACTAAAACTTTTGTGCTTTCGAAAAAGAACTGTAATCCCACTTGAAATCTGGCTTTGACTTTGAGATATTAAAGAAAAGAGAGTCTGAAACTTGTTTGGAAAAGAGGCAATAAAAATTGGCATCAGTTGGGATGGGAGGAGGTGACTTGAGTTTATTTTAAATGAATTCTTGTGTGAAAAATGTTCTGTTTAAGTGACAACATTTTGCAGCAGTGATGCGCTTATAGAAGCATAAATGTGAGTTGCTGCTCTCTCTTAAATCAAAAATAATGTTTGGAGGCAACAATTAATACTTTTGGGCTGATAGTGATAGGTTATCCCTGATCTTCACTAAAAAATTGATATTGAACTAGGATTGCCAACCCACCGGAGTTATCCTGGAGTCGCCAGGCTTAAAGATGAATCTTTAATTAAAGATGAAACCTCCAGGAATACAGCCAACCAATGACATCCCTATGTGGGGCAGAAGACACTCTGCTACAGATACCATATCACCTCACCCTTACATAGCTCTTTTCATCTTAAGAGCTTAAGGTACTTTACAAAGGAAGTCAATATGGTTATCCCCATTTTACAGATGGGAAACTGAGGTGACTTAGCCAGGGTCATTCAGCAAGCTAGTGGCAAAGACAGGACTGAACCCAGGTTTCAGGAGTCCTAATCTGATGCCCCTATCCAGTGGCAATTAAATGTATTCTAAAATGATCATTTAGAAATGTCAAATAAAGACATCTGATGGGAATACCCTCTCCCATTCTCCCTAGCTGTGTCAAGACCCAACTCACCTCCCAGTGCCTTCAATACAGTCTGTATCAAGTGCAAAGGGAATAATTAATGGTCACCAGTCGACATCTCAAACATTTGGTAAGACACAGACATTCCTTTTATCCTCTCACCATCAAACTGCCTTGTAGGCCGTGGCACAACCCATGCCCATATTAAACCAGCCTTGGCCAAGCTTGGATGAAACTGGGGGAGCTCACGACCAAAATTAAGAAGAAGCATGCATGGTGCTAGTGATGCTCTCCCATCTCAGAAATGTCCCTACCAACAGTCATGATCACCAAGGGTTGTGAAATAAGTACATAGAGCTACTAAAAAGTTAAACCCTCAAAACTCAAATGGTTGTAAATAAGCTCTGACTGGCAAATTTATGCTAACCATCCACACAAACCAAAGGTCTTCAGTTAATATTTGGGCATAAGCAATAAAAAGTAGAGCACGAAAAAAGCCCGTAGGTGCCAAAGCATAATTGGTTAAAACTTGTTACCTAAAGGTATTGGACAATGGGATAGGTTTTATTAAATTAAAAAAAAATAGTTTAGCCTATATAATGTAAATATAAACAAGGCTCTTTAAAAATGAACTCCGAACTGCACTGCGAAAACAAACCTCCAGATGACATACCTCCTGCATGAGTGTGACATGGAAGGGTGGCTGAACTCCAGACAAGTAAATCCCAAATGGCCATTGAGTAAAATTCATTTGTATATTGGGAGTGGTAAGCAGAATAGTGTTGGTTGGCAAATGTATTCTGTCAGTTGCTAGTAAACAGATGTTTAGAGCAGTGACTCTCAACCAGAGGTGCATGTTCCCTTGGGGACATGCAGAGGTCTTCCAGACAGCACATCACCTCATCTACATATTTTCCTAGTTTTATAACAGGTGACATAAAAAGCACTGGTGAAGTCAGTAAAAACTAAAATTTCACAGCAACAAGGACTCATTTATACTGCTTTATATGCTCTTCTCTGATATGTATGTACAGTATTTATATTTCTGTTGATTAATTTTATAATTATATGGTAAACATGAGAAAGGGGGCGGTGCCACTTCTGTATTTTTATGTCTGATTTTGTACACAAGTGGGTTTTAAGTGAGGTGAAACTTGAGGGGTGAGCAAGACTCCTGAATGGGGTACAATGGTCTGGAAAGATTGAGAGACACTGGTTTGGGATTGAGAGCTGTGTAAGGTTCTTTCACTGGGAAAAGATCCAGCGAACGCATAAAGCCCTAAATCCCAAAGGAAAGTGAGAAGAGCTGGTGCTTACTTTGAGCAGTTTCACGCTGAGTCCCAGATGGATAAGGGTGGGTGCTGTATGCCCCAAACCCATAGGAGGAAAAGGGTAGAAGGTGTCTGAATTAACCAGTTTGCACCTTAAGCCCTTGGTGTGGTAAAAGACAGAGTACCCTAAATTGGGCAGGTAACAGCCTGAAAAAATTGCCTGGGAATGTTGGAGTCTGTGTACTGATTAGGGATATAAAGAACTAACCAGTTACCCAGTAAGCATCCATGGGGAACTGATTATCCTGCAGCGGACTGCTGCGGCCAGGCCCAGTTCCCCCAGTCCGTGGTGCGGCAGGCTCAGTTAACCAGGTAAACATTATGAACAGTATAGAAAAGCTAATACTAAAGTCCATGAAATACTGGACATATAATACATTTGAACTTGTTCCCACTGAAGTGGAAGTCAATGAAAAAAATATCATTGAGCAGGATTGGACTTTGTCTGAACAGGCAGCAATGTCCTTCATACACCCATGCACTTGCTGTAGCAATTTGTTTGCAAACAGTCTGGATTTAGGGACTGTTAAATGTTGGCTGCTTTGTTCTATATTAGGTAGTTTAATACCAAGCAACAGTCGCCAGAAAACAGATTCTGTTCCCTAGGATGGATACAAGAGGAATCAGACAGATTTTAATTAGAGATGTAGTGAGCTGCTCAAAACAATTTACAGAGGTATGTTAGCATTTGCTGTTTTGCTCTGCTGGATACATTTCTGGGCTACAGCTAGTCAGTAACTGTAATCCACTCCAAATACACATTCTGTTCTATTTTAGGTTCTTGTACTTCTCCCCTTGCAGGGGTACAGGAAGCTAGGCAGTGTCACGTAGGATCAGACCCGGGGGCCAACTACCCCAGTATCTTGACCTTGGTTGGTAACCATACCAGAGTGCCACTTTACATGTCCGTGCACATGCTGCTTATTTCTACCCTTACACATTTTGACCATGTTACTAGAATAACACAATGTGACATAAACATGTGCTCAGAGACAGTCTGACAAGCACTGGTCATCTAGCTAAAGTAAAGTAACTATCAGCCTGACCATTCAATCACTACAACCTTTTCTTCATGTTGAGATAGGATACAATACCCTACTCCCTCCTGTTCTCCAATGCCCAGTACAGTTCTCAGTCCAATCTTTCCTCCTAACTCATAACATTCCTGGCCTGATAAGCATGAGTGCTGGACACCCATACCTCCCTTCAAGTCAGGTACTGCAGCAAGCTTTTGGCATTACTTGAGCTCAGGCTGGGGCTGCAAGTAATGTAAATATTTTACAGGTACTCTCCTACTGAAACCCCCTTTACCCTTGGAGGTGCTGCGATAGGACAGTACCTGTAAGAAATGTTAAGTGTGGGATGGAGTGCAGGGGGTTGAAGGAAGCTGAGGGCGGGAGTGTGCGTGTGTGTGTGCGTGTGTGTGTGTGCGCGCGCGCAGGAATCAGGAAAGAGAGCTGGGAGGGGTTGGGGGCTCAGGGCAGGGGTGGTAGGTGCAGGAGTGAAGGTAGGGGTGAGATGGGAGCTCAGGGCAGGTGTGGGTGCAGAAGTCAGAGGAGAGAGTTTCAGGGGGAGGGGTTCAGGGCAGGTGTGTTTGTGGGTGCAAGACTGAGGAGACAGAGTGGGGGGCTCTGGGCTTGGAGTGCAGCCACTGCACGGCCCAGCTATGGGATCCCCAGGGCTGGCAGGGGCTATGTTGTCTTACTGCCCAAGCACTTTCACCACTGGCTCAGGCCAGAAAACGCGTTGCCTCTTCCCCCTAGCAATTACCCTGCTGCTGCTGAAGACAACATTGGAAGGCCACAGTAGAGAGAACACATGTGTTCTGTTTTGGCTGGGACAGTCCACTTTTGAAAGCTTGTCTCAGCCATCCTGTTCTGGCAAAATTGGGCATTCGCCCAGTTAGCTCTTGCCAACTGACATATCCAGTTTTGCCAAAAAAAGTGGGACTCGACCCCTGGTATGGCGTGGAGGAACATGGTGGGGAGGACTGGCAGGAACACCAGCCTTCCAGGGGAGGAAGGAAGACAGACAACAGCTCGGGCCGGGCCGGGCCAGGCCAACTAAGCAGAGGATCTTGTGGAAAGCCCCCATGCAGGAGGCCTCAGGCTGGTCCCACATGTGGCACGGGAAGGCAGCCGGCTGGTGCCTTGGGCAGGCCTGACTCCATGCAATGTAAAGATTTTAGGGCAGATACCAAAAGTCCTAGCAAGGAGATTGCCTGACCTACAGAGGGTTCATAAATGTGCAAGGAGGAGACCAGAGCTAATGGAATAGCTGTGGCTGGAGAGGACCCTCTGCAGGATATCAGGGAAGGGGAGGCAGTTGATGGGCCATCAGAAGTTTTATTTCTAGGTGGGAAGGGCTGTTGAAAGTCAAAGAGGGGAAGACTCCAAAGCTTCAATAAGCTACAGAAACTGAGGGACTGGGTCTAGACTGGCAAGTTTTTCTGCAAAAGCAGCTGCTTTTGCGGAAAAACTTGCCAGCTGTCTACACTGGCTGCTTGAATTTCCGCAAGAACACTGACGATCTAATGTAAGAAATCAGAGCTTCTTGCGGAAATACTGTGCTGCTCCCATTCGGGCAAAAGTCCTTTTGTGCAAAAGCTTTCGTGCAAAAGGGCGAGTGTAGACAGCTCAGCTTTGTTTTGCGCAAAAAAGCCTCGATGGTGAAAATTGCAATCAGGGCTTTTTTGCGCAAAAGCGCGTCTAGATTGGACACGGATGCTTTTGCGGAAAAGTGCTTTTGCGGAAAAGCGTCCGTGCCAATCTAGATGCTCTTTTCCACAAATGCTTTTAACGGAAAACTTTTCCGTTAAAAGCATTTGCGGAAAATCATGCCAGTCTATACGTCGCCAGGCTGTTCCCAGCAAGCCGCCTGCTCTTTGGAACAGCTCCTCTCAAGGATAAACCTCAGGGGTACAGATACTCTAGATTACTTTAATTAGCCTCCACTGGCAGCAGCCTCAGTCCAGAATAGCTCCTGCCTTGCTGCTTTAGTAACAAAAGCAAAGCAAAACACCCTTCGGATTATTTTGGGAGCAATCCCATATGTCGAACTGAGTCATAGGCGCGGCAGACACGGCTCTTGTTTAAATGATGCCACCTGAAAGGGAACCCAGCCACCTGCAGCCTCTCTGAGCTGCCCCCGCCCCGGGCAATCAGCAGCCAGAGTGAGAAGCTGCGTGTGGACAGTCTGCTCCCTTGCAGAGCGCGCGCGGGTGTGTGTGTGTGAGGGAGATCAGGAGCGAACCCTTCACGCTCCTCGCCGCCTGCCACAGCAGGGGCTGCCCGGAAAACGCTGCAAAGCGGACCCAGCTGCGTTTGGGAAAAGCCTCCGCAAGCTGCGGGATTGCCAGCGGTCCAGCCTGTCTGCGGCGATGCAGCTGGGTGCGTGTGTGTGGACAACCCCCCTAGATCCAATGCAAGGGGGGGGGGTGCCTGCTTGGAAAAGGCAGCGTGCCTGTGTCCCCCACCCCTTCCCGCGCTCAGCCAGGTGCAACCGCTGATTGCAAAGGAGGGGAAAGCAACCCCCAGCCGCGCTTGCACGGAGCAGGAAGAAACAAGGGCAGCACAGCACCCCCCAGCCGCGGGACACCCCCCGCAGCGAGCCCATGGGCAGGCCACTGCAAAGCCGCGTCTCCGGGGCACGGCGGGCGCCCAGTGCATATCACCCCCTTACGGCTAACCCGGGGCAGGGCTCGCGCCGCCCGCCAAGCGCGCGTGACAGGTGTTCCCGGGCCGCGCGTGGGGGGAGTGAGCCGGGCCCCGCCGGCGGCGGGCGGGGCGGGGCTTGTGCCCAGAGGGGGCGGGGCCTCGGCGGTGTGTGTGTCTCGCTCCAGCCTGCCCCGCCGCTCGGTGCGGGATTATTTGGGGGGGCGGCGGCGGCGCGCAGCAGCCGGGGAGCGGAGGCGAGGGGGGCTCCCGGGCGGCAGCCCTGCAGCGCCGGGACCCGCGAGCGGAGCAGAAGCAGCAGGAGCAGCAAGGGGAGGGGCACCGCCAACCAACCCCCCCTGAAAAAAGAAAGTGGAGCCGGGGGAGCCACTTGTTGCGGGCCGAGTGGGGAAGAAGCCGCCGGTGCCCCGCGCCCGGCCGCGGGGGGAGCTGCCCGTGGGGACCATGTGAGCGCGCCGCCCGACCCTCCGCCAGCCATGAAGCCGCCGGCCGCTGGGCTCCTGTGCTGGCTCGGCTGCCTGCTGGTCTCCGGCGCCCTGCAGCCCGGCGCGGCGCAGGCAGGTGGGTGGCCGCGACGCCGAGCCGGTTTGACGACCCCCCCCTTGAAGTGTGACCCTGCGCGGGGGGGGCCTTGCTGGGGCAGCCGGGGTCCAGCTGCGGCCGCTCCGGGGGGGACGCTGCGGTGCCGCGGGCCGGGACGGCTCCTCTAGGAGCTGGCGGCTTGACGGGCGCTTCGCTGCCCCACCTGCGTGCGGCCCCGGGCGCCCTGCGCAGCGCTGGCGGGAGGGGGTCTGGCCTCCCCGGCATGCAGGGCTCCTAGGTTAACCTCCCCCTTCTGCGTTAGGCGCTCCCCTGGCAGGCTGCTGTGGAGCCAGGCACAGCCCCCCCCCCCCCCCCCGTAACACTCCCGTTGCGTGGCTCCCGGAGGACTTTGTGGAGTTGTTGAGCTGCTCTTGGCCCCGGTCCCGGGATGAACTCGGCACGCGGGCAGCGGGGAACAACCCAGCCCGGCATCTTGGTGCAAGGGTTGGCGGCATCTTCACCCCCCCCCCCCCCCCCGACGCGTGTGACCCCGGGAATCGGCTGCCCCGCTCAGACTTTGAGCCGAGTCAAAACGCTCGGGCTTTAAGCCCATCCTCTAGGGTGCCCCCCCCCGGTGAACGCGGGGCGAGGTGGGCTGGACGGGTCCGTGTCGCTCTCCTCCCGTGCAGCCTGCCAGACGCGGCTGGGTTCCCCTGCGTTTGTGCGCGCACCGTGCTGCGGGCACGCATCGGCTGGCTGCGGGGTCGGACCCGCGGCGTGCGAGCCTGGGGTGCCCTTCGAGCCCCTGCAGACCCCCTTCCACCTGGCGGTGCATGCGCCCCCCCCCCCCCTTCCAAAGCAGCGTGCGCTTGGCCGGGCGGAATATCTGTGGGGCAACCTACAGCGTTTTCCCTCTGCTTTCAACCGCGCTCCTTGGGGGGGACTCTCCTTTGCAAGCCCCTCTCGGGATTCCCCGGCACGGAATATCCCCCCAGATTAGTCCCGCGGCGCCGCCGCCTCCTCCCGTAGGGTCCCCGTCGCGCGCGAATCCGTCCGAGTCAGTGGGATGTGATGAGTGTATGTTGGACAAGGCTGGTGTCACAAAAGCCAAGCTCGGGTTTTTCAGACACCAGGCGAGCCAGGATGCGCGAGGAGGGGCGAGGAAAGCTAGTTCGTGGATTTCTTTGACTCGAAAGACGGTTGCGGCTGAGAAATTGCAACAATTCTGCGTGCAGGGAGGGGTGGGGAAAGAGATCCCCTTAATTTCGGTCTAACTACCAAAGCCAATGATTTGTCTGTTCGTTTTTGTGTGCTCTCCCCAAGTATATCCGTATTGAGCGTTCCCCCGTCAGTAGCAGTTTGGAGGAGTTTGTTTTGGTCCAAATGAGAAATTAAGTGCGGATAAGTAAACTAAGCTGCCAGAGGGCGACAAGATGTTGTGTGAATTGCTTTTAGATGAAACAAATTAAGGAAACGAGGGAGACAATCTGCTTCTCGCATTATTAGACACGCTTGGAGTTCAGGGGAAAGTGGCATATTTTTGAAATGCTAATGTCTTAAGAAGCAGAAGGAATGCACCTTATTTACTGGTTTATGTGAATAGAATAGAAATATTGATTTCTCCCCCCTCCCCAGTACAAATCATTAGACGTGTGGTTCTGTCTCTTCAAAGAAACCTGTAGGAAGTCTTGTTTCAATTTTTCCCCTTTAAAATTGCAGGGGTGCATCTATGAGTCAACTTGTAAGATATTTAAAAGGGGTGTCCCGTAGCATCCCTAGAGACGATACATTATACTACCGTTTACGTTTCCGATGTCAGTGTTATATCCCCCAGCAGAACAATTCCTGGGAAGTAACTCTGTATTGGTGTTCATGTGTGATTTACAAGAAAGTGTTAGTATATCGTTCATTTATTCTGCAAAAGGGAAACATAAACACACTCCTAGACAGAAGCAAGCAGCGGTTCCAAGTCCACAAAGTGTGTTACGCTGTTTAACCTGGGTCTGTCCCGAGGCATATAAATAAGGGTTTCCCCATATATTTTTCAATGTTTCCAATTATTGCCAGGTAAACCTACATAGTTGGATTCCTGTTTAACCAATTTATTAAAAAATGTAATGACCTTGAAAGATGAAAACAAAAGCCTTAAATGTACATTTTTCCTTCACGGTGACTACATGTTTATGAAAAATACACAGTGCAAAATTTCCTTAAACTCCTTTCATAGTGCTTGAGGTTTTCTTGTGTTCAGAAAGATGTTGATTTGCTCAGATTTTAACGTGGGTTTGGATTGGTCTCACTGAACAGATTACTACTGCTTAGATATATTGTAAAATTTTGCATTTGTGTATAGACCTGATGATAGAAACACAATGAGATTTTGTTGGCTATATTTTTTTAGGGGACAGTTGTTTTAAGTTAGACATTAAAAAGAGGGCGTATAAAATTGCTCACATTTCCTTCTTGTTTTAAATAATGGGGAGATGAAGAAGTTTGACCAATCACTGGTGCATTCACACATTCTTGACATGGTCTGTGTTCCTATTTTTAAGTAGCTGAGATCAGAGCTATGTTGAGAGAGAACTGATATATTATCTGACACTTAGGAAAACGCTTTTATAATGACGTACCCTTTCTATACGTAATTTTGCTTTTAATTTAATGCTGCTTTTTTTGCATGTGATCATCTCTAACAGTTTGATTAACCTACTTCAGATTTTTTTTACCTGTTTCCTTTTATATTTTCCTCTGCCATGTTTGTGATTGGTTAATGCCAGTAAATTAACTATTCTATTTATTTCACCAGCCCGTATCATTTATTATTCTTAGTGGAGAGTTGATTTTTAAATTCTTTCTGATATTCTGCAGTTTTCCCCACTCCTGTATAGTTGTCTATTTCCTACTACTTCTGTTGTCTATTTCCTACTACTTTTCCTACTCACTACTTTGGCCTCCTTGTTATTTTTTCCCTAGCAACCTTCTGCTTCGGCACTGCTGGAGTTCCCTGACTCCCTGTCCATTCCTCCTTTCTGATGAATCTGATATGGCTGGCTGGCTGGCCAGTCACAAAGTCATTCCCTTGACTATATTTATTCCTGAGAGCAAATAAAAAAGCATCGATCCAGGGTCACTTGCATATCCTCAAAGCACTGACTCCCAAGGCCAAATCTCAATTTTTTTTTAAGCAAGCCTCGCATCTCTTCTGAGTAATATGTTTTACTCCTCGCACTACACAAGAAGAAAAATACAGTATTTAAAAAGAAATGGAAGGAAGGAACGGTTTTAATTCTAAGCTTTTATTGAGCAGTTAATGACACATGCAGCTTGGCACCTGATGAATTAGTGTGTCAGATTGTACAAGTGTGCTTGATTTTTGTAAATATTGATGGTGTGATGGGGGAATCTCTGACTGATTTTAATGTGCTTTGGATCAGGCCCATTTTTTTTCTTCGTGATGAGCTGGTCATTAAGCTGCCTGCACTTTCACTCTTGTGAATGAGATAAGTAGCAAGCACTCTTAATTTCATTATCCTGCTTCTGTTAGCCAGGAAGTAAAAACAAAACCAGTGTGTATGTCCTCTCTTCTCCCCCCTTCCCTTTTTTTGTTTGTGCATGGCAATCTTAAATTGGGGCACATAATCAAAATACCTTGTGCTATTATTGGAAACCAGTCTGTCCTTGCTGAATTAGCAAATTGCCAATGAACGTATTCTTTGTTGTAATAGACAGTACTGCAGAAGGGCTAAACAAGTCCAGCCAAATTAAGTTGTGCTATGTGACGTGTCCAAGCACTCTGTGCAATGAATTGCACTTTAAATATTTTTTCTCCGTTTTCTTCCCGATGAGCCTATTCAGCCGGATGGGCCGCGTCTTTATGCTCACGTCAAAGCTCTTCTCTGGGTCACGTCAGATGGGGCCTCTTTTGAAAGCTGCGTTGTGCCTCCTCTCTAGCCGCTGTCTTTGATGCTTGGCCTCTTTGTTGCACTGCGATGGATATTTGGTAGTTGAGTCTCTCTCCCCTCCCCCGAATGCTTTTGAAAAAATATATAAAATATTAACTAGAAAAATCAGTGTGTGCTGGGGGGGGGGGGGGGGCGGTGGACTCAGGCCCTGAGAAAACAAAATCCAATTGGTGGGCAATATTGTATCATTCCTTCAGTATCAGGGGACTAGTTTCCCTTTCTGTTCCCCAAGTGCTGGCTAACCCAAAGTTTTGCAGTCCTCTCGCAGGTAAAACTCCATTGACGTCCGCTGCGGTTTTGACCCCAGGATTGTGCATCTAGAGTCTCCGACTGAGGCTGGTGCAGGGTTTAGAAAGCAGACAGACCACGCTGCTTGTGCTCATGGACTGCTGGGGGCAGTTGTGTCTTGAGCACAGGGTTAAGACAGTCCTCTTGTGTTCCCATTGCAAAGACTGATGGACCAGTGCGGGTTTTCTGAGATAAACAGACCCTGATCACTTAGGTCCCTTTCCTCATGCAGTCTGATCCCAAATTTATCCTGTGCCGTGACAGGCTGCTGCAGATATTCTTGTGGCAGATGAGAGCTGTATGGCCACGCAGAATCAGGGCTGCAGATCATAAATACCTGTAACCGATACACTGTTGTTTATACAGTGGCCTAGACGCTACTCTTAATTACACCCGTAAAACCCAACTCACTGAATTGAGGCTGCCTGGTTTTGGAAGATGGCAGTGTCTCCTCGTATGTACTATAGGCCTCCCTGGGAGCTGCATTTATAAGAAGTCACACGAGGCTACAACAGATAACATTGAGGGTTTTGGGTAAATGCATATATGTATGCAAAATTAGCCTCCACATTAACCATTCAGACAGCTATTCCTGGACTCCTATCGTTCTTCAATAAAGAAAAGGTGTGTGTGTGGGGGGGGAGTCACAAGTTTCGGTTGTAAGGCCAAATACAAGTCTGCTGTGAGTGTAAACAGCTCCACTGAAATCAATAACACTGCGCTGGCATGCACCAGAGAGGAATTTGCCTCAAAAGCCACCTAGGAATTTTGTTCTGAGTTGTTCTTAAAAGTGGCCTTAATTTTCTTTTTCATGTTACTGTGGGAATTAACTGGAGCCCTCACTTAATCTAGCTTTTTCGGTGGCTTGCTGCCCATGAGTTTATAGGGAAAGGTAGAAATTTTAAAATATTCAACTGCTCCATTAGACTCTGTGGTTTGATGTCATATATATTTTATTTAGGATGTGTATGTGAATTAACATGTAGCACGTGCACACACATGGGACAGACATTGTACAAAAAACTTTATTACAAAATTGGTTCCCTTTAATAAGCATATTACTAGCTACAGCTAATGTCCAGGTGCAAATACTGATGCTGCTGTATCCTATCCATGAGAGAGCTGCTTTTTCAAACTCATGTGGCCAGACAGTTCCATTGGTACCTTGCTGTTCTGGGCATCTGCATGTGGCAGCAACCCTCCGCCCCCCTTTTTAAACAGGGGTGCTCTTAATTTCCTTCTTGGACACGGTTACTGACGAGTGGATGGAGAGAAGCTGTAATTGGGATCTCTCTTGGAATTTTATTCAGGTGTGGTGTTGCAGGTTTCATAAGCACACTAGGGAAATGTGGGTTAGATTCAATTGCTGTAACTAACTGTAAACTAGTTAAGACCAACTCAAAGAATAGTTGAGTAGTTCATTGTCTGACTGTGTATCTTGTGGGGTCCCACTAGAGTCCTCCTTGATTCCAGGACTAGTCAATATTTTCATTAATGATTTGGATAATAGAGTGGGGAGCATGCTTACAAAATGTGTGGATGACACCAAGCTTTGAGGGGTTGCAAGCACTTGGAGGACAGGAATAGAATTCAGAAACATTGGCTCTGGAAAGGACATAGGAGTCACATTGGGTAATCAACGAAAGGTGAATTCCCAATGCAGTGCCATGGCTAAGAAGGCTTTTATGATGCTTGGAAGTATGAACAGGAGACCCCTGAGTAGGAGAGAGAAAGTGATAGGTCCTCCTTTTTAGCTTTGGTGAGCCCATTGCAGGGATACAGCATCTAGTACTGGTGTCTACACTTCTGAAAGGATGTTGGAGAAACTGGAAAAGCTTCAGAAAACCGCTACAAGAATCGTTGGCAGTCTAGAAAATCTGCCTGACTTGGAGAGACGTAAGAAGATCCATCTGCTTAGCTATCCAAGAGATGACTTGGCCACGGCCAATAACCCTGAGGATGGAGGAGGAGTTGTTAACCTAGCAAACAATGTTCTCATGAGATCCAGTAGCTGAGAGTTGGAAGCTAGACAAATCAATGGGTGGTGATTTAGAGAGCCTGGGGCTCTGGCTGCCGCCCACTTCACCTCTCACCCTCGTTGGTGGGCTTGGTTGGAGCAACATATTGAGGGAAACAGTGGCTGCTCCATGTCTCAAGGTCTCTTTAAATCAAGGTTAGCTGTTTTTCTAAACCTCAACTTCAGTCTATTCTGAAACATGTGTTTGTTTCCCCATGAGGCTAGATCATACTCTTGAATCTGTGAATCTATAACCGGACCTTTCATTTGTACGGGAGTTCAAAAGAATTCTCCTAATGCACCACGATTGACATGCACATTCTGGTTCCTTAGGAGCATTCAGTGCGTATTGTGTAAACATGGGTTTAAGATTTAGTTTTGGTTATACTGCATTATTTGGGTACTTGACCCAGGGAGCCTGGCAGTGCCAGCTGGCAGAGGAAACACCACGATGTAACTGATGACCAGGTCTGTCTGTCTCACCTTCCAGATACAGAATATGGCCCTAGTGTCATGTGAGGCATCCTGGGTAAACAGGAAACACATGTGATGTATATGTGGGTGATAGATAATGAAACCTAAATGTGTGCAAAAATATGCCTGTGAAGTGAACCTTAAAACTAGATAGGATTAAATGGTATCTGCTTACTTTTAGTTATTACTAAACCATCTCAATGCTGTATGTTGCAGAAGTGAGTCCGCCGCTAAGTTAACAGGTGGGAGCTGTGTCCTGTCTCTTTAAAGGAGCAATGTTTACTAAGGCTCTGAGAGAGCTATAGGCAGAAGGACTGGGTGTTGGGGCAGACAGATTTGGGGGCACTCGAGCCTGGGTCCCACCTTGTGAGGAGGGGCCAGACTGGTCAAAGGTGATGAGGCTGTTGCTGGGGGTGTAAGTTGAAATTTTGTATGTGAAGATTGGTAGGAATGCAATGTGTCCATTTGTGGGGGAAGAGACTGATCACTTACATAATTAACTGATCATTTGGTTTCTTTAGTGGTGGTCATTATGGGCGCTTACTTGGTCCTGGAGCACCCATGGGGAAAAATTAGCAGATTCTCCCCTTCTGCCCCACTCCCAGCACCCATGAAGTGCTATAGTTGCATGAGCAATGTTAATGCAACTTGAACTATTGGTTTTGACTGGGGATGGGGGTATCAATGTAGCTACTACTTACTGGTAGAATCCCTGTGATAAATTGTTAGGGGTGCCAGCTGGGGTTGGATGTGTTCCTGGAGCATTCATCACGTGCCGTAGCCTTTAATTAAAGGTTCATCTTCCATTCCAGGAGACTCCAGGCCAAACCGGGAGGGTTGGCAACTCTAGAACTTGTGGAGTCATGTAATACATGGAACGTGTAGTGCCTCTTCGACAGCATCATTTCTATGGTGTCCACTGGCTCATGTCTGCCAGGAGTGCTCCTAATGGTCCAACCCTCTCAGCAGCAGACAGCTGCCAGGTGGTTGTGGGTTTTTTCCAGCCTGCCAGAGAAATGCTTCCTCTCTTCTCTGAATTACGTGGAAATGGGGTATAAAATGAGCCATCTTCGCTCCTGCATTGGGAGTAAGATTAGGCTTGAACATCTTGAGAGCCGTTAGAACTAGAAATGGGACTTTCACAGCAGTAGAAAACCAGGCAGATTTCTCCCCTCCCCCTTCCCAGCGATTTTTTTTTGCTTCTATCTCTAGTTCCCTTACTTCTGTTTCAGCTTCCTTTGGAGCTGAGTGGCCATGACAGTGGCAGCATGGGCAGTGGGTGACCCCACAGCTTGGGGAGGCAAGACCCCTGCCCCCAGCCCTGACCACCAGAGCCCATGCTTCTCCTCCCCACTGGCCTGCTAACCCCTACACAACCTCGTCCCACCTCAACAATGTGGCTGCTGGCCCTTGCCCCGTGATAGCCTCCCCCTCCCAGCCTCCCTCATCTCCAGAGCTCCGGGGAGCCAGCATGTGGCATGGCCCCAGCTGGCCCTGGAGCTCCAGAGAGCTATCCAGTAGGCATGGCACAAGGCTGGGAATGGGTGGGGCCAGGCGAGGCAGTTTGGCCCCACCCTTGCCTAGTATACCTGCTGCCCATGAGTAGCAGCTACAGACCAAGACCTTGTCTGGGAAGGCAGCAGCACCAAAGTATGGCAACGCTCTACCATGCCATACTTTACTTCCCTGCTGCTGCTGGTGGACACTCTGCTTTCAGAGCTGAGCTCCCAGCCAGCAGCTGCCCATCTCTGATGGCAGCGCCCCTGCCAGCAGCAGCACCGTAATAATGGCTGGCAGTCGTACAACGCCTGCCTCAGCATTGCCCTTGTGACCTCCCCCAACTCCTTTTTGGGTCATGACTCCTACAGTTACAACCCAGTGACATTTCAGATTCTAAATAGCTGAAGTCATAACGTTTATAATTTTTAAAAGCCTGTGGCAGTGAACTTGACCAAAATGGACCACGAATTTGGTAGGGCCCTAGTAACATAATTGAATGGTGGGCAGAGTTTTGCATTTGTTTCTGTAAAATGCACGGTGTGCATACAGAGTACATGATATTTTATGTGTGGTGTTGGCTGTTGCTTGGGATGCAGCCATGCTAGTGTCATGAAACTAGAACTTTCATGCCGGCACGTACTTTGAATATACAACTTACATAGGCACAGATCTCCCACCTGCTACTAATACCACTTGTGGTGCAGCAGGCACAAACTGAAGCTGTGTGATGTCGCTCTCCCCAGGCCACTGTCCTGCAGCCAGATGTATGTATGTGTCACTTCGTTTTGTAAAGGTACCATGCGGTCCACTGTGTAATTGTTTTTCTCATTGCCGGTAGCCTGTATCTCTCCTGGCAGGATCAGATCTGAAGGTTGAAAACACTCTTTGCTTTATCAGAGAGTATTTGTAACACACCTCTTGTGATTATGGTCTGTTGGGTAAACTCTTCTTACATCAGTAATCAATGAAGATTTAGGCTCAGTGGTTCAGAAGAACAACAAACATTGAAACCTTGGCTGCC
This sequence comes from Pelodiscus sinensis, assembly GCF_049634645.1. NCBI lineage: Eukaryota > Metazoa > Chordata > Testudines > Trionychidae > Pelodiscus > Pelodiscus sinensis. The sequence goes on along the minus strand of NC_134717.1, from coordinate 59,541,642 downwards.
TATCCTGTTACACAGTGATGTTATACTATACGCTGCGGTGCAAATCCTGCAGGCTCTGATAGTCTTGTAAACCTGCACATAAACGTGAGTTGCCTTCTTGCTGTTTCTGGGTTCAGAGACCCCGCACACTGTATGTTTCTCTGCAAAGAAGTGGAGGTCTGCGTATTGTCTAAAGCCAAGACCAGCATCTATATGAAAATAGTTAATAAAGTGTCAGTAGATGGCGCTTGGGAATGTGTAACCTTGTGCCTGGGTTTTGTAGGACCAATCAACGGCTCATGTGAAGCTCTTTACTTTCAGCTGTTAGTGGTTTTACTTCTTCAATTCTTCTTTGTATCCTGCAGAGGCACAGAGTCACCCCAGCAATGGCTGTGAGCAACATCCCTCTGCAGCTCCTAAAAGCTTCAGTCTGCGGGGACGTGCATAAGAATCCTCCGTCTACAGCGCATGGCAGCTGTTCTTTCTCAGACTGTGCTGTAGTAGTAGTTCTGAACCTTGCTTGCAGATCATTGGTGAGGGGGAGGGAGGGAGGCAAGGAGAAGTGTCCCTTTTGCCCTCTTGCCATGTGTTCCTTGCAATCAGATGGCTTGTCAGGCTTTGCTTGCAAGGCTGTGCCTTCTCCTGCACTCAGGAACCTGTGCAGTTCATCCGGTGCCACGTCCCTTTTAAAATTGCCTGTGAACTTTCTGGAATTCATCAAGGAATTACACTGGACACTAGACTAAAACGGCCTGGTAACTGAGTGTGAATAAATGAAGATGTGTAATATTTTTTTGCAATTAAGGCAAACACAGGCAGATGTTTATAAAAAGAATGAAAATTGTTCTTGCAGTCAAAAGACCCTTTATGCCAGTTTTTTTTTGTTTCATATCAAATTATTTGTTTTTTTTTAAATGAATTGGGAAACTGTAGAATGTTGGGAAATATTGACACAAGTTTAACTCCAGCGTCACAGATGGCGACAGATGCTGCTCCTGCCTTTGAATAGTCAATAGAAAGATACTGGGCACCATTTTTACAAGTGCCTGAGGGTTCGCCTATCCTGCAATTAAGACCGGAGGAACAGTTGCAGCTGAGCCTGAATCAGCTGACTCAGACTCAGCGCTTGAGCTACAAGGTTATAAAATTGCAGTGTAGGCTTTTGGGGCACACCTACAATAAAACTATTTCGAAATAACGAAAATCGATTTAATTCCCCAAATAACAAAATCAAAATAGCGTGCGCCCACACTATGGGGAAGCGTTGAAGTTAGTTGGAGGCAGGCTTTGTTAACGTGGATGTGCTACCTCGACTTAGAGCCCCAGGAAGCACTGGGGAGCGATCAGTCTGAATTACTCTAGGGGGTAGTTACTCCAAAATAGTGGCACTGGAGCGTTCACACTACTGCTATTTCAAAATAACTATTTTAAAATGAGCGTTATTCCCCGAGGACAGCAGGAGTACCAGTTTTTAAATAAGTGGCCAGTTACTTCAAAATAACAGTCTTGGTAGTGTGGACACGTTGCTTATAAACTGGACCTAAAGGGGGGTTATTTTGAAATAACTCCTTCGTGTAGACCAGGGCTTGGGTTAGAACTGAGGCCTGGGCCGTGAGTGAGGAGGGTGTCGGAGGCCAGGCATTAGCCTGAGCTGGGAGAAAAGTGTGACTTGTAGGAAGCGCTCAGCACCCGCAGGACCGGGTCTCTGTTCACTTTGGGTGCTCCAATCATGCGACTACTTTACAGAATATTTATATTACCGTGGTTAACGTCTCTTCGTTTAAATAGTGGTGAGGTATATAAAATGTTCACAATGAAAGTTTAGGAAGTCCAATAACTTAACTTTTTTTTAGCAATCATTTAAGGTAGCCCAATAGCTGATGGGCATTGTTCATTAGCCATTCTTTGTTAGATCCTTCTCACTGAGCTTGATTTTTCTTGGTAGACAGGGTGTGTGTATCAGTCGGATCATTGCCAAAACACGATTTGTTTAACATTTTTGACCCACCAAAGCAAGTTAGACGATGGATCTTTTAATTCATTATTTTCAACAGTTAAGCAATACAACTGATGTTTCTGAAGGCTCCGCAGCAGCGTTTAGACTTCAGCATTATATTATCGTATGTTAAAATTTTACTAAAAATGAAGAAAAGCTTACTTATTTTAAGAGAGATTTGTTTAGTGTGTAAAAATATCCCAGGAGAAGGGAACATTTCTCTTCCAGTTGTTGTTAAGTTCAAATTTAGCAACCATTGTCCTTGCTGATAAATCAAGTGCTCTAAACATGTACTCCCCATTAACTAGGAAAGTGGAGTGTTTGGTAGGCAGATATCATTCTTTAGTGCTATTAATGAAGTGCAGGACACGAATATTGAATATGCAAAAAGCTGAATAGGAAGAAAACAAAATAACTGATGTTTTGTTTTTTCTTGTAAAAGATGCTTGTATTATTCTTTCCATATGTACTGTAACGGTTGTTGCCTGAATTAGTGTGCCCTGTGCAGGGAACCTGATACACAAACAGAAAGACATGCAGCTAATTTTGTTCAGCAAATTGAGATCTGATCCCTGCCATTTCATGCCCTCTGAAAGTTGGCTCAGTCACCTGTTCATAAATATGTCTGAAAAATATATGGGCCAAATTCTGAACTCAACTCTGATGTAATTTTGGAGTTACTCCATTGAAGTCTGTGGAATTAACAGAAAAAACTGAGTTAATAGTCCTTAACAGAAGTTGACTATTTTTATATAAATAGCAAGTAACATATTCAGTTTTCCTCTCTCCCCTTGTCTTGTCCATGACAGACATCCTGTCTTTTGAGAAGACTATTCATAGACGTGAGCTGGGTCACTTTAAGTTTTATATTGGGGTTACTTATGGTAGAATTTGTTCCCTGTTAATAATAGACCCCCCCCCCATATAAGGCAAAGCCCTGAATACTGGCTCTGTACATACACAATTGCGCTGTCTGATCAATCTAGACCCAATCAGCACATAGCTGCAGCCCATGTGACATTCTTGAGGCCGTACAGGTAATTTATATATATATAGGGATATGGTCCCGATAGCACACAGAGTTGTGGGTATGACCCACAATGTAAATAATGGTGTAATCTCTTAACAGTCCTTATTTAATAAACTATTTATTAATCCAGTTGTTCTATTATATTCATTATTTGAACTCTTTCAGCATTAACAGAATACAATCAGAGGTTCGGGCTGCATCTTACTAGAAATTGCATGTGTGTTGTAACACAAAGATGGTCCCCTGTCCTAAAGAGTTTATAATCTACATAGGCAAAAGTTGTATGTATTTTACTGAGGACACGCAGAGATTTATGTAGTTTTGCCAGGTATTCCCATATTCACCCCCAGTTCTCTGGAATTTGTCTTAAATCTCCTACTTCTGGAGTCAAGAGATTACTTCAGCTTTTATTTAAAGAAAAATGGTAAGTTTCTACTTTTCATGGTTTGAGAGATACTAAAAAATTCAGAAGGCAAATGATAATCCCAGAATGAACATGTCAGTCATCCTCATGTTTGTATGACTTTTGTACATAGGCAAAACAAACCTATGGGTGAGCTAGGAATAGAATTCATATATCTAATTCCATTGCTGTGACTTAAATGTAAGGCCATCCTTCCTCATACCATTTTTGCTGTATGTGATGCACACATCACAGTTTAATTCTGTGGCATTGCACCTGAAACTATTCTGGCGCAAACTCTGAAAATCCAAGCTAGGGTCAAAATCCTTGCAACAAATAAGGTTTAAAGTAAAAAAACACCCATCATAGAAGATTAGAGTTGGAAGAGACGTCAGGAAGTCATCTAGTCCAACTGCCTGCTTAAAGCAGGACCAACCCCAACTATATCATTAGGGTTAACTTTTGCATTTTGCAGCATTGCAAAACAAGGGCTGTAATTTTTGGTAAATAGAAGACTTAACTTGGTAGAGTAAAAAAGAAAAAACAATGGAAATTGCAGAGGAACAAAGAGTGTAATCCTTCAAACGGACTCCAGTGGGGCCAGGATAGTTGCACTAAATCTGCTTTTATGAGATTCTCAGAAGTTTCTCAATCCTCCAGAAAAGGCATATAACAACCTTTTGTTGTTTGTCCTCATCTTGGGCTGTTTTGAAAATGAATGAAAGCTAGAAAAAACACCACAGATCCAGACACTCTCTTCCAGGAAAGACCAAGTTTCCTGTGTGTGGAGTCTTTTTGTGAGGATTCTCCATCTGAGGTTGGATTCATGCACAACCTACAATTTGAATATGTTGGCTTTTGGAGAACTTCTGGAGAAGTTCTCTGGCTTGTATCACACAGGACAGACTAGATGACTCCAGTGGTCCCTTCTGGCCTTAGAACCCAAACATCTTTTGGGATCCCCTTTCTAACTGCAGATTTTCCCTGGATCTCCACCAGACCAGAGAGGTCCAATGGGCATCTGTCACTGGATGTAATGAGAGGCTCTGTAATGCTTCCTTTTGCTAAGATCTCTTGGGCCAGTACGTTGTGTCCCTGTGGGGATATGAAATAGTTACTAGGAATACAAATATCCAGCATATGTAAAGTGATTCTACTCTACCTGTCCCTTGCATGTTGTTTCTGTCTCTGTTGTATTGGATACCATCCTGATGCAGGAACACTAGAGTGGTGTACAGTAAGGCTTCTATAAATTCCACTTGTCATCTGCTGGAGACAAGCTAAGGCTTCGTCTGGTGTCTCATGAGCCCTGGTGGTGACACGACTGATCTTTCAGCACATTCTAGAGATGCGACCTTCAGCAGCTAGCTTTTCAAGCAAGACGAATGCGCTACTCCCAGCCGGTGGAGGTAGCTCGGGGCTTCTGCCGAGCAGTTCACAAAACTGCACGCGCCCAATGCTAGTCAACAAGGCAGGAGATGAAACTGGTTGTTACCCTGTGACTAACCCCCAGAATGAGAATGATCTTAGCAGTATGTATCAAAGCATGTCAAGGTCCAGAGCACAGACCTCCCCCACCCCCACCTCTGTGGAATGGAGGCGCCCAGGGAAGCCATCTTGCACTTGTCTTTAACCAATTATGGTTCAGTTCTGGGCTGGCTCACCCCCTGTCTTTGAATAAAGGGAGTGTCTGGAATAAAACATCTTCCAGTCTTCACCTGGTGGTATAGAGTTTAAGACTTGCATTGTCAAGAGGGATTGGGCTTTCTGCAGCATCTTCTTTATATTCTCTCAATCTTGGAGGCCCATACCAAAATATCTGAGGTAAAGTGGCTCACGAGGTAAAGGGAAGCTCTCAGGCCTGTGTCTTGTCCCTTGAAATCTCCTTTTTTGAAAGGGGAGAGGGAGAGGGGGACAGGCCCTCCTTCAAAAGCTAGCTCTCTTGTTGACTAGATTCAAGGAAGCTGAGAGACTCCACAAGGCTCTCTCTCTCAATGGTATCTGAAGCGAAAGGGTCCTACGCTCCCATTCTGTAAGCACCAGGAACTGCAGGCCTCGTGGAAATTTGCAGGGAATTCAGCTTGCTTGCTATGACCAGTAACTTCTGATTGCCAAGTTGGATTGTCAGGCATGGCAAAAAGAGGGATCTGGTATTGGAGCCCTGATAAAAAGGGTGCTGGATTCTAATTGATTCCTGAGAGGCTTAAAGCCAGTACTGATGTGATGAGGAAAAACAATAACAAAGGCAAGTACTAAAGCACCAAGGAAAACAGTCACTGAAGCATTGATGGAAAAACTTTAAAGCAAGCACTAAAGCCCTGCAGACGTGTGCTAATGGCCTAGGAAAAAGGCCTCAAAAGTTGAGCAGCTCTATTGGACTTGACTTGTGGGTATAATTGCCAGACATGACCCCAGGAGATCTGACTGGAACTTCTGGAACAGCATGTGTATTGGTGAGCCACGAGACCTGGCTTGTGCTCTCTTACTACTAGTACCCAGGTGGGGCAAAAAGTCTTTGGATTTCAGGGACATTGCATTGTAATAACACAAAATGAGTGTAAATTGCTATGCAATTAGAAAAATAGCACTGGTGAGCATTTGCTATGTTAAATGCGGGGCAATGGTAAATTGGGACTGTTTCCTTTAGGAAGGATTTTCCCCTAACTGTGTGCATGACTTGCGATGATAGTATTCATTATGGTATCATTGGGGTTGCAGTGCATATTGATAGGTCTGGTAGTGGATGAGTTTGTCTTTGTCTTTATTTTAACCATTCTTCTGACTTGGATTTTTTTCCCCCTCTGTGTTTTTGATTTCCAACAATGATTAGTTATGGGTTTGTAAGTTGGAAATCGTTTCGTAATTGCTATATTACTTTGCCTGAAACAGCAACGAACGTCTTAAATTTAATGCATCATCCACACAGAAAATTGATGTTTGGCCAAAACTTGAGTACTCTGACAGCTAAGCTTGAAGAGCTTTTGGTGGACGTGTAAAATAACTGTGAATTGTGAAATGAGGTTCTCATGAAAATTGATGCTCTTTAAAGGATTATTACCCAAAAAGAAAAAATATCCTCACTTGTAATTGGCTGGAAATAGACTTGTGAGTTAGATATTTTGCATGTTGGTAGGTTTTCCCCCACTCCCTTGTTGGAAGTCACAAATGATAAATTATGGGAAAATGGTATAAGCAAATGAGTGCATTATACCTGATTCTTGAAAGCCAATAGTAATTTCCTCTGACCTCAAGATATAGCTAATTATATCGTATATGCCCATGCCCATTTACTGATTGGCTTATGAATGATAGCTTTTTTATGGACTTGTAATTTATATTTCTCTTAGAATGACATTTTAAAACAACACGCTAAAGAAAGCCGTGACCACACTGGGGAAATTCGCCAATGTGGCTGAAAGCAGTTGACATTGTCAATACAGGCATATGTATTTTTACAACAATATCCGTATCTTACAGGTCAGATCCTCGATTCAGTAAATCGGTGTTGCTTCCTCGACTGCACTGGAGCTACCCAGATTTACACTAGCCATGTGCCTGGCCCATTATTCCTAATGAAATGGTATGAACCGCAACATACTCCATGGGTTTTCGCTTTCTGGGTAAACAAATCTGATGTTTTGCCTCCAAACAAGTCCGTGTCTATTTATTAGATATCTTGCTTGTGTTGGAACCAAAAATGAAAGACCTAGTTTTCAAAATTAAGCCCACGCAATTATGCAATCAGGTAATTGTGCATATAATTGCATGCACAAATGGCCAGTTAGATGTGTAACTGTCCATTAGCATGCAAAATTACCCAATTTTGCAAATCAGGCCTTAAATATTCATTGTGTAAAGCACAGCTTTATATTTTATGATTTGTATCCTCCTGCCTTCACAAATCCTTGTTCATTTCATCTCAGTTGCAAGGTTACTGATATCTCTGTGTAATGAAGAATGGTGTACGTACCTTGAGACACAGAGATCTGAGGGGTATCTTTCAATTAACACACAATAAACAATATTGAATATTTAAAGGGAAATATTTCCAAAATATAACTTACGTCGTAGCAAATGCAACATTGCATGGAATGAATGTTAACTTCAAATGACCTGAAGTCCTAAGAGTAAGATGTTTCGAACACAGATGGAGCAGCACAGAAGTATTTCAAAATTAAGTTCTCCCTCCAGAGTTATCTGTAAAATAAACACTGTATTTTATTTTTCATAGTTCATGTTCCAGTACAGTAACTGTTAGTGTATTGGTATTAAAACGAAAAGTGGGCACTCACTGCTCAGTGTGCTGTGCGAATATGATAGTCCCTCCTCCAAAGAACTTACTGTTTTAAAGAGAGAGAGAGGGAGGTTGGGAAGAGAAACTGGGATAGGAAGGGAGAGGTGACATGACTTGCCCAAGTTTGCACAGCATGTTAGTGGCAGAACCAGGAAATAACTCAGGTCATCCGACTCCCAGTCTAGTTACCTCCATGGGTTAATATTGCCTCTTATGCTGTGTCTACTGCATTGCTGGAAATGAGGCATACATCTTTTAATCGTGAGAGCAACTAACCAGTGAAAGAGCCATGGTGGCTTCTCCATCACTGACCATTTTAAATCAAGATTGGATTTTTTTCCCCTCTGAAATGAATGCTCTAGGAATTATTTTGGGGCAGCTCTGTGATGCGCAGGTCAGACTCAAGGAACACAGCGGTCTCTTCTGGCCTAGGGATCTATGAATGTCTGGTTCAGATCTTCTTTCTATAGCTAATACCTCCTGAGGCTGAATTTTTAAATATGCCATCCGATAGAAAATGCTTTCCTATAAGAGAAGGTTTACTTAGCCATCTGAGTTGCAAGTCATCTAGCATCTCAAAAAAATAATAATCACTCGCTATTGTCTTCTTAATTTTAAGTTTTGAGCTATTTCAGAGTAACAACCTTGACAGTTACGACACGGCTTATTGAATCTACCTTATGCTTGTCTATAATGAATTATTTCCCGATATGAACAAGGCGACCAGAACCATAGTCATTGTGTGTGATTGGCATCAGGAATTTTTTTATGCACTATTTCATTGGTTTTTGCTAACGTTTTATTGAATACATTTTTGCTCATCTGTCATAAGAGTCAAAGAAGAATAAGTATGACAAGGGCGGGGAGAAGCTTGCAGAAAGCGACAGTTGAAATGTTTCAAATTTCATGTTCATTGTGGACTTTATCCTGGAAAACTTTCTCCGTACAAATTTCCAGTCACTTTGGGAACTAGGCATGTGAAAAAGATGGAGAGAGGTCCCATGGGGGCTTGCTATCCTAGGTATGTCCTATAATATTTATTATATAATGTATATATTCTATAAATGGCTCATTACAGCACATCTACTAATGTGATATGAGCTAGCAGTGCCCCCCTGTCAGGTACATTGGCCAACCCGAACTGTGTCTCTGCAACAGAAAAAATGGACATAAATCAGACATGAAGAATGATAACTTTGAAATACCAGTAAGAGAGCACTTCAACCTCCGTGGTCACTCAGTAGCAGACTTGCAAGTTGTGCATTAGAGCAAAAAAACCCTTCAAAACCAGACTGCAGCGTGAAATTGCCGAACTAGAATTCATATGCAAACGTAACACTTTCAGAGTGGGTCTGAGTAGAGACTGGGCTTGCTCACTGCAAAAAGTCACTTTCCCCTTTTTGCTATTCGCACCTTCTCATCCATTGTAGGGAGTGGGCCACGTCCACTTTGATTGAATTGGCCTCTCATTAGGACCAGTCCTCTGCATAGTCATGTAACACTCCCATTGTTCTGTGTATTTATCCCTTCCAGAGTGAAGTTTCCAGCCTCTGACAGAGGCCAAGGACACCATTTTATCCCCTGGCTAATAGCCTTTTATGGATCGAACCTCCATGAATTTATCCAGCTTCTCTTTAAACTCTATTATAGTCCTAGCCTTCACAGCCTCCTCTGGCAAGGAGTTCCACAGGTTGACTACACGCTGTGTGAAGAAGAACTTTCTTTTATTAGTTTTAAACCTGCTACCTATTAATTTCATTTGGTGTCCGCTAGTTCTTCTATTATGGGAACTAATAAATAACTTTTCTTTGTCAGCCCTCTCCACACCACTCATGATTTTATAGACCTCTATCATATCCCCCCTCAGTCTCCTCTTTTCTAAACTGAAAAGTCAGGGCATAACTGGGGAGCCTTAACACCGCAAGGGCATGCCTACATTAGAAAACTATTTCGAAATAACTAAAATCAATTTAATACTTCCTGAAATAAAAAATTGAACTAGCGTGCCCTTACTATGAGAAGGCCTCAAAATTATACAGGGTAGGTTCCATTAATGTGGACATGCCACCTCAACTTAGAGTCCCAGAAAACACTGGGGAGTAATTAGTTTGAATTACTCCAAGGAGTGGTCATTTCGAAATAGTGGCACCGGAGTGTCCACACTACCGCTATTTCGAAATAACTATTTCAAAATTAGCGTTCTTCTTTGAGGAAAGCAGGAGTACAGAATTTGAAATAATGTCCCGTTATTTCTAAATAACAGGCTTGGTATGTGGATGTTCCGCTTATTCATTCAACCTAAGGGGTGGGGGATTATTTTGCCATAAAGTCCTAGTGTAGACCAGGGCCTACTGACCAGCTTCCATTACTTACGGCTGTAACATCCGGGGGTGAAGGCAGTCCTGAGGTTCTAGTAAATTGCTTTCCCTGTCTCCCTACAAAAAGCCCAAGTCTTTATTTGGGGTGCTATGGAGGACAACCCCATCAGGAGGAGTCTGTCTGTTCAGCGTTTGGAGTTTTCTGGGGACAACAGGTTCCGCGTATACATTTGGATTATGATTACAATATCAACAGGCAAGCCTGTAGCTATCTGTGCTCCATAGCAACTGATTTTCATGTCACAGACATTGCTGGGAGAAAATGCAGAAGGACAAGGTTAATATATGTTGTTCAGCAGTAGTGGTGATGTACAAGAGGATACCATATGATTCTCTGCAGAGTACAATATTGATCTCATGAATGAGGATTAGCTAAATGACTAACAAGCCCTGTAAGGGTGAGCGGGTTGTCAGGCTCGACCTCATGAGTGCATTAGAAGCACATCCCATAAGGAATTAATGCATGATCCTTTTTATATTAATGTTTGAGTGGCTGGGTTTCGCATTTTCAGAAATCACAATGGCAACATGCTCGGTGCGCAGCCTTTGGTGTCTATCTCATTATCTTTTTATCAGCCTATGAAATAAAATACAATGGATGGGATTTTTTTTTATTAAGTGGCTGCCAGTTATAATTAGTAGCATAAAAATAGACTATGGCTATTCTTGATTTTTTGGGTGGAGGAGTCGAAGTTAAAACCATGTGAGGAATGTGTGTATTGCATTTTTCGGTTTTGTTTATACACAGCCCTCTGTGTCCTGTGAAGAATGCAGATTAAAGGATACAGCGTAGGCAAATTGATTTATCATAAATGTACTGCTCGGTCTTCTAGACTGACTACTCTCAGAAGAGGGATCTATTAAAAAAAAAAACTCCTCTTTTGAAACTATGACTTAAATTAGGATGTGCTACTTAGAATCTCTAGGGTCCTAATTTTAATCCTTACAGCCAAATCCTCAGCTACTGAAAATGACATAGTCCATGGAACTACATGTTGAATCTCTCTATTTCCGACCCTCAGAACCTAACTGGTTCCAAACCAGAGAATTTTCTGGACTATGGGAGGTCAATATTGTCTAACAGAATTGCCAACATTTCTGCTGCTTACGAGCCTGTTAGAGGACAATTAGGGGTAAATTAGAGCTAAATAACAGCACGGAATGCTGAGACTTAGGACTTGTGGCAGTGAGCAAACTTTATGGGAAACTTGGCCACACCCATGATAAGTGGACATCTGGCTAACTGAAATCTTTGTGGACCAGAGAGCTCTGGACTGGAGTGGTTTAACCAGTACATCAATTTCCACCAGCTAAAGATCTGGCCCTTCCTTACAATATTTTGTTCAGTTGAAAAATCAGGTGGCTGGTCCCCATGATGTCTATATATGTATGTGAATTGATTCTATCTGTCTAGTCTGGGGTGGCCAACCCGTGGCTTGCGAGCCGTATGTGGCTCTTCCCCTCCCTCCCTTTAGAGTGCGGCACATGAAGCCGCCCCTGCACCCCTAGAAAGAATCCCTGGCCCCCAGCTCCCTGTGTTCACTGGGGCAGGACAGCTATCCTGTGCGGCGATTCAAGATGGCGTCAGCCAATGGGAGCCCAAGTTGGCCTTGTCTTTTAAAGGGGCAGTGTCCTTTTTTTGGTCCAACAAAAATTTGTTTAAAAAAAAATTTCTGGTGTGGCTCTTTGCATTTTTTCCACCACTGTTTCGGCTCTCTTCATTTAATGGGTTGGCCACCCCAATCTAGTCTCTCATATTTTCCATTCTTTTATTGCAAACACGGGTGTTATTTCAGGGTGCTAGATATTGAATCTGCCAGTTACTTTTCCATGTATATAATTTCTTTGACACTGCTTTTTTAATTTCTTATAACAGGGTAGATTGCTTTTCCATCGTGAGTTTTGCCAAAAACAGACTGATGCAGCTCAGTTGTCAGATGGCTACGTAAATATGTATCAATAAAAACCCTTCATATATTCCTTTCAACAAAGTGAGAGAGATAATGTTCAAGAACTCCTTTTGTGTTTTTTCTTTAAAAAAAAAAAATAACGGTATTATGCCAGCAATCTGTAATAAATAGCACTGCAATGAGAAGCGACAGCCTCATTCACCTTGCATCCATGCAGAAATAACTAAGCTCTCTTCCCATGCCTTGAGAGAGGAGAGAATTAAAGAAAAAGAAATGACCTTGGCTTGCAGTTGCTCTCATGCTAACGAGGAACAGCTTAGCACCCAAAGACTCAAGTTTTCACAGGCAATTTTTTTTTACGGTATTGCATTACCCATGTTACTTGAATTCATTTGGTGTAGAGCATAAAAAGTACCTTCTTTGTGTCTCTCGCATTCCACTAGGTTGCTTGAAACTGCAGATAGCTTGCTTCTCAACTAGCAAAAGCCCATGGGTTTGAAAAAAAGAGTATTTGAAAGGAAAGAGAATAAAGGTTTATATAATAGCCAAGTACAATATATTCAGATTGGTATTGCCAAGTCTGTTGTTTTTCGTTCCTTAGATTCTAGGGTATTACTACAGGGATAAGGTAATTTGAGGTCAATATACAAATCAAATTTAATTTGCAACAAAATAATGCATAAAACAGTTAGACATTTAGCAAAAGAGGAGATAAAATGGGCACTTGGATTGCATCTTTCGTCTTCCTTTGAATGGTTTCAGGTAAATGCTGTTTCGACGTGCTAAAAATGTCTGTATTAACATGTGGTCTCTAAATTGAGGCCACTGGTTTAATTAAAGTATTAACGTGGTGGTTTTATAGTTGCTTAAGTTTCATGTTGTTGTGTCCTCTTTGGTCTCACGTTTTGAACATTTTCAAGTCCACGGTCAATTTGACAACACAAACGTTTTGGATAATAAGTGAAATAATTAAATTGTTATAATCTTGGAAATGCTTATCTCCCAGTGATTTTAACAGCTGCATCTACACTACTGAATTCAGCACAGATAGAGCTAATTCACACCAGGATTGGCTGGGGATGTGAACAGCTAACTGGTTAACTGTGACCTGGTAAGCATCACCTGGCTTAATTGGTTCCCAGGAGCAGCCCTCCACAGTTCCACTGGGCCCCTGAGTGGGGCCACCAGCCAGCCCCCCCGTGGTTGGAGGGTGGCACTGGGAGCCGATCCTGGCAACCAGCCCCATGCAGGTCTGGGAACTGCTAACCTAATGTTTAACTGGTTAACTGATCGGATTTTACATCCCTACGATCAGTGAGATCAGAACTGCAATGAGATGCCTTCTTGGACCAGCTGTCATTGAAGTCAATAGCACAACCCCATTAGACATAAATGGGAGCAAGACTGGGTCTTTAGTTCATAGTTAACAGCATGCTTTCATTCTAATGATCTGATACTACCAATTTTCACGTCTGCTATTTTAGGGCATACTTGTAAGCCTGTTTTGTCCAGTTCCTACTGCTCAGTTGGAGCAAATAATAGGATTCAGTACAGTTCTGACTCTGTAATGAATGAGTGTATGTATAACACTGCCCTCTACTGAATTGATCTGACTGCTCAATCATCTTCTACACTGCTCATGCAATTCTTACTTAGCACAAGCCTTGGGGGCCATGATATACCTAGTAGCTCTTGTATACCTGTTTCCCTTTTTACTCCCCCCCCCCCCCCATGCTGATGTTTTGAGCTGGGCTGGATTAAGACATTCTGAGGCCCTAAACTGTGTCAAGTTTGAGGCCCCACAGCATTACCAGAAATCTTAAAATACTAGAACTGGAAGGGACCTTGAGAGGTCATTGAGTCTAGTCCCCTGCCCTCATGGCAGGACTTAGCACCATCTAGATCAGCCCTAACAGGTGTCTATTCAACTTGCTGTTAAATATCTCCAGTGATGGAGATTCTACAACTGTCCTAGGCAATTTATTCTGCTGTTCAACCACCCTGATAGGTAGGAAGTTTTTACTAATGTTCAATCCAAACCTCCTTTGCTGCAATTTAAGCCTGTTGCTTCATGTCCTATCAGAGGCCAAGAAGAACAATTTTTCTCCCTCCTTCTTAAATTTTGACTCTATCCTCCAAAGCACTTGCAACCTCTCCCAGCTTGGTACTATCTGCAAACTTAAGCATATTCTCTATGCCAATATCTAAATTGTTGATGAAGATACTGAACAGAACCAGTCCCAAACCAGACCGCTGCGGAATCCCACTTATGTCCATCTAGCATGATTGTGAACTGTTAGTAACTACTCTCTGGGAACAGTTGTCCAGCCAGTTATACACCCACCTTAGAGTAGCCTGTATTTCCTGAGTTTATTGATAAGGTCATGCGAGACCATCATTGTGTTATGTATATCTTAATAGGAAGAACAATAAAAATATTTGCTTAGACAGCAGTAGATAGGCAAGGATGCAACTAAAAAATGATTATTTTTTTAGCGGCCCCTTGTAGTCTGAGGCCGTAAGTGGTAGCTTACTGAGCTTACGCGTAAATCCAGTGCTTGTTTTGGGGATAGAGTATCTGAGTTTCTTCCTGTGGCAGCATCGGTAGGCAGAGATACTGATGTCAGTCTCACCCTAGCTTTCCCACGTTCACAAGCCTGTGGCTTGGAAACCACGCTACATCTTGGTTTAGGGGCCACAAGGGTTGGTAGAGAAGGGTTCACAAAAGGCATTGCCAAAGCTAAAGATGGCCTAGTCACTTTCTACCAACTGAGGCAATGAGGTCTGGATACCGAGAGAGAAAACAGAGCTGCTGTCAAGCTGAGAGAAAGGAGAGACGGTATCCCTTAAACAGCCAAACTCCTGTTCCATAGGCTCTTGGGTATCGAGGTCTGTATTTAAGGACTATCATAAAATCCTAGGCCTGGAAGAGACCTCAGGAGTCATCGAGTCCAATCCCCTACTCAAAGCAGGACCAACCCCAACTAAATTGTTCCAGCCAGGATTTTGCCAAGCTGGAACTTAAAAAAAAAAAAACTTCTAGGGATGGAGATTCCACTCCCTCCCTAGGGAACCAATTCCAGCGCTTCCCCACCCTCCTAGGGAAATAGTTTTTCCTAATAGCCAACCTAGACCCCCCCCCCCCACTGCAACTTGAGATCATAGCTCCTCATTCTGTCATTTGTTATCTCTAGCTACTCCCTGCCCCAGCCCATCCCTCCAGCCTTTCAGTGTAGGTGGAGGAGGATTCTATAGATTTGTAAGAAGAGAGTAAAGAAGTGCCTGCCTTGTGCGGCACCTGCACCCCCTTTCTGCATTCCTTGGACCCAACCCTCAGTTTATGCCAGATAAGGCTCTAGACCTCATGCCTGTTCTTCACACCCTATTTCCCATGGAAGCAGCAGAGAGCATCCAGCCCAAAGAGATTGGTTGCCTACCCTTTATATTGCTTAGCTGCGTTAGAGCTGTGTTACATAAAATATCAGATGTGCTTAATCTAGCCTGTGAATTTCAGCGCTCTCTCCCTTACGGCCTCTCCTTAGTGCCCAGAAGTGCATTTCAAGGCCTTGTCACATACTACCACGCTATCCTTTACTCCCCAATTTTACCTCATGAAAACCTCACTTCTCCCTTTCATTGCATTGACCAGGGTCTGTTTATCTTCCAATAATAGCCCAGCACTTGCTACAGTATCCGTCAGGTCACCATGACTAAATGCTTTCATTGGTTTGCCTGAGAGAGACAAATACCAGCTGTCCTATTGCTTTAGTGTCAAGTTACGTGTAGATGTAGCACTGGGTTTATTTTTAGTGTGTGTGCTATTTGTATCTAAGTGCATGGATTTATATTAAAAGTGTAGAATATTAGTGGTCACTTGGGAACTATAAATTCCCACGGCTAGGGTGAAGAGACTACAAGAAGGTAGCAAGCGAAAGTTAAGAAAAATCCCCACACCAAATTTTTTAAGAGCCTATACAGTAGTGCTTCTTTTGCTGAATGTAATCATCAACTTGAGTTGTCCTGTAGTAAATATAGTTATTTGCCCTTCGTCTTGCTGAGTGGAGGAATGTACCAGTAGAGCGTGGCTTAAAATTCAACTTGATTATCTTTGGAAAGAGTGCACTTGGTCAATAGCTCCTTTGTAAAAACCCGGTGTTTGCAGCACCCACATGTTGCAGCCAAATAGCTGGCTGCAACAACTTTGAGGGAACCCAATGCAATCAGTGAACAATTCCACTCTTGCACATTCGAGAGAGCAATTTAAATATATCTTGCAAAGCACCTGCTTGAGTTTCGCACCATAAAATGTTCAGTCACGTTTATATTCAGCCAGCTGGCTCTGGTCTACCTGAAATGTAACAGTAGAAATACTGATATAGATCATATATATGCTGCAGACATTCTGAAATCTTACTTAGCTAACAAGGGGCAAAGTATCATTGTTCATAAGCCTAGAGTGATAAAAAGATGGGGGCGCTTTGTTTCTTGCTTCAAAACTGCCATGAGCAGTCCCTGCTAAGAGGTCTTTTTTTCTTTCATTGGCTGCAGCCTGGTTGTTCATGAAACAACTTGTTCATTTAGATATGCCAAGTCCTTAAAATGTTCTAGTTACCTCAGTAGGGGTCCCCCATATATCCTTCAAGATTGCCACTTCCCATTCATCCATGGAGAGAAGCTTTTAGAAGAGGCATTGAGGAGTCATGAAGTTTAAGGAGTTGGACACTTAGCAGTCGCACTAGGTTAGGGACTAGGTAAGACGGCAGATACAAAGGACTTTCCTGGTAGAATTTGGGGAGTTAGAAGTGGAAGAGAGTTGTTAAAACAAGTGATCTTGTCTTCAAGATCTCCTGTTCTTGTATTGCCCTTCTATTTTTTTTGTACAGTTGGTGGAATCAGGAGATGGAAAGATTTGAAGTAATAGCAGTTTTCATACTCCTTTTATTTCTTTTCTGGGCAATATTTTCTAGTAATAGTTTCATTATTATGAATTCATTTGGTATTCGCTCTAACAGCAGTGAAAATAATGAAGTCATTTAGTATTCATGGGGATGCCATATGTACTTCTAAAAGTGTTTCATTGCAATTTAGCATTAGTTAATGGATGCTTAAAATAAACTGTTATCACTTGGGTTTCCTCTTATTTCTTATAACTAATTATTTTTCTTGTTTAATGTGGATAAAGTATCATGCCATTTGTAGCTCATATCACACTTAAAGAGGAAGGTGGCTGAAATAAATTAATAGAGAATGAATGGCTAGTGAGCAGGCTTGCCTGATGATATCTCCCCAAATATCCAAACGACTCTCTTTTGGGGGTGCTGAGAATGGGTTGTTGTCACATTGTAGGTCAGATCCTTAGTTGGAGTAAATGTCGTAACTCCCTTCACTCATTGGAATCTCTCCTCTGTTTGTGTGAATGTTGCCTGCAGAAGCTGGGATATCTGGGAAGGATGCCAGTGTGTTCCTTAGGCACTGGCATTCATTGGTGCTGCACTGTGAAATACCTGCACGTAGGATATTGAAAACAATTTAAACCAACATGCTTGGGCTCAACAAGAGCCGAGATTGCGACTGTGCATCCTACCGGTGAATCTTGAAAGCCTGTGTTGTGTAGAGCCAATATGCCTCCTTTTCCACTTGTCTAGTCATATGGCTTTTGCTTCACATTTGGATCCCCTTTACTTAATTAGGGGTACTGTCCTTCTGCTATGCTGAAGAGCTTCCATATTTTATGGGTTCTGTTAACAGAGCCTTTCCCTCTAATGTCAAGAACCCATATCTAGATGGATGACGACAGTTTATTGCAAGAGTACATTCATTGTAATAGCCTTTAAACATCTTTAAAGCAGAAAGAGATGGAGCATTGTTTACTGAAGGAACATCTCCAGGGCGGGGATGGATGGATGGGCTTACAGGAAGTAATGGAAATACAAAAATCAATATGTCAAGACTATTCAAGTCCAAAGAGTCGCATTTGTTTGATATGATTCACATTGCTGGTCGAAGCTATGTTTCCTTTAATGAGCTTAGTAATGATTACAACATTTAATTTGTTAAATGTTTATTAATTCACGTTGAACTGAACTGATATTGAAGTGGATTGTATTGGAACTATGGATGTCTCCATGAAAGCCATACAATTGGCAAATTAATTAATTATGATCAGAGCAGCAATAATGAATACTGAACAAATTGATAAGGATGCGACACTTAGAATCAAATGTTAAACCTATCGTTAATGATTAGAGATGCATATCTGCCTGTTTGGAGATTTTTCCTATAGACTTATGTCCTGTGCAACACCATGATAGGGACGTGCTATCAAATGTGTATTTCTTCACAGTGATAATTCAATTCTTTTATATTTGCAAACAACTTAATGACATATCTGTCACTTCCACAGTAATTAGCTGCACAAGTGTGAAAGCTGTGTAGCTGATGTAAATCTATACAATTTGTAATGGAGATTCTGTAAGTGCAGGTTGTTACAGAAAAGTGACAGCGTAATTAGTGAGGATTAACATCTTATTTACTATCATTGGGCAGGTATTTCCTTAGATGAAAAGGGGGGACAGATGAGGAAAACCGTTTAAAAATATTCTCACATGTTGAAATGGAAAAGGTTCAGAAAAGGGTAACGAAAATGTATTCAAGCTTTGCAAGGGGTGTCATATGAAGAGAGATTAAAAAGACTGGGCTTTTTCAGGTTAGGAAAGAGAAGACTAAGGGGAGATAGGGTAGAGCAGGAGTTCCCAAGCTTTTTGACATGGGGACCAGTAAATCCATTCACGAACGTTTGGAGGACTGGTAACATTATTTGCATATTCATTAATCAAATGAGGAGTATTCAAATAAGTTGTTTCTGGTCCTCCCAAAGCCCCCAGTGCCAGCTTTAGCAAAGCTTCTGATATGGTCACCCACAAGATTCTTCCCATCAAGTTAAGGAATATGGATTGGATAAATGGAGTACAGGACAGACAGAAAGCTGGTTAGACCAGGCTTTCCCAAACTTTTTACTTTAGTTGGAACCCTTTTTTTTCAGTGCTGTTTCTTGCAGCCCAAAAATATAAACACACAAAAAACAAACTGAGAAAATACCAGACATATAACATGTCTAATATTTTCTCATTAGGTACATTTTATTATTACTAGATGTATTAGTTTGTAGGTTCGAACTGCCTGGCTGCTAAAAGTGCTCAGGCTGCATGAGTGTCTGCCAGCCAGCCAGTTCACAACTACTCGAGGGTGTGTGTGTGGGGGGGGGCACACAATAGAATCCCCAAGTAGGACTCACTCGTGCATTGCGGGGGGGGGCAGTGCCCCAAGATCTACATATGGCCAGGTCAGTCCTGCTCTTCTCTCTCGTCTCCCCCTCCCCCCCGCTGCGCCTCTGGCCAGCCCCACTTCCCCCAGCCCCCTCCCAGACAGCTAGTTCTCCTCCGCTTCTCTTCCCAGTCTCTCTTGACCAGCCCCACTGCCCATGTCCAGCCCTGCTTCTGGCGGCCGCTTCTTCTCTCTCTTCCCCGCCACCCCCCCCCTCCCACATCTTCCTCGGCCAACCCCCCGGCTGCCCTGCTTCCTCCAGCCCCCCAATCTCTCCCGGCCATCTCGGATGCCCCAGGCAAGCCCTGCTTCTGGCAGCCACTCCTCCCCTACTCCTTCTCCCGATCTCCCGGCCAGCGCTGCCTCCCCCGATTCCCCTGTCCAGTGCTGCTTCTGGTGGCCGGCTCTCCCCTCCTCCTCCTCCTCCTCCCCCCCCGCCCATAGCTATTCCTCTCCCGGGAGCTGGATAATCGGGCTGCAGGTTATGCCCAGGCTGGCCAAGGGCTTGGCAGACCCGGTGCCACACGGGCACTCCGGGAGCCCAGACCACCCCGTCAACCACGCTGAGGCCCGGTATTTTTTTGCCGCGGCCCATAGTTTAGGAAGCGCTGGGGTAGAGGTCTATAAAATCATGACAGATGTGGAGAAAGTGAATAAGGAAAAGTTTTTTACTTTTTCCCATAACGTAAGAACTAGGGGTCACCAAATGAAATTAATGGGTAGTAGGTTTAAAACCAGCCAAAGAGAGTGCTGTGTGACGGAAGTCAACCTGTGGAACTCCTTAGCAGAGGATGTTGTGAAGGCCAGAAAGAACTAGATAAATGCTTGGAGGTTAGGTCCATCAATACTTATTAGGTAGGATGGGCGGGAATGGTGTCCTTATCCTCAGTTTGTCAGGAGCTGGAAATGGATGACAGAAGAGGGGTCCCTTGATGATTTTCTGTTCTACTAATTCTCTCTGGGGCATCCTGCATTAGCCACTGTGGGAAGACAGAATTCTGAGCTAGAAGGACCTTTGGTCTGACCCTATATGGCCATTCTTATGAAATAATTCACGTGTGCTAACAGTGTCTGAGGACGTAAATTTGTTTGGGAACTTAGTGAGTGTATAAATAGATGCTGTCCAGCTCAGTATGTAGAGAAAAAAGGTGGGTGAGGTAATACTTTTTATTGGACCAATTTCTGCGGATGAGAGAGATGAGCTTTTGAACTTAAATGGAGAACTCACATCCCAGACCTCATGCAGAGATCTGTATTGCTCAAAAGTTGTTATAATAAAAGCTGACCTCACCCATGTTTTCTTCTTATCCTGGGACCCACATGGCTACACCAACACAGCATATACTTGATACACAATCAGTTTCATAAATGTGTTTTAAAATAATCTCCCAATAGGTGCTGGATCTTCTTGCCAGAACGTGAGCCTTTTTGCAGCCATGTTTTCTTGTTTCAGTTCAGAGGAGAGAAGTCAAGTCCACCCAGACTGACAATACAAAGGAAAACAAAGTTGCCTGTACCCAAAGAAATTGTTGCATAACCCATGGAAGTTTGTGGCAATCTCCAGATCGACTTCCGTGTGTGTTGGTTTAGGTCCAAATGGTTTTGGAATGCACATAGTAAACTCATTTTCAGACAGAGAAATGGATGTACTGTTTCCAATACAATACAATAACCACAGTTGTACTTAAAATGATGGGTACACTTTTTTCAGGCAAAAGAAGTTTGTCTGTTGATTCTAACCTCTCTTGTACAAGCACCCATCATGCTATGGTTTTAGACTTTAATCTTCATTCTCTCAAAGGCACTTCCAGGTTGAATAAAGTGTTTTCATAAGTGGATTTGTATTTGGGATATTACTCCATAATGTAAACAGGACTGAAATGCCTTGAGATGCCTTTCCATCCTGATATTGTTTTTGCTGTCTATTTGAGTATGTTTAGTGTCTGGCTTCGTCTTTGAGGTGCCAGACACTAAACACACTCAAATAGACAGCAAAAAATATTATTAGAATAAATGAAATTCCAAAATGGCAAGGGTAGGTTTTAAAGGTAAACCTAGTTTTGTCAAATAGGCAAGTGTGATTGTGTGATGAAAGTTGAATACTAGCCAATATGGATTCTGAGATCTCCTTCCCCATAGATACCCTCACATGTATAGAGTCTGTAATGATCAAAACTAGCCATGTGGCAAGGAACAATGACGTTCAGAAGAGTATATAGAAGTGAGAGAGCTCTATGTTGATTCCATCAGAACTATGGGTTTCCCCATAGTCAGTAAGAATCTGGGCCATTTAAGTGCTATCACCAATACATTGGCTATGCCACAGACTAAGCCCTCCTTTTAGGGGAATACCACATGGTCACAGACACACCCCTCAAGGTTTTCAGCAGAAAGGGAATATCTCCCCCCTACAAATTAGTCAGT
This sequence comes from Pelodiscus sinensis, assembly GCF_049634645.1. Taxonomy (NCBI): domain Eukaryota; kingdom Metazoa; phylum Chordata; order Testudines; family Trionychidae; genus Pelodiscus; species Pelodiscus sinensis. The sequence continues at coordinate 59,519,905 of NC_134717.1, read as the reverse complement.
TTCCCATCTCCAGTAACTCAGTTGTGGTATTTTTAAGTACCACATAGCTACAAGCAATGAAGCAGCCAGCATCTGCACAGGCTCTGTTCGCACTTGGCAAACTTGCTGCATCTTGTTCCCTTGCAGAATGAAGAGTTGCTCAGTGCTTCCACGTGTGTTCTCATTTGCGTTCCAGTGCAGAGTGACCCCTTGGGAATGAGGCCACCAACCCTCCCTTCCGCTCCCCCCCCAAGTTACAGCTGCTAAAAGGCAGTGCTGCTCGAGTTCTCAAACACCCACATCCAAATAACAAAGGTGGCTCCTCTTGGCTGTGTCTCCAAAGGTCATAGAACACTTCCTATTTTTCCCAATGTGACACAGTGTGACAGAGCCAAGTATTCATCTTATGTACTTGTCAGTTTTCTTCTACCAGCTCCAAATGATGAAATACTGCAGAATGTGCTGCTGCTTGTTTTCCTGTAGGGACTTGTGCTGATTTGTTTAAGGTGTCATCTGTACCCAGTAAATGCTTCATTTATTAGAGGTGACACCTGAAAATGTTTAAGGGAGACACATCAACACACCACACCAAAAATGATTATTTTGTATTTGTGTATGTTTACTTATGGCATAATATAAAAGCACCCACCTTATGAGGAATTGTATTTCTTCAAAGCTGCCACCTGGATGTGTATGTTTGAACTGACACAGTGCAAGATCTGGAAAAAGCATCCTGTTTTGATTGCAAACGTGCATTTTGACTCTTGATTGGGTCGCCATAGCTGTTAATTACCTTGGTGAGTCACAGATGAGTTCTACCCTCGGCAACTTGGCCTCAAACTTTTGCCGGTTACTTTGTTCTGATGCCTCAGCTAAAATAAAAATAGAGCTCTTGCAGAAAGAGGGTATTTGAGATGGCGATTGTGACCTTGGTAAGATAATTAAAATGGACAGAAAGCTTTTTTCAGATTTAATTCTAAGTATCACATTAGATTTTTATATTGGCTTCTCCTTACTCTGTCTGAAATGTAACAAAGGATCATAGAGATTTTATATATAATAGATGAGCAAAACAATTGATGCAGAAATAAGGAACATCTGAAGAAGAGAGACGTTTGTGTAAAGTGCTAATGGCAGTTGTATGTCCTAAGAAAATGATTTACATGTGATCCTATATCTTAGACATATTTTTGCTATTCATTGGAAACCTGCTATTCTATTTTTGTGATGTCTATAAGAGGGAGCACCAGTTAGTCTGAGAATCTTCCCTCCCACCCCCCTGGCTTCTTAGAGTGGATAAAGTGCTAAGTTCAGGGAATTGAATCGTTGCGTTAGATAAACATTTTGTTTGTATCTAAAGGCACTGCCAAATTTGTACATGTCATGTTGTGTTGCTGTAGCTTGACCATAGATGCTGCAATGTGTGTCCTCTTCTAGATTTGTCTGCTTCCGTAACTATAATTGCCTTTGTTAGTAGAAGTGCCTACTTGAAGAGTCAAGTTGTCTTCAAAACCAGACCGACCAGCTCATGTCTCAAGGTAACCTCTCCCCTCTTGTAAATTACAATGGTCATGTGTTGACTTTTCATATATTGGCTTCTTACATTTTAACAGCTTTTGTAGAACAAATTTGTTGCGTGGTTGTGCTGCAACCGTTAATATGAATCCATGTAAGGAGCTTAGTTGCCTCCTTCCAGTTATGAGGGACTGCAATTTGCACGGCAAACGCAATTGTGCATTTTTTACAGATTTACAGAGCCATGCCTGTGGTGCAGCCCTTGCGCATTGCCCTGAGCTGTGATCCTTGCAGGAGGCAACAGGTACATGCAGAAGAGATGCTCTGACGCTGTTTTGCTTGCAGGAGCAGTCCAGTTGTCAGCATGGAAGGGGCCTGCAGGAAAGCTGCTCCAGGCTTGACATGCAGAAAGAGGCACTGTGCAGTGCCAGGCCCTGGTGAAAGCTCCCAACCTAACACTAGAAAGCACACGTACTGCAGTGGAATAGCCCATGTGCGCTCCTACCTGCGGGCCCACTGTGAGCAGTGTGACAGGCCTGCATTCCTGTGAGGGAAAGGGGCATAACCCCGGTGTGTCCATACAATCCTTAGTCCATGGTGGACCTCCTAGTGCACGGGTGGCCAACCGAAACCTGAGAAGAATTGACCAATGCATATTGCCAAAGAGTGACAGTTCTATGTCACCAGCCCGGATCCTCTCCCCACCACCACCCCAGTACATCCAGACCGGTGGGGCTGCCCATGGGCAGGGCCTCCTCCTTTTCCTCTGGCCCACTGGGATCAGCTCTTTCTGTGGGAGACACTGGAGGGGGAAGCATGGGTATGACAGGCTCAGTGGAGAGGGTAGGAAGTGGCAGGGTCCTAGGGGGAAAGGAGGGAGGACAGCGAGCACCCTTCGGCCCAGTGGAGAGTTGGCCCCTGCAGCTCCAGCCCTGGATTTGGTACCTATGTAAGGAGCTGCATATCAACTTCTGAAGAGCCGCCTGTGGCTCTGGAGCCTCAGGCTGGCCATGGCTGTCCTAGTGTATTCCTAAGGTGTTGACCGAGGTTTCGTATACGGTGCTGGGTTGTTAAAGGTGGATGTGGCTTGTTAACTATGGTGCAGGATCCATTTTGTGGAGCTAGGTCAGTTTGGTGCTGCATTACATAAGAATGGCCATATTGGATCAGGCCAATGGCCCTTCTAGCCCCATATCCCGTCTCCTGACAGTAGCTAGTGCCAGATACTACAGAGGAAATGAGCAGAAAGGGTAATGTACCAAGTGATCAGTCCCCTGTTGTCCAGTCCCACTTCCTAGCGGTCCGAAGTCTAGAGACACCTGCAGCATGGGGTTACATCTCTGACCAGTTTGGCTAATAGCTATTGATGGACCTATTCTTCATCTAATCCTTCAACAGCCTGGTTCTTTTGGCCTTCACAACATCCACCGGCAGTGAGTCCCACAAGTGGGCTGTGAATAGGTGCTTCCTTATGTATGTTCCACGTGTGTCTTCTGCCATGCAATGTAAGTTATAACCCCTTCTGTCTTTGCACAGAGCTATGGGGATAGCTGCCTGGGATGGAATGACACTGGCTATGTGAATGAACATGGTGACAGGAGACACTGTTCCACTGACATGGTCTCTGACTCTTGTGGCAGGGCAGACTTGCCCTTAGACAATAGCCTGTGTAGATTATTATTCAAATGGAAAGATGCAATTGAAATAATAAATGAATCAATTTTATGTAGATTTTATGACTATTATTTGTAGAGCACACTCTGTAAGTAACACACTTCCCCCAAATCCAGTTCTCCATTGCTTATGTGAACCTGTAAATGGCAAATATATATTTCATATTGTAATATACTGTCTTACTACTGCCCATTACGGTTTTAATTAGGCAAATTAGCTGCCTTGTTGGAGTAGCAGCCTTGTTTTAAGGCGGTGGTGTACAGCTTGCCTTGAACGCATATGAGGTGAAAGAGAAAAGAAGGCTTAAAGGATGATTCATGCATGCTCTCTCTCGGCTAGAGTGCCCCATAGACAATACTGCCTCTGCCCCCTGAAGGGTTGTGATTCTCCTTGGAGAAGGAGAATATCTTACCAGGCGCTTGCTTGGGTTTTCAGGTTCTGTTCCCAGCTCTGCCACTCACCTGACTTGTGACCCTGGGCAGTTCACTTCTCACAGAGCCTCTGTTTCCCGCCCATTATTTGTCTTGTTGATTTACACTGTGAGCTCTGCTGGGCAGCAACTGTCTCTGTGGGTCTCAGTAATGCTTATCAGCAACGGTGCCCTGGTGTTGTATGGGGGACCTATGGGGCTTACACAATCCCCGACCTTCGGGGCGTTGAGGTCTCCTGCTCTCCCTGTATTACTAAATGGAAGGAGGCTCCCTGGCTGGTTTGGGAACTCAGGGAAAGTTCCCAGGGGTGATTTTGGTGTGTAGAAGTTTGAGAATTCCCTCCCAGCTGTGCACAGAACTGACAGGAGAGAGACTTTTTTTCTCCCATATCCAGGGGAGCCGACAGCCTTGCTGGGCCCCTGGGCAAGGAAGTGGGGTGTCCCTGATTCCACGCTACCGGATGGAGTGAGGTGGGGGGCAGCCAGCCTTCAGCATTGCTCAGAGCACAGTGCATCTCTCCTCCCTCATGCCCTCTGAACTGTCCAGAGCATGGCATATTGTCACCCCCCCAATCTCACACTTTGTCGGTGCCCCACACACACAGTCTGTGTCAGTTTCTCTCTCCCATATTCTCACTCTATCTCTAGCCCCCATCCTTTCCACCCAAAGTCCTGCCTCATCTGGGGGCCTGAAGTTGACCCCTGATTTACTAACATTTGTGGAGTGCTCTCCCTCGCCCTCCACCCCTTAAAAATTACTGCTCACCCCTGTTACATAGTCATGATGGGGACTCTGTGGCTACATTTATTTGAAGGATTATGCAGCCAGAAATTCTGCTGATCTTTTTTCTACAGGCCAAGGGTCTAGATCCATTGGTGGACATCTGTCAAGCCCTTACCTCGGGTTTTGATGAATTCTAGTTCAGTTGAAATGAATTGACCCTAATATAGTGGCAGCTCATCCTTTGCATTGCAGAAGGTGGGGGTCACAGAAATGAATCTCTGAGGCTGGAGTGAATGCCCCATTTTAGGAAAGACTACAACCACGGCGGTTATGGTGTTGGCAATACTTGTCCCTTGGCAGAAGAGAATTCTTTGGCTCTTGGGTGGGGGTTCTTGTTTTGCCTGACGCTCACAAGGTTCATATTTCTGTTGCCTGTGCTGCTTCTATTAGATGAGCATTTTGTGGCTACATAGAGGGCTTTGCTTGCCGGAGATGGCAGTGCTTTTCTTGTCACAAGTTGAGGTAATCATGGTAAATGAAAAAGAAATGGCATGTGGTGAGTTAATAGTCATTGTGCCAGGCTGTATGTTCTGCTCTCCGGAGAGCAAGCTCTGTCTCAATACCATGCTGGTGACACTTCAGCTAGCACCCTCCAATAGAAGAGCAGTCTAATACCATTGGGGAGCTGCCCTTGGCAGAGATACCTGTTAAAACTTTCAAAGCTGGTGACATTCTAGCCAATCCCCTGTAACAGACGTTGTCTTCTGACAGCAAAATGGATTGACCAAGGGAAGAACTAATACAAGGGAGCTCCTTAAAAGCAGCTTTTTTGTCAGTCATTTGAGCGTTAATATTTCACTATGGCAGACAGATGGTAGTCCATAGTACGGCATACGAGTGGGGTGTTTCCCCAGGCCAATTGATTATCTACCAAGCAGAGCCTGCCAATTACCTGGAGCGGTTTTTCTTTTAATTATGCAGCTACTAGGGCAGGTAGGTAGCCAGCCTGGAGGGAGGAGAGCGAACTCAACTGCTTGGGTGAACCCTTATTACAAAAAACTCATAAGAACAAATCAAAAACAAAAAGCCATATGATGAGCGGGAGAGGGAATAGAATGGCAAGAAGCAGCTAGATAATGTACCTGAGGCACGAGCCATCATTGTACTAGTGTGATAATTAAGAAATAGTTTCAGAATGCCAAATTGGGAAGTGGTGATGCACAGGCTGCTGTATCACCGAGGAAAATCCATGAGGTGTGAAAGATGCTCCATTTCAGCAGCTTGCATGCCTCTGACGTATTTAGTTACACCTGGATAGGTTTAAACGTTACGTAACAAAACAAAAAAATCCCACACTAAATAATGCTTTGGTCCAATTAGTTCCCAGGTGGACAGATTAATATCTCGTAGCCACATAGGAGGTAGAAAAACACTTCCTGATGAATTCTCACATGAGGAGGTTGGGTCTTCTTTGGGATCTAACTATTAGTGCGTCATTGTGAAGTAGAAAAGTTAAATCTTTGCTTTGGGTAACTGATAATGAGTATATAGTTACTCGTAACTGAATTTAAGCTCTGTAATCACAGAGGAACAGCTGCTTTTAAGGTGGCCAAAAGACCACAATGGGGAAGGAAGTGATTATTCCCCTTTATTTGACACTGGTGAGGTTACATCTGGAGTGTTGCATCCAGTTCTTGGCCGCCCATTATAGAAGGGATGTGCTCACACTGGAGAGAGTCCAGAAAAGGGCAACAAAAACGATTAGGGGGCTGGCATGCATGACTTATGAGGAGAGGCTGAGGGATTTGGGCATACAGCCTCTTCCCAACTTACGAGCAGCTTACGGACCAAGCAATTGGTCGTAACTTGGTTTGTTCGCAAGTCGGACCCCATAGAGTTACATGCAACCGTGCTGTTCGTAAGCGCAGATTGCATTTGTAACTTGCGGTCTGCCTTTTACAACAACTTTGGTCATAAATGCGAACGGTCATAAGTTGACCGTTGGCAACTCAGGGACCGGCTGTATTTAATCTACAGAAAAGGAGTGAGGGGGATTTGATAACCGCCTTGTTGTGAAGACCAAGACTTGAACAGGGTTTAAAAAAAAAAAAAAAAACCCGCCACCACACTAGATAAATTCATGCAGGATAGGTCCATCAATACTTATTAACCAGGATGGGTAGGAAATGTCAGAGGCCGGAAATGGATGACAGAAGAGGGATCACTTAATTCCCTGTTCCGTTCACTCCCTCTGGGGCACCTGGCATTGGCCACTGTCAGCAGACAGGGTACTGGGCTAGGTGGATTTTTGGTCTGACCCAGTCCGGCTGTTATGTTCATGTAACAGAAAACATTGCTGTTATGAAAGTGCCTTTTTAATCACAAAATAATATAATAATATCGAGAAAAGGATTGCAAGTTTAGATGATCCAGAGCAATATTAAGACTAAAGTTTTTCTCTCACTTTTGGAAGCTGCACTTTACATGACTCACTGACTGTGCATGAAGCCATGGCATGTCGTGAATTTTAAGTCACCAATTTTAAATTTTATTTCCTATGCAACCCTTCCAAGTTCATCCCCCACAATCTCTGTTGATGAAGTGAACAACTGGTAGCTGATGCAATTTACCGCAAATAAAAAACAAAGGACATTTTATGAAGTGTTTTGTGCAATATAACCTTTGGTTTGTCTATTGTTCCAAGGGGTTTTCAAATGCTGTCCTGCATGTTTTGTGATGAAACAATCTTCCTCAAAGGAGGGAAGCTATAGCCTACTTGCTTGGGAACAATGGGCCAGATTTTTCTGATAAGTTGATTGCTTGCATCTCCAATTGAATGTAGTGAGAATTAACATCAGTGCTCACCAGCGAATTATAAACTCTGTCCAACTCTATAAGAGGGTTTGTTTAAAATCACTCTGTCACTCAGTTCATTTCTATTTATAATGGCAGTTATGGATTCAGTGGTTCAAAATGCACCCAATCCTCCCCGGGCACCCATGAAACAGTGCCAAGAAATAACTTCCTAATGCTGGAGTTAAGGGTGTAAATCCATAGCCAGGACTTGAGGGGTGAAAACAAAAGCCTCGGAAGAATGCAAAATAAATACATAAAAATCAGCCTCTGCAGAAATATTGGAAAGCCAGCACACTTTCAATTAAAACAAAATTTAAACAACAATCTGTTAAGATAGAATTAATGAGTCTCAAGGCTTGTCTACATGGTTCATCAAATATCTAGAGGGGTTTTGATTAGCAAAGCACACTAATATGTTGTTCCTTTAAATGCCCCTTGTCCACTCTATCGGACCACTTCTAAAGGTACCTATTTCACATTATCAGAATGAGAGCTTTTAGAGCACACCAGCAGAAACTGTTGAAGTGCTTTATAAATCGCATTCCTAGGAAGTGTTTTCGTGCACCATGTAGACAAGCCTTCAGATAGTCTTTTATGCCTGTTGTTGCCTTCATGCTAGCGAAACTGAGCACCGTAAAGCACAGTTTCCAACCCCAACATTTAAAATTCATGCGTCAAGACCCAAAAATCAGGAATTGAAAAAATAAAAAATTGTTCTGTTGTTTATATTTGCCTTCTGGGTTTCTGAAGCTTCTGGGTTCATATTTCCAAGTTTTTTCTCCGCAATCATCAGGATTAAAAATTTAGTGTTTATTTAAACAGTTTAACTTGAGATTCTCATGAGATCCACATGACTTCAGGAGCTGAAAACATCAAATATCCTAAACTCATGATAAAATTGAGAGTCGGTAAGCCTGCTACATTATTCCTACATGCTCTACTGCAGCACTGGCGATATGAGTCATACGTGGTATCTGCTATTGAAATCTTCACAGTTGTTGCAGGTAGATACTACATAGTATTTCTTAGGTATTCCTTACCAAAGCAAAATTATAAATACTTGAGTGGTACCCTAATACACAGCACTGTAGTGAAGTACAAAATAACCCACCTGATAAATATGTATAATCTACCCCATTGCTGTTCTGCAATTCACCCTTTCTTGACCAACCGATTGACTAACCACCACTAGTATCTCATCTTTTATATGTTGCGTCGGAAATATTGCCCCCTGCCCCCCCAAAGTTCAATGGTAGCTTCATTGTTGACTTAATTGGACACTGTATTTCACCCCAAATCCTGACCAAAAGAGGTATCCAGCCCACAGATTTCCTAATGAGATTCCTTCATGACTTCTCTGGAGACTTAAAACCACTTTTAACCTTTTATTTTTCATAGCGTTCAGGCTGTGTGTAGCTGCAGACACCTTAACACTGTGTGCACAAGTGGATCAGATATGCATACCTTCCTCTGTCAGCCCTGGGGGAAGTTAACAATGTACGTAGCTGCAGACAATGGTTACCATCTTCAGGGTAAATTCTCAAAGTGCTTATAGCATTGACCTAACTTAGATACCACTGGGCTATGTCTAGACTAGCATGATTTTCCGCAAATGCTTTTAAAGGAAAAGTTTTTCCCATTAAAAGCATTTGCGGAAAAGAGCATCTAGATTGGCATGGATGCTTTTCCGCGAAAGCACTTTTTATGGAAAAGCGTCCGTGCCAATCTAGACGTGGTTTTGTGCAAGAAAGCCCTGATCGCATTTTTGCCATTGGGGCTTTTTTGCACAAAACAGTTTTCAGCTGTCTACTGGCCCTTTTGCGCAAAAGCATTTCCAGAAAAGGGATTTTGCCCGAACGGGAACGTCAAAGCATTTGCGCAAGAAGCACTGATTTCGGACAGTAGAACATCAGTGCTTTTGCGCAAAATCAAGCGGCCAGTGTAGACAGCTGGCAAGTTTTTCCGCAAAAGCAGTTGCTTTTGCAGAAAAACTTGCCAGTCTAGACGCAGCCTGGAGTTAATGGGCAATCTGCAGCCAACTTTATAGTGGAGTAGATCTATGCTGAAACGCTTTGTAAAAATCTCACTCCAAGAACTTGAGGACTTCCTCCAGATGTGGCATGCTGAGTTTATTCATCACCCTGGAATGCTTTTTCTTTTAATGGACACTTCCAGGAAAGAGTGTGTGTGGGGGGGGGGGGAGGTCCGGGAAATGGTGGCTCTCAGATACGTGAAGGGTCCAAGCCTGAAACCATTACTTGGGTTAATTCTGTCTTTACGCAAAACTCCACCAAGGACTCTGGAATTTTCCCTGGAATGCAAGGCTAAGATTTTGTTGGCTGTCAGGAGCCAGAAAGCAAAATGACATCTTCCATTGCCATTGGTTTGGGATGTCAGGGAGCTGCACAGATAGGGAGAGGGGCAAAAATAACAGGTTAGATGTTTTGGAGAGGCTGGAAGGAAACTTCCAAAATAACTTGTCTATAGCCTCGATCTACTTAAAGAGGTGTATACCGGCTGATAATATATGGCATAATGTTGAAAGACTTAGTGGGTCATCTAGCTCCCACCTAAATCTAGTGATTTCAGTAGCTGGGTCAGGCCCAGAATTGCTTCAGCTGATTTATTATCATATTGGAATTTCTTCTTTTATTGGATTTTAGTAAGGTATTTGAAATCTTTTGAGTTTAACAATTTGTTGCTCCTAAGTAAACTCCTCCCAACTGTGTTCTGTCTACACAGATGGTGCAGCACATGAATAAAGTAATAGGTTCGGATTAATGGCTGTTTGGAAGGAGTTGATGGCCCAAGGTGTAGCCAAGAGCCATTAACACCAGCCAGCTATTGTATGAAGAAAAGGTCTTCTGCGAAGGTGTTGGTGATAAAGCATCTATCTCTTAGCGTTCCATTTAGTTTACAATGAGGAATATTGGCTGGTTCCAGGGGCGGCCCTAGACTAGCTGCCAGCAACTGGCGCCCTAGGCAAACCATGCAATTGGCGCCCCAATTCCAAACACTGTGATATTGCACCACCATTTGGCGTTCCATTTAACTTGGCACCCTAGGCGACCACTTAGTTGGCCTATATGGATGGGCTGCCCCTGGCTGGTTCAACAAAGATACATTTTTCCATTGAATAGTTTCTTAATACTGGTCTGATACTTTATCCATCACAACATTCTCTTCATAGAAGCATATTAATAACATATATTTGGCAGAAGGCTTAAAAAACCCTAAGGAAAAAGTTAATCAAAATTGGAGAAAAAAGACAACCAGTTCACTAAAATACCAAGCAATTGCGGCTTAAAAAGCCAGGCTTCTTGTAAAGAAAAGACTACATTTATTCAGGTAAAGCATTGTACTATAAAATAGAATGCTTATTCCATGTAGTACCGTGGTGATTATAACCTTACTGGAGCATACATCGATGGGTAAATGGTATGAATCCTGAATCCACTTGTGACTCAGACAGTAAATATTTCAAAGAAAAATGGAATTAAATAAGTCTTGATTCAGGAAAGTATTTCAGCATGTGCTTAACTTGAAGTGGGTGATGAAGTCCTGCTGATTGCAGTAGGACTTGTATGCATGTATTCTTGACTCTTGGTGTAAGCGAATAACCAACAAAAGATGTACTCTGAATGCATTAGTGATTTGCCGGGAGTTTCCCCAAAGTATTCCTGATAGCTGGAAAAATATTGCCCATTTATTAGTATAAGCTGAACCTCTCTAGCCCAGTACCCTCAGGACTTGATCAGTTCTTAACAGAGGATTTTCCAGACCGCAGGAGGTCAATATTGTCTAGCAGAATTACCAACGCTTCCACTGCTTTCGGGGTTGCTAGAGGACATTTAGGTGTAAATTAGAGATAAGTAGCAGCCCGGAACAGTGAGAGTTAGGACTGGAGGCTATAAACAAACTTTATGGGACTGTGGAAAACTTGGCCACATTCACAAAAAGTGGATATCCAGCTAACTCAAATCATTCTGGATGATGAATGTTTCTGGATCAGAGAGTTCTGGACTAGAGAGGTTTAACCTGTACTTGCTTTCAAATAGTTTCTTTTGCTTGTATACAGACAACATATCCTATTGGGCTTATGTTAGTAAAAAGTCACATGTTAAAACATGTTATCTTTAAAAGTCAATCAGAGCCTTTGTGGTGGAGACTGAAATTCACAGTGTGTAACCTTGAAGTATAATTGGACTATTTCAGTGACTGCCCAGACCAGGGTTCTGAACCTTTTCATTCTGAGCTGACGCTCTCCCCTCCCGCTTCCATCCCCCTTGCTAGAAAACCTCCATGTGCCGCAACTGGTTTTCGGCATATGAAAGCCAGGGTTGGCATTAGGGGGTATCTGCCAGGGCAATTGCACATGGCCTCACACCACAGCCTCTCCTTCCCCCGCAAAGCTATAGTTCTTAGGTTTTGGCTTCTACCCAGCGGGGCTCAGAGTCTTGGTTTTCAGCTGCGTACAGTGGTCTTTGGCTTTCTGCCCTGGGTCCCCAAGAGTCTAGTGCTGGTGCTGCTTAACAGCATCTCTGAAACCTGCTTGTGGCCCCTCAGAGGGCTCTGGTCCCCTAGAGAACGACTGAGGAGACTATATCTGGAAAGCAGTTGCCAAACATTCATTAAATGTTTATCTTGAAGCATCCCAAACTCATTAATGTGTTAAAGCAGTGGTTTCATCCTTTCTGCATGTGTGGACCTTTAAAAAATAATTTCAAATGGAGATGCAGAGCTCTTTGGAAATATTAAATAGCCTGTGAACCCCCAGGGGTTTACGGACCACAAGTTGAAAACCGCTGCATTAGAAGAACCTTTTTTTTTTAAAAAAAAAAAGTGACGGAACTGCATACGAAGTAGAACTGTTTTCAAATGTTGTACACCACATTTTTGGATATAGAAGGGAAGCTTAAAACCAACTTCTTCCTACACAGTATGGGAAATAGCTAGACCTTTAGATAATTGCTGTGGAGATTTATAGTTAATATCTACAATACCGAGGAGACCTGGATCCAAGTTACTAGAACGGTATTATGATTTTTTCCTGACCTTAGTTGATAAGATCTTCAAATCACTGATCTAAAGAATAGTAGATTGTCCATTATTTTTGTATAATTTTAATTCCACTAATATTAAAGGAGCAAGACCTGCTATTGAATGTACTTATTCTTAACTTGGTGCCATTTCTCTTCTTCTTGGGAGCGTAGCACCATGTATTCAATTTTCCACCTGCCTTTTTCTCTATGTAGACTCCTTCTTGAGAGAGTGCCGTTCCCTTATGTTCCATCACAGCGCTTAAAATCTGCTCATTCGCTTCTTTGTACTATTGCCTGGAGTTCTACTTTCCAAAGCGAGGCACGAGACTTAATTTTTCAGTGGTGGCTAGTGATATGTGGTGCACAGATTGAGAGCGCTTAAAGGGGACTGACTTCTTTTTTTTTCTTTTGAGTGGGAGAATGAATCTGTGTGTTGGAATGCTGATCATCTTAACGTCCCAATCATTTTCTTGGGGGTGGTAATGAATGGACAGCCAACACTTAGCGGTCAGAGGAAGAAAGAAGACACAGGTCTGAGATGTCTGTTATTTGTGGAGTCAATCCTGAAAGACCTTAAATGGGCTCAACTCACACTGAAATAAATAGGAAGTCTGGATGCTCAACTCTCTGCTGGAGGCCCTTAGCACCTCACAGGGTTGGGTCCTTAATGCAACAGCTATTTCCATATTGGATTACCTGCATGGTATCTACTGTCAATGTGATTCCAAAGGAATCTTTATGTCCAGCACGTCTTTCTGATAAAATCTGATGCATTTTCTCAATACTTGTGCCCTTGAAAAATCATTAAACTAGAACAGAGGCAAATAATATTGAAACATCGAGTATTTATCACATTTAAAATGTTGCTTTCACATTTTAACATTAACAGTCATAAATAATCTGCTAACAGCAATTATTGCCTGAACAATAATCCTAACGGATAAACAGTCTGTAATGCATCACTTTGCTAGTTGCCAGCCATCTGGCTTTCGGCCTTCCTAATTGCCTTGGAACACAACGCCAATGTTGGTAACACACTGCACTCAACCTAGCTGAAATTCCCAAACAGCCATTTTTTTCTGAAATATCTGCCAACTCCATAGTGTTATTTAAAAAGTTGCCGTTGGGAGACTTTAAGTGACATGGATTGGTTGTGGAAACCCTAAGTTAAGCTTCTGTAAGGAAGTTAATATTATACTGTACTTGTATCCATATCACAAATATATTATCCATATTCCTCTGCATTTGGGTTTTCTTTGGGACTGATGATTAAACATTGAGAAACTTAAAAAAATAGACCCCACTCTGAGAGTGTTAAATATCGGTTAATTGAATAGTAGAGTAACCTCATGAATTCTTATTGGTTAGTCAACTATTCTATAGTCCCCAGGGGTGGGGCGAGCAGCCAGTGCACTCCAGCCTCACTCCTGAGGAGCCCTCTACCACCCTGCGCTGCTGCCTCTGTATCAGAAGGGTGGCAGCAGCCTTTGTCTGCGGGGTGGAGTCTGAGCTCCCGGACCCGGTACGAGCCAAAACTCAGCCAGGCTGTCTGTCCACCTGGCTCTGAATATACTTTAAATACAGAGCAGCAGCAGGAGTAGGTCCCGGACCAATCACAAGCCAGGACTAAGAATGTAAGAATGGCCTTTTGAAAGGCTGGGCAGCCTGCTAAAAATTTACTGGCAGAGCGGGGGAGTGGAGAGAAATGCATATATTCGATAACATTATCGGTTAATCGACTACACTATTACATCCCTATCCCACTCCATGTAGATCCAAAACATGAATTTGCTCCATGATCTCACACTGCAAGCTCCTATTGAACTTTCTTGCCCACTGTGACCCCTAGGTCAGTTTTACTGACGAGACTCTTTACCTACACATCCATTTCTGCGGTTTCCACGTAGGAGGAGGGGGCTTTCTTCTAGTCAGTCAAAAAAGGGGGAAGGCCTCCTTCTGCTTTTAGCACAAGATCCCATTCTGTGCTCCCAGCTTGGCATTTTTAGGATATTTTAAAGGCTTTTTATGGCTTCCTCTGTGCAGTGGAACTCATTATTGTAATTAAGGTTTTGTAGGCAGAGGAACAGAAATAAATAGTCCCGGTATAATATTTAAGCTCTCTAAATCTTTCCTAAAATAGCTTTTCTGCAACACCTGCAGTGTTTGTAACTACATGGTGTGGAATGGTATAAAGCTTTTCTTGGAACGCATGTGTAATGCTGGCATTATTTTATATTGTTAGATCACACCAAGCCATCATGTCTTTCGAATGCCATATACACATAATGCATTGTCATTCCATGAAGTGCTTATCTTCTTCTAAGGACAGACTTTATAGTGGAATTTGTTTAACGAGGCAAAGGGTTCCTCTTGCCCATTTCAGCCAGCCACATTTACTATTTAGTTTGGTAAATTTGATTACGCTATTTGGACAAGTTTAATAGATGGATATAAAGTTTACAGACTGATAAAAGCACTAATATAAATGGCTTTAAGAAGCTGAATTTGTGTTCTTTCCCTTTATTGCAAATTGGTGTGATAAACTTCTGCCACATTTATCTGGGACATTTATCTTTTATTGTACAAAATGTTAAGCTGTTTAATACTGCAATTTTAAAATGTTTTTTTGTTTTGGTCCTCCCCTTCTCTCCCCTGGTAGCTTAAACCAACTGAAATAAGAGTGTTCACTCTCAGCAGGCTTTTGAATTGGATTAAATTAACAGGTGTGAATTCGTGTGTAGGCAACTCCTAACTGCAAGTGTGCCCTGTGAATTTATACTACACAAGTTGAAATATTAGGCCTTTGCTTGAGAAATGAACTTTCTTGGTGTTTGACAACTGTGGGTAGAAGAAATAGCCTGTACTTCTCTCCAGACTGATAGGTTGGCACTGTCTCATAGTGAATAGCAGTGGTAGGGAATAGCTGAAGCTGTGATGTGTGAGTACCTTAACTTAAAGCACAACCTGCTAAGGGATTTGCTTCAGAACAGCAGGAAGTCAAGCATGTTCTCAAGATAAGGTCCGGCAAGTCTGCAATGGTTAAAAATGAAGTAGCTGGAAAAGTGTGTTTTACATAGTGTTATCTTCTTGCTTCATGCCCAGAAAGTGATTCCCTTGGCTGACCCCCTTAGGAGTTCTTCTCTGCAGTGCCCTAGAAAAAAGAAGCCAACTCCTTGGAAGGTCTAGATACATCTGGAATAATCCCCAACCTTCTAGTGCAATTAGCCTTCTAGTAGTGAGTGTTGGCTAGTTTTCTGAGATTTGCTTTTCTCAGAAAACTTGACTTATTCAACTTGATTAAAACTACTATGCAAGGTTTGGGGGTTCATGGGAGGTGCAAAAAGGCCTGTGGTATATTGGATACCTAGCAAACTCAGAAAATATCTGTTGTTTTACTAAAACTTCAGGCAGCAAGAAGGCAGCAAGCCGATTCCAAAGACCTACATCCATAGCTACAATATGCCTTATCTATGATAATATTATACATATGATCTCATTTATTTACATTATGGCTGCAAATAATTGGCTCTCCAATAACCAAGCAACTGCCAGAGTATTTTCTACCGAAGGGCTGTGCTGTATTTCCAGTGTCACCTCTGATAGTCACTGGTCTCATGTGCCTGTGAAAGCTCTTTATTAGGGTGCATTTCATTCCATTGCAGAATGTGACCTAAGTGTTCTCCTTACCTTATACTGTTTCATTCTGAAGCTGTGAAAACAGGTTATACTTAGTAAGTGTCCTGTAGAACGGCTTGATAGGCCAGAAAATACACATACTTCTGCTCTCCCATATTTTCTAATAAAATAATGTAGTGTGTAGTGTTAGAGATGATTAAGTAATTGGCTTTCTCCAGTTGGTTTTATTAAGGTTTTTTTCCCCCTAAATACATGCTGTTGTAGCTTACCAGTAATCCTAAAAGCAAATTGTAGACCTGTTGCTCATTAGCAGCATAAAGTTGAAGAGCATTTACCTACATGCGCTTTGAATCCAGCTACGTAATTGTGCAATGCCACAAAATTAGAAGTCATAAGAAATGAAATCATGCAGCTAATTTAATTTATTAAAGGTAAATTTAGAGAAAAATAATTAGGAATTGTCAGTGTGAGTAATGTAAAGGTGATAGAAATAATTGATATTTTTAAAATAGTCCTTATATATTCTTCTTATGCCTTAAAAATGTTTTCTTTGGCCTTGCGAGTTTCCATCCGCCCTCCCTCCCCCATTCTTTTTAAAAATTAAAAATTATTTTAGCGTGTTTCTTTAAAATACTCTCAACATGTCTGAACATTTACGTTGCCCTCAGAGCACATGTTAAATTTCATACTGCGAAGCAGACAGTAAAGTCATCTTACAAATTTACATTATTTGTTACTTTACCGTGTACATTATGTTTTTGGAGTTTGAGAGAATAGTGATAATCCTATAGTCCATGTAGCATGCCCAAACTTATTACAGTAGCTGTTTTGATTGTTTTTTGGGCTAACTTGTAGCTTAAATGATTTGAAACACTTCACAGTGCCCTGGGACGAACTTCTAAAAAAGAAATCTCTGTCCCGGCCTAGTTTGCTTCATGCTGATTGGACAGCAGAAAACTAGAATGTTCATTAAGGGCCCAATAAATTATAATGAGAGAAAGTGAGAAACCTTTTGGGATTAATGCTAAAAATAAGTAGGTAAACAGCTGAGTGCTTGGAGGTTTTTCCCTCGTGAGGTACATAAGGAAGGAGACTAAGAATCTTCATATGTTTCTCGTCCCTAAAGCAGAATCTGCACACTGAAAAGCTGAGTGACAAGCAATCTGGCCTATCCATATGACCATATTGTTTTCCTCATCTAATTACCTGGTGCTCGCTGTGCTGATGAGGAAACAGATGCATTGTGCAGCAAATTACCTTCATCTTGCCTCTGAAACAAACAAGATACCACACTTAATTGACTCATTTGATCTCTGGCAATTCAGAGGGAGTAAAGTGGAAATATTTAAAAGTGGTACTTTCCTTTTGAAAAAGGAGTGTGGCAGGAAGGGGGAGGGGAGGTTGTGCACTTGTACACATGGATATTCACATAGGGACTCTAGGCTGGAAATTGGCTGGACTTGGGAAGTTTCAACTATCCAGCAAGTTGGTTTGCCAAACACTATTTGAACACCTCTCTGCCTGTTTAAGGGGGGGGGGGGGGGGGGAGAAACGTTAGTAACTCATTAGGCAAAAAATTAAACATTTGGTTTCTCTTGCAGTCCACAAAGCATTTCCATGCTGAATTGCTATCATGAAGCAGTCTTCCTACTTCACTTTCATTTTCTTCTTCAGGCAACTGCTGTGCTTTGCCAGTTGTAGTCGTGATCAGTTCTGGATTCAGATGTCTCACCTAAGTTTCTGCCTCTGCAGTAGGATTCCAAAGTGGTTCTGAACTGATTATTTGTAATGGTTATTTTTGCCACCCTTTTTACATATGTTGACTTTGAAAAGTATCTTAGTTTTTCAGAGGTAGGAAGTTGGTGCTGGGCAGAAAATTCAGCCATGTCAGACTTCCTTCCTTGTCTCCCACTCTTTCTGGGAGTTTACACAGGCTGGAGAGATCAAAGTAACTTTTGTGTGATGCCCATCACCCGACTTTGCCAGGAGAGCAAAAATTGGGTGGATGCCCTAAAACTCATGTGAAATACAGCCAGTGACTTCACTTTAGAGGAGGGCATTAGTCGCTAAATAGCTTCAGCCCTATTGCACATCCTGGTGGTGTGGCAGGGAACTGCGGTTCTCCCTACCTCGCTTCTCGTGATGGATTGATTCAGGGATGGGCATAATTCTTCGTCTGTTAATTCCAGTCCTCCTGCTGCGTTACTTGTGTGTCTCCCCCCTTTTGGCACTGAAAGGAATCGAGCCTTGCCAAAAGCGCTGCCAGTCCTGTCAGTGAACCTTGGCTGTGTAGAGCCTGGGATTCAGGCCTTCATCTCAGGGCCTCTAACACCTTTTCTGGCACTGGCCCTTGTCCAGGCTGCTTCTCTTCTTTATTCCCCAGGGGAAAAATAAAGCTCAAGTAGGAACACACAGGTGAAGTCTCATGTTCCCTTCTTCCTACAGTCCCTGATCTCAGTGTTCTCAGCCCTGCTATCCATGTTCATGCAAGAGTGGGGGGCGTCCAGCCCCCAGAAGGCTAGGTAATGGAGACAGGCCTTGCATGTACCTCCCGCGGGCAAGTCTCCTCTGATCCCTTCTGGCAGAGGACAGGTTTCTCCAGGGAGTTGCCTCCTGTGGGACCCTGTGGAACATGAAAGTCACATTCTTTCAACTGGGCTGCAGCTTTTTATCCCTGCTGTTGTTATCCTGCGGATAGGCGGCAGCTGGAGATGGGATACCTCCCTTTTTTTAACCCTCTAGTGTCGGTTCCCCAAAGAGCCTATATGCACTCCATCACACCCTTATTTCATATTTATGGAAACCACCGATTCAGACTGTAAATCTGTCACATTATTCAGGATGTGTACGAAATTCCTAGATCCTACTGTCACTGCTCTGCCTTAGCAGATTTGGGGTCTTCTCTATTGGAAGAGAAATCAATGTGGAGTCGGGGAATGGGTATATTGTTTCTCTGGCAAGCTTTATTTACATGCATATACTGTGCCCCAGGGTGGTCCTTTAACAGCATGAAGGCAATTCCCTCTTTCATAAATCTCAGCCAAACACCAGTGCTCTGTTCCAGGGAGCAACTCTGCCACAAGAATTGACTTTGGTTAGCCTGAGCTGTCTTGAAGAGCTACAACAGAAAAACAAGAACAGCATGGCATTTCTTCCAACACTTATGCACACAAGTAAAAACTTCTAAGACTACATGTAACAGCACCACCTGGAACACAGTAGCACAACACACCTCCTTAGAGCCTTCTAACAGGTCAATATCCGTGTTACTGACATTTGACAGTATGGTGAAAGCTGTTTTGATACCTACTGAATTAATAACAAACTCTTCTATCTATCTATCTTGCAGTCTTTCTTCGTTTTAAAAATGAGAGCCACATAACCAGCCCAGTTTTTTGACCACTTTCTGACTCCGGAAAAATCCCTCTTTTCTAGCTTTTAAATTGGGAACAGCAAAATTTGTCCCAGCCCCCCAGGGTGTTTAAAGTTTATTTAAAAAAACCTAAATAAATCCAGGAGAGACCTCAGACAAGGATATTAGAGTTAGAGCAGATTCCTTGCAGTGCGTATGAGCATGATTTTTTTTTTTTTTTAAGGCTGACAATCACAGTTAACTCAAGCGATTAACTCAAAACAAATTAACTCAATTTAAACTAATAACAATCACAGTTTTAATCACATCATTAAGCCAATAAAAAACCAATTTCATGTTAAATATTTTGGATGTTTTTTCTACATTTTCAAATCTATCAATTTCACTTACAACACAGAATACAAAGTGTTCAGGGCTCACTTGATATTTTTATTACAAATATTTGCACTGTAAAAGAATGAGCATTTTTAATTCATTTCATAAATATCACAGTGCAATCTCTTTATGAAACTGCATCTTACAAACATGGATCTCTAGTCTTTAAAGGCTTACATTTTTTAAATTTTTTTGAGTCTTGTCATGTAAAAATAGTGCAACTTATAAATGTAAAATTTTCTCAATGGAGATTGCTCTACAGTACTTGTATGAGGTGAATTGCAAAAAATATTTCTTACAGTGAAAATTTATGTAACTAAATAAGAATCTAAAGAGGTCCATATACTTTGTATTCTGTATTGTAAGTTTAATCAATATATGTGAAAAATGTAGAAAACATCTAAAAATTAAATAAATGTTATTCTATTGTTTAACAGTGGAATTAAAACTGCAATTGTGATTTTTTTTAACTTCATGATTAATCCCAATTGATTTTTAAAAATTGTTTGACAATCTCTATTGTTCTCATTGAGTCTTTGAACAAACTGACACCTACACATACAGCTTATGATGCTACACAATGTGCTGGTGCCTGTATGAATAGAGGTAACTTAGCCCACATCAATACCAGTGAGGAGAGTGATGCTGCAGCGGTCGATCTTCTGGCATTCAATTTAATGGGTCTGATAAAGACCAGCTAAATCCAACGCGGAAGGCGCCCCTGTTGATACCGGTACTCCTCCAACCACAAGAGTCCTGCCAGCAGATGTAGAGAAGTGATTATTCCTCTTTATTCTGCACTGGTGAGACCACATCTAGAGTATTGCATCGAATCCTGGGCCCACTATTGCAGAAAGGATGTGGACATAATGGAGAGAGTCCAGTGGAGGGCAACAAAAAAATGATTAGGGGACTGGAACACATGACTTATGAGGAGAGGCTGAGAAATTTGGGCATATTTAGTCTTACAGAAAAGAAGTGTGTTGGTGGGGGGAAGAGGTGGAGGAATGTGATAGCAACCTTCAGCTCCCTGAAGGGGGTTCCAAAGAGGATGGAGAGAGGCTGTTCTCAGTGGAGACAGATCACAGAATGAGGAACAATGGTCTCAAGTTACAGTGTGGAAGATCTAGCTTGGATAATAGGAAGAAATTATTCACCAGGAGGGTGGTGAAGCACTAGAATGGGATACCATGGAAGGTGATGGAAACTCCATCCCTAGAAGATTTAAAGTAACATCTTGACAAAGCCCTGGCTGGGATGATTGTTGGGATTGGTCCTGCTTTGGGCAGGGGGTTGGACTCAACCATCTGAGGTCCCTTCCAACCCTATGAGTCTGATTTCTCAATTCATGAAGAGTAAGGGAAATGCTCCTGTTGATCTCCCACTGTGAAGCTGGTGTGAAAGATCTGTTAAGGTACCTTAATTGCATAGCTGGAGTTGCGTATCTTAATTCAAACTTCTGGGTAAGTATAGACATGGCCTTAGAAAACTGTCTCCATTTTGCACCATTCAGTATTCAGACAACTCACCTGAGGTGTGGCCAGTCCTCGGATCACTATGAAGAAAGTAATCCAGTGTTAGTGAACTGTTTCTGTTCAATTTACCAGTTAGATGCAGAACCTCTTCTTTCAGCATCTTATCTTAATTGCTTGATAAGAGCAAGTACCTCCCCACCCTTTATGGTGATTACAGATACTTTTTTCTTACTTGTATCTATATTGACTGTCCTGTGTATTCATCTTTCCTCAGACTTTCTCTACAATCGGTAGACTACTTTAGTCACAGTACTGCTACTTTACCTCTGAGATCTATTGTGGCTGCCTTATGTTGTATAGCTGTTTAGACTATCCCACTGCTTTGTTGTTCTGTGTATCAGTATTGCCTGTTACGTTGAGGACCTTTTGCATAACCAGTATTCAGATTCATTTACTTGTACTTGTGTTGCTTTGTGCGTGTGTGTTTATGTGCATATGTATATATGTTAATAGGTTTTATACTTTTATACTCATCTGATACCTTGTTACTTGTCTTTATAGAGGTGACGTGGAATGTGAGAGGCTGGTATTTGTGTCACTGTGCATTTTCCCCCTTGCTCTTTGATTGGGTTTGACAAAAATTAAATTTTCTTTTCTGCTATTTTCTTTAATAAACAAAACCTGAGTTATTAGACACACAACCCACTGTATTTTCCCAAAATGGAAAGCAATTGGATAAGTTAGTATGATAACAGGGAAAGCAGGAAAATATTTCCCAGACCTATGACTTATCTTTAAACATACTAGTGTTTTGGATTACTCCTAGACTGCAAGTGAAATTCATTTAGGTAGTCCTATACTTCATAATCTGTTGTACTCTGTGTGTATGTATGTCTGTCTGTCTCTCATTCTCTTTTTTCATACTTTCCAGCATCTGCATTTGTTATAAAATGGCTGTTTCAATACATTATTTTTCTGTTTAAGTCTCTTCTACAGTTCTGTTCTAGTTTTTTTTATATTCTTTTTCAATCTATAACATGCAAGCATGGAAGAGAGCTTTTGGTCTTAAGTGGACCAGTTCAATCAGGAAAGCTCTCAAGTATGCGCCAGATATGATGCACTGTGCCAATTCATTAATCAAAGTAAACCACACTGCAAAGAAAGATGAGGGCTGGCATAATTAGAGGGCCTATTCTGGATGCAATGTGAATTATACATGATAGATGCGGCATGATAAGACTCCTAACAACTCTATTAGATTGGCCAAGTAACCAACATATTTTTAAAAAAAATCAGAGGTAATGCTTATTTTAAAAAATTAGACACACTTGAGTGAAAGTATATTTCACAAGGTGAAAGAAAAACATTGTCCAAAGTTTCTCAGTAGGGGCAATCTGGCATCTCAGAAAAGAACTATGTATAAACACCATTCATCTAGACTTATTAGTCTACCAGACTGCTTTGCTTTTGTGATTACATGATGTTGAGCTCTCCATACACAGAGTGGAGAACTATCAAAATATGACGTTGAGTTGCCAATGGCTCTGATCAAAGAACAGAAAATAGAAACAACCATCTATTCTGTTGCAAAATCCACGTAGTTTGCAAGGCAAACAGCTGTCCTCCTTTATAAAACAGCAGTTATTTAAGATTTCTTTAAATGTAAGTACAGGAAGTGTATTGATTTGTCTACCACTTACATTGATATATAAAAATGCTTGTGACTTGTGGCAGTACCAATGTGGATTTTTATAGTTTTAAAGAAGTGTATAAAAAAGGGGGGGGGGGGGAACCCAAACAAATCCATGACCAAATCCGACTATTACACTTTTTTTTTATGGTTTGGGTCTTAAGTAATTCTTTTCGGAGATATTACACATAAGAGGTTAATATTTTTAAAACAGTGTCTGTACTGTATCCATCCATCTAAACATGCCTGTTTGTGGGAGAAAATCAATCATGAAAGATGAAACCTAAAACCTTGGAATCTGTGCATTGTTCTTCAATGACATTTTGGTTTCCAAGTTCTTCAGAGCCAGAGCCGCAAAGATCTTTAGAAGCTTAAAGATGTCGGTAAGTCCCCACCGGGGTATTCTAATGTACCTAAACCTACTAGGTGCCTAGCTCCCAATGACTTTCATAGTTTAGGTGCTCACCTGAATTTTAAGACACCTAAATATCTTGGCATCTAGTTCTGAGTCACTTTTAAAAATGGCATTTATGCTCTTAAGTCATTTAGGCCAAAATGCAGTAAAGGCTAGAACTTTAACAGGGTTCAAAAAAGAGCTAGATGGATTCATGGAAGTTAGGTCCATCAACGGCTATTAGCCAGGATGGGTAGGAATGGTGTCCCTAGCTTCTGTTTGTCTGGAAGTGGGTGACGGGAGGGATCACGTGAGGATTACCTGTTGTGTTCCCTCCCTCTGGGGCATCTGGTATTGGCCTCTGTTGGCAGACAGGACACTGGGCTAGATGGACCTTTGTTTTGACCCAGTATGGCCATTCTTATGTAACATTTTTCATAATGCCCTCTGAGAATTCCATGTCTTAGCACCTGAATGGAGTCTTGTTCTTTCACCAAAATGTTGTCATCTGAATGAAAGAAATAAGGATTTCTGCACGTGGCAGCATGATACAAATGTGCATGATACAAATTGCAGAAATCCCCTTGCACATTGGATAAACCATTTTGTTGAGAGTTGGTTTGCACTTGGAATTTGCTGTATATCTCCAGGTGCAAGGACAAAGCAGGCTGCAGAACATGTGCTGAAAATCAGATATATTGAAAAAATGTCAGCAAGCCATGACAAGCTTTCCTTTTTCAAAAGGAAAGGACTTCATAAATTCTTCCCCTCAGTAAAGAATTACGTGGCTCAGATGACATGCCAATATAAGGTGAGGATAGGAAAGGCGCTCCACTGGCAGTTCTCAGTTGACATATTGTGTCTTAGGGACTAGGATGGTTTGTGGTAAATCAAAGCAGACCATAGGCTGCTGTATTTTATGATGGGCCCCGTGCAGCCTATCATAACATGAGAACGTAAGGACAGCTGTACTGGGTCAGAACAGTGGTCCATCTAGCCCAGTGTCTGTCTTCTGACACTGGCAGGTACTTCAGATGGAACAAATGCAACAGGGTAGTTACTGAATGATCCATCCCCTGACATCTAGTGCAAGCATCTGGCAGGCAGAGGCTTAGCTGTCTCAGCTAATAGCCATGAATCATAGAACACTAGAACTGGAAGGGATCTCGAAGTCATCAAATCCAGTCCCCTGCCCTCACGGCAGACCAAGCACCATCTAGATCATCCCTGGCAGATGTCTATCCAACCTGCTCTTAAATATCTCTAGAGATGGAGATTCCACAACCTACCTAGGAAATGTATTCCAGTGTTTAACCATCCTGACAGGTAGGAAGTTTTTCCTAATATCTAACCTAAACCTCCTTTGCTACAATTTAGGCCCATTGTTTCTTGTCCTATCATCAGAGACTAAGGAGAACGATTTTTCTCCCTCCTCCTTCTTGTTGACACCCTTTTAGAAGCCTGAAAACCATGTTCCCTGTCGTCTCCATTCCAAACCAAACAAGCCCAATTATTTCACTCTTCCCTCATAGATCTTGGTATAACTTGAATATATCTAATTTCCAAGGAACATATGCAACTTTTTTAACCAAGTTATACTTTTGGCCTTCATAACGTTGCCTGGCAATGGTTTCCACAGGTTGAGAGTTGGGTGAGGAAACACTTCCCTTTTTTGTTTTTTAAACCTGCTTCCTACTGCTTTAGTTGAAATTACTTGAAACTGACTTCCTCCCCTCTTGGCTCCCCCCTCCGGTGCCTGTGGTAGGTGAAGGGTTAAATAACACTTCCCTATTCTCACATTTGCCTGTCTTATTACCTATCCCTTGCCTACCAGCTCCCAACAATCGTTAGCTTTTCTGACTACCGTTGCGTATTGAACACAAGTTTTTAGATAACTATCTATGATGACTCCAAGATCTTTCCTGAGTGGCAGTGGCCAATTTAGGTTTCATTATTTGACATGTGTAGGTGGGATTATATTTCCCAATGTGCGTTACTTTGCATTTATCGTCTTTGAGTTACAGCTGCGATTTTTCAACAAAATATCACCCAGCTGCCCGGTATTGTAACACTTAATAGTCGTCTATGGATTTAAGTATCTTGAACAATTTTGTATCCTTTGCAAACCACACTACTTACCCCTTTCTCTAACCATTTATGAATATTATGAACAGCACAGGTCCCAGTACAGTGCCATAAGGCTTGCTGCTAATTACCTCTCTCCAGTGTGAGGCCATTTATTCCTACTGTTTGTCTCCAGTCACTTAACCAGTTGCTGATCCATAAGAGGGCCTTCCCTCTTCTCCTGTAACTTCTTACTTGCTTCAGAGCCTTTTGTGGTGTGTTTTAGTGAGGGAGACGGGTAATTTACTAGGTTATATGCTGTTGATGACCAACAAACATGACACCAGTTACCAGTCTCTTCTTAAGCCATCTTCAGTATAGTGAGTAATGTTTAGCTCTTGATTTGCCTGCAAGGAATCCAACTTGCTTCGGGATTAGGTGTTTCTCAATGAGGAGGGAGGGATGGTTCAAGATGAGATTCTTATGCAGTTTGTAGATGTAATGTAGCAGTGATATAGGCTTGAAGTTTTTCAGTCCCATTGCATCCTTCCTTTCAGTCCCGTTGCATCCACTGTTTCAGGATCTACTCAATGTCAGATATTAGGCAATTTACATGTGGCTGAGCATGTGTTTTAAGTAACTTCAGGAAATTATTGTAGGAAATTCCATCATTAGTGTTAACTTCTGGTTTGAAACCTGGGAAGATTATTTTCACTGCTAATGAGAAAAAGACAGTGCTTTAGAGATACCATGTAAAATTTTCAAAAGTGCTGATGACCTAAAATGCAGAGAAGCACCTAGTAGGATCTTCAAAATTGCTCAACCCCAGTTGAAATGTGAACAGGGGCCTAGAATGATCAAGCTAGTTAGATATTGCTGTGCTGTGTTGCAATGCCTAACTCAACGTTACCATGTTATTTCAGGCCAATTCCTCAAGCCAAATACATAGGGAAGGGTTGGAACTTAATTTCTTTTGCAAGTTTGATTCCTATCATGGATGTATGAATGAAGACATTGGCTCCCACACTACCTTCCACATCCTAATGATTTAACCAACTAAACAATGGGCACTTAAGAGAAAGTGCAAATTGTTTTCACCAGCTTCTTGCAACTTGAACACACTAATTAACTTTTCCCCCCCTCCCTTATTTATTCGTGGATCTGGACTATTAATGCTCCATTCATCCGAAGAAGTGGGCTGTAGCCACGAAAGCTCATGATGCCATCTACATGTTTTGTTAGTCTATAAAGTGCTACACGACCATTTGTTTTTTTTCCATGTTGGAGTCTGTCTCATTTTCAATTGCAATTTTATTTATTTATTTTTTTAATTTGGAGACTAAATCCCACTGTCTGTCAAAATGTCTTGAAAATTAGATGTATCCTAAATCAATTAGGCATTCTTATGCTGACTGTACCAACATCTTAATACCTTTCACAAATCTGGGCCTAGATGCCTTGGGGGATTTTGAGAAGCACCCTGTCAGCATCTTTTTTAGATGCCTGATGACCTTTGGAAATCTGGACCAAAGTAACAAAGGATTCCAAGGCCTAAAATGTAGGTCAAGCTATCTTTAGGTTACTAACCCTCCAGGATTGTCCAGGAGTCAGAAGACTTAATTTTTAATTAAAGATTTATGTCATGGGAGAGAACCTCCAGGAGTATATCCAACCAAAATTGGCAACCTTAACCTAGCCACATTGCTCAGAGATGTGAAACATTCCCACGGCTAAGAACTAAGCCCTGGTGTAGACACTGGTCATTGGACAGAAGATTTTTTTTCATTGACCTCGCTATCACCTTCCAGAAGTGCTGATTGACAAAGTTTGAAAATATTCCTTCCAGCACAGATGCACGAACGTAGTTGCTGTAGGACCTGTTCCATAGAGACATCTCACTGAAATCCAATGGGACTAAGGAGCCTAAGTGACAAAGGCACTTTGCAAAACTTCATTCATCATCAGGAGTAAGGGTTGGATTAATCTCTAAACAAAATCCCCTGAAAATCACGACTTCAGTTTATTTTGCAGTTGGAGTCTCTTTCTTTCTTCGTCACCTCAGATAAATGGTAACTACAATTTCATAAAGTGACTTCTTTATGCAAAAGCATCCTGAAACATATGTTTCCTAATCAGCATGGATAAACAAAGGAAGGAGGTTAAGAAACTGTTTAATAATGTAACAAAATCGTGAGGGGAAAAAAAAGCCATTAGTCTGAAAATAATAATTAAACATCTCAAAACCCAGCTAAGAGGATTGGCTTTCAGGAACAGGAGTGGAATGGTTATTATTTTGAGACTTCCAGGGGTTACTGGTAGTACCTCATGCATAACTAATCCTTGGTGCTTCGCTCCAGCTAGTTAAATCGAGAAGCTGTTTCAATATTCTACTGCCTTAGGTGTTGACTGCTGATAGACAAGTATTTATGTGCGCGCTACACCACTGGGTCATAGCAGAGTGGGAAATTAATTGTTTTACTTCAGATGAGGTTTGAATGCCAATTGGCCTTTTTCATCTTCCCCTCCTCATATTTTTTTTTTTAATATTTAGTCAAGGAAATTGAGCTTAAATTTAAAATTTCCCAATGTCTCTGCATATATCATGGATGGGACTGTAAGTCAGTAATACAAAATAGGCCTCAATTAATCACCTTTTGAACTGAGCAGTGCCACTAATTGAACGAACCTTGCTGGAAAAGACACAAAATAATTAGTTTGCATCTCTTAGGTTGTCAGTATCTGGGTATTGTAGTAGGTTTTTTATGATGTTTCATTACACATTAAAATATTAATTGACATGGAAATTATATTTTAGAGCCCTTCTCCTTTTTATTAAACAGACAGTTGTTGCTTACCAGGAATTCAACTGTGTGGAAGTGACTGAGCAAATTTAATGCATAAAAAGTAAAGGGTTTGTGTGCTGTAGAGGTGTTGGCAATTGGTTTCCCAGATGATGTGAAATACTGAAGATGTGCATGTGTTCACACAGGCAAGATAGCTCTAGGACTGGTGCTGGACTCAGACTTACATGATCCGCATTCTATTACTGGTCTTTTAGGTGAGCATGGTCAAGTTACTGCACCTCAGTTTTCCCAACTGTACAATGGAGATAAAGATAGTGACTGTTCCATAAAACACTTCAATAAAAAAATCTGAGTGTAATTATTTACTATGAAATACTATTATTTAAGGTGTAAGCGCTGTAGTCCTTACTTAGGTAAAACACTCACTGAGTTCATGGTATAGCCTGATCTAAAAATTATGTATTAATTATATAGATCTCATAATCACTCTGAGGTTTGACAGGTTCTTGCCCCAAGATCAGGCCCAGTAGTATTAAAATTACTGTACAGTTGGTAACCCTGATGTATTCAGTTGTAACACTCACACTATAGGAATGGTTCTGTATTTATGGTAGGTTTTTTTTAGCAATGTCACAATCATTCTAACTTAGCAAGGTAGAAAGAGAGAAAGCATCGCTCCTTACAGGACTTGGTGAAATATCACCATCTTCCTTATCACCATCACCTTCCTCCTCATCACCAGTGGCTGGTATCTTGTCAGCTTCTCAGGACTACTACATCTCTCTCTTCTCCTGCCCACAGGCGGGGCTACACTGATGTCTGTGTTACACTATGTCTAATGATGATTCCGTAAGCGTTTCTCCTCTCTGCCTTACTTGTACCACCTCCTCCTCCTAATATCAAGGTGATCTTAATAGGTTAGAGCTGGGCTACTCAACACGTTTGTTTGCAGCCTGCTGTGCAGTTTCCGTTTGTGGTTCTCAACACTCGGCCCGTAGGTAGGATCCTTTGAACAAGGTCTTCCCTGGGAATATGCTCCACAATGGTGAGTCAATATAATAGTCTTCTGATGATCTGTGTTTTAGTAGTTAAATTCCTGGACTGTCATTGCTCTTTAGAAGTTCTGTCACGTGGGTGGAAATTGGGTAAATATTGCATTTTAGTAAAATCAGGAGAACTTACTTAAATGGGACCTGTGTGTTGTGTAGTCTTGCCTTAATCTTTGTATTCATGCCCGTCAGTGTGAAAAGTTATTTGCATATATATTTGCATGTATATGCAACTATACTTGAGCTGCAGCCCTCAGCATGTGCTGTGAGTATCATTGTGGCCCCCATGGCTTCCGAAGTTGAGTAGCCCTGGATTAGAGTATTAATGGTCTAAATTTATTGTACGTAACTTTGTAGCCCTGACAGTTTTGGGGTAGGGTTGTCACCAGTGTTGGCTCTAATCTTTTCCAGCCATGCATGGACTTTTTTTTTTTTTATGTGCACCGAGACTTCCTCTGTAGCATGGGGCACGGGTCACTTGCTGGAGGATTCTCTGCATCTTGGGGTCTTTAAACCATTTGAGGACTTCAATATCTGAGAGATATGTGAGAGGATTATTCCAGCAGTGGGTGGGTGAGATTCTGTGGTCTGCATTGTGCAGGGGTCAGACTAGATGATCATAATGGTCCCTTCTGACCTTAAAGTCTATGAGTCTGAGACATCAGTAAAAACAAAACTCTATCTGTGGATGCTTTGCTGATCAGCGGGGCGGCATTTGAACCTCTCTTGAGCATCCACACAAGCTCACAGCTTACAGGGAACAGTGGGGCTATGTCTAGAATACAAGCCTCTTTCGAAAGATACTTTCGAAAGGTACTTTCAAAAAAGCCTTCTTCGAAAGAGAGCGTCTAGACTACAGCCAGTACTTTCGAAAAAGCAAGCAGCTTTTTCAAAAGAAAGCACCCAGGCAGTCTGGATGCTCTCTTTTGGAAAAAGCACAGTTTGCATTACATAGCACCTTTTGAAAGAGCACTTTCGGAGGGGAAAAAGGCATTATTCCTTGTAAAATGAGGTTTTCCGCTGTCGAAAAAACTGCCGCTTTCTTTTGATTTACTTTCAAAGGAACACGGTGGTAGTCTAGGCGCAGGGGAGATTTTTTTGAAAAAAACCCTGTATTCTAGACACCCTGGTTGCCAGCTTTGGTTGGATGAATTCCTGGAGGTGTCATCACAAGACTTAATTTTTAATTAAAGATTAGTTTCATGAGTCTCCAGGAATTAATCCTGGAGGATTGCCAACCCTGTTTGTGGTCAGATGTTCTCTCGGAAAGCTGGGCAGACATTGCTGGTGTTGAGACAAAACTCCTTAGTCTCCATTTCAAGTTTGCCAAAACTTAAAGGTGACCATTAGGCCATTTTATGTGTTCCAAAGATCATAAGCCTTGAGGCCAGTGAAAACTGCTGTAGCCAGCATCTTACAGAATACAGATCCATAGGTTCCTTGTATTACGGATGCCTAAATTAAATGCTAAAGCTGGTTTTGTGGGCTGCAAAAGGGAGTTTGAATCAAGCAAAGATGATAGGTTTTGGCCTTGGCTATTAGTCAAATGTTTTGAGATTGATTCACAGATATGAATAAGGTCTCCTTTTCTGCTGTCCCTTGTGTAAGATAAATAACAGGAGCTATCATTTGACTCTATGCTACCATGTATGTTGTAGGAGGAAGGGAGAGGCAGCCATGAAATAACAATAAAAGTGTAAAAACTGGAAGAAAAAAATTAAGATCTCCCATAGTTATGGGAGAAATGGGCAATTTGTGTTCAGTTTTGTAATCACTGCTGAGCTGATGGATGGCACGTAATCTAGTACCTGCTTCTTCCTCAGAGGAGTCAATGGAGAAACTCACTTTGATTTCAACAGGTTTTGGATCAGGCCCATACTGTATGGGATTGGGGCATGCTCTAGCAGAACACTGAAATCCCCCCGCACCTCCAGCTCTAAGCAAATAGAGTTCCCATTGAATTCAGCGGGACTCTAAAGGTAAACTTGAGCTTCAGTGTTGAATTGGATCATGGCTGTAGGACCAAACCTTCAGCCTTATTTGAGAGATAATATAGCGAAAGCAATGAGAATAATTGTGGCTCAGTACCACTTGCATGACTAAAAGTTGCAGGGTTAGTGCTCTAGGACCTGATCCAAAACCCACTAAAATCAGTTGCAAGTCTTTTTGATTGACACCAGTGGGCTTTGGATCAGGCCCCCAGAGACAAGCAAGGACAGATCAGAAGGAACTTTTAACTTATTGGTGATTTTATTCCACGCATCAGAGGTAACCTGTAGTTATTATTGGTGATTGCTGTAAATTGCAATGTTTAGATTTTGCAATTTCACAGTGACATGGTAAGAGACAGTTTTCTATTTACGAGCCACTGAAGAAATAAATCCTTTCATCACAAGACATCAGAGCTCTCAGCTGGAGACTATCAGAAGCCAAGAGTCATCAAATGCCTTGTTTCTTGATGTGGAATTTTTACCTATCAGACTGAACAGTACCCTTTCATAGATTAGATCCCCCTCCCTCTTGTTTCTGTTGAGGAAGACCTATATTTTAGCTTTGGCAGGACCCCACCTTCACCGTACCAATCAATCATGTGGATAATTAAAGGTGAATAAATTATTTTATGCAGATGAGAAGGCCGATGGTACAAATATGTCAAAGAGCAGTGTTTTCACAGGCTCTGTCTCTTCTGTTTAATAAAAATAAGGCATGCCCCTTGCTCTGGCCTAAATACAGTTCACTGCTAAATTAATAAGCCATGGAATAAATAATAGATTTGTATTGGATTTTTGGCTTTCTGCACAGCTTAAGAATACCCATGAAGCCACTATTTTGATTGCGGATGAAGGAAGAATGCCCTGTATAAATTTTTGAGCCTCTAAGGCTATGGATCATGTCCTGCCCTTGATCTACATGTGAGGCATATTGACATTAGCCTGCTTTAATCTGTGTTTTGAAAAGGAGACCATGATTCCTGTACTCGCTCCAGGGGTGGATGTGAAAGCTAGGTCCATGGGTCCAGTGTGGACACCCTTGGCAGTCAGTCCCCTAGCATCCCCTGAAACACACAATAGTGCACTCATACGCAGGTGCAAGCTGCTGCAGAAGTGGCATTAAGCACACTGTAAATAGCCCTTCCCCCATGTGCATGAAAATGGCTTGAAGCCCATTTGTGAAGCGGGAGGAGAGTGCCCCCTTTCATGCAACTGACTTTGGTTTGTACGGTGGATCTGTTGTGGGTCTCTGCACTAGGTGTCTTCCGTAGCACTAAGCCTTGATTGGCATGACTCTGCTGGCAATCCTTGGAGGATCAGGACCATAGATTTTTGTGTATCATTAGTGCTCCTCTCTCCTCCCCCCCCCCCAATTTTGTGTTCTTCCTCCCACGACACAGCTAATAAACATACAGTAGGAAACTCAACATCAACTTGATTGCTGAGACTTGGGGGGCATTCATTGCACATCGCCGCCGCCGATATTTTTATTTTTGTAGGCTGTCCATATGTGTTTCTGGGCGATGCCTCCGTCTGTTTTAAAGGGGAGGGAGCGAGCACCAAACTGTGTAGTCAAAACAAATTCTGTTAGTAAGCATGAGCAACGCCTGCGCCATTGAGGAAACAAACCCCCCTGCTGTGTATGTTGTAGCATATTTTGCTCGTTAGCCAGTCTGCATTTTGTCCCCTTCACCTTCTCTCAATAGCACTTTTCTTTCCTGCATGAAGGCTTTGCATAGTAAAGAACTCACATCAGTAGTGTGAGCTTCACTCTCTTCTCCTTTCTCTTTTTTTTTTTTTTCCTTTTTGTTCTCCCATTTTTCCCAAATGGTTTCAGTTTGCTGCTGCCAGGCCACTAAGCTTTTTGTTATGCTGCCATGGGCCGATCCAGGCTGGAAAACTGTATCTTACTTTTAACCATGACAACTCAGTTGGAGTATGGGGTTTTTTTCCCCACTGTTTTCGTCTCAGAGTAATTAACATGGTTTGATGGCTGAAATTACCAAGCAGAATAGCAGCTAAATTTATCCTCAGTCAAGCGCAGCAGAGACTTTTATGGAAGATAATCACAAGAAAAAATTGAAATGAAAAAATAATGAATTACAAGCTGTGTAACAATTTTGTGAAATTTTCATTTATTTGGGCTATCTAGCTACAAACAGATACTATCTTCTACTCTGTCAAAACCACATATTTTTTTTTTTTTTTTGCTTTAGCCGATCAGAGATTAATACATCATTGTAATGGGAGCAGCCAACCAGATTAAGTATATTAGTGATGTATGTGTTGCTCTCTGTGTAGAACTGGTAACTTTGGGAGACTTTCGTAGAGATTAGGTGAAAGAATCTTGACATTTTTCTGCAGAGGAGTATAATCCTGATGCTTGTGTTGGATAAATTGACAGTTCCATTGATGACAGCACCCATGTCAGATTACATCAACTGAGGATTTGGCCATGTATATACCTTTTCACAAGCACTTGTAAATTGCCCTTTGTAGATTGCTGCCTTAGAGTTGATATACCCCAAATGTCCGCTGAACTAAAAGGAGAGGAAGAGAGCGTGTCTATCTCTGTGAATCCGTTTGTTCAAGAATGCCTCTGAAACAGTAAGTGCGAAGACTAACTAACTTGGTAGGCAGCTTCCTCTAATCATAACTTAAAGCAAGGTAAGGGTTTGGTTGCACCAGGACAATGCCATGTGCAAGAATTTGACTGTTTCTCATTGGGTGTCTCTAGACTTCAGGGTTTTTCAAAAAAAGTTGCATTTTTCGAAAAAACTTGCCCTGCATCTAGATTGCTGCCGCATTCTTTTGAAAGTAAATCGAAAGAACGTGGCAGTTTTTTCGTCTGCGCAAAACCTAATTTTACAAGGAATAATGCCTTTTTTCAAAAGTGTTCTTTCGAAAAAAGGCGCTATGTAATGCAAACTGCGCTTTTTCGAAAGAGAGCATCCAGACTGCCTGGGTGCTTTCTTTTGAAAAAGCGGCTTGCTTTTTTGAAAGTACTGGTTGTAGTCTAGATGCTCTTTTTCGAAAGAGGCTTTTTCGAAAGTATCTTTCAAATAAGCCTCTTTCAAAAGAGGCTTGCAGTCTAGACCGAGCCAAAATGGAAAGGGAGGGGTCTGGTTGAATATGTCAACTGGTTAAACTATATTTTTAACTGGTTAATGATCATGGTGCGTCAGGCTGGCCCGTGGCACACTGTGGGCTACTCCAGCCAGGCTGGGCCGAGTCCAGTTTGGCTAGAGTGTCCCCCTTCTGGTGCAGTGGAGTACCACCAGTTAACCAGTAATCCCAGTAAGCATGCTGGTAAAGCAATGGTTACCTGGTTAACGCTTTATCACCTCAAAACTATGACACCCGTTTGCTAAGTAGTTTGATCACAAAACGATATTTTCCCCAGGACTTACATACCACTAACAAAAAGGAGACCCTGCCTCCTTTTTAAACTTCAGCATAGTGTTTAGGCACTTGTCTGGGGTGTGAGAAACTCCGGTTCAGTTTCCTCTTCCGCCTGATATGTAGAAGTGATTTGAATTTGGGTTTCCCACGCTGCAAAAGCACTTTCTAACTACTGGGATATGGGATAGTGTGGGGTGGGTGGGTGAAAGGTGTCTCTCAGTATGACCTATGGGAGAAAGTCATCTCCTCCAGTAGTTTATAGACCTTCATTTCCTTTGCTTTTAATTTAAAAGTACCCAGAACCCAAATGCAGTTTTTGTTTTTCCGATTCACCAGGTATTTTCATAACTTCTAGACCTGGGTCAAACGGAGGAAAAATCAACTTTTTTCTCCCCCAGAATGCTAACAAATCAAAAAATGATTCTGCCCAGATCTAATCATTAGATCTTTACAGGTGTCTCTACACTGCACCATAGCTCAAAATAAGATACACAATTTGAGATGCACAAATTGTGTATCCTATTTTGAAATAGCTTATTTTGTCATTTGGTGCTGTCTACACAGAGCAAAATTTTGAAATTACCTGCTATTTTGCAACATCTCTTACTCCTCATGAAATGAGGTTTACAGGGACGTTGGAATAGCAAGCCTGTTATATTTCAAAATAACAAGCTTGCTGTGAAGACACAGGATAGCTATTTCGGGATACGCTGGTATCCCAAAAGAGCGTCGCAGTCTAGCCCTATCCTAAGTGTGCAGAGAATTCAGTCGAAGAGTAGAATGAAAACCCAGTGAAAGAACGATGGGACTTTCTCTCCTTCTCCTCATTGGTGGGCCTAATCTCTACACAACATCCAATGCACATAGCATCCTCCACAGAAATTTATCTGTGTAGAATGCTTGAATATGGGATTTTCAAATATCAAATAAAAATCTGTAGTGTAGTGCATCCTTTTTTATCAGATTACAGGTGGCAAGAGTGACCTGCTCATCTTTGAAGATTTAATTAACTGTATTGATTCAAGTTCAGGCAATTTGTTCTAACGTCTATTCAAAATTTTAGCTAGGAAATGCAACAACAAATAATTTTGGAGGTTTTCAAACAATGACACAAAATATTGTGTTGAAATGGAACTAAATGTGTGTCTTCAACATTTCCAAAAAGACACTTGTAACTGTTTCAAAACACATTCCTGATTTTTTTTTTTTTTTTCAGACTACATTTTATTCAGGGTGTCGGGGAGGAATGGGAAATTGTTTTCCATACCAGGTGGCTTCATATTTCTGCGCTCAGATAGCGAAAACAGGGCTGACACAGGTTCCCCAGGATGCAACCTGGAACTGGAGTACAACAGAATCCTTCATCTTATCAGCCTGAGATCTCTCTCATACGTGATGCTGTGACGAGCTGCAAACCCCTCCAGGCCCTTCAGACGCGCACACATAAAGGAGAATATTGGTATGTTTGTGAGCAAATAACTTGGTTGCGGTAGTTCTTATAGCATCCAAACTTTGCATGGGATAACCTTATATTCAGGAGAAGGTTTTAAGGTACTGTGGGAGGAGAAGATGAGACCGACGCCTCTCCCTGGGGCTGCACAGAGCTTGGCAGTGTGGGGAGAAGAAGCTTCCTGGGAGAAGTGGCAAGGACAGTCACTCACTGAGGCCGGTGGAGGGACAAGGAAGCAAAGGACGGGCTCGGGCATGGCACCCTTTCCCCTCCTTCCCCTCAGGCTCCTCACCTCAGTTATATCAGCTTTCCCGAGCAACACCGGGTAACTCTCGCTAGTTAAGAAATAAAAGTAAAGATACCATCTGAATTCTAGAAAGTACCATTTAGATCTCAGTGTTTCACCCAGATCAAGAGATATTCACCTTTCTAGCCTGGGCCACCTCCCAGGTTAGTCTTTGTTCTCCAGATGTGCTGCCAGGTGTTGAATTGTGGGGGGAGTAAAATCAAATGTTGTCGTCACTTCCCTCTTACATAGCTTCCAACTCGCTGGAAAAATCCTTTCCTGTGAAGCAGCTTCTCTTGTATGCCAACTATCTCTGAGAGGTTTCCATTGCATACGGTTTGTGGGATAATTTTTGTGTGTGTGTGGGTATTGCCCTTGATGAGTTATCAGTTTTTGGTTGGCCCAGTGTGGGTGTTTCTTGCTTCACCACATATTTCACGAATACAGAGACACATAGCAAAGCTTCATGTACAATGCTAGCAAATACAGCTGAACAGTAAATTCATGTTCAGCAGATTGAGACTCTTAAAATAACTCACAAGGCTTACTTTGCACAAAATATACCATCAAAGTATCACCATGGTAAGTCTGAGGTGCCATGTTTTTCCTTTTGGTTTCAGAGTGTCACAAGGGCCAGACTGAGACCTGCCCTGCCTGTACTGGTGGGGTCCTTGTGAATCTTCAAGGCAAGGGGCTCCTCGTTACAGAAAAGATATGGATGCCTTGGAGAGGAGTCCAGCAATGAAGAAGGGGCTGGAGCACATACTTACGAGCAGAGGCTGAGGGATTTGGGCTTGTTTAGTCTGCACAAGAGAAGAGAGAGGGGGGATTTGATAGCAGCCTTCAGCTACCTGAAGGGGGTTGCAAGAGGACAGAGCGAGGCTGTTCTCGGTGGTGACAGATGGCAGAATGAAGAGCAATGGGCTCAAATTAGCGGGGGAGGTCTAGGTTGGATGTTAAGAAAAACTATGTCACTAGTGCTAGGTCTAGACTACAAGCCTCTTTCAAAAGAGGCTTTTTCGAAAACTTTTTGAAAAAGCATCTTTTGAAAGACAGTCTAGACTACAAGCAGATTTTTTTGAAAAAGCAAGCTGCTTTTTTGTAAGTCTAGATGCTCTTTCGATAAAGCACCGTTTGCATTCAATAGCGCCTTTTTTTAAAGAGTACTTTCAAAAAAAGGTGTTATTCCTCGTAAAATGAGGTTTACCACTATCGAAAAAATGCCGCATTCTTTCAATTTACTTTTGAAAGAAATGCTGCAGTCTAGGTGCAGGTGAAGTTTTTTCGAAAAAAGCCTACTGTAGTCTAGACACACCTTAGGAGGGTGGTGAAGCACTGGAATGGGTTTCCTAGGGAGAGGTGGAATCTCCATCCCTAGAGGTTTTTAAGTCCCCACTTGACAGAGCCCTGGCTGGGATGACTTAGTTGGGGATTGGTCCTGCTTTGGGCAGGGGGTTGGACTCAACCTCCTGAGGTCTTTTCCAACCCTAGGATTGTGTTGTGCTGCCACTACCTCCTTGTGTGAGATCATCTGGGGTGCATAGATTAAGGTAAGAGCCTGACCTCCAAGTGAACCAGACAATTGGAGGCTGATAGGGGTGAATTTCCATCATTGCAACTTCTGGCTGCACAAGCTGTGCCCTCCTTGGTCTGGTGCAGCTCATCCAAGAGCTGAGGGGAGTTGGAGGCACCATCTCTTCCCAAGGCAGAATGAGTCTAGCACATGGGGCTTCTGAAATGTATTCTGGTGTTAACTCTTTATAGCTTAAATTGAGTCAATTTTGCTTTCAATTATGTAGAGGCAAATAGCTACAGTTTAGAGCAGCAGTGTTTGCTTTGTGGTGGGTGTGTTTAATATCATCATTGAAATGCCTCAAAAGTAAAACCTAGCTGGTTGTGAGCATTGTCTTCTCATGGGTATTAATCTGCACGAACCCAGTTCATTTGTAATTGAGGGGCACGGGTCTGTACAGAATATGAATACTTTGTCAATGAAAATACTTAGTGTATATTTTAAATTGGTACTTTTATGTGACTATGCAATTTACATGGGAATATGTATCTGTTATCTACTCTGCCCATGTTAATATAGTCTAACAAATATTCTCAGTCTACGGTACACAGGATGAAAAGGACTAATGATTGCTATTGAAATGATAAACATTTCAAAAGACTTAGCTATGAGACTAGGAATGTAAGCGATAAGTTTAGGTTTATCGAGTAGTCAAGTCACTACTCGACTAGTTGCTTTCTCTCCTACCTCCTTGTTGCCTCTGTATCAGAGGCAGCAAGAGGGGAGCAGAAGCTGGTGCTGGGGGAAACCATCTTAAAATCCAGTTTCCTCCCAGCACCATCTATGCGGGAGGGGAAGGGGGAAGACAGGGGAGGCAGAGTCACAGAGGGGGATGGGGCACGAGCCAGGAGTCAGCTGTCCTGGCTCTCTCATGGTCCCAGGCTGCTGTGGCTCTACATTTAAAAAGCAGAGCCATAGTGGTTTGGGCCCAGGCACGGCCAGGACAGCTGATTGCCGGCTCGCGTCTGGTCTGCGCTGAGGTGCTCTGCCTTGTAAATATAGTAAGAACCTAGTGGCTCATTTAAAAGTCAAAGGTGCAGAGGGGCTGGCTCTCAGGTGGGGGGAGCCCCGTTGCAGTTCTACCCGTTGCAGCTCTGCAGTTTAATTGTATTAAGAGTTGGGCAGCAGAACCACTGTGGGGTTAGCTTCCCAGGGTGGCACAAACCAGGACTAAGCAGTTTTGGCTCCCACCAGCCCATCAACTAATATAGTAGTTGATGGATTAGTTGATCATCCACAATTTAACATCCGTATGCGAGACAGAGACAAAGGGAAACTGAGTGTAGAGTGCTCAATATACCCATCATTGGAAAGATCGTTTATTCACGGGGACTAGTTTATATTTTCAAATTCCTGATTTCCCCAGTCACGCATAACCATACTAGTATTGTTTGGCTTGTATGCTGTTCTAGGGCTCTAGCAAGGTACATGGGGACTTGTGTTGTGTTTTTTTTTTTCCCTCTAGCTTTCCCATGCGCTCTCCCCTAACGTATACATAACCTTGAATGTGACTATTACAGGGTTAAGGTTTAAGCTCTGTGAGCATTTCTGAGAGTTAAACATGGCCATGGCACTGTTTACAAAAGAGATGCAGCTTTAGCCCAACTGAATCCATGTTTACGTTGGAATGAATACTCACCTCCGCTTTAAGGTATGGGCCCTGCTGTAATAGATCCAGACTTCTTTCTCCATTTTATTTTTAGGTTTTCCACAATGTCTGCTGTCTAACAGCGTGAGGCATTAAGGAATTGTAATAAAACTTTGCCGTTCTTTCCATTCAGCCTTTAGGTCTGGAAATGACAAAGGGGCATTCAACCAACTCAGATTTGCCAGACGGCATTTGCAGATTCCTTCCCACCCTCTGAAAATAGCCTCTCCCAGCTTCTTTTACCATGACATATGGACCAGCTCTTCGGACCTTACTCTGCCAGAGAGAAATCCACCATAACAGGACCATTCCCAGCCAGCAATATACAGCCCGGAGTTATATAAACGGGCTGGATTAAGGGGAAGAGATCCATACTTTTGTCACAAAGTTGGATGTTAGAGTGCTGTGAATGTAAATATAACTCTTAAAGAAGGAGCACCCTCTGGCATTTAAAATATGGCTACAATAGAGCACATACAGTGTAATTAGGATAAGGACTTCCTCATTCTGAAACTAAATGAAACTCCTCTGACTTTTAAAATGAATGCGTTCTGCCACTGGAGAATTCTAGAGACACACTT
The DNA here is from genome assembly GCF_049634645.1 of Pelodiscus sinensis. Lineage (NCBI taxonomy): Eukaryota > Metazoa > Chordata > Testudines > Trionychidae > Pelodiscus > Pelodiscus sinensis. The sequence continues at coordinate 59,479,894 of NC_134717.1, read as the reverse complement.
GTCCCCTACCTTTCTCCAATATTCTGCTGCTACCCAAGCACAGAGGTAACGAAAGAAGCGCCATGGGATTTACAAAGCACAAACTCAAAGTTTCTAAAAATCATATCTGAAAATAAGTCAGATTTTGGCATAATTTTATGTTCATTAATCTGCTCTGGATGATGACTATTGCCTTTACCTAAATCTACAGCTTCTTCATGAATTCAGATGGCCCGTTTCTTTTGATATTTAGCATTGTACCATCGTACTGTTACAGCTTTGGATTTCAAAGCAGCCTCTGTTTTACCAGCAATCCAGTGACACAGAGCAGGTTTGGTTGGGTTGCTAGCAAAACCAAAGTTGGAATGCATGGGAATCTGTGGTATTACTGGCCATTGCTTTATCACTGCACAACTAATTCAGCCTTATGCTGTGCAGTTCTCCAAATACTTCAGCTGTACTGGGAAAAAGACATTGTGGATGCTCATCAATATCTAGGAAATTGTCTCCACCCCTTTTCCTTAATTTAATTTGTCTTGTGTCTGCAGCAGATACTTTAAAGGATTTCAGTGCTCTGCCTTACCCCTGTGGAAACTGAGAGCAGAGCCCATGGAAAATGCTGCTGCTGATGCACAAGGAATTGGAGCATAGAGTTTTGGAAGTGTTGACAAGCTCTTTGCTGTGGTGTAAATTACGATATTAAGTGCAAGGACGTGAAGACTCAAGCCCCATTTCGGCTTATGAGCATCTGTTGCATTGAAGAGGGCATGTCTCCATGGAGAAGACGGGGGCACGTCTAGAAGGAATACAAAATTCAAATGTATGTGGAAAATGTTGGCTAATTAATTATTCTTTGTGAATTAACGGTTTATCAGAATAGGCTTCCTATTTGTTTGACAACACAGCTGACATTTTTCACCTTCTCAGTGAAATCCCAAATAGATTCCAACAGCACCGCTGCCATTGGGCCCTGAGCTTTTGGAAGGGGTATCTGCTTGGGCTGGCATTTCCTAGCTAAAAGCTCATCAGTGCCTTTCAGTTGGATCATATAATATGGGCTAGCATGTGAAAAAGGAGTCAACTCTCAGTATTATAATACCACAGCATCCTGGTGCATTGTAGGCACCTTGTATACAGACAAACTATCCCTGCCAGGAGAGTTTAAAAACTGACTCTGGGAAAGGAGAAGGGAGAGTTGGAAGTAAAGTAAATGAGCAATGTTCTTGTATGATGCTGATGACTTGATGAGGGAATGCAAAAGGAAAAAAGTGGTGGGGCACGAGTTCTGTGGGACATGTACAGAAAGGACAGCTACTAGGTAGCAGGTTTAAAACACACAAAAGGGAGTACTTCACGCAGCACATGATTAACCTTTGGAACTCCTCACCAGAAGGTTTTGTTAAGGCCAGGACTTTAACAGAGTTAGAAAAGAGCTATATAAATTCGTGGAGGTGAGGTCCATCACTGGTTGTTAGCCAGGATGGGTGGGAATGGTGTCCCTAGCCTCTGTTGGCCAGAGGCTGAGAAGGGGTGCAATAGGGGTGGGATTGCTCAATGATTCCCTGTTCTGTTCACTCCCTCTGGGGCATCTGGTATTGGCTGCTGTCGGCAGACAGGATACTGGACTAGATGGACCTTTGGTCTGACCCAGTATGGCCATTCCTATGTTCTTAGCCACCCAAAGAGACATGGGAGGAACAACCAAACAGAGGACCATGTTGGGACAGCTGAATGAGGACATGATTCTGTAAAATTTGGGGAAGGCCTGCAATATCAGTGGCAGTTGGAGGTGAAGAATGAAGCCTAGAGAAAAGGTCCTGACATGATGTTGAAAAGGTTTAGAACCCTTCAAAGGCATGGCTTCCTTGATGTGGAGGAGGAAAAGGAGGAATGCAGACTGGATGGAATCCAGACAACTGTTGTAAATGCTCTTTTGGTCTGGTTGGAAAGAAAGAAGGAAGAAGGCAATGGGGTGGTGATAGCAAAAGTATTTAGCGAGATAGCTGAAGGAGTCAAGGATAGTTGGAGAATCATTTCACAAGTGAGTTGAAAGAGGACAGTGCCCGGAAGAAATGTTTGCATGTTAGTGAAATCTGGAATATCGTGTTCAGGCAGGAGGGTGGCCAGCAGGAAGAATGGGTGTTAAGGAGAAGGAGCTTGGCAGTAGGTGAAATCGGGAGAAGTTTGCTTTAAGATCATTTTGGGGACCTGACTGCAGGGTTGATGGTCAAACAGAGGCCAGAAGTGAGGAGAGGTATAAACTGGACTGAACTCTTAAATAAAGAGTTCATTTTAAATGCTACGAACTTGTCTACCTCCTCCCACCCCGATAGTCCACATATGTAAAATGTTGTTGCTAAGTATGGAAGAAATGCAAATGCAGGTGATTTTCTTGATCGAAAGAAAAAGATGAGCTAAACAAAGGCTCTTCATCTGATTGGTGGAATGAACCAAATCAGATTTATAAAGCCTTGAAGAGGTAAAATAGCTAGATCTTTCTGTAGATTAGCAGTTCTATCTGTGTTGGGTTCACTGCCATCAAAGCATTTAAAATTATTTAACCACAAACTGAACAGATTTTTCCCCATCTTTTAAAAATCAAAACAATCTTGTAACAGAAAATGAGGACTCTCAAAATGTTAGCAAGATTCAATTGCTGCAATTTGCACAGAAAACACTTTCCGAAAATCTGCTTCATCTGTTTGGCTTCTTCCTTCAATACGTTGCTGTGTTTTTCAAAGAGAAACATTTTTTTCCCCACCAAACTTTGAGGGTGAACAAAGAGAGAGCTGCTCCTTTGCCCGTTACCTTGAAAAAGTATGGGAGCGCTGGGGTCCCTCTGCAAATCAGGCTTAGGAACATGATGCCCAAGGAGAAACCTGCCCATTCCTGAGTCTCAAGTTAATCCTTCACAGGCGTCTCAGATTCTTGGAAGAGGCTTGGATTGTGGCAGGGTTGCAGTCCAGATTGTTTCAGTTGACTCTGATCTTTAGCTAGGCATTGCAACTGATTTGTTCCTAAAAGTAGAAATAGGTGGATTTGAAACCTCTTCATGTCTAAACACTGCTGAACCTTGAGCTTGTTTGAGATTTCATCCCAGGTTGAAATTCACAAATGGCCCTTGCCATAAGAGAAAGCAGAACATTTGCTTTGAATATCTGCAGCTTGAAGGTGTTACAGATATAGATCTAGACCTAAGACTTGTACAGGCCAGCTGACAGGAAAACTGCAGTGTGAGTGTGAGTGTGCAAAGGGGGCAGTTGTCCTGGGGTCCAGTGATTCAAAGGGACCAGGGCTTCCAGCCACTGCTACTGTGGCAGCCTGGGCCTCTTTGAATCAGTGCTGTAGCAGCATGCTGGGTGCGCCTCGTGGCTCTGAGGGCTGTGGGATGTGCCGAGCTTAGGGTGGCTTTGAGGGCTGCCTACCCTAGCTCTGTCTGTTCTGCCAGAGGGCCTGCCCTTCCCCCCACCTTGCCTGGGAGTTTATGGTGTCTGTTATGAAACAAAGGGGCCTAAATTAAATGTTGCCACTCAAGAAAGGGCTCTGGGAGTCCTTGGGGAACATTCTTAAAAGCCGGCTCCCTTCGCACACCGCCTCCTGGGGAGCTGACTGTTGCACCCTGTGTAACCGCTGAAATAGGTTTTGACGGGTCAGTTACTTAATGAAGTGCATTTTAACTATGTGCAGATGTTTCCCATCTCAAAAAAAAAAAAGCATTGAAATTAGAAAAGATGATCGCCTAAGAAAAACAATAAGGGGTGTGGAACCAGATGTCCCCTGAGGAGAGATTAATAAAACTGCCAAGTGGAACCTGCAGTCCCAAAGAGATGACTAAGAGGGGCTGTGACAGAGGTCTATGAAATCATGACTGGTGTGCTGCATTGCCTTTGTTTCCGATGTGGCCTAGGAATGGTGAGTTGGACTAGGACTCAGGTGACTTATTTATGGCTCTGTCACTAGCCTGCTGCATGACTCTGGGCCCAAGTCTCTTCTTCTCCTCTTGTGCCTCAGTTTACCCATCTGTGAAATGGGGATAATTGTATTGACTAGTCTTTATGAATGACTTGGAGGGTTTTAGAAACATTTTATTAAGAACCAATAAAACATGAATGCCCATGACTTATTACCTATTCAGGATCAATTTAACTGGTTTGTTGAATATTAAGATTCAGGCTTGTTAGCTGGGGAGCCCCTTTATTCTGAGTACACTAAAAAGTGTGACCAAATGTCAAAATACCTATAACTTTTTGATTCGTCTCACATGTACGTAATCATTGTGAAAGCTTTTCCACTATAGGAAGAGCCCACACATTACTATATCACAATCCCATAGGAAGAGAATCCACACCCCTCCAGTAACGTGCAATGCAAAGTATTTCTGCTACCCATAAAAAACAAATCAATTTGTTCAGTTTAAACTGTGCATTCTTGATGGGTGCTTTACCTATGCAGATCAGGAATCTTTAGAAAGCTGGGTGTTTTGGCATAAGATGAATCTCTTTAATTTTTGTATTATCAGCTTTGATCCTCTGCAACTTCAGTAGCACCAGTCATGTCAGTCATCAGTGTGCTCTGTTGTGTTATCAGGATCAGTTCCTTTATATGCAGTCATGGCCCTATAAAACAGCGATGTCTGAGAGGAAATCATAGGTCTGTTGTTAGCCATATTTTATATGCCAAGCATTTGTAATAAAAAGATGTGCCTTGCTGATAAGACTGAGTGATTAATTTGCAAGCCAGGGAGTAGCGAGAGTGTTCTAACAATTATCATATTTGACAGATTAAAGACCACACTAGGATACCTATTGCCCTGGGAGTTTATTTACAGTTCTTGATCTGCTTCAGACAAAGGATTCATGGTGTGACAGTTATGATGAACTGCCTTGCTAACCCTCTCACGCTGAAATCAAGACCAGTTGGACTCTCTTGCCCTGGTTTTTCTTATTCAGGGACCCAGTCCTGGCAAGGGTAGTGCTCAGTTTGCCTATTAAAGTGAGTCAAAAACTTTGGGTCTGATGAATCCTGAGCTTTTCAAGATCCAGATACAAACATTGTAATCTGGGCCAATCAGTAAATTGAACCTTAAGAAAATTATCTTCACTGACCTCAAAACTTCACATTGCTGCTAGGGTGAGGGGTTAGGGATTTCCAAAGTGGTTTGTTGTTGTTTGTTCATTTGTTTGTTTTTGGGTTTTTTTTGGCGGGGAGAGGGCTGGATGGGTTAGCCATATAACATGAAAAGAAACTTATGCTCAGAATGTGGGTGCTCAATCTTTTCTGAGAAGCAGGCCCCTTGGGAACTTCACATGAGTTACCTCTAATCACTGATAACTAAGGGCTTGTCTACATTGGGGAGTTACTTTGAAATAATATTTCTCCTCATTTTGAAATCATAGAATACTAGGGCTGGAAGGGACCTCGAGAGGTCATACAGTCCAGTCCCCTGCCCTCATGACAAGACCCAGCACCACCTAGACCATCCCTGATAGACATTTATCTAACCTACTCTTAAATATCTCCAGAGATGGAGATTCCACAACCTCCCTGGGCAATTTATTCCAGTGTTTGACCACCATGACAGGTAAGAACTTTTTCCTAATGTCCAAACTAAACCTCCTTTGCTGCAGTTTAAGCCCTTTAATACTTGTTCATCTTGGCCTCTGAGGATAGAACAAGTTTTCTCCCTCCTCCTTGTGACACCCTTTTGGTTACCTGTAAACGGCTATCATGTCCCCTCTCAATCTTCTCTTTTCCAAACTAAACAAGCCCAGTTCTTCCAGTCTTCCTTTATAGGTCATGTTCTCTAGACCTTTAATCGTTCTTGTTGCTCTTCTCTGAGCCTTCTCCAATTTCTCCACATCTTTCTTGAAATGTGGCACCCAGAACTGGACACAACACTCCAACTAAGGCCTAATCAGTGCAGTCTAGAGCGGAAGAATGACTTCTCGTGTCTTGCTCACAACACATCTGTTAATGCACCCAGAATCATGTTTGCTTTTTTTTTTTTTTGCAACAGCGTCTCACTGTTGACTCATATTTAGCTTGTGGTCTACTAGATCCTTTTTTGCTGTACTCCTTCCTAGACGGTCGCTTCCCATTGTGTATGTGTGAAACTGATTGTTCCTTCCTAAGTGGAGCACTTTGCATTTGTCCTTATTAAACTTCATCCTATCTACCTCAGACCATTTCTCCTATTTGTCCAGATCATTTTGAATTATGACCCTAGCCTCCAGATTAGTCGCAACCCCTCCCAGCTTGGTATCATCTGCAAACTTAATAAGAGTACTTTCTATGCCGATATCTAAATCAGTGATGAAGATATTGAACAGGACCGGTCCCAAAACAGACCCCTGCGGAACCCCACTTTTTAGTACTTTCCAGCAGGATTGTGAACTGTTAATAACTACTCTCTGGGAATGGTTATCCAGCCAGTTATGCACCCACCTTACAGGTGAAGTAAATAGGATGAAGTTTAATAAGCCCCATCTAAGTTGTATTTGCCTAGTTTATTGATAAGAAGGTCATGCAAGACCGTATCAAATGCCTTACTAAAGTCTAGGTATACCAAGTCCACTGCTTCTTCCTTGTCCACAAGACTCGTTATCCTATCGAAGAAAGCTATCAGATTGGTTTGACATTTGTTCTTTACAAATTCATGCTGGCTGTTGCCTATCACCTTATTATCTTCCAAGTGTTTGTAGATGATTTCCTTAATTACTTGCTCTGTTATCTTTCCTGGCACAGAAGTTAAACTGACTGGTCTGTAGTATCCTGGTTGTTCTTATTTCCCTTCTTATAGATAGGCACTATATTTGCCTATATAACATAGCGAACCAGCACACGGGTGAGCCCGTTATTTTGGAATAAGAGACTGGTTATTTCAAAAGAGTAAGTCCTGCTTTCCTTGGGGAATAAGCCTATTTTGAAATATTTCAGGAGTCATTATTTCAAAATAAGTTACTTTGAAAAACCCTCCCAGTATAGACATAGTTGAACATGTTGACCTGTGTCCTTTTCTTTCTAAAATGTTCACACTATTTTTTCCCAACTATTTTATCCATTCTGACAGTGATCAGTCCCAGTTTGAATAACTTGTGATCTGGGTTTCCTCCTGCCTCTTTCCCCTTCCCCTTCCACAGAGCACAGAAAACAACTCTGCATGTTAGAAACAGTTGACTATGCATAGTTCGTGAAAGGTCAGTTAGCCTGTATGGTAACTTCTCCTTCTCATTCCTTTCATACCTTTCTGCCTAGTCATGAACCCCCCCCACAATTTTTTTTTCTACAGCAGAATGAATGATGGTTTCTGCACCTAGTAAACTAAAAAAAGGGACTTGAAGGTTCACAATCCATGCAATGCACAAACGCGGTGCTGGGAACAGTGTCATTCTTGTTCTGATTGTATTTAACTCTTTCCTTTTACTTGTAAGCTGCCCATTCCCTGCATCATCTATAAAGTTAGCAGGCATGGTGCACAGAGAGGCCCTGGGGCAATGAGACAGAAATGAAAGGAATGTAAACTGGTACCATATTGTATTCATGCATGTACCCCTGGGCTACAATTCAGCTGTCCCGTGACATTGGGCCTATGGCTTTGGATAATATCATGGCCAACAGCATATAATTATGCACAGCATTAGGTTTTTTTGTAGTTTTATAAGCCACAATGCTTGAATTTTTGGACACCTGCTCTTGTATTTTTTTTAGTCTTTCATTGTGTGCGCTTACGTATCACTGGACCACATGAAACCCATTACTACTTGTCCTTACCTTCAGTGGTCGTGGAGGGAAAAAAAATCAATCCCTGTATTCCTCCTCATAGTCATTAACACAGTGGTTTTCAAATGACACAGCTGAAGAAATGTGTTGATTCCCACGACCCAACATAATTTGACTAGAGTATGGGCTCTGGGTGGGGCTGAGGTTGGGAGCTTTGGGCTGTAGGAGGGGGCTCCAGCTTTGGAGGGGGATAGGGCTTCGTCAGGAAGGGCTTACCTTGAGCGGTTTCTGGTCTACAGTGCAGTGGGCGGGGGGCGGGGGTAAAGCAGCTTTCTGCCTCTCCTGGCACCGCAGATCTTGCTGCACCCAGAAGCAGCCAGCAGCAGGTTCCCAGCCAATAGAAGTGCAGAGCTAGCGGTCCACGCCTAGAAGCCATAACTGTTTTTGGCTGCTTCTGGGACACAGCCAGGACAGGCGGGTAGCTGCCTTAGCACCCCTGCTGGTCACCTGATCCCCTTGCAGCACTGACCCACTGTACCTGAAATTCCATGGCCCAGAACTGGGTCACAACCTGTCGTTGGAAAACCACTGAGCTAAGAAGATAAAATTAGAACTTTGGGCAGAGCAGAGACCTAAGTAGATGAGTGCCATAAATCCGTGTTAATATTAAAACAGTAAGGTAAAGAGGCAAGCTGGAAAAGAGAGAGACTATCCTCTTACTGGTCATATGCTAGAAAAGTCCAAACAGGGAGGAGGGGTGGAGAATAGCAGCCTATGAAGTTCTACGACCCTTACCTGGGCTTACCAGATTGAAAAATTCTGGTGCAGATAAATAATGCAGCAAATGTAACAATGAAAATGATCCAGCACCACAAAAGAGGCCAGCTCCTATCTTCCTCAAAAAGCATGAATAGCAAACTCTTGGATTTCTAGGTTTTCTAAACTCTTTATTTTGGCTCCCTGGTTTCTCCTAGGATGCAGCAAAGAATGCCCATGCCTGTTGTGTATGTACAAACATGGGCTGCTTCTCTCTTTTTTTTTTTTTTTTAAAGTTTGCATCTTTTATAGATTAAAGAAAAGAGCCCAGAGCTTTACACTGCCTCTGTGGTGCACTACTCCCAGGACAGACTGACTGAGGAGGACACATGCTACTTGATGCAATCTGCTTCATTTTTATTCCCATCTTAAATGCTTTTCGAGAAGTTCTCTCCTTATTTATGCCTTTCAATCCCAATAATTTCAATGGTTCTCTGCTGCCTTGCGGCAGGGTGTGTATGCGTGCCCCCAACTGTCCAGTGCAGCACCCCGGGGTGGCTTCTTGCCATCTCCGACCTCCTCTTCATTGGTGTTTCTATTCCTCCATGTTTCTTTCCCTGCAAATATCAGCATGGCTTCAGTATAGTTTAAAGACATCCCTTGGGAAGTTGGATTGAGAAGCCCTTTGAAAACACGGCACAAGTCCTGTGATGTGACTGTGGGTAGGAGGTTATGTCTTTCCCCAGAGATCATTTTAATATTAATTCCCTTTCTGTTGACGGGGCATTAAAATACTTCTGGCATAGACAGATTTGCCTAGACAGATTTGCCTATCAAAGTATGAGACATAAGACTTTTGATTATTGCCCTGTTTTCCTGATTATCTTATTTTCAATCCTCTGTGGCTAGGTAGATATTTAATATAATTCCGCCACTTATTTTATCTTAGTGTCATTACATTGAGAGCATAAACTAGTAGTTTTGACTATCTGATTTGAAAGTGGTGACTTCCGAACTCCAATTTTTGTAGAGGTTAATATCAAATTGAAAATGTAAAGTTGTTTGGATTAAGTGACACATCTCATATATAATTCATTAAGGAATGTTTGTGAAGTTATGGGTCAGAAAACTCTTCCAAAACTGGCCTGAATTCATTTTTTTTACCAATTTGCTTGTCTTTCAAATACTGTTTTTGTTTAAGATTTGATTTCTCCCTTTTTAATAACTATAGTTATCTAGAATTTCTGTCTACTTTGTCATCTGCAGACACGAAATGTTTTTGTCAGCAATATACAGTGGATTGCATTGCATGATGGGCACAAGGCTTGGTGCTTTTGCAAGTCCCGCCCAAAATGTTCATTGATAATTCCAAATAACAAAAAAAAGTGTGCTACGCTGACTCAGGTCCATCTAATGAGGTATCTGTCTTTGACCATGGGCAGTATCAGAAAACTCCTTCATTTTTGGAAACTGTACTGTTTTGGAATAATTAGAAAAAATCCTTCTTACTTCCTATTAACTACAGGTTGGCAGTCTTCCATTGTTTTTGGTTGATGCCATTATAATTTTTGAGGTTCTCAATTTAATTTGTGGATGATTCACAAACAAAAGAGAGGGAGAGAAATACGTTGCATGTACTTTTCATGTGAATAATTTGTCCCAAACTAATGCTGCTGCTGATAATGAACTGGTTAACACATTATGCTGTGTCTGTACTTAAAAGCTTCAAGTGGCACAGCTGGATTGGGAAAGATCTCTTCCATCAACATAAAAAACCCAGCTCTCCAAGTGGTGGTAGCTATCTACGTATGTGGGGGAGCATCTGCCACTGATGCAGTACATGAGTGCTGGCAAAAGTAATGTCATGGATGTTACTCTGGATGTTTCTCTTATACCCCTTAGCTACAAGAGTTGTGCTGAGGTAAGTACTAATGCTGACATGACCTTACGAGACTGCTTTTTAGGCTGGCATGAGACTGAGACACAATACAGTAGAATCCCAGAGCTACAAACCCCAGAGTCACAAACTGACTGGTCACCCCCACAGTTCTATTTGGAACTGGAAGTATGCAATACATTACGGCACTGTGTTAAATGTCAACTACTAAAAAAATGAAGGGATCACCTCCAATCTTGAGGTGTTTGCAACTCTAAGGTTCTACCGTACTGCTAAAAATGAAAAAATAGAGTCCAGAGTCTTTTTATTATTATTTTTATTTTGTCTTGAGAAGAAATGGGTAGCTAGTAGCAAGTGATTGGGTTTAAATTAGTTCTGCCAGATTTTTTTATTAATCTTTGCCCTCCTCTTTCTCTAGTAAGTGATAACCAAGTTAAGACAAAGAATTGTGAATTGCTGAGATCCTGAATGCTTTGAGGCAAATATATTTTTTCAGACCCATTGGAAATATCTGTTTGTTGCAAACTCTTTGCAACTAGCCCCACATCTGATGTGGCTGGCAAAGCTATAACAAGTAACACTAATGCCAGCCAACAGAAAGAATGGTCAAATGGTTAAGTTATTCCAATAATTTAGTTCATTTGTTATTACTCTTATGCCAGGTTTGTTCTCATGAGGCTTGTTACATGGAAATCTGTAATATCCATTATTTTTTCCTCTTTGAAGTTCTTCTCTCCTGAGACCAAAAAAATATGAACAACTTGAATGCTCTAAATTATTTAAATCTTGTCCGTTCTTTGTGCTCTTTGAACTTACTGAGCCATGGACATTGTAACAGTCAATCTCCCCTTAAATTTCTTTTAAAAAATTAGTTTATATGACGAAAAACAGATCCATATTAGGACACAAAATGAATTGTTATTTTTATTGTAACTAAATGTAACACATCGTAGATTTGGTTTGGTTCTCCCATAGTTTAACACCAGAACTAAATCTGGGGTGGAGTGGGATGGACATGACAAAACTATTGCTTTAATTCTCTGTCAATAACGGACAGTTCAGGACATTTATCCCTCTCTCTGTTCCGGTGTCTTCCGGGAAGCACCCCACCAACAGTCAGTCCTGATTGAAGTCTCCATGTTGCCATTTTTATGTGGGAACAAAGATAATTGGTATATAATGTAATACAAGGGCGGAAATTCAGAATAAAAAATTAAGGACACTAGACCCCTCTAGCTGAGGGAAAAATGTGCTTTAGGAAGTACCTTTATCATAGCATAACTATGACTCCACTTTCTAAGCTCCTTGGGCCAAATCCTCATCTGGAAAAAATAATTGACTTCAGTGGCATTGCCCCAGTTTACCCCAGCTGAGGATTTGGCCAGCTGTAATTCCTAGAATGTTACATTTTCTATCCAAGCTGTCTCAAGACACTCTCTGGTTGGTTTCCCAGGTTATGTGCTCATTTTCTGGTAGCCAAGAGCCACCGCAGCCAGTGTCCCATTGGTGGTAGTGATTACCTGAGAACGTACCAAGCTCGATGCTAGAAATGGGTCCGGATTTTTACTTATTCAGTCGCACGCCATTATAATTAAACATCCCACATGAAGAGGCTGCAATTCTGACACTTCTACAACCAAACTTTTTAGGCTAACTTCTATATAAGGTGATATCTGTGTTTTTTCCTCTTGTGGACTGAGGGTGGCATCTCATTTTTTCCATTTATTAATGTTGATATGAACATTACTATGAACATTCAATTAAGGGTATCTCTTGTTTTCACTGGCCTCTTTTTTGAGCTCAAAGTTTTGGCTAATCTGTAGTTTTAGCAAACTAAAAGTGCCAGAGCTCTGTCACAATATCCACATGTGATAACTGCAAGTCCAGTTAGAACACATAGATTCACACCCTGGTTTGCCATGCAGTAACTTGTTGCGTCGACAAGCCCTTAAGTACTGCAACTCCAAACTTGTGAGCCTTATTTAGTGCCTGCACCCTCTTAGGACCACTCTGACAACTGTAGAACAGGTGGCAGGATCGGGGTATTGGGTGGTTCATGTTGCTGCTGCTGATGATGAAAAATGAGAGAGAAAAGTAATGCCTTAGCCCTCCCTTTTGGCATAAAATCTCCTGATATTTCATAGGTTTCTTTATCCAATATTTTGGCACATTTTTTCCTTTCATCAGACATTGAACCCTTTGTTCTCATATGCTCTTGCTTTACTGTTACTGCCATGCCACATGTAATTCTGTATGCTACCAGGAAAACCCCGAAGCTAATTGATATTTCTCCACCTGTGTTTCACAGAGGATGCAGTCTGGTTTGAAATTAAGGCCTGATTTTAACTTTGCACTCCTATCTTTGGAATCTCAGAAGGTCTAAGTGTGCGTTTAAATGCAACAGGCATCAGGCAGGCCAGCCAAAGAGTTTGCAGGGCCCAAGGTGGCACCGTGACAGTGGAGCTTGACGGGTGGATACTGTAGTTGAAGTCAAACCCAGTTAAGGGGTTACAGAGTCAAGCGCAGCCATCACAAGTCACTTGCTGGATGCATTGCACAATACACTGGCCAGGTTCTCTGCTGAGTTGTGTGACTCTCCCCACCATATGGATGAAACACAATCTGTGGCAGACAGAGAAAGGCGAGCAGCTCGGCTGCATTCTGGCTCACTAGAGCTGTCAACACATACGCAGGCTGAGCCAGCTCCCGCAGCCTTGCCTACGCAGCCAGACTGGGGCCCAGATGACTACAGGGACTCCAGCTGGTGCGGTGGCAGGGTGCCGAGCTGAGAGGCTGGCCGGGAGGGTGTGGCCATCTCCTGCGTGAAGGCCAGAGAGGAGCCACAGCGGCAACTGCATGGCAGTGCAGGTGACCAGCTTGTTCAGCGCCAGGTCCTGCTGCAGTCCCTTGTACTTGGGCTTGATGGAGCCAGGGGCCTGTGGCAACCGCCTTGCTTGCCTCGCTCTAAGTGTGGGTCTGATGAGCATACACTCTAAGACCCCTTTACTCAACCAAAGCAGTGTACAAAGGACTTCTGGTAAGTGAGAATCTGGGCCTTTGGTTCAATGCAAGGATAGGGAACCTTGCATGGACTCGCCTCCCGAGGCTCTCACCCAGCATTGGAGAACCTGCCTAGCCATCCCCATGCAGGGCTGGAACATACGAACGTCTACTATCTTGGGCAGACTCTGATGAGCTAGGGACTGTGGGGAGTGTGTTTTCCTTCTCAGTCGGGGGCCATGTCAAAGAGGTGGTTTTGGTCTTCTGATTCTCATCTGGGTGCGGCCCCCAACTCAAAAAGGTTCCATGCCTCTGGTTTAATGTACAGTGCAGGTTGGAAGGCATGAAGAGTTGATGTAGAAATCCTACGTTTATAATATACTGGCAGTTGGTTGGAGCTTTTAGAAAATTTTACACTTACGCATGTGCACACATACATGCGTGCACACACACATATCGTTGTTTTAGACCATATGTTTCATTTAACAGTTAGTCAATGTCTCAAGGAACCTCCCTTGTGAAGAGATCCTCACCCTCTCGTTGCGTTAGAGTATGTATTGTAAACTTCAAGGCAGCAGAATTTATTGGATGGTATATTATAAAAGACCCAGTGTCTACTTTACAAAGTAATCAAAGCTGTAGAACATGGGAAGACAATACTCTTCCATTAGGCTCACAGATGCTGCCTGTCGTTCATTGCTGCTCTTCTCCGACCCGATTGTCCATGTGAATCGTTCAGGAACAAGCAAGAAGAGGCTGGCGGATGAAATGAATAGTTCCTCTGAGTGGAGGGGGAGGGGACACATTCTAGAAGTGAGTTTCTCAGAGGTCATCCTTTAAAAAAAAAAATATATTGACTGTTTCAGCTTCTCCAGGTATCTAATGAACTCCGCTGCACTGCAAGAGAATAGAGTTCAATAATGTGTAATGATGGCTTAAAAAAAACTAATTGGATTCTTATCAGGTAATCTCTCAATGCACCAGCATAGCTGCTAATTACTGTTATTGGTGGCATTTGGAATTATTGAAGCCTAATCTATCCTTTTAGATTAAAAAAGGACTAGATTTGCAAAAAAAAACTTATTTCAACACTCAGCGGGGTGTGCATTTCAGATATCACTGCAGTGCACCTATTAAATTTTTAGTACCAGATTATGATTCGCACTCAGGGCACCGGAGTTTGCAGAGCAGCATGACCTGAGCAACAATTATTAATTAATCAAGTGCTAAAAGTGCTTAAAAAGATAACAGCAGCCAAATGATAAGAGCCTGACAGGACAGATGGTTTTTATAAGATTACAAATGTGTCAGAGCGTGTATTGTAAAGCAATATCCCTTTCACAGTCATTGTGTTCCATTTCTCTTTATGAAAATATTAGCCATTGATAAATACCCCAGGTCTTAATACCATTAAAACAAATTATTTTTAAATCCTCGTATAGCAATTTACCATACGAATAGCAAGCACTGTGTAAACGTTATCAGACTGGCAACTTATTTTGGAGCGTGTGTGATAAAAACCCTTGTTTCCATCAGTAGTTACTAATGAAGCCAGAATGCTACTGTTGGACCTTATTAATTTACATTACTTCAAAAGAAGGAAAATATGGGTTTTGAGAGCTGGTGGAAAAACAATGAAAATATTCATGTAGAGGAAAAAAAATCAGTGGAATTTTAGCCAACTCTAATTACTTTCATTCTCAAGGGTCACCCATCAGTGCCGCTTGGGTACTTACATAGCCGCTATTAACATGTCATCTGAGTGACTGGCAAATCTGTAGCACGTTAATGCACACGATACCTCTGTGTGTTAGGACTGTGACATTATCTCCATTGTACAGATGGACAACTGAGGCCCAGAGAGGCTGAGGAGATTATGAAAAGTGCCTGGGGATTTTGGGTGCCTACATTTTTGCATTCTTCCCTGGAGACACCTTAAGGCCTGTTGAAAATAAATTGCTAAGCATGTACCCTCGGAAAATCAGTGCAACCCTATTGTGCCAGCATAAAACCAGGTGCAACCCTCCCCTCTCCCGAAACCAGTGGAAAGTCATGCTCACAGAGGAGCTGCAGCAATGCAAGATGGGAAATACTTCCTCCCCAGAGCAATACTAGTTTGGTTTGTGAAAGCTGGCTGTGAAGATTCTCACATGTCCTGGTAGCCTTCATTGTGGGAACTTGGCCACCATTCATAAAGTCAATAGGAACACTCACGATGTTGGTGAGGCAGGGGCCAGCCCTGAAAAGGCCTGGAGAGTAATTTAGTGGCTTACACCTGCAGTTAGCTCCATGTGTTTGTATTGCTACTTCTGTGTGCAGCCTCACTGAGGCAGTTTCATTCTAGCTATTGCAGCTCATGCTTTTAGTTCTGGCAGGACCCTGCATGATTCACAGTGCCAGGCAAGAAGGTAGCCATCAGGTGCAGTTGAATTCCAAAGCTGTCCCCTGTGCAGGACCCTGGAGAAAAGGCGGATAACACCAAGTCTGACCAACATCTCCCAGTGGCGACCCTGTTCTATCATGGAGGTGTGGTATTCTTCTCTGTGTGAGAATGGGTAGAAAGCAAGCCCTGCATATGTTCCCACTTGTATTAATTGCAGCTAACAAAAAGCACAAATAAGTAATTGAAAGAAGAACACAATAGACAATACGTATTTGTAACAACTTTATCATATGCACCAGTGATGCAATTGTTGGTTGGAAATATGGCTCTAATTTTTGTAGTTTCTCTTTATTTTTAGTCTTTGAGTGAGAAATAAGATTAATATAAATAGTGCTTATTGGAGCTTATTAGTAAATCATGCATGAGGGTTAAGTGTCTCACTGTTTCTGTTTAGCTAATAATTTAGTGAAATGAGTTTAATTTCTGTGAGTTCTAATGCATGTGTATTTATTGACTTGCAGTTTTCATTTTTGCCAGTGTGCCTAAGCTACATGTGCTACCCCAAAGGAAAAGCAGTACAACTGGGGGGAGGACAGGATAAGGACTGTTCCTTAAAAATGAAACAGACTTCCCAAGGATGTATCAAAACACAGCTAATAGCAGCAGCTCTGTTGAGGCAGAACATATTGTTATATCACCCTTGCTGTAGATCAGTCATGGAGTTTGACTGTCCCACCTTCCATTACATGCAGTAATAGCGGCTGGTGGAGGGGAAGACACATTTTAGGCACACGACAGTGTAACACCCTATTGCACTCTCACTGCACCCCGTTACAGACCTAGCTGGTGACCATGGGAAGTCATTCCTTCCAGGGTTTTTCACATCGCAGGAGCATGAATGAAGTGTAAAATCTGGGTGAGGTTAACATAGTAGCTGTTACTGAGGTGTGGAGCTGTTAATCCAACACCACTGTGTTGGTAATCGAATTAATATATCTGCTTTGATTGATAGCAATCATGGCCCTAAATATATCTGGGTTGATTGGAATTTTAGGACAAGTCATTTAGATGTGCTGTGCCTTTGGTTCTCCAGCTGTATTTTGACACTTAAATACCTCACACGGCAGGAGACTTATTACAGGTTGAATCTCTGTAGTCCATCTCACTCTGGTCTGGCAACGTCCATGGTCCAGTATGATTTTATTTAGCTAGATGTCCACTTACCAAGATTGTGGCCAAGTTTCCTGCAGTCCCAAAAAGCTTGTTTACAGCCATCAGTCCTGGCTCTCTCTTGTTGTTGTTTAGCTCTAATTTACCCCTAGGTATCTTTGAAGAGCCCAGTAAGCAGTGGAAGTATTAGTAATGCTGCTAGACAAAGTTGATCTGCCCTGTGGTCAGCAAATTCTTTGGGTTGGTCCCAGTACCAAAGGGGCTGGATTAGAGAGGTTCAACCTATACCTGAAAGATTGTGAGGTACGCCGATAGTAAAGATGGGGAATTTGACATAATCGGATAAGATCCGGTTCCCGAGGTGACCAACACAGAAGATCAAATTTATCCCTAGTTCAACTCTGTTGGGGGGAAAAAACACATTAGTGAAGAATCTACAAGAAAATGGGTGGGGGGGCACTATTCAACCCCTTACTCAGAGAGCCCACCCTACCCCATTCATGACAGTACTGAGGCCCACCCTCATCTTTAAACATGTGCTTAAGTATGACTATTTTAAGCCGAGAGGTGGGATTTTGCCTAAGTGTTGTTCCAAAGTGGGGACGTGGTCTTTATGTTGTTTTTCCATGTAGTTCCATAGTGTATTATTTGAAACACCCTAATGAACCACTCAATTATCCTGGAGATGGACTGGGTTATCTCTGGCATGGAATTCTGGTGATCCTGTGATTAACACAAATAACATTCCAAGCTGACAGTCCTTTTGGATTTTCTTCATCATGTTGTCATTCCAGAGCCATGGAAGAACTATCTTGTCTCCTAGCTTAAATGCACACCCCTGCCTTGCCTTTCCAAATGTAGAAGCAAGTGCCTTTTTTTAAAACATGGCTCAGTAGCCACCACCTATTTGTGTGGTCATGATAGGGAACCATTCTTGATGTACCACTCTGACTTGTCCCATGAATAACACATCATTTCTGCTGCTAATTACACTCATTTCCATATCAGTTATACTTTCAAGGTTGGGTTGTGCCAGAGCCTTAGAGTAGAAAACTCTTTGGTATAACAAATTCATACCCAAGTGCTGAATGGCAGGGATATGTTTTAACCCTTAAAAAATGGAGGCTGGAAAAGGGAAGAGACAATGCTATAAATGGATCCATTAGGTAATACGAGAAGATCTCAACCTTGGGAGCGGCATATTCCAAGTGAATTAAAGGGGTGAGGGATAGCTCAGTGGTTAGAGCATTGGCCTGCTAAACCCAGGGTTGTGAGTTTAATCCTTGATGGGGCTATTTGGGGCAAATCTGTCAGGGACAGTACTTAGTCCCCTGCCCTCAGGGCAGAACTGGATGCAGTGACCTCTCAAGGTCCTTTCCAGTTCTATGAAAGAGGATAGATAGTATCATGGGTCTGAAAAAATTAAATTATTTTGAAGGCTTAGTAGGGAAATGTTGGTAGAGATCCTTAACAGGTGAAAGTGAGCATAGTTCCAAGTCTTCACTGAAGATAGACCAGTTTATAGCAACTGGGAGTCTGGCCCCACCGACGTGTTTGGGATTTATTCTGACTTTCACCAGCTGAGTATCTGGACAACTATTATTAATTACGTGTATTACAGTTACTGCTTAAAGGGCCCAGAAGAATTTGCACATGCAGTAGAACCTGAGGGTTACCAACATCTATCTGGAATGGAATGTTCCTAATTCTGAACCAAATATTATGGTTGTTCTTGAAAAAGTCTTCAACTGCACACTCATTTAATAGACCTTTGAAATTTTACTTGGCAGAAGAAAAATGCTGCTTTTAAACATCTTAATTTAAATGAAACAAGCTCAGAAAGTTTGTTCAATCTTTTTTAAGCTTTCCCTTTGTTTTTTAAATAGTTTACATTTAGCACACAACTGGATTGTTTTCCTTTTTGTTTTCTCCTGCCTGATTTGCATTCTTCTGGTTCCAAATGAAGTGAGTCTAGAGGAGTTATTCCCCTTTATTTGGCATTGGGGAGGCCACATCTCAAGTATTGCATCCAGGACACATTGGAGATGGTCCAGTAGAGGGCAACCAAAATGATTAGGGGGTTGGAGCACATGACATACAAGGAGCGGCTGAGGGATTTAGGCTTATTTAGTCAATGGAAGAATGGGGAGGAGGCATTATACAGTAGACTTCAACTTCTTGAAGATGGTTTCCAAAGAGATGGAGCCAATCTATTCCCTGTGGTGGGAGAGTATAGTTACTTTCATGCAATGCCATGCCTTTTGTTACCAGAATAAATATTGGACAGGTGACTGGGCATAGATACTCACTAAGTGAAGCTCATAATGTGGTGAAATTCTGTCTTACCATTTTAATTCGAGAGATACCAATTAGAGTAAAGAAACAAAAAAATATACTGATGCAGAGACAAAAGGCCAAATGTGTTGCTGCTTGATGGAAAGATTTGTGTGTGGTGAAGTGAGGATAATGATGGTGATAAATGCACTTGGAGATACAAAAAGATAGGACATTGAAATCATTTACTGTCCTTGTTGTGTGCTTTCTAGTACATTTAGTTTTAGAAAGATCTTGGCACCTTTCTAGCTAGAGACTAATATTTTGTTTTACTACTGTGGATTATGCAGGAATGAAAATATATTCAAAACCTGATGAGCA
This sequence comes from Pelodiscus sinensis, assembly GCF_049634645.1. Classification (NCBI taxonomy): domain Eukaryota; kingdom Metazoa; phylum Chordata; order Testudines; family Trionychidae; genus Pelodiscus; species Pelodiscus sinensis. Next base: position 59,460,335 of record NC_134717.1, on the reverse strand, counting down.
TATTACATTTTGAAGAGAAGTTTCCTGCAGGAGCTATAATTTAGAACAAGTGTTTTATTACAAGATCAGAACTTCTATTAACTTACTGTAATGTTCTCTGGCAGACATTTTTTCGTGAATAGAAGAAAAAATATGTTGAACTAAACTTTATTGGGAATGAAACAGGAATGCTCCAGAATCAAAAGACTCACTAGAGTACTGCTTTAGTGTCAATGTAGCATATTAGGTGCATGTTTGTCCTTGTAAGTGGAGTAATGTTATAGTAACAATTCAATGAGGAGGGCACAAAAATAGCTATGCAGCGTTGTGAAAGCCAAAAGAGAAACCCAGCCATATACCTTTTTAGCTGACTCTTAAGTATTTCAAGGACATTAAAGAAAATGACAGAGTAATTCCACATTCCTTTCATTTCACCAGTTTTTCCATCGACTCTTCTCATTTTACAAATAGAGGGGTGTATCTTTCTACTGCACTAGATTCTTTCCATCTTTACTGTCACTGGTAGTTTTATTCAGCAGGTAACATTATGTCCTAGAGTACAACTTCAGTTTATGGTGATTGTATAGGTTGAACTCTCTAGTCTGGCACTCCATGGTCTGGCAACCTCTGTGGTCCGGCATGATTTTAGTTAGGTGGCAGTTGACTTATCATGGGTGTGGCCAAGTGTCACATGGTCCCATAAAGTTCGTTCACAGCCACCAGTCCTGGCTTAGTGTCCTGGGCTGTTACTTAGCTCTAATTTATCCCTAAATGTCTTCTAAGAGCACATTACACAGTGGAAATGTTGGTAATGTTGAAGTGGAAACGTTGCTCCTGTGGTAAAGCAAACTCTCTGGTTTGGAACCGGTCAGGTCCCACAGGTGCCACACGAGAGAGCTTCAACCTACCAAACTTGAAGGCAATGGTGCTGCTTTAGTATCTGTGAAAGAGTTCCCCATTTGACTTGCAGAACCCCTGTGATTGAGTGTGATGTGCCAGACGGGAAGAACTCAGCTTGACCGTGCAATCCCAGGCTGAGTTGGAAGAGCTTGCTGTTTGGAAATATGCCTTTTACTCCCAAACTGAGCAGATATGGTATGAAAGTCAGCCACGCCTGGTAAGATCCCCATTGTGTAGTGAACTCTGTGTGGTAGAACCTCTGTGCCGTTGTAGGCCCCATTGAAAATTGAGGAACTACATATCTGTAGCATCTTCTTGGTGGTCAGAACATAAGGATTCTAGTCCCTGCTTTAGGAAGACTTCTTAGGTGAGCCACTTAAATGTGCTTTGTTTTCCTCAGTCTTAACAAAAGATAACGTTCACCTACTTGACAGGGTTCTTGTGCAACTAAATTCACTAATATTCAGCAGCACACGGTCTGGCTGTGCAGTGCATCCACTGCATACCCCACAATTTGTTTCCAGCAAAATCCACCTCCCCCTCCAAATTTGGACCTATTGGTTTATACATAAGCCCTCTTACCCGATCCTGGCAGTAACTAGTGTTCCATTTCACATTAACTCACTTCTTCTTATCCAGGCAGCTAATGGGCATACAACTCAGCCAATATTTAGATCCCAAACACACGATACGAAGACCCTTGTAGAACAGTGCTATGGAATGTAATAAGCGTTAAACCCAGGGTTTGAATATAAGTTTAATAGTATTCTATGGAAGTTACACTCAAAACCTATGTAACGTAATGGGGAATGTTGTTCTTTACAAACTGATGGTGTTTTTTTAATCCCCACCCTCACTGATGTCAATCAAACTCTAGAGGAGGTGAGGAAAAGAATCACCGGTAAGGAACTCGAGAGACTGTGAGAGGCCTGAGCTTTGGCCAGTAACCACAGCCGGAAGGCAGAGAAGATGCTTTGTAATCTCTGCTATTTAGTGGTCATGTACTTCCCCATCTTGGTTATTCACAGCAAACGACTCCGACATAAGGCAGGGAAATGGGGGTTGCAGTTGTGTTTTAAGATCCAGCATTGCATTGAACTCTGTGCTGGGCAGACAGCCATACCGGCATCGAGCTCCATTGACTTCAAAAGGGGTGGGCCTTCCCAGAGCTGATTGCAGGATCAAGGCTTTCAGCAACCAAACGCACAGCATTTGAAATGATTGTTTCACTGACAAACACTAGGGAAGAAGGAAGAGCAGGTAGGAAGCTGCAGGTGGAGTTGCTTTCAGACCAGATAAACTTTAAACCACAAATACTGAGCGCCAAATCCCATCTGTAGGTCTTTGTGTCCCTGAATAAGTCCCTTTGATGTTATCTTGTGAGAATTACGCGTTTCTTAATTTTGCTGCTAGCACAAACAATGCTAGTTTTTTCTTCCCGTAGACTTACTTTCCCTTCAAGGAAATAATCGTTGATAAAAATCTTATCTGAACTATTTCAAGCACTATTTGGACCAAAGGAATCTGAAACAATCCAGCTTATCATTAGAGTTCAGGTTCAGAGACGCAAGGGATGCCAATACGCCGATTTTTATCTTGTGTGTTACAGGAACTCAGAAAATGCTGCTAGGAAGCAGTTTTCTACAGTCGTCATTCAAGATTCTTGTTTTATTTCCATTGAAACTGAGCAACAAAACTTGAAACATAAGTCGGATTGCCAACTTTTTAATTGCAGAAAACCAAACACCCTTACCCGCCTCTTCTCCAAGGCCCATCCCCTCCAGTTGCTTCTATCCCCACCCTTGTTCATGATCACGGAGTGGGGCAAGGGATCAGGGTGCAGAAGGGGGTGAGGGCTCTAGCATGGGGTTGAGAATGAAAAGGGGTGCAGAAGCAGGCTCTGGGTTGGGGCATGGGTTGGAGAGTGGTGTAGGGACAGAAATGAGTTCAGGGTATGGGAGGAGATTCAGGCTGGGGCAGTGGGGTTGGGGAATGGGAGCAGGTGTGGGGGCAGGCTCAGAAAGAGAGTCTAGGTGCAGAAGCAGGGTTCTGAGATGGGATAAGGTTGGAGTGTGGGAGGGGGTGAGGGATATTGATTCCATGAGGCGTTTGCTTCAGTTGGCTCCCAAGTAGCAGTATCACATCTTTCTGGCTCTTGGGGGGAAAGGGTGGTGCCGTAGCTCTGCGTGTTGCCCCTAACCGCAGGAACCACCCCCACAGCTCCCAGCGCCCGCAGCTCGCAGCCAATGAGCCCAGGGCAGCAGCAGTACCTGGGACCCCAGTGGTTGCCCCAAGCTGGAGAGAGACGTCAGCCATTTCCTAGGAGCTGTGCTGTTGAGCCAGGCAGGGACCCTCCCTGCCCTGCTGTGCCACCCACTGACGTGTTAACAGCCCACTCATCAGTGCTGGCTGGAGCTGCTAGTGTCCCTTTTCGGCCCCGTGTTGCAGTCAGGAACCCGCGCCGTAAGCCTGAATGTGGGCCTGCAGGTAAGGGGCCTTGCCGTACGGTGGCAAATGCTGATTCCACATGCATAGCAGAGTTGATAGACACCAGCATGCTGTGGTGTGTCAGTTTTTGGCTGGGTTAGAAAAGTCTCAGAGTCTTTTTGGGAGGAGTTTACTTCCAAGTTCCATGGAGGCAGTTGGAAGTGGTGGGATTCTCATTCAGGTGCAGCAGCTCTCTGTGACGCCTTCAACTGAGCCAAGAAAAGATGTTGAAAATAAGCATACAGCTTTTTGGATCCCACCCCCGCCGGCAGCTTTTTACAAGGCCGCAGTGGGCATGAGGCAGACCTTTCTACCAAAGAAATGAAAGGGTGCCCCAAGCAGAGCTCTATTGTGAATTTCCGTCCGAGGCAGGAAGCTGGAGGACTGTGTTTGCCTTTACTCCCACACCCCTTTCAACTTCCCCCACCCCTCCGTCTCTCCAAGCGCTCATTCATTTTAATGTGACAGCTAAATAGGTGTGAGTGGGTTCCATTGATGGAGCTGGTGGGCAAGAGAAGTGAAGAGAGGTTCCAGCATTCATTTCATGTGATATCTTTACAACAATGTTTGCATTTGTTATGCTAAGTGCTCTATGGCATTGCTCACAGTTGCATCGAGGCCACAGGAGGTAGACGGAAAGCAAGACAATGCAAATTGCTGTATATGTGTAAGTCATAGGAATGGGTCTTTCTAGGAGCTAATACCCAAATGTATTTCTTAAACATCTCCTTCGGGGGGAGGGGGGGAGAGAGAGAATGTGTTCTCAGAGTTTGAAAGCATGGCTGGAATAGGTTCAAAGGGAGTTTCTTTGGCAATTTGTGGCTTATCTTATGTAGGTATTTTCAGAGAGCAGTATGGCTTTATATTTGTTGATACAATAGCTAACCGAGTATTTAGAAATGTTCAAAATATATTTTTCTGTACAACATTTATGAGAGGAATTAACTTTAAAAAAAAAATTTTTTTTACCTGATTTGGGAGGATTTTCATCAAAAACATAAAAAGCAAGTTATTTTTGTTTGTCAAATCTCCCAGTGCTGCTCATCTCTATAGGGTCTATACAAAAAATTATATGGCGAATTACATTATTCCAGAGTCCCTTTGCTAGTGTTTGAGTTGCTGTAACCATGCTGGTCCTCGAATGTTGGAGACCAGGTGGGTGAGGTAGTAACTTTTATTGGGCCAACTTCTGTTGGTAGGAGACAAGTTTTCGAGCTCGCATAGAGCTCTTCCTGAAAGTTTCTCCCTTCTACCCTCAGAAGATGGTCCAGGAAAATGCATTACTTCACTGACGTTGTCTTCCCTAGCGTTATTGATGCATTGGTTGATATTCCAGTCCAGAGGTTTGAATAGTGGCCACACTGGAAATAGTTATGTACATGTTGAAGCACTGCACCTTGGAGATATTTTTGATCTTGCCTGCCTGTACTTCACTTGCATGGAAGTTACCCTGCTTTCCCCAGCATGAAGAGCATTTCACCCTCTGAGAACAGTCAAAACTATTTCCAATTCACACGGTGTCATTCTTTCAAATGCATCCTGGGCAACACTTTCTTTCTTGCACCACATTAATTCCTTTATCCCTAAACCACAACAGACCTTCCAAACTTGGAAAAGCTTTTCTGGATCAGATAAGCGACTGTTAGCTCTGCCTGTTTTGAGAGATTCAAACTCTCTGTAAGTAGGTAGTAATCTCATAAGACACCAGTTACTTGAGAGGATCATAAAAACTTAGTTTCAGAGAGGCATTTTTTGAAAGCGAACAGAAAGCAGCAGAATTAGGTTGGAAAAGCTGAAAGCAAGTGTGTGCTTTAACTGAGGGTTGGGAAGCCCTCTCTGGATGTTTCCCTGTCTCTAAATATCCAACCAGACAAAAATCTATGTACATAGTCCTTGATTGTGACAGTAAGACTGCATGATTAGAGCATAACCTTGAAACAAAAGTATGTCCTACTATGTCCACAGCCAACTTCCTTCTCTGGGCTTCATCTTAGATCAGTACAATATGCTTCTTGCTTCATAACTATGTAAAGCAGGGGAAAAATGAAGTAAGAAACGCTGCACTAATTTCTGGTAACTTTGCACTGCAGGAATTCATTTAGAATGATTAGAGTGCAAATTTCCAGTGGAACATGAGAATATGCGAGTGATAAGGATCCAAGCTATACATTTAAAAAATAATGATGATAATACTGGAACCTTCCAATTTCCTTTAAACACTTAGAAATAGCTGGGGTCTGGGATGAATCAGTGTAAAGTCATTTGAAGTTATTGCAGCACTTGACAATTTTAGGACGCCTTTAGTCTTCCGAATTGGAACGCCAATGGCAGTGTGCAGGAAGTCCCTACCTTGGTATAACAACGACTGGCCCTACTTAAACTGCAAATGGTAAATCATGCTGGGTTTTTTAGATACCTTCTAAAATGGTATAAAATGAGAATACAGGTTTTTATTCCCTTTTGCTAATAGAAATACAGGCCTGTCATCTGTGAAGTTTTACAAAAGATGCTTTAAGAAAGGTAATCAGCTTGGTGACATTTCATGCTCATAGATATTATTATAGAACTCAAATAGCTGCTGATGCCTCACTGAATATTCCCAGAATACTCCATAAAGAATTAAATTCTGTTGATAGGTTGTCATCCCCTCCTTCCCCCTCCCTCCCCATTCTGTTCTTCCAAGAATTTGCATGGAAACAAATTTGGAATTGCTTAAGGTTTATTCTTCTGCTTATTCCTCTTTTAGACTCAACAACTCCTGTTTCTTATTTAGCTGCTACTTTTATTTTTAGGAAAGTGTCCCAAGTACTTGATCTTGGGCTCTCCGTGGTACCAGATCCAGTGCTACTGTAACCCACACACCTACTGAGTGTGGTTCACTGTCACTTAGACCACTTGCGGAGAGAGTGAGTGAGTGTGCTCTACAGGTGTGGCTGAAAGCCAGCTGGCTTTAAGCACAAGTAAACTCATGCACTAAGCTCCAGAGGTCCCAAGTTCAATTCTGCGTCTCAGTATTGCACTATATTTTAGTTGGTCCTTTCTTTCCTATGCAGATATTCCCCTCCTCTTTGCTGTGGTAGGTCCATTAAGGTACAGTGGTGGTGAGTATGTAAGACATACCTAAATACACAGCACACAGGGTAGTTGATGACAGTCAACAGCTTGACTCAAGACTCTGTACTGTGGTTGAGTGTGATGTAGACTTCTCATAAGCATCTAATGACAAGGGAGGGTGAGGGCTTAAACTGCTAATCTCAGATCTACTATATGAAGGCCTGGGCTGAAGACGAATTCTAGCCCACATAAGGACTCATATCAATTTTTATAGAAGTTGGTCAATACTGGAAAACAAGTGCTGTCACAAAGACACAAATCCAGTTGTTCCTGGTATCTACTGGGACTTGTGATAGCATATACTGGTATACTCCAACAACCCGCAGTTCAGATGTTACTTAACCAGCATTTTTGGGTATCCCCCTCTCCCTCTCACCCTCCTTCTCACCCTATCTCAACTGTTGGCAGAGACCTAGCTCCAATTGTACATTCTCTACATCCACAATCGATGAACGCAAAGGTATTTGTTTTGAAGGGATCATCCCAGTTCTGTATTGAAGAACAGCACCACATCCAGCTGCTAGGTGATAATGATTCAAATGAGGTCTCTGAATACTGCTCCTTCCATGGGTAATAGGCCTGTCTTGGTCACAATAGTCAACATGGCTATTAGAGTTTTTGGAAGAACTGGGAAGAACACTCTTAGGCCTAACGAGAGAGATTGTACTGTCCAAAGTGGAGCAAAGTTCCCTATCTCTGTAAACTGTCCACCAAAGTGGAGATGAACACTAATACGACTGGGCACCAATCAGATTAGTACCTACATTCAGAAATATCTTGCTTGCTGTCAGTTAGTTCAGTTGGCTGGTGATTTACCTCTTTGCATCTGGAAACAGTAAGTGAAGTGCCCTACAGCCTCTGTGTCAAAACCTGGGATGTGAATTGGCGATGTAATGCAAGGCCCGAAAGTTCAAAGGACGATGTTGAAAATAGGCAAGACTTTGAGGACAATAAGTGTTAAGTCAATTTTCTGGGAAATACATAGGGGGAAATTGAATGCAACCCTATATCTGGTTATCTCTTTCAGACATCTAATCTGTTCCTGTGCCTGTGAAACACTGTTTCCTTCTTTACATGACCTAATATTTGTACTAGTCATGGTTTAATGATCATTAGGAATTGGGCTTCCACTATTTCTTTTGAAGGACTTGTGTGGTTTTAAATATTGTACAGTCAAAAAGATCTTTCGGATGACGTCCCATAAAGAGTCCCTTTGCTTCATTTCATCCAGTAGCTCCCACAGTGGGCCACATTCTTCATGTAGTCCCACAGTGCAACTCATTGATTTCAGCTGAATTACAGTAGTGGAGCTCAGAGCGGAATGTAGCCCACATAAAGCTACATCTTTGAAAACCATGTTCATTTGTTTATTGACATTTATTCAGTCAGAACCTCCTTCAAGATAAATCTTATTCCATCTTGTGCCATGGAAAAAAGCACTGGATGCGTTCATTTTAGATTAACTGAAATGCAAGGGCTATGTCTTTTGAGCCTGGTGTGATTCTGAGCAACACTGCTTCAATAACTTAACAGTCCTTTTACATGCTGCGTAGCCTTAGGCCAGGTCTTCACTAAGCAGAAGATTGCTGCCGCAATCAATCTTCCAGAGTTGATTTAGTGAATCTAGCAAAGACCCGCTAAATCAAACTCAGAGGGCGCCCCATCATAGTCGGTGCGCCTGCTCCTCCAAGAAGTAAGGGATGCTGATGGGAGCATTTGTGTCCATTGGCCTCCCACTATGTGGACTATGGGGAAATTTGAATCAAGGTACGTCAACTCCAGCTACGTAAATAGCTGGAGTTGTGTATCTTGATTTAACCTTCCCCTTTAGGGTAGACAAGGCCTAAGTTGTGTTGCAAGCGTGGGTGTCCAGGACAGACTGAAATAGTTACTGGAACTCAGGGGGCATATCATCTGTTCATTGAGACTGCTAGCTAAGTAGGGGCCGTGCACCACACCTGTTTCATTGTCTTTGTACCCTTGAAATAAGCAGGAAATTAGCCTTAAATCAGATTTTTAACTAATGCTTTTAAAATGCCTTTTATACTTCTGCCTTCCCACTTGTAAACAGTGTTGCTTTAAGTGCTTTCCCCAATGAGTGGGTTCTTTGTCTGCCGTGGGTGGGGTATGAAATACTCAGATTTAAAATTCAAGACTATGTTGATACTAGATTTGAACTTTGCCCCTCAAGCCCGCCTCCAAAAATAACTTGCAAATTCTTAACTGAGTAAAGTATGGTGTAGAGACATCAAAGTTGAATACTGGAATGTGTTTTGCTTTTCCAAGGGATAGTTGGGAGGGAGGGGGAAAGGTTGGAGGGGGAAGGGTGCTGCATTATAGCCTTTGAAAAAGGATAGTAGTTAACATGTTTCTGCTCACCTTTGCTATCAGTTCTGAACAAAAAAGTTTTTCCAAATGTTAATGTCTAAGCCTGAAAAATAATCCAATTGCCTGTTCCTTAGTGAACTGCTAGTGAGGACCTTTAATATGCTAATGTTGCGGTGGAAGATTTTTTTCCCCTAAGGTTTGTCTTTTGTGGGATCAATTAATTGTAACTAGTTACAAAATAGTTGTTTTAGAAAGTCAATAGGTGATGTTAGTTGTGAGCAATTCCCATTACTGAACTCAATAAACTATTCAATGTCGGAACCTGGCGTTTATTGACACATGGGAATCATGCATAACCTAGTGTATTTTTCTACTTACATCAAATAAAGCATAAATAAAATGTAGTAAACATGCCAACGCAATACGGGCAAAGCAATTCTGATTAAGTTGACTTGAGATGACGTTTTCCTGCAACGTAATATAATAAAACGATCACCAAATCATACAACATAATTTGCCTGTGCTAACCACTTAACAAACATAATTCTAGGTCACAGACCTGCAAACATAGTTGAATTTCACATGTACAAATTATTCTGTAGATTTTAATGGCAGTATTTCCATGCTTAACTATTAAGCACATGCATACGTTTTTGCAGGGTCTGGTTTGCTTAACTTCTACAACACAATAAAAGCAGCGACACATTGGAGTTGGGAAGAAAATACACCTCTCCTTCAGAGCCATATAACTCCTAGAATGAAAACCTGTTCAGGGAAGAGTTTGACTTGCCACAAAGCAAAACAAAGCTCTGGATCCCACAGTGAGCAGTGGAGTGCCTGAGTTTCTTCCCTACTGTATACTCTCCATGCTTGGGGAAAGATAGTTAGCCTTATGTAGGTCAAGGTCACAGGAGCCTTAGCCGTTCTATGTGATTTCTCTGCTGTGTAGCAAAAGTGAGTGGGCGACTGATAACTTTGGCTGAGTCTTTTTCCTTGGAGAGCTCCTCTCCTATTAAAGCATGCTAAGGCATTCACATCCCATAGCATAGCACTTCATTTTCACTGCAGTTCTTTCCCCCTCATTTACACACCAGCCCGGCTGTGGTCCTGGGAAGAGCCCTTTTAACCTTTCAGCTGCCACTGGGGCTGATGGATGTTCAGAACCTGCCACTGTGTCATCACATAGGTGCCCAGACACCAGGGTGACGGGTCCCTTCATATTAATGATATTTCCTTGCGGAGCCCGGGGAGGCCTTGGTAGTTTCAGCAGACTTCACAAGTTTGAATTTCTTTTATTGGACATTAGAAATCAACTTGTTTGAGGGGAGAGAGGGGGAAAGGTTTTGGTTTTTTTCCTTTTCAAAGACTCCTTTTGAAATGTATTCAAAAGTGTGCGGTGACCCAAATCCTTCCAAGATGCTAGTAGAATCACAGAACACTAGAACTAGTAGGGATCTCGAGAGATCATCAAGTCCAGTTGCCTGTCATCACATCAGGACCAAACACTGTCTAGATCATCTCTGACAGATCTTTCCCTAACCCTGAGGGTTAGGAAGTTTTTCCTCATGTCCAACCTAAAAATCCCATGCTGCAATTTAAGCCCATTACTTCTTCTCCTTGGCCTCTGAGGACAGGACAACAATTTTCCTCCTCCTCCTTGTAACACCCTTTTAGGTACTTGAAAGCTTCATCATGTCCCCTCTGTCTTCTCTTTTTGCAAATGAAGCAAACCCAGTTCTTTCCATTTCCCCTCATACTAAGTTACCTATGAGGGCCTCATACCCTGTTGCCTTTTTAAAATTATGGCATGGGAAAACGGCAGGCATAATTGCTGCTTGCTCTGTACTATAAATTCACAGCCACAGGTAGCAGTAGACCGGGTTTGTAAAAATCCGCAATCATTACATGCTCATGCTATCCCACCGTACCTGGCTGGGGATTGAATTGATGTTTAATTTAAATTATGTAATAGATATATGATTGTGTGCACTCAGCCAGTTATGGTTTGCATACGGGATAATAAAGTGTCTTAGAATAAAAAGTAATTTGAATAAAAAGAAAACATCAGTGGACTCCTAGTTTTTTACTATCAGCAGTAAATGGGAGATGAAAAATGATTGGTTTGATCGTTTGTGCATTTGTCGTGGTGGATGAGGAAGGTAGAAGCAAGCTAGCCAGATTTCATTCAACCACATTAGTTGCCAATGAGATGGAGAAAACCAGGAAAGGCAGCTAAGGTTTAATTAATCCAACCCTGTTAGAGGGTGTAAGCAATAGCTTTGGCTATTGTCAGGAACAGCCCTAGATGAGCTGCCAGCAACTGGCGCCCTAGGCGAAACGCACGGTCAGCACGCGATCAGCACCTCTGCCTCCAAACCCCTCAACGCCTTTTAACTTTGGCGCTCTAGGCGACCCCCTAGTTCACCTAAATGGATAGGCCACCACTGTCCATTGTTAACTATCACACTTTCCCTTTAATGAGTAAAAGTTAAACGATGACAGAATTCACTTAATTCGCAATAGTGACCAGTAGATCAGGCACGATGACTCAGATCAGGGAATACATACTCAAAAGCACTAGTTTATTAAACGACACGCTGCCCTCATCAGCCAAAAACACACTGACAATACTCTCTGCATGTATTTGGATTTTCATGAGCTACGGTAAAACAACTCGCATCCAATACCCTCAGCACTGTTGGCCATCGCTTCAAAACATAATCCATAAATAAACACGTTCACCGGTCCCCCAGAGCAAGTCAAAAACCACAGTGGCAATGGATTGGAGTGCGTCTCCCCCCCCCCCTCCCGGTCCTGCATTAGATACAGATTCCTCACAGTCTGACACCATTATCCCCCCAACTCCACTATGAATCCACCACTCCCCTGCTAAGAGGGAAGTGGCCTCGCAGCATACACTGAAGGCCGACAAAGTTGGACTGTTACCTACCTGGCAAAGAAGTGCATTCCAGAGGCTTAGCACTCCTATTGGAAGCCCCAGCTGAGCCGTTTCTCTTACCCTGTTTGGGCTTCACCATGGGCGCCTCCACTGCCCACACTGTGTGAGGAAGCTCTCAAGACATCTCCTGTATTCATGTTGGGCTCAGATGCTCCAGTGATGAGAATGGGAGGCTGACATGCAAAATAAGTCAAAGGATCCTCCAAGTAGATGAGAGCAGAGAATCTTGATCATTGTAGCATCACCTTTTCACGATGATAACATCATAACGAATATGCATACAAAATTACAGAGGGTGAAACAGCCATGGGAAATGCAATTGCATGTCAATTAGAGTTACATTGGGACTGAAAAACAAGATGTGTGTTTGTGTGGTTTTTTTTAAAGCATCTTTATAATTTTGTTGCCTTTTTTTTAAAGCCGTCTAGGAAATTAATAAACTGCAGAAGAAGGTTTTTACGTTGCTTCACAAGAGGTATTTTAAAAGGTTGTGTTTGCAAATGCAATGCCCATTAATAATGTTGTTAAAAATTAATGTATGCGTTTAGGTCTTTTATGACATATTTAAAAATTCCCATATTGCCGGAAGCTTCCACTTTATTAGAAGCCTACATTTGCAACATTTAGAAGCACTTACAGAATTAAAATGAGTTTTTCTTTTCTTTTTTTCCCTCCATAAGCTTTTATATAGTCCACTATTATCACATCTGTCTGATTTGCTGGAGGTTCATTAAAAAAAATTGCGTATATGACTTACTGCTGAGACACATGTAGTATAGGTTCTGCCATTCAAACATTAGCATTAAGAAGATGGTTTGTCTCTCTAAAGAGAGCTGATTGCTACTTTCACAAAATTAGAATGGCACCATTGACCCTGTCAGGTTACAGGATAAGTCAATGAATATGCAATCCTCAGCATAGTTTGAGGAAGTTATTCTTTGCATGTTTCATCCATGAGCATGCTGATCAGTCACATGGTCTGGAATGGTCTAAGTTTTAGAAGGCAAATGACATTACCTCAAATGGGTATTTTATTTTAGTGGAGTGGGAAGAATGACTTTACTGCGTGTGTTTCAAAAATTAATCCATTTGGAAATATAAATAGACTCTATCCTCTATGCGAAGTCACTCTGAAAATCCACATGCTTACCGAATGGTATTGCAGTACATGCAGGCTACCCAAAAGGGATCTGGTTTCAGCTTGTTACAGAGTTAAAAGAAACAGATATTTTACTCGACTTACAAAATTGTGTAGATATAACCACTAGGCGTCATGTATAGTTTCCTCCTTCACTCAAAACTAATTGTTTTAGGCCTTCTGAAGGACTTAAATAGAAATGAGTAGAGTCGGTGCAGAAGTTGTGTGTGCATGTGTGTGAAGGGAGGAGTTAATGAAAAACTTCAATTAAAAAAGAATTTCCCTTTTGTCAAATTTCTCGAGGAGGGGGGGAAAAATCTACAAGTGAAAAATGTTGGCTGAAAGCTGAACCTTTCCATTGGTAAATGCTACACATAGTGCCCAGTGGGAGTTGAGTGCTGCACATCCTTACTTTCTCCTATAGGCTAGGTCCTAGAATGTGATGAACTGGGTCTCCCCTCTTGCTCATGGGAGTTTCAGCCTGTGGTGCTTGAGGAAGATGTAGTCCATGTGGGGAACCCAGCCCATGGGAGAATGTGAGGCATTGGAGTAACCTCTCCCCTATCGTACAGAGGTGGCATTTCCAAAACAAATGTTGGTTTTGGGGGTTTTAAGTGTGAAAAATCAAAATAGCCAATGATAAGATGGCACATCCCTCACTCCCCCCCCCCCCCCCCCTTAAGGCAAAACTCCCATTTCTGGTATATATTTTTTTAAAAGAAAGCCCTACAAATGATTTTCGCTCATGGAAAGGGGTTAGTAATTTCCCACCACTGTGATAACTTTCTTCCTAAAATCTATGGACTCCAGAGTTTGCTGTGGGATTTAGGATTTAGATGTAGGAAAGGAAGGCAGCAGCATTGATTTTTTTTGTGTGTGTTATAGTCCAATGCGGAGTAGTTGAAGTATATTTTGAGCCTCTCTAGTCCAGCACCTTCGGGACCTGACTGGTAGTGAACTAGCGAATTTTCCAGACCTCAGGAGGTCAATATTGTCTAGCAGCATTACCAACCCTTCCTCTACTTACTGGGCTCTTAGAAGACATTTAGAGGTAAAGAAGAGCTTTATTTTTAAGTGCTTCTTTTGCAAGGAAAAATTTTGTGTCTTGAATTTTTCTCCACCCCTCGCCCCCATGAAAATAGAAATATTTCAGCATACAGTTTGCTCCTCCGTTATCTATTATTATCACTTGCTGCTTTTCAGAAGGGGAGGAGGGAAATGGGTCAAGTTAAAAGAGGGGAAGAAGGATTAAAAAACTTAAAACAGAGAATAAAAATGTAACAAATCTAGATATTTCCATTTTCTGATATTTCCATTTAAAATCCCCTGAAAAAATCTCAAATTAAAAAAAACAAACAAAATCTTGGGGGAGTTGGGGGGGCGGGGGAATGCCAGTGTGTATGAGCCTTTTAGACCATGTGACATTTCCTGATGGGCCTTGAAAATGAGATGTTTGCTTAATGGTAGCACTCTTGTTTTGCTTGCCAGCTGCTTGCTTGCGCGTACCATGGAAGATCTAATTTTAAATGGTTGATAAATATATAAAAAACAGTCTTCCGTATGCTGTATTTTTAACACTTTGTTTGTTTCAAAGATCATGTAAGCATAAAGAGGGATAATTAGCTTTGACTATGAGCAAATCTGGCAATAAAACACATTAGCTACAGCTTTAAATCAAAATCTCAGCCTACAGTCTTGCTAGTGACTTAGCTCATAGTCACAGTAAAATCTAATTAACACTAAAGAGATCATTTAGGCACTCAACTTTAATTTTATGTGTGTGTTTCCTACTTGGCCTGTACAGCTGATCTCCATGGAGAAGCCTGGTTTGCAAAGAGCTGTTCGGAAATGTAAGAAGTAATCACCTTGCATGCAGACATAAAAACTTAACAGGGACATGGATATTAAGTTCAAACTCTATTAATTACATTCAGACAAACAAACCATAATGATAGCAAGTCTGAATTAAAATGTCAAGACTTTTCATAAGTTCACAAGGAGTTACGCACTGGCTTAGCCTTGCCTTAATTACGTCATTCAGAAGTCAAGTTATAACACACAGTAGTGAAGACTTAGAATTCTGATAGTCCAGAAAGGAAGAGTCCACCTGTCCCCCCAGGAACTTCATGCTATACAATGGCATTTACCCAGAATCCTAGGGTTGGAAGAGATCTCAGGAGGTCCCGGAGTCCAACCCCCTGCCCAAACAGGACCAGCCCCAACTAAATCAACCCAGCCAGGGCTTTGTCAAGCTGGGACTTAAACATCTAGGGATGGAGATTCCACCACCTCCTAGGGAACCCATCCCAGGACTTCATCACCCTGCTAGTGAAATAATTTTTCCTAATAGCCAACCTAGACCTTCCCCACTGTAACTTGAGACAATTGCTCCTTGTTCTGTCAGCCTCTCTTCATCCTCTCTGGAACCCCCGCCCCCATCAGGTAATTGAAGGCTGCTATCAAATTCCCCCTCACTCTTCTCTTATGTAGACTAAACAAACCCAAATCCCTCAGCCTCTTCCTGTGTTTTCCATCCCCTTAGTCGTTTTTGTTGCTCTCTGCTAGACTCCCTCCAGTATATCCACACCCTTTCTGTAATAGGGGCCCAGGTTTGGACAAATATTCCAGATGTGGTTTCACCAGTGCTGAATAAAGGGGAAGAATCACTTCTCTAAATCTGCTGGCAACGCTCTTCCTAATGCACCTTAATATGCTGTTAGCCTTCTTGGCTACAAGGGCACGCAATTGACTCATGTCCAGCTTCTCACCCACTATAATCCCCAGGTCCTTTTCTGCAGAACTGCTACTTAGCCAGCCGATCCCATACCATAGCAATGCTTGGGATTCTTCTGTTAATTTTTAATTGTCAACTGCTTACGTGACAAGTGCAGGAAACTATGCAGTGGTGAAAATGAGGGTAATAGATGAGCTAGATCCTATCTGAAGTGCATCATTACTATCATTCTACAAGAAAATTAAAAATATAGATCCATGCAGTGGGGCTTGGAATAGAACTTCCTCTTGTCAGTAAGGAATTTTGATTGTCTGTTAATTAAATCAGAGGGGACTAATACCTACTGTTTTAATAGCTGTTGAATCACTAGATTCCATGGCTTAGCAGTATTATTGGATAAGTTTTTAAAAAAGGAATATAGAGAAAAGAAATGTAGATTTCCATTATTGCATTTAAGCCCTTATTTCATTGATGAATTAAATTCTCATACTGGCAAATGGTAAGAAATACCTCTATCGGAAAAGAAGATATTGTGGATTTTGATTTGTTATGCCGAGGTCCACAATGATGTTTTCAATTATTACATACAAGGTCTTCTGTACTCACTAACTCTTATATTGTTTTTCCTCTTCTATTATTCCCATGTCTCCATTCCTGATTCAATACTGGCTCTACCTGTGTTCTTAGTGGCCTATGTAAAATTCATAAACTGGTTCCCCACATTTGAAAATACATTATATTGACAATGCTGGAAACATGTTTTTTAATCATATGCAGAGCAGACAAGTGGCCAGATTTTTGTAACAGGGTCAGCTCCCATTTAGACACCTCACTGAAATGGCCAGAATTTCTCAAGCACGTAGCTGCTTCTGTTGTGCTCAGTGAGAATGGTTTGGAGCTGAACATTGAAAATCTGGCCCAAAGTCTTTAGTTTTACTTGGAACCACGAATGTACCAATACTCAGCTACCGAAATACTTACTGGTGACTGTGAGCGGCTCATCTTAAATGAAGGACATCTGAGAGATGCAGAATTTTTTCCCCTCCACGTACCTCTCACCTCAGGTGCAATCCTGAGCATTAAATAGCTTTGCCCATCTAAATGCTGCATAGGAGATGAGGCACAAAACCATCACTTCCGTACATGGAAGCAAGGCTGCTTCATGGAACCAGCTTGTGTCCGGCAGCTAAAAGTGCCTATAGGGAGTGAGCAGGGCAAGTGGTGTCCAAATCTCTTGCACACTCATGTGTGGCCACCGAAATTTGCTGTGTGCGTGTCTGTGTGCGCGTGTGTACAAGGGGAGCGTTAGAGTTGTCAACACCCCCGCGCTATAAAGGGTGTCCCTTTTTAAAATAACAAATTGCTTATCCCACACTAAATCTGTGTCGGATGCTTATTTATCCCACATGGCAGCGTACTGTTGGAGCAATCCAGAATGTTGCATCCAAAGTTGAAATCCACATCTTCCGGCATAGAATCATAGAATACTAGGACTGGAAGGGACCTCGAGAGGTCAAGTCCAGTCCCCTGTGCTCATGACAGGACCAAATACTGTCTAGCTCATCCCTGATAGACTAACCTACTCATAAATATCCCTAAACTATCCCTAACCTACTCTTCAATATCTCCAGAGATGGGGATTCCACAACCTCCCTGGGCAATTTATTCCAGTGTTTCACCACCCCGACTGTTAGCAAGTTTTTCCTAATGTCCAACCTAAACCTCCCTTGCTGCAGTTTAAGCCCATTGCTTCTTGTTCTATCCTCAGAGGCGAAGATGAACAAGTTTTCTCCCTTCTCGTTATTACTTTGCTGTGCAAAGTACCACCGGTTGCCGTGTCAGCTGGGGCACGGGATTGAAACAGGGTTCAAATTTGGCCTGGCAACCTTTAGTGTTAATCCCTGAGCCTGGCACATGGAGTAATTGCAGCATCTGACTCCCAGTGCCCATGGAGAACCTGAACAGAAACTGCAGTGACTACTCTGCCCAGTGTCTGAGATCTTGATTTTCAGCTGCACCCAGACCCGGAGGAGGGAAAACATTCACTTCCAGAGATTCAACTCATGGGACATCTGAGGCCTTTCCTGTATCTTTGAAATATAATGTTGGCAACTCTGAGGAATACTGTGTCCACACAGCAAAAGTACAATGAAAAAGCGATGTCTTTTTTCAAAAGATACCGTCCATGTTGATTGTGTTGCATAAATTGCAAGGTTTCGTCCCCTTGGAGGCTAGTCTGATTTACCCCAAGAAGAGAGTCACACTTTCAGGCTGGGTCCAACTCAAGTTTATTGGTTGCAACCAAGGTACGGCTAAGGAACTCAACGTTCAAAGCAGAGCCGACCCCCAACATCTCATAGGCAGGGGTTTTTATAGGGTTCACATCTTTCCTGGTTTAGGTGCCTTAACATGATAGGTTACTTCATCTTTGACATTTAGCATTCCTATAGGTCAGGTTAATTTTCCAAATGAGGTTAAGTACAGTGCCTACTTGCTGACTTTGCAGTTACAGCTGTGTTCATTCATTCACTTTTGCTGAACAATGGGCAAGCCATACTTCCCTTTTTCCTTTCCTGCTTGAGCCGGTCACACGTTTAAAGGATGTGGAATCTATCCATATCTCTACTTAACAGAAGACTGGTTTCACTTCCCCTCGTCTCCTTATTATAAGTTATTACCTGTGACAGGCCTTGACCTTTGTCATGTCTTACTCCTATACAAATAGCAAATATATCTAAGCATTAGCAATGTATGTATATTGTACGTGCCCCTCATAGGGGAATCAATGGCTCCGGGGGATTTGACTGCCCTTTTACACATCAATTGGACGCTATCTTGCATTTAAGTTGTGATTACGCTGGACGGAGGGGCCACCAGGCCACCTGTGTTATTTCCTGGAGGCTGCTTCTTTCAAAAAGAACTCCCTCTTCTTAGTCCACACACACCTTCTTCCAAAAAAAGGCTTCTTCCTCGTAGAATGAGGTTTACCGCCGTCGGGAAAAGCCCCTCCGTTTTTTTGACTTTCTGTTGAAATAACTCAATGGCAGTGTGCATGCAAGGATTGTTTTTCTGGAACAATGCTGCAGTGTGGACGCATCCTTAAATGGCCCTGGGGACAGTGAGCCCATGGGCGGGGGACGGGACGTTATCCTGCAGAGTGTCCCTTGGGGGCAGCGGTACCGCCAAGGAAGCGACCATCAGGGTTGGGGCTTCGCTACCTTGCCTGTGAGCCCCAAGCCCTTTTCCTCCCTCCTGGCCCTTGGGCGCAGCACTTCAGGAGAGGGGGGAGAAAAAAGGCCCCTGGTCGCCATGGGAGGTCTGGAGAAATAAAACCCAGGCTCCTGGTGGCAGGGCGCAGGGGGAGAGAAAATGGCCCCTGGAAGCTTGGGGGGAAACAGGTGGGGGGAGAGAAAAGATCCATGCTGAATGGGAGTCCCTCCTCCCTCTGAGTCCCTCTTCACCCCCCCAACTCTCACTCTTGCGCGCGCGCCCCCCCAGCTTTCTGCACACTGCCTATCACATCTCTAATGCCCTGATGTGAGTCCTGCATCCTCCACACCACCGGCCCCCTGCTCTGAAGGGCCCAGACAGCGCTGGATAGGTTTGCTAGTACTGTGTATTTTAATCACACAATACATGTTAAATATAAATTATATTTTTATGATAGAACTTCGTCCATGTTAAGTTCCTGGGCCATGTGAATGCTCATACGTGGGTTAGAAAGGCTAGCCCTTCAGAGTAGAACTGGTCTAGTGAAACTTATGATACTCCTTGTCATGAGCACTATTTATGCTTCTTATGTGTTGATAGCAGCTTGACACTTAAAATAAACTATGTAGCCTGCTTGGCACTTGTTAGACTATGCTAATTTCTAACCCTCTTCCCCCCTCTCTCTCTCTGCTGCTAGACTAAGTGACCTTGCTGAGCTGTTCACAGAATTTTTGTAAATTCTACAAATAATATGAATACTTCACATTGAGAGAGCCCTTTCTACCATGGATATCAAATACCTTTGCAAGCACTAATTTACAGCAAATTTGGATCATACGCAGGAACGTCCTTATTTTACATCCAGGAGTACATGAGGTACTGGGAAATCATGTGACTTGGCCAAGGACATAAAGTCTATGCTGTTGGAAATAAAATGCTAGATTTTTCCAATTTCCGCTCTTGTGCATTAACTACAGCTTATCTTTCCATCTCCTAACATGGGACGGGGGGATTAGTTTATATTCAGGAATGAGGCAGGCATCTCTGTGGTGGTATGCCACAGAATGTAGTATTGTGTTGTCCATTTTTGTTGTGAGAAATCAGTGCCATTACATTTTGTGTCTCTACAGCTGGTCCATTCTGCCACAGCACAGGTGTACTGAGAAAAAGGGCATTCACTGGCTAGGAAGAGTCAATTTTTAGAGGTCATTTACTAGTGCAACCTGTTCACAGCATTTCAGCTGATGGTGCAAAGCATTCCCTGAAGAAGCTGTAGCTCATTGCCTAAAGCCAGCTTCAGTCTGAATGCTAATGAATGATTCCCAGAGTTCCCAATAGGTTTCGAAGCAATATAGTTAAGCAAAAGGCAGCGGGTTGGATAAAAGGTCTTAAATCAGACTAATGTTGGCAAATGTCACTTGGAAGAGGGATTTTTGGGGAAAAAAGAGCGAGGGAAGAGTGATATAAGATACTTTCGAAGGGGGGTAAAAGCAGACCTTTCCATATACTAAAAAAAAAACTCTCCGCAAAATAGAAAATCAACCTCTGCAGGTTGGAGTTCGAATCACAGAATGGATTTGGTTGTAACAAGGAGAATTATACTGTTGGGGGGGGGGGGGAGGAGAGATTTTTATCTCCTATCTGACTAAATTTGACTATTCCTGACTGGAGTTCAGTATGAAGTGATTTCTGTGTGAAGGGAAATGGTAGAACTACATTAGTGATGCCAATGCTGGTGATAATATCTGTTTGTTTTTAAATCCAACAAAATCCACTTAGAGTGCTGTGGGGAACATTTAATATACAGTTTTACATTAAAAAGCCAGTGTTTCCAAACAGTCACCATAAAGCTAGGTCTGAGGTATTACCAGTCACAGCCAACTTTGTAATTCCATCCATGCTGAATATGAGTTTGGGATGGCAAAGGGGGGAGACATGAGTTTAGAAGGAGGGGTTAGAATCTCTTAGGTAAAGGGGTCACAGCTTTAATCCGCCTTAATTTAGAGTGAGACAGGTCACCTTTAGGAGTTATCTAGGTAGCAGTGAAACCCTTTACCCTGAGCTGTCACACCTCAGACACATTTTGATGTTCAAATATAGGCCAGACTATTTACACCTATGCAGCAGCCAAATTTCCTCAACTTGATTCTGTTCCTCAGATATTCTTCACTAGGAGTGTATAATGCCCCCCCCCCCCCAGCATTTTATACCCACTGTGCACATATGAACTGAGGAAGAGGAGGTGGAGAAAAAGGTACCATTCTTTTTAGCTAGGATGTATTCATTTCTGGAGTAAGGCCCTACCTGTAAGGTTTAGAGCAAGTTTTCCTGCCTACTTTCTTGATTCAATCCCAGGAGAAATGACTGTGATTTACCACCACTGGTTGAACCTGGCTAGCCCAGCACCCTTGGGACTTGACCGATGCCGAAGCAGAGACTTTGCCAAATCTCAGGAGAGCAATGTTGTAGCAACTGGGTTTCTTCTTATTTTTATTTGAGGTAAATAAAGGGAACAGTGTTTGCAGTGCTGCTTAATATTGCATGTCTGTACCGATACACCCCATATAAGCTTATGCCTAACCAAAGCTTAGCCGCTCCCTTCGTAACAGTGTTAGTGCTGTTACACAATTTTACTGTATTGGCACAAGGAAACAAGCAGATAAAGCATAAAAACCAGGCTTATGTTTAGCAGCATTGCTAACACTTTGACTGCTTACTGGGCTCTTAGAAGACAAACAGGGGTTAATTAGAGCTAAATAACAGCACAGAGCCCTGAGAGCCAGGACTGATGGCTGTAAACAAACCTTATGGGACCTTGGGAAACGTGGCCACATCCATGATGAGCGGACATCCAGCTAATTAAAATCATGTCGATTGCTGATGTTGCCGTACCAGCGAGTGCCAGACTAGAGAAGTTCAACCTGGCAGGAAAACATTTTAGGTCTGTACTGACAGAGAAGCGGGTTTAACTACCCGTGATAGCAGAGGGGAAAATTGGACCCTGGTTTGTCATGGTGCTATGCAGATTGTGGGGGAGACTTTTTTTGAGAGAGAGAGAGAGAGAAAAAAAAAAAGCAAGCATATGGGCAGAATTTTGTTGTTGAGCAATGTCTGTTTTTGCTCAGTACATTCAGGACCTTTGGGAATGGTCTGCCAGAATTCATCTCCACATTATTCAAGAGACAGTATCTTACTTCATGCAGTATTACCATTCCTTTCAAATATCTGGGTGTGAAGCCCTTATTTTTGACCTTCTATTTATATTTCGAAAAAGGTCACATCAATAACTACTGAGAAATCATTGACAGGATAGAATCCTATCCATTCAGAGTTCAAAATATGCTGAATATAATTGGCCAAGTAGCATCAAGTAATGATTTCAGGGGGAGAGTGCCCCTAAAAAGGTAAACCGTGAAAAAACATTCATACTACGCTCAATATATAACTAAACAAGAGCATCTCTGGCACAAATCTACCGCATCTCCTCTTAAATGTTAGGTGTAAGCAAATTGTGTGGCTATTTACAAATCTCAAAAGTTGAAATAATGAGAGACTCAAAATATTGTTCTTCCAGGAATGAAATTATTCATTATCAGGTGGGAGGATGTTCTTCAGATGTACGCTAACAACTTAATCACGCTTTTAGGTTAGTTTTCAAAAATTATAGCATTGTTGTTCTCAACCTATTTTTGTGTTCAGCAAGTCAGTGTTCCCTTAGTAGTTTTGCTGCTGAGCTTGTTGTTCTTCTTATTTCCCCTGTGGTGCAAGTCTGGCTATTCAAGAGACTCTTGTTGGCTGGTAGCTCCAGAATTTGACCTCCTACTTTTATCTCACTGAGATCAGTGGGGGGAAGACACTCCATTGACTTCAGTGGGCATTGGACCAAAGCCCCATGAAGCATTGTAAAAGAAATATCCTCGTTGATTCTTTCTTACCAAAAGAAGCATCAGTGCCAGTAGAACAGCACATCTGGACACACTTAAAATAACACATACACACAATTGAGTGGCACACAACTTTGATAGCACTGGCATAATTTAAAATTACTGCACGGTTGTTCTACAACATTCTACTAGCTTAATTTGGGTGGTTAATAAATTATTTTACAGCTCATGTTTTATACTTTTTTCTCTCTGAAGTCTAAAAATGTTGCTCGCTGTATCTTGATTGCTCCTGTAGTCGATCATATCAAAAGAAGAATATGCATTCAACTTGCAAAGAGCAAGCATCAGTATGCTATTCTGTCAGCCAGCTGACATGGGGTATGATAGGAAACAAATTATGATAATTGCTGTCAAAATATACTTTATTCCACATTGATTGGTATTCCAAATCCCCAACTGAATTTAATGATTTACATTCAAAGCAAATTATGAGAGCATATCTCTTTCCATAGAACCAGTGATGAACCTTCAAGTACAAAGTGTCAACGAAATGGTAGATCGTTCGGTGCCTGTAACAATTTTACCTAACAGTGTGAGGAGAGTAAATAGGTATTTACCTTGCATGGCTAAATACACCTGCAGTGGGAAGAGTTGTGAACATTTGCTTCTGAGCTCAGTATAAATGTTCCATTTCAATAATAAGCATAGCTATGTCATTATTTTGTAGAGTACAGTCTTAAATATCATTACCAGTATGCATTATTTATTTGTATAAGTTGAACCTCTTTAGTCTGGCACTCTCTGGCCCGGAAACATCCGTGGACTGGTAGGATTTTTAATTAGCTGGATGTCCACTTACCATGTGTGTGGCCAGGTTTCCTGCAGTCCTGTAAAGTTTGTTCACAGCCACCAGTCCTGGTTCTGTGTTCTATGCTGTTATTTAGCTCTAATTTACTCCTAAATGTCTTCTAAGAACCCAGTAAGCAGTGGAAGTGTTAGTAACGCTGCTAGACAATATTGATCTCCTGTGGTCCAGCAAATTCTCTAGTTTAGGTCCTGAGGATGCTGGACACGAGAGGTTCAACTAGCATTGTCATAGTGACAAAAAACTGTGCTGGGACCCTATTTCTTTGGGTACTGTAGAAACACAGAATGGGAAGTCCGCCCTTGGTCTTCATTTAGTTCTATTACATGATTTCCATTGTGAAACTTTGATAGGAGCTTGGTTAGATTTCTTCGCTAAATTCCTCTCAGATATTACCATAAAAATCTTTCTGTACAAAAAAGATTCAAAATGATCTCCTTTATTTTGATACAGCATTCATTTACACAAATGCCATACTTACTGACAGCTGTTGCTACCACTCTCCAAGTCACTGCGTAAGCCCTGGTCTTTAGTGACGCCCATTGATGTCATCTAATGCTTGTTCAGTCACTCATATGAAATTACGTGGGGGCCCTGTCCGATTCCCAGTCAACTCCTGTCCACCTCGGGATTGCTAGTCAAGTTGGAACTCTGAGTAGAAATGGCAAGGATTAAGGGGTGCTATAGGACACGCTTTTAAGACACAATCCTTAGTAAGGGGCAGCATTAATACAATACCGCTACAGCACTGAGGGCAGTCTGCCCTACCCACCACAGAAACAGTGGTTTGAAGGAGAATGGAGCTGGAACAGCATTTCAAACAGTGGGTTATTTATTACACTGACACATGCAACCCTAAGGTGCTTGGCGGCTAACATGCTAATAGCTTCTCCTTAGAAGACTGAATAGGCTTCCAGTCCACTCCCCACACACAGAAAAGCCCTTTTCTGAATGTGGCCAACAAATTATTGCCTCCAAGGTCATTGGGGCAACATGTCCAATGCTGGCATTGCTCTTTCCAGCCATGACTTAGAGGTAAGCAAACCTGAATTGCATAGAGCTCGATGCTTCTCCTGTTCCCAGCATGCTTTTGCTGAAAGAAAATGAGGAGGCAGGATTTTGGTCCACCTGTCTTTCTTTAGCAGAGCTGCCTACACCTTGAGCCCCTCTGAGGTAAGGATAAACTTGCTTCTTCCTTCCCCTTACGTGGGCTGTATAATTGAAGGAATAGGGGGCGAAAAAAGGGGGTGAAGGCACCTGTGTTCACCCCCTTTAGATCATCCTTCCCCCCCACAAGGGCCAGACAGAATCTCCCCCAAAGATCTCAGCACATCAGTGGTGAGGCATTTGTTACGGTAGGTTAGTCACTAATGGTGAAATACTGCTAACCCCTCTGTTAAACTTCCACGGGGCCAGCGTTTCACCTTAGCTGTCTGTGTTGCCAAGTCTCTTGATTTAATAGAAGATTTCAGTCTTATGCGCTGCCTCTCTCTCATTCTCATTCGAAAGAACCTCCTCTCATGACTGGAGTCGCCACTGAGAAGGTTAATATGTGGTAGCCCTCTTGTCCCAAGTGTGGGGTTTATTAATTATTTTTTAAACTAAACTCTTTATTTGGAAAAATACGCATTAGACACTGCGGAAAGGACACAACCTGTGCTTTTTTCTTTACAGCGGTAGCATCTGGCTCAGGGGAATAATCTCAGAATTGTGCAAATATTTGTGAGGGCCACCCAAATTATGCAGTGATCATCTTTGCTACTGTAGGATTAATCTGTAAACTTGGTCTTGAGAATGATCTGTGGAATAAACATAGCCCCCAAAAGAATCAAGGTCAAAATAAGCTAGTCATTGAAACAAGCCAAATCTGGAAAAATAGAAGAGTCAATCAGCCTAGATATATTATTCATATACTTTTTTAAAAACATTATTTTGAAAGGGATGGTCTGAGAATTACCTCCACGGCGCCCTCCTCCCCCCCCCCCCCGCCCAAAAAAGTAGTCCATGAAAAGCTTTGTCTGCTATTCTAGAAGCAAAATACTATTCCTTCTAAGAAATTCCCCAAAATGTAAATACATTCCAAAATGTAAGAATAGAGTATTAGCTATTTTTTTAAAAATCTCAGATGTTAAGCAAAGTGCACTGAAACATGCTTTATGCTGTGTATTTTTACAGCAAAGTATTTAAACCAATCCATTGAATAATTTCATGCTACATTAAGTTGAGCAAGATCTTTCTATATACATCATTTTTAGTGCTTTCTATATCTTCAGCCATATGCATTTTAATTATGTGAGGGGGGAAAAATACAAAAGTAATCTTAATTTGTAATAATCTTTTGGTTATTTGACTTCATGCAATATAACACTTTCAAAGTATAGAATCAGAATTTGTTGTGGGGTTTTTTTTAGGCTTGAAATAATTAAATTGCTTTTAGAGTAATTCTTGTGATCATTTGCCAGAAAAAAAATCTATTTCCTCCAAAGTAAATACTGTTTGAAAAATGGAGGCTATCTCATAGCAGAGAGTTTAACCTCTGAAATCACTGAAGAATTTATATTTTTAATACACATTCCAATGAGTTTAGTGGTTTCAGATATGCCCACAGTGCAAAAGAATGTGTTATAAGAGCATCACATGCTGGGTAGTTTGATAATTAATGTTTTCTGCTTGAAATGAGGCATATTAGCATGTAGTCTGTTCCCAAGTCTGCGGCTGGGTTGTGCATGCAAAAGGGTGAATTACATTTTGACCTGCAGCAGTGGGTTTGGCAGTCCTGAGACATTTTCCCTTGAAGGTGCTTTTGGCTTAGGCCTTAACATAAATACTTAAAGACTTACATTTCTAATGCTGACTTTCGTATAACCTTTATGAATACAAATATGGGCTCATAAATTCAACAAAGGGAAACAAAAAATTGAAACTGAAGATACTGTCGTATATCTTAATAAGAATAAAGAAAATGGATGGTGAGCTAGCCGTATGCTGTGCCTTTTCTCATGACTATTACCACATGCCTTCTAAAACCTGCTGGTAAATTACACTCTCCCATAGATCCAATGGAACAGAACGGGTCCGCTGGCTTGCCTGCTTGCATCTTACTGCAGGATTGGGGTCTTAGCTTGAAGGCAAATTTCAGTGGCAGCATATATCTCCCACACGTGTCATCTTTTTTTACCCAGTATTAAAAAAAAAAAAAGGAAAAGATTATACCACCCAGATGACAGGATTAAGGTATGACTGAGTCAGTGATAATGTATCTAATTTAGAGATGAGGCCGCAACCTGTCACTTTCTATGTAACACATTTTCTCTTTGAGCAGCTAGATCTTGATGTTTCAAATAAAATGGGACCACGGTCCAAATCAACCTTGAGTTTGAATTTGTAAAACCTGATGGTGGCCCCTCTCCTGCAAGTATGCAAGTGCTTTGTTTCCCCCGTGAGACAGTCCCATTTAAGTCAGGGGGACTACTCGTAGTAGGGTAAGCATGTTAGGAATCGTCTATAACCTAGTCTCTGAACTTGGCAGGTTTGTATTAAATGAGTTTGAGGCCAGGGCTACATTAGATCCGGCAGCTCGGCTTAAGGTACGCAGCTCCAGCTACATAAATATCTCAAGCTTAGCTTCATGGCATCCCCACAATGGGAGGCCGATAGGAGCAAACGGTCCCGTTAGCTTTCCTTACTCTTCACAAGAGCAGGAGCACCGGATGCCAGTGGGGGCACTGAATTCAATTTAGTGAGAGTTACCTAGACTCGCTAAATTGAACTCCGGAAGATCGATCATAGCAGCATCGATCTTCTGCAAAGTGCAGACGTGGCCTGAGAACCAAATGACTTCCTAGCTTTCTAAGTCAAAACCACCACCCCACTTTGGCCCATTTCTCTCACTCTAAGATGTATATTCTAGTTATAAAGGGTGACCAGATAACAAGTGTGAAAATCTGGGACATTATTTTTCTGAGGCAGCTGGAGATATAGTTGCGCAATTCAGACTAAGCTACACAATTGTGGGATGGTCCCAATAATATCATGAGTTTTGTCACACTATAGCTACAGTAAGTAAATTTAATTGTTTAAAATAAAAAAAACACAGTTTAAGAGAGCAAGTCAGAATAATCACAATCAGGTTACACACTTTGGTGCAATAAGGCTCTCATAATATTGGCAAACAGAAGATTTACTCAGCATGTGGCAAGTCTCGCCTGGGGGAGGGGCAGCCCAGGGCTGAGGGAGGCGACCCCGTGGTCAGTCTGCAGTTGAGCATCCCTCCTCGTTGTTTCCATGTGATGGAAAACACTTGAATTCTGGGTACATCCCATTTTTCTGGACCCCCAAACGCTGGCCATGTTTAAGTTAGGCTAAGAGGAAGCTGCCTACCAAGCTTGGTGGCCCTAGCTATTATAATTTAGGAAGTGTTCTTAAACTGACTTGCAGACAGACGGATTCAGACAGACACACCCAAATCTCTAAGATACATCTATATCGATAGTCCAAAGGAACAACTTGTGGTAAAAGAAGGAACCATCTGAGGTGTTCATTGCACATAGAGATCATTTACTTACTGGCTAACTTTATTTTAAATTAGATAGTATCAGAGGGGACTCATTTTTCTGAGAATTTTATTACTAAATGCTAAGCATGATGGTTCAGCTTATGGGGGGAAAAATCTCCCGGAGACAAATTCTACCCTTGGATGCTTGTGTGTGTTGAAACCCATGAGAGTCGTACACACACACACACCCTTACATTGGTACGAAGCCCATATGTAAAGAATTGAGTCCACAAAATAACAAATACAAATAATTTTTCTTCTTCTTTGTGCTATCTATTAGCCCCATCAATGCTCTGAACACAGTCAGGTAGATACTGGTGCGTACTGTGTGTGATTTGCAAATCATTCAGCCCTAAGCTTCCAGGTTTAACCCTGGGTCGAGAAGGTGCCAATGAGTGGTCTTTTGGCATCGCCTCATGTTCATCTCAATATGCTACAAAGACTGGAGTTGGCTCTGTGGCAGCTGGACGACTCCCAGCCCCCAAGATATTTTGGCCTTGGAAAGGGTTCAGAAAAGGGCAACTAAAATGATTAGGGGTTTGGAACGGGTCCCATATGAGGAGAGATTAAAGCGACTGGGACTTTTCAGTTTAGAAAAGAGGAGCCTGAGGGGGGATATGATAGAGGTCTATAAAATAATCATGAGTGGTGTGGAGAGGGCCGATAAAGAAAAGTTATTTATTAGTTCCCATAATAGAAGAACTAGAGGACACCGAGTGAAATTAATGGGTAGCAGGTTTAAAACTAATAAAAGAAAGTTCTTCTTCACACAGCATGTAGTCAATCTGTGGAACTCCTTGCCAGAGGAGGCTGTGAAGGCTAGAACTATAACAGTTTAAAGAGAAGCTAAATAATTTCATGGAGGTTAGTTCCATAAAAGGCTATTAGCCAGGGGATAGAAATGGTGTCCCTGGCCTCTGTTTGTCAGAGGCTAGAGAAGGATGGCAGGAGACAAATTGCTTGATCATTGTCTTCGGTCCACTCTCTCTGGGGCACCTGGTGCTGGCCACTGTCAGCAGACAGGCTATTGGGCTAGATGGTCCTTTGGTCTGACCCAGTACGGCCATTCTTATGTTCTTATACATCTGCTGTAATATTGAAGCTTGCATTTGAAAACCACCCCCCTTGAAAACGGAAATGTAAAAAAAAAAAATTAAGCTGACAGAGTTAATCTCTCTGATGTATGGCAGAATATTTTAACAGGGCTCCCTCAAAAAAAAAAAAAGTCTCTACCTCAGGTGGCATCCCATGTGAGTTAAATCGCTTTTGCTGCTATCTCGAGGGAATCACTGTGCTAATTGTCCCTGTATTCCCTGACTTTCATCATGATGTCCCTTCCCTAGGTCTCATGAGGATTTCTTTAGTCCACTCCTGAGTACTATATCTGTGTCTCCTAATAGTGGATGTGGTAGCCAAGATGTCTTCCATTGACATTGGTAAATTTAAAAAAAAGATCTTGCCTTTTGTCATTGTGGCTTTGTTAGTCTTAGAAATAACCAGTCGTATTTGGAATCCTGTGAAGTTCTTGGCTTCAGTGACATTGCTTGGAAGGATGGAGAGTCCAGAGATTAGGTCACTAGCTTAGGTGTTGGGTGAGTCAGGTTCCTGCTGTGCCACTGATATCCTGTGACCTTGGGCAAGTCACTTAGCCTCTGTGCCTCAGTTCCCTCGCTGTACGATAGAGACCATAGCACTTTCCTACCTCACAGTTGTGTGGTGAGAGTGAAGAGATTAAATAGGGGTTGCTCAGATATTGTGGCAATGGGAAAAGTATTAGTACAATAAATTCCACTCACTAATTGTGGGTTTTTAAAAAGTGGGCATGTAAACAGTTATTTTGGTCCCTGTTGGTTTCACCGAGATTCTCTCTTCCCTTGTGGGATAGGGGGAGTGCAGATGCCTTGTTCACCTTCTCTGAACACACACACCGAACTTCAGTGCCCTCTTCCCTTCCGGCAAAAACCACCTATAGCAAAATAAAAGGGTTAGTGGGAGAACAGAAATAAAAGCCGTGGAAGTACTTCCTATCCAGCAGATAAATGGTATACCTGGGGTGGTTCAGGCAACAAAATGTTCCGGTATCTCTCTTCTCTCCCTATCTATCTGTAAGGTACTCTGATTAGAATACTCATCTCCTTTGCTATGCCCATTAGGTGAGGCAATAAAGGATCAGGCCTGGAAGAGATCTCAGAAGTCATCGAGTCCAACCCCCTGCCCAAAGCAGTATCAATCCCAACTCAATCATCCCAGCTGGGGCTTTGTCAAACTAGGACTTAAATACCTTTAGGGATGGAGATTCCACTCCTTCCCTAGGGAACCCATTCCAGTACTTCACCACCCTCCTAGGGAAATAGTTTTTCCTAATATCTAACCCTTGAGACCATTGCTCCTTGTTCTGTCATCAGTCAACACTGAGAACAGCCTCTCTCCAGCTTCTTTGGAAAACCCTGTCAGATAGCTGCAGACTGCTATCAAATCCCCCCTCACTCCTCTCTTCTGCAGACTAAATAAGCCCAAATCCCTCTGGCTCTCCTCATAAATCATCTGCTCCAGCCCCCTAATAACTTTTATTGCCCTCCGCTGGATTCTCTCCAGTGCATTTGTTATCATTTGTCACTTCTTAGAAACAACAATTGGAGACAAATCCAAGGGTCCCTTGCTTAGATTTTAGTTAAAAACGAGAGCAATGTTTATGTGGCCAAAAGTTGTATACGGAATAAAAAAAGTACAGGGTGCAACCTTAGGGAGAATGTATAAACTTACAGTAGGTTTGCAGTCTGCAAAGAGGGTTGTGGATCTCTTTGGATTGCTGGAACGTTATCCATTAACCACTTGAGCGTCTTAGGACAGATATACTCTCAGGGGGTACTATTATGAAAACAGTCTAAGTGTCTTTATTATTGTAATAGAAAAATGTTAGTCTTTTAAAAGTGCAAAGGGGGCAGGGGAGGAGTGAAATTTCAGAAGCTAACAGAAAACTAAACCACATTATTGAATGTTTCCAGTTAAATTGGCATTAGTGAAACTCAGGCCAGTAATTAATAAAACAATAAATCAAATTATCTGTCTCTCTAGACTTCTTTACATATCTATTTTTAATGTAATATGGAAAGCAAAAACTGACAAGACATCACTAAGTACATTTGCCAAGAGTTTGACCTGTTCAGAAAAAAACCTGTTTGCTAGATACTGAATTCAAAACATTTTTAGGATAATGGAAACTAAATATTACAATACATGGAACTGATCTTTTTTTAAGTCAGTAGCACAGGCGTACTCAGTTCTGCTCAAATAATAGGTTGGCAATTAAGCAGGATCGTGCGTACCTACTTGTGGTGCACAGTTTTTGTCTTCTGTTTGCCAAATTCTCTGTTCTCTCTGTTTTTATGTACACCGAGACAATTTAGTTTTTTTCCTACACCACCTCATTCACCCACTCCACTTCCTGCTCCAGCACATCCTTTGACATTTAAATGAGAGGAGAAAACGTATAATATGGGCAGTATCTGGATACATTTTTTTTTTTAACAGAAGTAAGACATGCTTGTTAGTTTCACGGCGCAGATCTGTGACAAAAAGCACACTACAACTCAAGAAATATGTTCAGTATATCCTGGAGTATAGCAAAGTCAAGTAAAGAACATCAAGTTTTACCAGAAGTTGCCAGACTTCTTTGTTCTGCGGGTCATTAAGACACTTGAACGCTTCTTCCAAGGAAGGCAGTTTTCAGTTAATAGAGATAGACACTGCATTTACCAGAACTGCGCTGCTTTATTCCGAATGGATAAGAAAGGGCCGATATCATATAAAGCACATGCTGAGATGCATATTTAGAAAGCAGTGGTACATAAATAGCAAAAGGCTTATCTGTCAGCATTCTAAATTAGCCAGACTTGTATAGTCAATCCTGCATAACAAAGGAATCCTATCGAAAACAAATTGGGTGGAATTTTGGCCATACTGAAGTAAAGCAAAGTCCTGAGGGAGTCTATGATGGCAGCTTTATCTATGTTAATTAGTGTGCTATCCCGCTATCTGTTGTATTCTCTTGTACGTCCTCAGGCTTAAATCAAGTTCTAACCTTTCTGGAGCTTTATTTAGCAGGTGTGTTCTTCATTTTCAAACACTGTTCGAAAAGGGGCAGCTCCCATTGGCCATTAACCAACATTAAAAATACAAAAAGCACCAGGGAGCTGTGTGCAACAATCCCGTCGACATCCGTGAGTTTGAGTGCTTACCTAGGCATATTGGTTAAGCATCTCACCAAGTTTAGGTTTAGGGCTTAAGCGTGTAGAACATTTAGCAATCCTTCATGATAAAAGGTGCCCATATGCCCATAAGCTGTATTATTATTTATTTAATGTTTCTCTCATTCTTGATCTAGTGTGTTCATGACCAGCCGGCATTAATCGGGTCTGCACAAGTGCACTCCTAAACTTACCTAGTAAAATTCTGTGACCTATCAAGGCTTTCAATGGAGCCACAATAATTTTTCAGGCGTGGTTGACTTGTAGTAGTGCAGATGAGCCATTGGTAGCTGCTACGGTACGGGTAGAGATATACAGATGGATATAAAACTCAGCGGGTCCAAAAAATTTGCTTAAGAGAATTAACCAATGAACACAGCTGTGAATGACCCACTTTTTCATTAGTTTACAAAATAATACATAGCTATTTTCACACATTTTTGGCTGAATATGATTTTGCAGAAGGTTTCACTTAAATTATTTAAGTGCTTGTGTTTATAACAAAAGGCACCAATTATTTGTCAGTCATTTCCAAAAGAACACTGTGTAGTTTAGAGGCCTTCACTGTGCTTGATTTAATATGTTGCCCCCAAACCGCACAGCCATGGTAGGTAGTTGTCCTTTAAGTGTCAGTTCTCCACTGATGCAAATGAGTTATTGAACTGCTGAGTCATCACTTGCAATGCATGAGCCGAGAGCAATTCCCAGTTGCGCTTCATCCCGCCTAAATGTGACCCAAGCTATTTTGTGTTGAAAGCTGAATCCAGAGTGGATGCAGCAGAAAGAAATAACTGCACAGCTGAAGTATGCAAAGTTATTCACCGCTTCCTTAAGCGTTGACAGTCATTGGCAGTGAAAGTAACACGTTTTGCTTGACATGGGAAACCAATATTGATCCTTTTCCCAAGGTGAATTTTACATCTATTGGAGCACTATATCAGAAGACATCTGTGCACTTTCTAACTTAAAAAGAAAGCAAGAGTACTGTTGCTCTTTGACTCCATTTAAGCGGTATTGGAATTTGAACAAAATGGGAATTACTTATATTTCGGTTTGCACAGAATTGTTTATACAGTGGCTTTCTCGGGCTCCATGTGTCCATAAGAAATGGGTAAAACACTATCTTCAATAAGGTACAAATCCAGCAATTTCACTTCCTTTTCACTAACATTAGATTTCCCTCCAAGAATACCCCTTGCTTCTCCAATATGCTCACCCTCACTGTTATTCTCTACGGATATGTCTACATTACAGAGTTTTGTTGGGAAAACGGTCGTTTTTCTGAGAACTTGAGCAACGTCCACACTGCAATTGCGTTCTTCCTCAAGAAAATCGAAAGAACAGAGGGGTTCTTCCAACATTGGTAATCCTCATTCTACAAGGAAGAAGCTTTTTTGCAAAAAAGCTTTTTTGGAAAAAGGCATGTATGGATGGAGAAGAGGGAGTTCTTTTGGAGAAAGAGGAAAAAGAACAGGTGCCCTGGTGGCCCTTCTGCTCATAGCAATCACAGTTTACATGCGAGAGCGCATCCATTCACTTTGGACGCTCTCTTTTGAAAAAGCAGGTTACTTTTTCAATGTGCTTTGGCAGCATGGATGGGCTCTTTTGGAAGATGTTTTTTCGGACGATCATTTCTGAAAAAAGCTTCTTCCAAAAGACACCTGCAGTCTAGACACAGCCTAAGAGATGGGAGAGCAGATAAGCTTTGCAGCATTCTTTCAAGATCATTGGCTGTGGGCTCTTTGGGGGCCAAGTGGAGGATAAGCTCACATGGGGATATTGGCTAAAACCCAAGAGAGGCTTCCGCTTGGCCTGGTTACCCGCCCCCTTTGCAGAGAGGTCACAGAATTCAGGTAAGTCCTTCAGTGCCTTCCCATCATTCCCCTTGTGTACCCAAGAGGAAGTTCACCCACACGTCAGTAAGGAAAATCATACGATGACTTGGTTTAGAGCAGCACAGAGCTATGATCCCCCAGGTCCTAGAAACTCACCTGTTTGAATGCAGTGGGTACATCTGTGTGTATCCAGTGGTGTTACCTGTCTTACCCTCAGTCTTTGGGGCAGGAACTG
Source organism: Pelodiscus sinensis (assembly GCF_049634645.1). Lineage (NCBI taxonomy): Eukaryota > Metazoa > Chordata > Testudines > Trionychidae > Pelodiscus > Pelodiscus sinensis. The sequence goes on along the minus strand of NC_134717.1, from coordinate 59,425,865 downwards.
TCTCTTTTTGTTATGTCATGGCTTGGTATACGGCTGCTCTCGTCTGGGCAAGGCTGGGGTTAACCACACAGGCATTGTCTACACTTAGAAGTTTAAAATGTAGCCACAGCAGCATTTTAAGAGGCCCAGGCAGGAGTTCTGGGCGAGAGCGTGCTCAGCGGTTCACACTGGACTTTACAGCACTGTAACTTGCTGCGCTCAGGGAGGGGGTGGGGTCCACACTCTTGAGCCAGAAAGTTACAGTTCTGTATAGTGCCAGTGTAGACTTAGCCCGAACACGCATCCTTAGAACTTTGTCGGTCCGAACGATTCCTTAACCTCCACCCAGTGGCCGGTATAGATCCTGGGGCGCTGGTATTGTGCGTCGGTGATGGGGCAGTATCCTGCATTAAATGTATCGTTCACCTGCATTCAAACCCTCCTCTACTGATACAGAAGCCAAGAGTTTAAAATGATCTGCATTCCAAGTGATGGTAAACAGCAGCAGGAGTTGTATTTAAGTAATTGCAGGACTGGGTACGAGGACTGGTCCTGGTGGCACCATGCTACCAAACTGGGGACAGAGGTTAAGCAGTACTCTGGTGGGGCTGGTGCATCATAGGGAAGGAACCTCCTTTGCTCGTCCGCTTGGGGAGCCTACAATGTTTAGAAACAGGGGCCTCCTACCACTTCTACAGATTTATAATCCTCTCCCCCATGAGGAAATGAATTCTAATAGGAAGAAATTCTAAAACAGTGCTAAGCTCAGATTCACCTTGTGGTGTTTCCTGCAACTTCTATCCCACTCCCTTATGTTATTCCACCAAGAGCCTGTACTTAACTGGGATGAAGTTGTGCTCTATGTAACAGGCTCTACGCAGCCCCGCTGGAACCAGTGTGGTTGTAGGAACTTGACCGAGAGCAGAATTTGCTCCCATAACTTTTGTGCCAGTAACTTTTCACAAACACATCGTGGCTGCTTGACCGATTGCATTCTCAACTGGTAAAAGAGTCTCAAGAACTACTAATGCAAATGCGTGGAGGGAGAAGGGCTTATCTTCTGGTCTATTAAATCCCAATTTCTATTATTACTGTTAAAAGCCTGCTCATCCTGAGTCGTCCTCTCCTAATGGCTTCTGATCACATGGTGCAAATGATGTGTTTATGTACCAATTGTCAGACTTGAGAACCGTTTTTTAACTGTACGCTTTAGCTTTGAGTCTCTTGTACACAGCAGGAGATGAATAGTGGCATTTTGCTTTGCTGTGAGATACTGACTTAAACAAGAATGGGTGTTTTTTAATGTAATTATGACTTGCTTGAGTGGCAAGACATTCTACAGGCTTAAACTTTGGAAGGCAGGTGTGGAGGAGGAAGAAAATACTCTGAATCAGCTCCTGTTTTCTTTTAACTTAACATAAAATGGGCTGTAAAATTAGCATGCCCCAGCATTGGGGTAATCATTTTGGAGGAACAACAATACCAACTAAAAACAACATTAAGACCAATAACTCTGAACACAGAATGATGATTCAGATTGAGAGAACTTCATAATGGGTCTGATCTTTCACCTATACAAGGTAATGGGAGTTTTGTCCCTGACTTCAGCAAGATCAAACTTTGGGTGAAGGAGTCTGGATGAAAATTAGTTACTTTAGCCTCTTATGGACCTCTTTCTTCCCTTGCTACCAGGTTGCGAGAACTGCTGTTACAGCGGCACAGTCTCCATGTGGAAGGCGTAATGACAACTCCACACTCATGGATGAGCTAATGTAATGGACCACTCTGCCAGCTGTGATCTAACATGATAGTTGCTCTCTTCTACAAGTGACCTATTTATGCGAACAATTGAAAATGCATTCTTGCAGCTGTGACTATTGCTTCCGAACCGAATGAAGCAAAAATTGCTTTATTTGCTTACATGAGTTCAGCATAATCATGTTACATTGATTCTTTGGCTCAGTTGGTGAGGAATTTCACCTTGGGGAGGAAGGGCCAGCTTTAAAACCTTCTTAGTCCTTTCTGCTGTTCAGAAATAATTTCATGGTCAGAACTCTTTCCTTAGTCGACCATGTATTTTAAAATGAAACTCAGTAACTGTATAAAAAGGACTCATTATGGAGTTTCACAGTGTATTTTTAACTGGAGTGGGTGGGAAGGGCAGCGGTGCTATTCATGCAGAGAACACAGGAGTTGTCGTACCATATTAGAATACAGATCTTACTGCTTCAGTATCCTTTTTTTTTAAACCAGCAGACAATACCAGGGAAGTTATCCCAACCCCATAGTTCATCTAGATCACCATACAATGCTGCAGGTGGCTTGTTTGCTGAACTGAGTACCAGCCTGACCCTTTGGTGGCTCATGACCAGAAGCATGGGGCTTGTTTGGTTCTCCAATGCATGGCTAAAATTGTTGTTAATAACCATGGAATTATCAGCCCAGGCTATGCCATGATGACCTGTAGCAGAGATGAATTCCACAGGTTAACCACACGCTGTTGTTTGTACTGGTCACAGATATACTTGCCTTTAACTATCCAGGCCTATGTCTACACTACAAGGTTTTTGCACAAAACCAAATGTTTTTGTGCAAAAACCAGCGGAGCGTCCATACCTCAAGCATGCTTTTGTGCAAAAAAAAAAAAAAAAAAAAAAAAAACACCAACAGTAAATGCACAGGACAGAGGGCTTTTGCTGGTAGAGATATTCCTCTCCCTATGAGGAATAAATCCTTTTTGTGCCACAGCTCTTGCGCAAAAAGGCAGGTGTGGGCACTCCACAAGGGTTTCTTGTGCAAGAAACCCATCAGAAAAAGCACATTCTGTGAATGGCCATCAGAGCTTTCTTGCACAAGAGTGTCCATGCAGTGTGGACACTCTCTTACACAAAAGCACATGGCCTTTGCGACGTGCTTCTGAGATGTGGACGTGCTTTTGCGCAAGAAGTCTTTGTGGAAGGTGGTCTCTGCAAAAAGCTTCTTGTGGAAGATCTCTTCCACAAAGAGCTTCCTGCACAAAAACCCTGCAGTGTAGACAAAGCCCTACTGTATCTCGGCTTATATGCATTGAGGCTCATGTGGAATGCCCTCTTTATGTCAAACTAGCAGGTGAGGCCTGTCACTGACTGGGCAAAGTCATTTTGCATAGATTACACTTATAGGAAAGTTCAAGAAATTAAATCTATGTCATAGGTTTTTTTGTTGTTTGTGCACTTACAAAAGGGAAGTAAAAGAACAGTTTTACATTTGAAGGATTTCAACTTCAAACATCATTCATTTTATTGAATAATTACCGTATATAGTACATTTGAATCAGAAACTCGTAACGCTTCCATTACTCTTTCCGTAACTAATTTGAATTATTTTGTGATTTGTAACAGTAAAACTTTTCTTTGCGCTTAAATGACAGTTGAATAGGCACCTCCATTTTAATGTTGCTAGCAAATAATTTTTATGAACTCTAATCATAACAGCCATGGATTTTGTTTCCCATGGAAAAACAAAAATAATTATTTCTACCTTTCACTTAGCATATTCTGGTATAAAAAGTAGTGTATTCCGCTAATTTAAGTGGCAGAATTGTTTGTGTAAAATTTGGTATCTGTAGATAATCACGTACTATGACTTTATTTTGCACAAACAAATCCACAAACACAAGCTTCAAAATATATAATAGATATTAATTAGAGATTATATGCTCCAATGATACAAAGGAATCTGCAGCTCAGTCCTTTAAACTCATACAGAATCTTATTAACTTCAGTTGTATTCTGCATAGGACTTCAGTGGGACTCTCTTGGACATATGAGTAATTGAATCTAAAAAGCAGTAGAGTCTAATAGCTCTTATTCATTTTAAAACTGTGTATGTACTCTGGTATCGAGAACTTTGCAGGAAGTCACACCAGGAATATGCAGTGAGGCTGTTCATAAAGGATCAGGAAAAAGAAGGATATGGGAAACTGATGCAGACCTGAAAGTTACATATAATCTTCTTGATACGATTTTTAGAAATCTTGAAAGATGTGTTTGCAACCGTGAAATCAACAGTCAGGCAGCTTTGAATTGCACCGCGGATGCACACAGAATGTTGATTTACTGCAGCTCTTTCACTAACCTTGGTATTATAATACGATAGGGTCCAGAATTTCAAACGGATCGAGTGGTTTTGAACATTTCTCCAATGTATTAATCACAAACTGCCTTTTCTTCAACAGTCCTGCAGGACCTCTGTTTCCAACTAACTTTTTTCCTCAACAAATATAGACAGAGCAGAAAGAGTAATCCAAACGATCCACCAATAATTGAGTTTCTCTCTCTGCTCCCTTTGGGCCGTCTGAGCTACAATGCCTTCATTCTCCTGTCTTTTTTGAAAGTTAATTCTTGAAAAATCTGGTACTATACGGCAACTTTAACTGATTCCCTGCCTTCAGCATCAGTAAGCCTGAATATTATTGATTATTAGCCCAAGTGTTGCATATATAAATTCAAAGCAATGCTTTCATTCATGAGCGGTGGGGAATGTAGGCAAGGGAAGGCATTGCCTTCCCAAAAAAGCCCACACTTCCTGGCCACTGGGGAAGGCAGGAGGATTGCTGAAAAGGTGGAGCCTCTGGTGGAAAGGGTGGGACTTGCCTTCCCCAGATGGGCCTTCACTCGCCTCCCCTTCTTTCATTCATCTACACAAATGCAGAAACAGCATCGGACAACAGTTATCTACTGTTGTACTGATATATCCTGCATCAGTGTTGCACCTGAGTGCCTCACAGTCTTTGATGTATTTATCTCACAACACTCCTTTGAGGTAGGGACTGTTATCCCAGTTTTACAGAAGGGAAACTGAGGCACAGAGCCATTAGGTGTCTCCCCAAATTCAGAGTAATTTTTTGTGGTGGAGCTGGGACTCTAAACTGGGTTCTCCGGATCCCAGGCTAACACCCTCACCACTTCCATCATTATTTCATGAGGTCATTCTTGACAGTTCAGAACTGCTGCATAAGAAAAACAAAAGGTGGGGTTTTTTTCTTCAAGACATTCCTTTTCCATAGGTCTGAACAGGATTTTACTGCCCATTGAATGACGTGCTTTTTTGCTGCTGAACATCATCTAACGTTTGAATCACATGTTATACTCTTTTGCTGCATATTCTTAAAAAAAGAGGGGCATAAAAATCACCCTCGTGCAAACTTCCCTTCCCTCAGAAGCCACCCAAAAGCCGTATTTACAGACATCGGTCGGTTCTTTGAGTAGCCTGGAGCAGAGTTATAACCTTGTGGTATGGAATATTTGTAAGCCGAACAAAGAATCTAAATCAATGTCAGAATGAAATTATAGAAACAAAACAAAATGCAAGATGTTGACACAATGCGCTCAGTGGAACAAATCGTTTAGGGCAATTGTTTGTACTGCCACTCCCTTCAGTATCTTAGATTTATGAATTGATAAATTAGCTATCACAGATGACTTGGCAGCCAGTTGCTTAAGCTGTTTGTTTATGTTAACTGGTGATCCTTGTATTAGAACGCAGGCTCTGAGACTTAGATTAATTTTGGGGGTTAGGGAGCAGAGGGGAGTAGTGGGGTTTTTTTGTTCCTTCTGCTCAGGATTTACTGCAGACAAGATTGTGGATTACCTGTGATAGTATATGCTTTTGCCTTTCAAACAGGAATTTGCCAAACTCCAACTCTTTCTTTGCACTCACTGTTTCTCTTGGCACTGAAATCCTTTCCTGGGTTTTTTGACTGCCAGATTTGTATTATTTATTTATTTATTTAAGACAAACCATATTGGTTCCATTACCTAATGGAAATTGACATGAGGTGGAAATGAATCTTGCAATTACATCATTCCATCTGCGTAAATGGTTTTGAATTACCTTGCAAAATAAAACAAAACAAAAAAAAATCCTTGTATATGCACCGCCATTTTGGAAAGGCTAAGCCTGCCTAAAAAAAGCAAAATAAAAAATAGTTCAGCGACTGCACAGTGGAATCAACAGAAAAGGAGAATGAGAGGAGAATTTTTTTGACCTTTCCATATTTAGCTCCCAAAATAAAGTGTCGCAGTTAAGTCACAAGTGTGAACTTTTAGAAGTATTAGCCATTGGTTTGCAAGAGAGACTAGGGCAAGCCTAATGGTTGGCATTGTGCAAGCAACTCACCTATTCATCCTTTCCCTATGTACTCCTGCAGCCATCCAGAGGAGAGAGAGAAATAACAGAGGTTAACTGAAAAGGGTTACTTTGTGCCTGGGTGGATGCTCCTGGAAGTGATCCAGCCTGTTGTGGGGCAGTCCACTTGTCTTGAAGCCACTGCCGCAAAACTGGATAAGAATTTTGATGAGGTGTTACAATAACATTGTAACTCAATCTGCCTGCAAATCATGCTCATAAACTGCCACCGATCGGGTCAGAATGGCTGTCACTTACTTTTTATGATGTTTCGCTTCGGGGGAAAGAAAAGGCTGCTCCTGTGTTCATTAAGAACTTGTGGCTGCTGGGCTGGCCAGTGCTGTCTGCCATAAATTATTTGATTTTTAAAGAGACCTTTATTCTAAGACTGGATGCAAGAATCTTGGTGCAAGTCTGACCAGCCAGGAACAAAACATTCCAGAGGGCGTTGCTCTCCGGAGCCAGACAAAGGAGCCATTGCTCTAAGAAAACCACACGAGTAAACAACAGTTAAATAAAACTCTGCAGACTCTTGGATACAGTTTTAGATGTTTCCTTTAGGAATTGAGGCATGGAACCTCCTTATTCTCTCTAAAAGAGTTTATTTGGCAGCCTGTGGATTTCCCACTGTGAATTGACTGGCGGGAGAGGTACAAAATAACAGGAGTGCAGGATGGAAGGAAGGGAGCAGCAGTCACCAAACTGGGATAGCAAGTTGTAGCAAAGCTTTGAACCTCAGACTTTTTCTTCCTGTCCCCTAGGCAGGAAACAGGGTTCTGTAGCCTTGAAAATATGACATGCAAATCTAATCATATCTGGGACTCAAACAAACTTTGCCTAGGGCTTTCAGACACTGGTGGATTTCAGCATGCCAAAGGCAAGCCAGTCCTAATGTGTATTTAGCTTATTCATTTTGTCCTGTGCAATTATCCAAATGTAGTGTCTGAAACACAGCTTAAAAGCCAATCCTTAACTTGCGGGGGGGGGGGGGGGGGGGGGGAGCTGTCTGCTAGATACGTTGTACTACCAACAAAATACATTCTGCAGGTAAGATTTCTGTTTGTGCAGAAGTAAGAGACTAAACTCATAGGCAGTACAGTGTGTGTAGCATAAAGAGTCACAGTATTAAATAACTGATATAGAAACAGACTGCAGCACACAGTCCGGCCTCTTCCTTTCTTGGTAAAAAAACAAATTGGTAAATCAATGTGAGATTAATTTTTATACAACTCCTCTTAATCCGACTGTTTAATTTTTCAAAATGAAAAGTGTTGATGTTTTTAACATACTCCCTCTCCTTTGCAGACAGATTAGTTCTATATGTCTGTCTAGCTACCTACCTATCTTGATGTAAAAAGACGACAGGAAAACTGGCGCAGGGGCATGAGAACTAAGACAAACAAGCTGCCTCTTTGTTAGGATTTGCAGCAAGTAATAGGTAATTTTTTTACTTAAAGCCCCTTGCAAAAAGCCCGAGGGTATGTCTACACTACCACCCTAGTTTGAACTAGGGTGGTAATGTAGGCAACCGGAGTTGCAAATGAAGCCCGGGATTTGAATTTCCCGGGCTTCATTTGCATCTTGCCGGGCGCCGCCATTTTTAAATGTCCGCTAGTGCGGACTCCGTGCCGCACGGCTACACGTGGCACGGACTAGGTAGTTCGGACTAGGCTTCCTATTCCGAACTACCGTTACTCCTCATTTTACCGAGTAACGGTAGTTCGGAATAGGAAGCCTAGTCCGAACTACCTAGTCCGTGCCACGTGTAGCCGTGCGGCACGGAGTCCGCACTAGCGGACATTTAAAAATGGCGGCGCCCGGCAAGATGCAAATGAAGCCCGGGAAATTCAAATCCCGGGCTTCATTTGCAACTCCGGTTGCCTACATTACCACCCTAGTTCGAACTAGGGTGGTAGTGTAGACATACCCTGAGTGTTTAGTTGGTTAATGGGCTTTGGGGGAAACAATGGATCCTCCCCAGCCTGAAGGTGGGGTTGCAGAAACCCCATAAAGCCAGAGAGCAGCTGCTACTACAGACCATGAGATGTAATAATTGTGACCCGTTTTGTCCTCTCTCCTCGATACATGGAGTCTGTGGGAAATGTCTGTCAGCTGGTTGGCCCACAGCCCTCCCTGTGAACGCCCATCATTTTACCCAGGTATCTGGGTATCACTTCCCAGCACGGCATGCCAGGAAAATCTCATGCCAGGGCTGAGTTCAGCTCCATCGCCCGCAGGGAGGAGTGTAGCCCCTCCGGTGGGCCCATTACTGTTTCAAGCAATTGGACAGAGAAAAGAAGGTGCTTAACCCCTTGTCCTAAGGCTAAGGTTGTATCAACCCTGTTGATTTTTAAAAGGGTTACTAGAGTCACGCTCAACAGCAGTGTCCATCCCCGGGGCATCGAATAACAAAGGGCCAGGCATTAACACTCATGCCAGAACGAGCTCTGTTGAGAGGGGTGCCTTGCTCGAAGACACGCGGTCCCTTCTGCACATTACGGTCTCTTCCTGATGCGCTCGGGTTGGTTGGCTCTCGCTTGGCGTACCCATGCTCCGTTATGTAATGCTCCTGGAAGGCCCAGCCTTGCTCAAGTGTTGCTGTTCTTACCCAGACTAACAGCAGTGCGTTACTGTCTGCAGTGCAGCTCTCACGCTGCCGCCAAGTCCCCTGGGGCATCTTAATCCAGCAGAAGGGGCGAGGTGACTTGACTTGACAAAGGCCTTGTGGCGTCGGAGGGACTGATTCAGCTCCTGTCACCATAAGACTCGCCACTTCTCCAGTCTCTTCTGTGTGCAGTTCTTGAAGACTTTCACAAGCATGAATAATGCACTAGCAGCCTGCTCGTCCTCTCCCTGGAAATGCCTCCAGTACACTCATGTCATCACATGTAAAGCAAACTTGCCGGCTAGTTACGGCAGGGCTAGAGGTATGTGGTGATAATCCATATATTCTACCAAAAATCTCAATAATTTTATGTTACCATAATACTGTGGGTGGAATTCTTTATGGGGCTTAATGGAGCTAGGTGCCCGATTCCCAGCTGGTATTAGCAAGATACCATTAGCCAAGCCATTTCTCACGTTGGTGACATTGCTTGTACCTTTGACTGTCTATTGGTCTGTTATATTATGAGTATTTTGGCGTAGGGTCTGTCTCGTCTTTTTTGTTGAGAAGGGCCCAGCACACTGTCAGCACTAGCATACACCAGTAATCATAGAATCATAGAACTGGAAGAGACCTCAGAAGGTCATCAAGTCCAGCCCCCTGCTCTAGACAGGACCAATCCCAACTAAATCAACCCGGCCAGGGCTTTGTCAAGCCGAGACTTAAACACCTCTAGGGATGGAGACTCCACTACTTCCCTAGGTAACCCATTCCAGTGCTTCACTGGATAAATTGTCAAGGCATGCATCAGAAACCCTGCTCCCTGAAACAATAGAGAGGCTGTACATGTGACAGCGAGAATTTGACTCCGATGTCTCAGAATTCTATAACTAGCATCACTTGGAGAGGCGGAGATTGTGACATTGCTGTGCTTACGCATTTGCAGTGCATTCACTTGGCATCTCGCACAAGGGACACCGATATTATGGGCGTGCAGAGAAGTGTCTTTGACTGATGCTAGAGCCCTTCCGGGAAGAGAAAGAAGAGTAGCTGCAAGAAACTCCAGACATCATATTTGTAAGAGGGGATAGCTTTCCGATAAATCCTCCCTCTTCCCCCTTTCTTTCATTTTTGGAATTCCTTGTCTTGTCGTCATTCTGTCTTTGTTTCTCATCCCCTGCCCTTGGTTTTACTACTTCTCCTTTCCAAAAGCAGCACATTCCACTGAGGAATCACAAGACTGAAGTCCTGTGCAAAATCAGTTGTGAGCAATTCTTGTGTCTTCGTTTTTCCAGTACCCACTGACATGTGGCTCGTACCTACCCTGCCTACTGTGGCAGTCCTTCTTTCCCCCACAAGGGGGCTCCCGTCCACCCACCAGAAGGCACTAGCAGGGTAAATTAATCTTTTCTCTTTATTTTTCAGACATTTCTCTGGATTCCTTAAAAATCTCCACAGTGTGTGCTTTTCTGGAACACTGTCTGATAGCAGCGAAGGCCTGATCTCACCAACCCTTTAACACATATTTATGTAACTTCACTCACATGAGCTGTCCCGTTGAAGTCAATGGGGTTACTCGATTAAATGAAGTATGTGTGTTAAGAGCCTGCAGGCTCGAGGTGTAAAATCCCTTCTTGCATTTTTAGAGCCATAGAGCTGCATGTGGAGTGGTCCAGATCAGGCCTCAGAGGCAAAAGAAATGCCAAGTTTGTGGCTTGCAAGGGGCTAAGCAGTTGAGTTTTCGTACAAGTAGATGGACTCCTAGAACCTCCAGGCCTCTGCTCAGTGGAGCATCTGTGAGTGGGAAGGAATCGAGCTGACAGGCTCACTGAGCCCCCTGAGCAATGTGGGGGCAGCTCTGTGCTCTCGGAAGATCATAGTGCTATAAAGATGAGGAATATGGGGGTTTACAGGGCACTCCCCCCAAGGTTCAGAGTGTTACCGTCATGAATAAATGTTAAACTGTGAGCATTCTAGGACAGGGACAGGTCTGCCAATGGAAGGGGGAAAGGAAGTGGCTTTGAGGATGGGGGGGGGGGGGGGGCAATCCCGTCAGTGCTGAGGGCTAATTGCCCCAGCTCCACCCCTTCTTCCATCTGAGGCCTCACCCCTTCCATGAGTGCAAAGCCAGTTCCCTCCCACCTAGCCCTGGGGGCCCGTGAAAGCTGTTGGCTCCCTTGGGCAGGGATTATCCTTAAGCTGCACACTTTGTAAAGTGAGGCCCTGATTCCTGTTTTGGGTTCTTGGGTTGTGGCTCAAGAAGAACAGTGAATAATAGTCATAACCAGATGCTCACCAGTTACTTAACATCTGGCTTAAGGATTCTGCCCTTGAGCCGAACAGCTTTAGAATACATTTTCCGAAGTCAACAGTTAATTTACTCTATCGAGTTACTGACTTCCAAGACTTATCAATAGGGTCTATAAAATATAAGGTGAATAAAATGTCCAGGTACTGGCTATTTTGCTTTGTCTCTACCTTGTACAGTAAATGTGATTATTTAAGCAATGGTGGAGACGTCATTGCTTTGATATTTTCTAATTCTCACCCTGAAACATCACAAAGCACAAAGGCTAACTATCCCCTAGGAGTGACCTTATCGCCATTAGAATTGATATCAGTTCTTTATATAAGTGAATCAAGCAAGTGACTTTGATCACTGGCAAATGACAGCTGGTGTTCGATGGTTTCAGCAGGGAAGTTCACACGAGCTGGCCTCTTTGTTTGAAATGCTGACTGGCAATTGCGGGTGGGCTTTGCGTGTAGGCCGTATTTGTAATAAAACATTAAAATGGCACTTTAAAATATTCCAAAAATGTGAGAAGGCGTCAGAGTCAAAACATTGCCATATTTAAAACTTTGTATGTAGTCAGCATTTGCCCACATCGCCATAGGATATCCACTTGGAAAAGCCATTTAATAGAATTATTATACAAGAATGCAATTGTTCATTGCTCTTGTATGCATATGTTTAAAATAGTCAAGCTGTGTTGAATAAATAATGATTTTGCTGGTGTGAGGAATAATTTATGTTCTGCTGGACAGGTGAGGCTTGGTAGCTTGCTATTTGAATGGTAGGAGACAGCGCCACCTCTGACTGGACAGTCCCAATTGTGCTATATGGCAAATCTCTGGACATATTGGGCAGCTGAGGTGGGTAGTCAGACCTTAGGTGGAAGAAATGTCATTGAAAGCAGACAACTTGCATCATGATTTAATCAAGGACTATCGCAAACTGAAGGGAAGTCAACAAGAAACCACCCTGATTTGTCTCAGAAGAGAACATATGGCAAAGTGACTCGCATGCGGTGCTGGATGGTTAGACCTCGAGGGCAAAAGGAGAAACAAAGCATACTGGGGAGGAAGTTCTGAAAGAATTTTACCATGAAGGGAAAATATTGTTATCCCCATAAGCCATTTATCATAAGTGACTTGACCAAGGTCAATCAGCAAGTAAGTGGCAGAGGAAAGAACAGACCCCCCATATCTTCTGGTGCTAGTCTAAAGAAGAAATCACTAGAGACAATGCTGTCTCCTGCTCTTGTATTACCTGCTCTCCTAGAAACTCCAAAATTCTAGGCTCTTCCAAGATCTAAAAAAAAGCCAATAACTATGCTGTCACATGCATTTGGCAACAAGTGATGATCTGTACCTCTTGCAGTTCTGCTTTTACAGCAATGTCTACTCTGTATGTGTTAGTTATTCCAAGCAGGAGCCTCACAAATTGGCCACTGGAAAAAGCACATCTGTTTTTCTAATTTGTGCAAATACGTACGTTTGCAACAGTCATGTTTATTGCACAATAGTTAATAACCATAATTTTATATGATCTGTCATTTGATTTAATCAATGACTTTGCCAACCTTTCCCAATGCCTGGCCTTTAACAACTATCAGATTTCTGAAAAGATGAGCTTCTCTTTCTGTTAGTTTCTTAGAGATGATTTAACGTGCTGTAAAACTGGTCTCTGTACTTGCTGGTCTTTGTTATATTATTACTTAGGAAACTGTGCTAAGTGCTTGAAAAAAATCAAATCAGAAAATTGAACACTGGAGAGTAATGAGGAAAGTTGATTTATTATTGTTTCCACTGACTAGATGAATATATAATTAGGTTATTTCTGAATTATCTTAAGGCTGGAAAAAAAGACGCCTCTGGAGGGTGAATAATTTTGACGTAGACAGTAACTTCAAACTGATGGCAAAAACTGCCCAGTACTTCACTGTAATGCTACCTTCATTATACTGTATTCTAATAACCAATGGGAGTGGGACTGTCTTTTAGTATATGACTATATAGCGGCTAGCATTGTTGTTCCCAAACTGAGGCTTTTAGATGCTACTGTAATATAAATGTTTTAAAAAGTATTTGAATAACCATATGGTGTGAAGTGAACCTTCCATGATGAGCTATCTTCCTTCGGGTTCTGATTCTGTGGCTAGTTCTCGCTTCGATAAGAGACTCCTCATGCGACAACCGGGATTTGGGAGCACAATCAGAAGTACTGAGGGTAGCCCCAGGTGCTGTAGAGAGTTGTCCAATAACTTGCCCTGGGCACCAAGAAAAGAACCAGGGGCACCAGCTCTACCAAATCCTTTTATGTTGAGCAAAACCGCGTAGGCAGTGGCAGGTCCTGGAAATGATGTGGCCAATAAGAGGTGGCAAGAGGGCACCGTGACTGCAAATAGACATCCGTGATCCCTTAGGAGACATGTCTCTGGCCAGTTCACAGGGAGCAAACCCTGAGCGCTAATGGAGTAATCCCAGGAGATCTCCAAATGAAGACGACCAACAACGGGTGCCAGGAGGAACAGGCACAAGGCGGGGAAGGGATGTAGCCAAACCGAATCCAGATCTGATACAACTCAACTAGCCTCTGCTGTCTCCAGCCGGTTTATTTCTTTAACTTAGGACATGTATTAGGAGCCCAGAGCAGCTGATGGACCTAGTCCAGTAGACCCTTTCTGGCAGTGACCACTGTCAGATACTTCAGAGGAATACCTGGTGGAAGGCAATTATGAAATAACAGGCTCCCAGGAAAAGTTTCACACTAACCTTTGTCATTTAATGGTTGGCTTATGTCCTTGATGTGTGAGAGTTTCTATCCATAATGTTAATATACACGGTACTTTTGTTCTGACAGTAAAGTATCCTATCTGATTAACAACCAGCCACGAAGGCAAGAATAAAATCTCTGGGTGAAATCCTGGTCTCATTGAAGTCAATGGCAAAAGTCCCATTAACTTCAGCAGTGACAGGATTTCAACCCCCCGTGTATATTTTCTAGAATGCCTCATGATTAGAGTGATATTCTGTTCATCAAGGCATGGCCCATTTGTTATAGTAGGAGTATAAATTTGTTTTCTATTACTGTCATATAGGTGTCCTTTTCTCTGTTGCTGTAATAATGTCTTCAAAATATCAGTTAAAAAAAGTTGAGAACGTGAAATCTTAATCTTAATTTTGTCCTAACCTTTCCAAAAGAGATTAAACCACTTTTAAAAGAAATGTCAGCAATCATGTGTATGCTGTACAATTGTGCCCAGTCAATATATAAGTAAATGGAATGAATTATCTGCACTGTAATATTCATTAGAGCATGAAATGCAAAGAACTCCTGACCTCCAGAGCAGTAGAACATCCTCTGGTACAATTTGAAGCAAAAAAATGTGTATGATATAATGGCTGAAAAGAGCACAAAAATGTGAGACCTCTCTACTAATTTAGTTAGAGATCCTTGTCAAAATAGGATTGTTTCACTCTTGAATTTTTTGGACTTGCAAATACAATAGCTTATTATTATTATGGTTGTGTTACAGGAATGTCAGAGGAAAGTTCACCTGCAAAATGTGTCCCTTTACATTTGAAAAGAAGGATGCTTGTTTTTTTTTTTAAATATATATTAAATTTGAAAAAGTCTGAGTGGCACATTAGGGCACATCTAGACTATTTTTCTTTTGAAAGAAGATATGCAAATTTGTGCCCAATGTGCATATCTTCTTCCGATTGCTTTTTCAAAAGAGGTTTTTTCGAAAAAACAAGCAGCCTAGACGCGGTTCTTTCAGAAAAAACTCTTTTTTGAAAACTCTGTAAACCTAATTTTTTGAGGAAGAAGGGTTCTCTCGAAAAAGGGTGTTTTTTTTTTTTAAAGAACCACGTCTAGACTGCTTGCTTTTTCGAAAAAACCTCTTTTAAAAAAATGATCGGAAGAAGATATGCAAATTTGGCATGAATTTGCCTATCTTCTTTCGAAAGAAAAAGGTAGTCTAGACATGCCCTTAGAGACTAATGAAAAATATATACAGTATTGTGAGCTTTCATGGCAAAATATGCATGCAGCTGAGTTGTAGGCCAAAAAAATTAATACTTTTAAAATGAGCCTATGATTTAAAACATCCTCATTATGGTTGCTTAATGAAGCAACTTACCCACATTAAGGGACCCCGTTAAGCAATCATAATGAGAGAGCTTTAAGAACAAATTTTGGAATTCCTGTAATTGTATACAGCTGCACTTAGTGGCTGTTTTAGGGCTATATATTTAATTCAGATTGAGATTGTAGCATATTTCACTACACTTGATTCACACCATATTCTTGTAACAGTAATTTAGTACCTTAAGCTTTATATTATGTAACTACAAATGCCAGTTGTGTCAGTTCTTTATTGAGAATCCATTAAAATGGTACAAAAGGATTTTGCCTATGAAAATAGAGGTTAGTGGAAAAGTGGGAGAGAGGAGGGAAAAGGGGGCATTGCACCGCAAAATTGAAGTGTATCTGCAAACATGGAATTTAGCCTATGCCAAGTTTTTGAAAATTCATAGGGTTTTTTTTTTTTAAAAGGCCAGCCAAGGCTTGCAATGCAGTTTTGTGAAGAAGACAGAACAGATTTTTTTCAATTTTTTTGTCATATAATGATATAAGCCTAATTTGCAAAAAGCAAACCAAACCTTTAAGAGGAATTCAGGGAGAAAATACCAGAATGTGACACTATTGGAATCTCCTTGCTATTCCCCATAGCTTCCTAGTTAGACGAGGCAAACATTTTTAAATTTCAACATTTTTCAACAAATTTTCCCTTTGCTGCACACGAGATTGCAATAAGGATGTTAAGTATCGACTAACAGACAATCGAATAGTCGATGCATTTTGCATCGACTATTTGATTAGTCGATAGGGCGCCTTGGCCTTTGAGATGTAGCGAAATACCTAGGGCTGTTGCTACACTTCAAAGGTGAAAGCGCTGCATGGAGCCCGGAGTCCGCTGGGAACTCCCCTGCTGACCCCGGGCTCTGTGCGATGCTGCCTCTTTGAAACACCACAGGGAGTCCACTGCCATTTTGAAGTATCCCCTATTTCCCCCCGCCCCCTTGCTGCTTCTAGAAGCAGCAAAGGGGTGAGGGGGAGCGACCAGTTGACTATTCGACTTGTACTTCACATCCCTAGATTGCAACTGAGCTTTCTGCTTCTTATACTGACCTCCAGAAGGCTTCTCATGGGACATCTTTTATTTTCTATGTGGGAAAACAGTCAGTCTTGGTGAGCGTCTATTCTGTAGTCTTAGAAATTCATCAAACATTACATGTTAAGCATGACAAAAGTAGTAACGGTATTTCTTCTATGTTGTTGCATAGACAGTAGTTCAATAGATTTCAGGTGTCCCATTAAATATGTCCTTAATTAGTGTCTCTTTGCAACTCTTCAAGTCTTTAAACCCAAGTACACTTTCACAATTACCCAGTAACACAAAGCTCACATTACAACTGGGTTCTCACTTCACTTCATTTCATTCTTATATACTGCTGACTAACAGGCAACACCTTGCTACTTATATCAGCGAGGGCATGGCTGACAACATTCAAGGAGGGTCAAAGTAAATGTAGTTCTCAGAATCTAGAAGGTTCCAGTCGATTCCACAAAGGTCTGGAACCTTCTCAGAGGTTAGTGGAAAGTGAATCCTCATATGAAACCAGAATATTACTTGAAATATTTATTTTCTCTTTGGGTATGTCTATTTCAAAATAGTTTTTGTGTATATATGCGCTATTTCGAATTAGCTTAATTCAAATTAACTATTTTGAATTAAGTTAATTCAAAATAGTGCTGTAGCGTAGACATACCCACAGGTTGCTAGCAACAAAAATAGCACTGAGAGCCCAGTACCACCCCCAAACCTGGCACTCCAGGTGGTCACTAGGGTCACCTTCTCCAAAATTTGGCTCTGTCCCTACCACCAGAAAGGGGAGGCTTTACCCATGCACTTGCATTCTGTCTTGAAGGTGTTAAAATTCTTGACAAGAAGAAACTGAGATATTTATGATGTCTGGATCCAGAGGCAAAGAATCCTAAACATAAGCAAGCTGTTCCCATGCTGCTTGACATAAGCCATCCTAAAAGGTGCTTTTTGTAGAGCTTATTACCTTTTTAAATTTTAAGACCGTAAATCATTTGTTTGCATGTGTCTTTCCTGCTTTTACCTCATAAATAATTCTCATTTCTTACTTAATGCATGTTTAGTTTGTGTGTTACAGGATTGGCTATAGGTGTTGTCTTTGGTTTGAGATCTAAGTACAATTGATCTGGGGTAAGTAACTGTCTTTTGCAACTGGAAGTAGCTTGAGTATTGTGATTTTTGGTGTAAAGCTATCATCCATAGTCCAGCTTGCCTGGATAGCAAGATAGACTGGGATGCCCAGAGGGACTGTCTTTGACAGTACGGTCAGACTGCTACAGTTCTCTAGGAGTTCATACTTGTTACTGGATTGGAGAAATCTAATGATAGAACTTACAATTGGTTTGGGGTTTGTGCCCTGTTTTTTGACAGTCTGCTAGGAGGTTGAAAGTCCATGAGGTTGAAACTCCAGAGAGTGCAAAATGGGAATCCTGATAACCTTCCTAAAAGGAAAGTTAGTGCCTGACCTGTGTTAGTAGACTAGATTTTTTCTGAACATGAGTATGAGCATTTCTTGGTTTGTTTTATATTGATCCTTGCTATTTGAGGCTCCAAATAGTCTTGTGAATTACTACATGTCCAGACACTTTTTGGGTCCTTTCCTTTCTGTCAGTTTTTGGTAGGGAGCGTATGATTCTGTCAGACAGTGTGTGGGCATCTAAATAGCTGACAACTAAGCCACAATTACATTGATAGTAAACCCTCCACCCCTCTCCCCAACCCCCCCCCCCACCAACCCAACTCAAAATACTAAACTCTCAAAAGAAATGTCAAATTTAATTTTTAGAAATCAGCATGTCACAGATCACGACATTTAAGGCATGACGTGATTATTTGTGCAGCTCGTGGTATTTTGCCAAGCTATCAAGAAAGGAACAGTGTATATTTTGTTCTCTGAGCAATAGCATCTTATACATATATATATATATATATATATATATATATATAGGCAGATCTCCTCCACCCAAAGTTGTACGTTTAGTTGAACATGGATAATAAGTCATGTTTGGTTCAGCTTTGATGTCAGAAGGCTTTCAAAAGCAATGGCCAAGCTCTTATTTGTCTCACTGTATTAAAAGCTGATTCACAGCAGCCTCACAACGTAGGAGACTGCCCTTACTGTCTCCCGTTTGAGCAAGGGATGCTGAATTGATAGCTCGCTGGCATGCCCAGAATGCAAGACAGGCATAAAAGCGAGGATATTGTGTGAGGGGATGGATTTTATTTAGAGTCTGCTCACAGCTTCGTCTGCCATCACAAGGGGTTAGTGGTCCTGGCCTCACTTCTTTTTGCTCAAGCCACACATGCAACTTTTCTTACCCTCTGGTAAATGACTGCGGAATAATGTGCTGTAATAAACAAGAACAACACGCTGCCGCATGGAGAGCTGATTCAGCTCACTTGAAAATAAGTTTTAAAGGGGGGGAAATAAAATATGAATCTTCAGGGATAATTTATACTATTTGTCAGCCTTTTTATTTCCCCTCCCTGGTGTTTTGTTTGTTCTGGAAAAAAGCTGCCCACTTGTATTATCCCCAGCTTTCACCTACTGGAGATTGCTGACTGAGGAGTCTTTATTAGCTGGAGCAGGAGTCAAAGGGATGTGGAGAGAAATTCATTTTTCTTAATAAATAAAAGTTCTGTTTGGCACAGAAAAGTTTGGAGCGGCCTAGGATGCTTTGTGTAAAATCTTTGGCAAAACATGCTCTGGGTTGTCAGTTTAATACTCGTACAACAACCATCCCCTACTCAGTCCTGAAAAACCAAAACAGCGACTGGCTGCAGACAGTAGAACCTAAGAGATCTGTACCGCAGGGTTATGAACTGACTTGAAGTATGCAATCAGGCAGACACAGAGAGGAAAAAAGCTAATATGCTGCAATACTGTGTTAAATAATAACAAAAAAGATTTGACATGGTAAAGAAATGGTTTCTGTGTTTGTCATTTACATTAAGATGGCATTTTTCCTTTGCACCAGAATGTGTCCAAGCTGTGTTAAGTCAATGTTCAGTTGCAAACTTTTGAAAGAACGCTCATGTGGTTTTTGTTCAGCACTACAAGCATTTCAGAGTTACGAACAACGTCCATTCACAAGGTAGTGATAGAAATGTAGCCGTGTTAGTCTGGTGTAGCTGAAACAAAATACAGGACTATGTAGCACTTTAAAGACTAACAAGAGGGTTTATTAGATGATGAGCTTTCGTGGGCCAAACCCACTTCCTCAGATCAAATAGTGGAAGAAAATAGTCACAACCATATATACCAAAGGATACAATTAAAAAAATGAACACATATGAAAAGGAAAAATCACATTTCAGAACAGAAGGGGGATGGGCAGGGGAAGGTAGATGTCTGTGAGCTAATGGTATTAGATGTGATACCCATTACAAAGATAGCTTCCCCAAGTAAGACAGTTAGCGTCTTTGTTGAGACCGACGCGTAGAGTGTCAAATTTTAGCATGAATGACAGTTCAGAGGATTCCCTTTCAAGTGCAGATTTAAAAGGCTTCTGAAGCAGGATGCAGGTGGTTAAGTCATTGAGACAGTGTCCTTTCTGGTTGAAATGGCAAGAAACTGGTTTTTTTGTTTGTTTGTTTGTTTGTTTTTTGTGATCCTGTCTAATATCTGTTTTGTGGGCATTGATCCTTTGGCGAAGTGTCTGAGACGTTTGTCCAATGTACAAAGCAGACGGATACTTTCGGCACATGATAGCATAAATTATATTTCTGGATGCGCAGGAATATGTATTCTTGATCTTATAACTCACTTGGTTAGGTCCAATAATGGTATCAGCAGAGTGAATATGTGGACAAAGCTGGCAACGGGGTTTGTTGCAAGGGAAGGTACCAGGGTTGGTATTAGTATGGTATGTCCTGTGGTTGTTGGTAAGAATCATCTTGAGGTTAGGTGGTTGTCTATAGGAGACTATGGGTCTGTCTCCCAGAGCCTCTTGGAGTTTAGTATCCTGTTCCAGTATAGGCTGTAGTTTATTAATAATGTGTTGGACAGGTTTAAGTTGGGGGCTGTAGGTGATGACAAGTGGTGTTCTATTGTTGGTTTTCTTGGGTCTGTCTTGAAGTAGATGGTTTCTAGGTATTCGTCTGGCTCTTTAAATTTGCTTTTTTATTTCTCCGGGTGGGTAGTTGAGGTTTATAAATGCTTGGTAGAGATCCTGAAGTTTCTGGTCTCTGTCAGTGGGATTAGAGCAGATTCACGAGGTGTTTGCAACTCTGACCTTCTCCTGTGCTAGGTGGACTCTGGTTAATTATATTAGGAATCAGAAAAGTTCAAGTCAGTCTAGGTAAACATTCTGAACTCTGTTACAATACTGGTTATGATCTGCTTGGTCGAACATCAGCTGTAATTAAAAAGCCCAGATTGCTCAGTAAACGATGTTAGATTCTAGCTGCATAGAAAGCAGAGCTCTGTGTGTGACATTGAGTAAAGCTTAAAGGAAAGTTTTCTGAGGTTTGTGTGAACCAGGGGTGTCAGTTTGTTCTTAAATTCTCTTTAGCAAAAGACTTCTATATTTTTTGTAGATTGTTGCAGGGATCTGCAGCATGAAGGGAGGCAGATGGTGGTGAGATCTGTCTTAGAATATGTCTTGGGGCTCTCTTTCCAAGTCCTGAGGGATTTGGTCAGTATTGGTCCCCTACTGTCTTTGCAGTTCTCAGTAAATGGTTACAGCCTCTCCCAGTTCAGTAGTCGTACTTTGGCAGGGGAAGCCAGAATGGGTAGGGGCTCACGAGCTAAGAAATAGCCCTGCCCTCCTCCCGCCTGCTTCTGCAGTTACTCAAGGTGGAAAGTGCCCCATAATCCTTAGTGTTTTACCTTGAGTGGGATGCTCCTGGCATTCCATAGCTACCCATCTCCTGAGGTGCCAGATGGCCCTACACAGTGTGATGACAAACATCTGTGGAACCAGGATGGTTCCTAGCTTCCATCTTGATTTGGACAAAGCGATGCTCCTTTACAGGTTGGCTGCCCAGGTGAAGGGTGTCAGTCCTTAGACTGTTGCCAGTGCCTTTGACTGAGCAAAGGCACGGTAACTGGTCCCCTCTAGCGCCAGATATTAATCAACTACAAAGCTCCTGTTTATGGGAAGGAACAATGACCAACAAAAGGGACAAGTAGAGAAATACTTTCCCACCATGGAGTGAAGTTATCAGTGGTACAATATCAGCTGTGGCTTTTTGTAGGGCAGATGGGTCACTAGTACACATGCGCAAATAGTTGGACCTCCCTTGTGTGGTCCTTCCTTTGGGAATTGACTGATACTGAATGGGGGAGTTTGCTGAACTAGGAAAGGTCAATGCCAGCCCATTTGAAGGCAGCCTCTGGACTCTCCCAGGGGGCTGCCAGCCTCCTCTCCTAGCCACTGGACCCCAGGTTCACCTCCTGGCTGATGACCCTGCTGACATCCCTAGGCACTGGGCTCCACTCCTGGTCCAGCTGGGCTCCCGACTGCCAACTGAGCTAATAGCAGACTCCTGGCAGGCCCCTGCTCCTCACTACTAGGTCTGTCTTGTCCAGCAACATCCATGGGCCTGACAGAGGGAGTCCTGGACCAGAGAGGTTCAACTGTATCTGTGTGTGTGTGTGTGTGTGTGTGTGTGTTATACATAGACATGTGAGCTATTAATGGGTACTGAGAATATTTGTCTATTTACCCTTATTAACTACTTCACCTAGTGTGTTTTGCTCAGCAGTGTCCCAGTAGGTTGCACTTTGTAGGATATTCCACAAGGAGCTTTTGCTCAGTATTGTCATGACTTTCTTGGTTCTGCCACCTGAAAATTCAGAGGTCTGCTTTTTTTACCTACGTCCCTGATCACACAAGATATGCCCGTCTGAGTGGATCTCATTGATTTCCCTGGGGTTCTTCATGAAACTCATAAACCGATTCAGAGCTTAGAATGGTGATAACTGCTAAACAACCATTTGCATGTTCCCAGCCTGTTACGTCACTGTTGGGGTTGAAGGGTGAGATCCTGGCTCCATTTTGAAGTCAGTGGGAGCTTTGCCAGTGACTTGAGTGGAGCCAGGATTTCACCCTGGCATTGTTACTATCAATCAATATGTTAATGATTTGGAGATCGTAACAGTGCATCCGACTTGACCTGTGGTTTCAATGCTGCACCAGACTACTTCTACTGTGAATGGAATTTGGCCCCAGAATTTGTGGCACTATTAAACATGCCATTTGTTCACCAAAAATTGGCTTCTTTCCATTGAAGGGTCTTTACCAAATTAACATTTGTTATAAGAAAGCACAGCTCACCATGGATCTCAAAGGGATCTGTATGAATTTGTGCCAAAGATGGATCATTTCCAGAGTTTCTAAATGCCTCTGAGAATCTAAGAAGATTATATATATTGTGAAATCAAATAAGTAACTGTTGTGTGTCATCTTCACCACTCTTGTTTTACTGATGGGCTATAGCTGGTCTGGAAATAATTTCTGTTGGTATATTGTCCTTGGAACTAACACGTGAACTCCATTAGGGTCATGCTTATAAAAACAATTCATCTCTAGGGGTATGTCTACACTAGGAAGCAATTTCAAAAGAACTAAAATTGATGTAATAACTCCCAAAATAACAAAATCCAAATAGCATGTCCACACTATGGAGATGCTTCAAAATTAAAACGAAGCAGGCTCTATTCATGTGGACGCTTTACCTCGACTTAGAGCCCCCAGGAAGCACTGCGGAATAATTTTGAAAAAATGGCACTGGAGCATCCACAGTACCGCTATTTTGAAATAACTATTGTGGAATTAGTGTTATTTCCTGAGAAAAGCAGGAGTAGAGATTTTGAAATAAGCAGCTTGTTATTTCAAAATAACGGGGTTGGTAGTGTGGATGCGCCTCTTATTAATTGGACCTAAGAGGGCTTATTTTGAAATAAAGCCCTACTCTAGGCCATGATTAGAGGATCATTCTTGTAAAATTTTCAAAAGCTTCAGAGGGGAAGCTGAGTTAGTCTGTAACTGGAAAAACTTAAAAAACAACGAATAATCTAGCAGCACCTTAAAGACTAACATATAGAGGGTATCATGAACTTTCGTAAAATTTCAGTGAGGCTATTTTGATTTAAACTTGCTGAGAGTCAGAGCTCCTATAACATGAAGAGGAACCAAAACGAACCTTATCTGAGCCATTATTTTATCTTTGGATGACCTTTGTGTTTATGGCTCTCTTTGATTTGATTACTTAATCATGGAGTTAAAAGTAGCCATTCTTCTACAAAGTAATTTCACTAACCAATTAGAGTTTCAGAACTGGAGTTTATATGCAGATTTGATGCCCTTACACTAGGCCGAAACAAGAACTTTAACTGGTTTGCACATTACAAAGCCATTTTCTCCTGTCATTAAAATCTGCATTTCCACATCAAAAGCTAGACCCAGCCCACTTGATTAGCCTCATTATCACAGGTCTTACAGTTGACAGGTACTACTTCTGCTGTTATATCTATCTCTTGGTTTCTGTTATTTCCACTCCAGTTCATCTGAGGAAGTGGGTTTTGCCCACAAAAGCTCATGATTCTCTCTCTATTTTGGTTGGTCTCTGAAGTGCCACAGGACCAGTAATTGTTTTTGAAGTTACAGACTAACACAGCTCCCCCTCTGAAATTTTTTGATTCATGGGCGCTATGCATCCGAAGACCAAGATAACCCCAAAGAAAACAATAAATTAGTAACAAGTAGCTTTTCCCTTGAAAAATGAGATAAATGAAAGCACACGCTGCCTAAATTTGTCCCTCCTGGAATGCCACTCATATGCTACCAACTGATGTTGTTCCTTACCTCCACCAAGAGACAGTCCCCGCATGCAAAGCCTGGGGTAGTCTTGCCAGTGAGGTAACAATGCATGTACAGTATGGTACTAATGATTAACTGGTGCGTCCCTGAGGTTTCCCCACACAAAACTGCCTTTCAGCAGATTCCTTATCTGCTATCAAGGGAGTGTTTACAGCAGCTAAAACTCTTAAGCGCCTTGTCTCAGAGACTGATGGGGATAATTAAGCCAGTGTTTTTCAGCCCTCTGCTCTTCTTCATTGCATTGCTGGAAAGTTGGAAATGGGCTGCATTAGCCAAAAGAAGACATTAGAAATCTGTGTTCAGCAACCTGGGATTTATTTTAGGGTTTTTCTTTTTTTTTTTTTTTTTTTTGGCTTGTTCCTTCTTTGTTGCTGTTGGCAGCAGCTGATATAAACCTATCTAACCCTCCAGGTACAGGAAAGAATTACCCAACAATTGGAGGCCTTTTTTTTCCTGTGCAGAAGAAAGTTAATCATGTGCTATAACCTAATCAAAATAAAACTCATGTGCATTGATTTATGAAATGACAGGGAAAGACTGCAGGATAGTCTGTTTTAAAAACAACAACAACCCACACACAACCCCGAACCCTGGAATTACAGATACCTCATCCACTTGGCTTTCCAGCTCTGACTCTGGATGAAATGTTGAAATACGGATTATACAATGTCTTCCTATAAAGACAGATGCAGAGATCATGGGCAGTAATCACTGCGACACGAGAATGAGTTTTTCTAGAACCACCGTGAAATTGTGTAGTAAATCATGATGTTACATTAGCTACATTATTGCCTGTTTAGTAAATAAGCCTCTGGAGACCAGATTCCAAAAAGTCAGTTGTAGATGACTTTACAAGTATCCTAGAGTGAAAGCACTAAGCAATTTATCATTGCTCAGTGACTCTGAATAGTTTGTTGAAGCACCTCATGGGATGGCAGGGTGGGTGGGCCATTGATTCAGTCCATTTTTTCTCTCATTTGTTTTCATCTGTTTGTTTCTTTTTACTTATAGATATACACTTTATAGCTGTTCTTATTGTAGCTTGCTTAGCCTGTTCCCTACTCAGCTACAGGCAACCTCATGAAGTGGTTGCATTCATTGATGCTTCCATGGGGTAAAGTTCCATGGGATGGGAATAGGAGATTAGTCTGCTGGGGGCAGACAGATCACTTAATCCTGTGCAGCTCATCAAGACCATACATATCAAGGACGGCTGTGAGGACAGGGAGGGAAGTTTTGGCTTTCAAGCAGCCACCTGCTACAAATCCACAAATAATTACCTTTATAGCAGTGTATGGCAGATCCAGGGTTATGTTCCTCTTCCTGCTCCAGTTCAGACTAGTCTGATCCCTGCTCAGGTTAGGAAACACTATCTTAACTGCTCAGACACGCATGAGGCAATTTGCAAAGGGCGTTGGAAATTGACATTCAATGGGAGCTGGCCAACTAACACTCCATTACTTTGCCTTTGAAAGTCACCTCATAAATTCAGTGACTTGGTTTTTATGATGGCACTTGGTTACCTTGATTTTGGATGTAGCCTTTATTTAAACTGAATGGCTATAGTGGTCAATAATTGTGGGTTAAACTACAGTGAGTGAGTCCATCTCCTGTATTGCTTTCAGTTTAAGATTAGCAGGATGACACTCACTGGGGGAGATTCCCATAGTTCAGGAGACTCTAGGAGTACACAGCGAATGAATACAGGGGCCCTGTGATCACAAGTAAGTCATTTGGTCTGTATTACGAGTTTCACTAAGATAATTTAAGGTTACAATCACAAACGCATTTCCAATACCTGAGAGAACCTTTGCAGTAGTCAGTGCTGTACTCCTACAAACCTCCCCAAAGCTATCGTACTCAGGTGCATTCGTCAACAGGTGGTCATTCAGAGAGGGGTGTTTCCTGATGAGATCTTCCTTGCTTGGTTCCTCCCTTCCCATTGATATCCGGGAACCATCTTCATCCTATGTCACGGCCGCGTCTACCACTTTATGCGTAGCCATGAGGGTTCCAACCTCCTTATCCTTGTCTTTACTTCCACATCCTATACATTCAGAGAGACCCAGCTTTTCATGGATTGTTCTCTTAGTTCCCCTTGTTCTCACTAGAATTTCACTACCGCTTATATCCACCTTGCCCATGGTAACCTCCAGTGTGAGCAAAACTTTCCATGATGCTACAAGTAAGTATCTTGCAGGTTTAGAGAGCCATATTGTGGCATATTTTCCCAAACACCATCTATTACAGTACAGGCCTTTTCCCGGGTCACCTATTCATGTCTGAGGCATAATGTGGCTAAACTGAAATCTTACAGACCTTAGCCTGTAGGCCTCGCATTATATCCTTACTTACAGAACTACTACTCGCTCATCACTCATAAATGCTTGTCCATCATGTATTCCTATAATCCTATCCTACTAATAGCTATTTCTATACCAATATCAACAAGTGATATACATTTATCACATATTGGTTATATATGAAACAACATATGAATTAACATTGATAACGGATAACACAATTAAATGATAGAATGAACTAAATAGGTACAAGGGCATGCACTGATTTCATACCATTTAATTAATCTGTGATTATGTTCTCCATTTTTTTTCTCTCTTAATCTGGCTCTGGCAATGACTACTCTTATATAACATATGTAGTGTTTCCATTTGTCATATGCAGTTAAATTACAGCACATGATTTAGACTTCCTTAGACATCTAAATCTTACACTGACCACTAGCCTGTTCCATACACGTATGACACGATATATCCCTTTAACCACACAGGTAATAGTCCTTGTTTAAAATTGTATCATACCTTTTGTTTTTTAGAGAAATTGCACTGACTTATATCCGGGCTTGAATACTGGGGACCAAATTCTAATTGAAAAAGAAAACTGGTCGGATTCTTTAGTGGAAGAACGATTATATGGCTAGCGATCCAAATTCACTGTTGCGCCTATAGTCCTTCCTATTTCAGTGGTTCTTTTGGCTGGCAGCCCACCCCACTCAAGGCAGACCTTTCTGCAGACCACCCGCCAATCACCCATGATGACAAAATGGGTGCAAGATGGTCAGATCGCACTTTGAGAACCCTTGACTTGTTTGGATGTCAGCCGGATGTCTTTTGAAACCAAGGGCTTTTGAAGAAGGGAAGATCACAGAGTTCTTGACTCTCAGAAAGTGCATGGAGTATGAGAATGACACACAACTAGGTTAAGTGCTGTGAGACTATGGAAGCTAATGGCGATAATTAATCTGTATCCTAGTGCCTCTGAGCTTGGAAAAAACGCTTGGTGTAATAGCAATATTATACCCACAGCTGCAAACATGTCTGGGTTAGTTAAGGTGCATGCAGTGGATGACAGAGTGAGACTTATCCACGGCTTTTTGCAAGGTAAATTCACTTTCTGTGCTTTTTAGTAGGCAAAATAATAGACCTGCCTCTCCGATATAAATATGAGGCCAAATCCTAAGGCTCATGCTCATTTTTAACCTAGGAAGTACTGAGTAAATTTAAGTTGATTAATGGCTGCAGGATCTGACCTATGCATACCAAAGAGACCATTTATTTTGAAAATAATAATGCAACGAGGCTTCTAAAAAGCCATCTGTGATGAACTCTAACATGAATAACAAGGTAAATCAAGTGCAAGGTGGCACTGCGAATTTCTGAATTGTGTATCCATTATCCAAATTAGCACTTACCAGAACATACACTTTGCCCCCCACTGTTTGTACCTACTCCATGCTAGCAGCGTGAAAGGGTAACCAAATGATCATTTGTTTGAACACACTGCATATTGTCCATGTTGAGGACCCGTTCGATGCAGTGTTGCACAGTGTATTCTTGACAGTAAGTGCTTGTCAGGAGCTAAGAGATACGTTATAATACCTGCAAGGGGTCAATGGTAAAATAAAAATGTGATCAATGATCAGTTGACTTTAAATTGCAATGTTCAGTGCTTTAATGTTAGATTCCATACAAGGATGTCATTCGTTCTTTATGGTGGCTGTTAATGGAGCTGACTCCCCTAGCAACTTGTGTATAGTGCTGTAAGCCTTGGGTGGCATTTCACTGTCCTCATTTCATTTTCTCTCTGGCATGTAGTTATGAGAATGTATGTGGCTGTCCGAATAGATAGACTCAGACCTTCTTAAAATAGGAGGTGTTTAATAAACATATGTTAACCTAAACACGCTTCCGCACAACTTGAGATCCAGCTTTGTTTCATTTGTCAACAAAGGAATATACCTGCTAGCAATTATGTATAGCATGCAAAGACACGTAGGGGTAAATTGTGTCATGAAAATAAATATGGCATTTCAGCATCCTTATCCTACATAGTTGCAAACAGACCAGCTGTTGACTTTTGGCAATAGAGGGAATAGGTAGGGGAATTGAGGGAGCAGTAGAGAAGAGAAAGAAAAAGGATGGAGGGCAAAGAAAATGAAGAGGACTAAGCGTAAGTCTTCAGCATCCTAAATTGCGCCCACTTATACTACCAGGAACTTTTGACCTATTGTTCAAAGAACACTTACATTTTTCCTTTGTTTTGGGGCTCCAGAAAAGTTTTGCATGACCTTCAAGAGAGGCTTGAAGAGGCAGTAGCCCTAATTTGAACCATACCCAGCTACTAATCATGTAGACGAGATTGGACCTCTGGTGGCCGTTGCTTGCTTGGCTCCAATTCTTCAGGCAATGGTAAAATAAGTCTTGTGTTTTTGCTGTTGGAATGGCCCTGAATTACTTTCTGACCAGTACTGTAATATCCATTCCATTTTCATTTCTTTTACTCATTCAATCATATTCTCTTTTAAATGGTTATCATCTGTCTCCTTTAAGCAAATAGATAAAGCAGACGCCAGCATGTGAGAAGAGGAACAAACAGAAGGTTGGGTGGAAACTATTTCAAAGTCATTTGAAAAATACTCAGTTATAGTTGCTTTTGGTCATTAAATACAGCTTCTAGAATTAAAGCTATAAATAGTGTTAACGTGTTCCTTCCCATTCACTTACTTTACTCAGTTGTGGTCTGTTCTCTGGGGAATTCTCTTGACAAGGACATTTTTTTTTCCCCAGGAGTTGTCCTGTCTTGGAAATTCTCCAAGGCTATTTTCCTGTCATGATATTCTCCCCACTTCATTCTCCCAGCTGATTATCTTGGTAGAAAACATTCCTAGTGGATCGCTGCTTGGAGACTATCCCAACTGAGATTATAAACCCTATGTTATACTAGCCTGAATTTCTAATTAGTATACATTTGATTGCATCTATCTTTACAGTTTTACCTAGTATGCATGAAAGATAGTGATACTCAATTGATTTATAGCATGTGCATGTCTCGAATGGTCCCACAACATCAGCAAAATTGCTGTCTGCATGTACCAACTACCAAAGGACCATATAGCATGTGTGTTTTGAAAGACAAAGCATTTGGAGACTCGGTCATGGTGGTTGGAAGAGAAGCAGAATGATGGTAATGACTGTTCCATTCTCTTCAACTGTAAAAGTGAAAATCAAATTAAAATGCATAAAAGCATGAATGCAGATTGGTCACATTATTTTATTAGCTATATCCCTCACCAAAGGTGGTGTTCTACTCCATTATAAAACCCTTTGCAAAAGTAAGATAATGGAGTCAACTGTTTCCAAACTTGACCATGAACAACTTCCTATTGTGAAGGAGATCTAGTGAAGAGATAGTATCCATACCAGGACTCTGTTTTTTGTAAAATATGCAATGCCTATGCTTAATGCTTTGGTACGTTATTGTATAAAGCTTTTCATCCAAATTTGTTTTTTTTCCCCATCTAATTTTGCCCTGCCATCAAATAACATTTGCCAGTCTATTGTGTAGCCTCCGTGTGTGTCAACACGTTTTCTCTTTGCCGCAACAGCAATGCATCAGAATGCAAGAACAAATATTGAGAGAAACTCTTTGTTCAGTGAAAAGGAACAAAAGGGCCTCGAACAAGAATTCCTCAACCCCCCTGCCATCCTTGAAATCATCGGGGTGGAAAACATAAGAAGATTTGTGTTCTTCCTACACAACACATGCATGGTTGGGGTATATTCCATGGCTATGTGATTTTGCAAGGTCATTACTGAAGTGCAAGTAATAGGCAGAACAATTCCAGGATTGTATTTTGGTATGCTAAGGAATCGTGTGTTGACCTTACTAATGTAGTCACTGTACA
The DNA here is from genome assembly GCF_049634645.1 of Pelodiscus sinensis. Classification (NCBI taxonomy): domain Eukaryota; kingdom Metazoa; phylum Chordata; order Testudines; family Trionychidae; genus Pelodiscus; species Pelodiscus sinensis. Next base: position 59,395,628 of record NC_134717.1, on the reverse strand, counting down.
GCTTTTCTATTCCTTGGATGACACACACACACAAAACTACTGTAAAATAGTGGCAATTCCCGACAGCATCTCAGCAATAAGACAGAAGCTGTTTGAAATTTCCATTATTTTATAGTGAAGACATAATATAAATTATCTGATTTGTTCCCTGCATTGAAATCTTTTCTGGAATTGGCAATGAGAGGTTGATTCATCATTAGCCAATACTTGATGCTTTTTAACACTAGCATGCCTTAAAACAAGGCGTTGGTTTGCATATACATAAAATGAAACAACTCCATGCCTAATTAAGTGCCTTTGTTTACATGGAGTTCTGATAGCTTTGTAGCTACATGGAGAAAAAAAGTTTGCCTTTAGGAATCTGTGTCTGACTTATGGGTGTACCTAAATATAAATTAATTTAATGTGGTGTTCTTGCCTGAGTCCCAGTTGGACAAGAATTCACTACAGGTTTACAACCTGTTCACTTAGCCACCCAAGAAGAAGTTTGAAATGCAGCATCCACAGTTAGTTTTTCTTGGCACACCTAGAAAAGGGTCTCAGATTAATGACAAGACAAAAGGGAGCATTTTTCAACTGCTACTGTGTTTTTGTCTTGCATGGTTCTCTACAGAAGAACAGGTCAAGTTCCTAAGGAAAATGACATGGAAGCATCTATGCTGTTGAAAACAGGTGATGAAAAGAAAATACCGGTGCATGGTCCTAAAATAAAACCAGGACACACAAAAATTAACCAATATTAGGTTAATAAAAAAGAAGAAAAAAGAACCAACTTTTATCACCACCACAAAACTCCTGGTACAATCATAGTGACTAGATGGAAAAGTCACCAGTTAATATACTCATGAGGGGACCCCCCCATGGGCCAAGAGCTTAGTTATAAAGGAAAGGAAACCCCATTTTTAAAAGCACAGATATCAGATTCCCAATCCCAAACAATAAAACCTAACAGATTTATCTAAACTTTATCCTACTTACAGATAGTGAAGAGTCTTTTCTTGGAACATTTTGTCTGTCCCCCCTCGGTAGCTGGAGAGAAACTTTCCAGGGACAAAGGAAGGAAACCCCCCAAATTCCTTTGTCCCAGTTTGAAATTCCTACCTACATTTATATTGGCTGCTTGCTACCTGGTTAGGTAAGGGACATAATTAACCCCTTAGTCCCCAAGCTGCAGGCTAACCCTCATGGTCATGACATCCTCTCTGGACTGAGGACAGATATTTGAAATTAAACGGTGTGTCAAGGAGATGACCTCTGCATGGTCCCAAGATCTTTTCAGTAGCCAGCTTTGTGGGCCTGCCCACTTGTTCCAGAACATGAGTCGAATGAATTTTTGCTCCTCTAAAGAGAAGCAGAATAACCATCAATCCATTCCTTGGCACCTTCTACAAGCAGGTTTCCATAACGTGCTGTGACTTCCAATGAACTCCCTGGCCAGTTAACAGGTAGGCCAGGGCAGACAGGTCAAGATGGGCCATCCTTGGCCACTGAGATTGCCCGTTCCTCACTGCTTTCAGCCATCACAAGAACTGTGTCTAATGCCCACGGAAACTAAAAACAGTTTGGGGCAGATGATACATGATATACTTTTCTGACGTTATGGCTGTTTTGGTGGTGTTCCGCGTTTCTGCTTGGTTGATTCATAATAAACACTCCAGGTGGTGATTTCACATCTTCCTGTAGGTTCTCTCCCCTCCCCTTCACACAGTAGGACCCAGTTATTCAGTGCAATACTGGCGGCAGTGGGTTCGCAACTGTGAGGCAAGCTTCACGTCCAGACGATGTTGGCAATGCTTTCTCATATCTCCTCAGGATTTTCCAGACCCCTTCATGAGGCTAAATTTGGAGGAAGGTGACATGGGAACCTTTTAAGGACTCCTGGAGATGTTCAATGGAATGCAGCGTAGCTATGAAATGAGTCCTCTATTGAACACGCCCTCCCCAAAGCAAGGCTAAACTTATAGCTGTATCACTACAGAGAGTTAAATTGAATGGTGTGCTCCATATTTGCCATTTCAATCTGCTGCAGTCAACTTGCCTTGAGATGACATGACGAAATCAAACAGCGGAATGATGCATGCGCCTCCCATAAAATGGAGCAACATGCTTAGTTTAGAGTGTGTGTGTGGGGTGCGGGGGAGAAGTGGCATCCCAAATGCCTTAAAAATATCCTGTATTAGTGTAGCTGCAGCTGTTCGTTCCAATGGAAAGGATATAATTAAGGTTCCGTGGCGGGTTACAGGGACTGGCTAGGTGCACACAGCTTGTTTTGCCGCAGCAATGTTCAAACGGTTCGAGTACTGAGAGAGAATATAATTATTGGATATGAAGAGACAGTCATAATGGCTTGCCATTCTATGGGGGTGATTCTATCTATATATTACCGAATGAGCATTCCAGGAGCATTCTGCGTATTAGTTGGGAATAACCACCAATGGAATGTGGCCGTACAGGGGTGGTACTTAATTCTGCGTTCTGCTGCAAAACTGAACTTTAGTGTATAAGTTCTCTGCAAGAAATTATACTTTCACTTGTCACCGGGAAGGTGTTAGAGGTAGAACTTCCATTGTCTTCATCAGGAAGAAGAGCAGGCCTTATCCTTCTTCTCACTGCTTTTGCATTTATTACTACTATTTCTTTTTATTGTTTATTTTTGGGCTTATTTACTGGGAAGCTTCCAAACCAACATTCAGAGCAACAGTTAAATAATTCTGATAGGCAAATTGGACAACATTTTCCCCCGTTTATAGAATGCTAGAAGATTTACCCAGCATTGCTCAGGTCCTTAATTCATCTGATTTTTTTTTGTTTGTTTTTCATTATTTAAACCAGTGCTCTGGGTTGGGGCTGGGGATATGGGTTCAGTGCGCAGGCTGCCCCAGGGAGAGAGGGCTACCCCAGTTCCTTCTCTCAGCAACAGTTTGGGGCCAGGTGAGATGCACCTCTCCATGGCCGCTGCACCTCCAGCAGGCACAGCTGGGGGAGGGGTGCATGTCCCCCAGGTGGGGCAGGTCCAGGTTCATCTGCTCCCTGCACTCCCCAGGCAGAGTGAGGAATGCAGAAAACTGCACTTCTCCTGGGGGAACAGCTGCTAAAGGGCACTGCAGAGGTGGGAGGCTCAAGAATGGGGCAGTCCTAGATAAGGAGGAATGCCTGCAGCCAGCCCCTTTTACCTGCCTGGTGATTCGGTCTCTCTTCTATATGATTTGATGCGATGCAATCCAATTCCAGGCACATCCTATTGTCCTGGCATAACCAAACCCCGACTTTGCTTTAAGTTATGATAAGAGGAAGCATCGACCGAATGTGGTGGTCCTGGCTCTCACTGTTTAGGAAGAGTTTGAACAGAGACACAGGTGGACAGACATACTGACAGACAGACAAACTCCCTGAAATAGCTAGTGTTTGTAGTTGTGTGGGATAAGAAACGTATCTGGGTATTGGAATGTTCAATCTGCTTCACGCTACAAACCAGTGATTTTCCCCTAATCCTTCGCCAGCAGAAGGAGGTGACTTCTGCTGCAAAGGAAAATTCAAGAGGCATTGCGTTAGGCAGGCAGGGAATAACCTGTCAAGAGGGTAGAATTTGTTAGTTACCTAAGACTTTTTTTTTTTTTTCTGAGGAGGAGAAAGGAGAAAGCCATATGAAAATTACCCTTCCCCTTTCATATATTGAAATATAGAAGCTCTAGGGCAGAATAGTAAATGATTCCCGTTATGAATCTTACAGCAAGCTAGCTTCGTTGTATTGTCTTAGGCTGCTTTTCTTAGATTATTATGCTTCTGTTTCCAGCTATGGAGCTTTTGGGTTTGCATCCCACTATTTTTAATCGCTGGAAGCATTTTGTTTTTTACATGACACTCTATATCAGGTTTTCAATTTTATTTGTTCGTTCAAAACTCTCGGGCACTCTCCTTCCGTAGATATATTCCAGTCATCTTCAAGTGTACTTTCTTTACTGACTGCGATGTCTGATGTTGTCTGTAAGGCCAAGCTACATACTTTGATAGAGAGAGGATTTTCATTGTTTTTGACTTAAGGGGAAAAACGGGGTGCTTTCCACTGCAATCTACACTGTGTCATTGCAAAGTGAACTTGTGATTCCTCTTTCCCCTTGAAACATCTTGTTATTTTTAGTAGCCAGCAATTCGGTAGCAGGCTGTGTTCGTAGTATGACACAGTGGAACAGCTCCGTTTTGAAAATCAACTACTCCTCAACAAATGTGGAAAATAACCAAAAGTGTTGATTTTTTTGAAGGAATGAGTTGGTCACAAAAGGAAAAAGCGTGAAGCACTAGGGGAAACACCCGTTGTTAGGTTTATGGGGGAATTTTTCCAATACAACATTAAATGGCTCTCAGTGCTGTGGTGTGATGAACCAATAGGAATTTCTAGCCTTTTGTCTTTGGTACTTTTATGGACCACTTGAGTGCAGTATCTGAGTATCTCATGGTCTTTAAAGTGTTTATCCTCACAGTACCCAGTAAACACAAACGAGGAGTCCTGTGGTACCTTAGAGACTAACAAAAATATATATGGTATGAAGTTACAGCCAGACACGGCTACTCCTTTTAGACTTTTTAATATGAGGAAAGTAGAGGATGATGGTCCATTGATTAGGGAAATGAAGGGGGAGCAGCTCCCAGTCCTGTAGTCTGGTTCACACTGGTGCTTTACAGAACTGTAACATGCTATGTGTTTTTTTTTGGGGGGGGGGGGGTGTCAGACCCCTGAGATAGAAAGTTACAGAGTTGTAATGTGCCAGTGTAGACTTGGCCTCAGATCTTTATATGCCTCCGCTCCCCCTGTGGTGAAATGGGAGTATTAGCATTTCTCTTCCTTAGAGGGCATTGAGGGGATAAATACATTAAGGACTTATGAAGTGTTTGGGGCCCTATGGCTGAAAAGTGCCTTTTAAGAGACAGGTGGTGTTGTCATCCTCGTTTTACAGATGGGGAACTGAGGCTGACTTACCCGTGGTCACCCAGGAAGCCTGTGGCAGAGTTACAAATAGAATCTGTCTGATTTCTACCCTGGTGCCTTCTATAACAGTATCTTGCTTTTCTGTAGCTGCCTGTAATGCTTGGAGATCAGAGTGTTTTAGGGACAAGTGAGAGTCACAGTAGCCCTGTATGGTAGGTAAGCATCTTTAGCCCCATTGCGCAGATGAAGAAATGGTGGCACAGAGAAATTAAGTGACTTGCCAAAGGTCACACTGGAATCCTCTGGCACAGATGGGAATGGAATCTGTAGTTGACTCTGAGCACCGTCCGTTCAGCACAAATTTCCCTTTTGGCATCTACCAGGGCACACACTGAGTGGTTGTTGGCTTCATCTAAGTATTTCTCTGGTCTGAATTCCTGCTGCTTCTGCTCATCCAGTGGCATTTAATGTATTTCTGAACTGCCCGCCCACAGTCTCAGTTCATTTCTCTTAGGTCTGCCTTGGCAGAGCTGAGCCAGGTGTGATTTTTGACCACTGCTACCACCACATGATACCACTTCAGGGTACTAGTCCACTCTCAATGACTGAGTGTTCACTGGCATATTTACCCCAAGCTTGATATCCTCCGTCTCCCCAGTTGAGACCGAGAGTGCTCTCTCCCTTCTCTCTATACCTCTGTCATGTGCAGCTGACAAAGCGCTTGCCACTTTTCCTGCTGGCCTGTGCCCACATTTTCCCACTGACAAGCCAGTGTATGAGAGAGATTCTCCCTCTGGCTTTGAAAGGGTATATCTGCCTGTTAATGCCAGTCCTCAGCATTTGGTAGTAACTGCTGCTGGGGATGTATCAGACTCCCCTGTCTCTGGAAGAGGGACTCTACTGTATCTTTAGCCCAAGAGGTAAAAGTCGTCCCATTCTTCTCAGTCGCACAAAGTACAAACAGAAGATCACCAGCTGCCTGCCTCCTGGGAAGCAAGTGCCCTGGAGGAACACGCCCCACAGTGGCTAATGCCTTGCGCTTTACCAGACCCAAGTGTGCTTTCCCCACACGGCTCTGCTGCCTAGCGTGTGAGAAGAGCAGAGGCAAGGTTGAGATGACCTGGCTTCCTGTAGCATTTGTAACATCAGTGTTGGATTCCCTCCACCCCCAGCAAACGTGGGAGTGAGAGGGCTGTTCCCTATAAGAACGTGTCCGGTGACTGTATTGTGCTAAGGACTGGTTAGTCTTGTACATGCCACACATCCATCCCATGGTTTTCCTTCCCCACACGTGAAGCTGACAACCAACCATTGTTGTGTTTTGTGGTTTGTTTTGCTGGAAGGCTTGGCCAAGAGCCAGGTCCCTTTGGTGCTAGGGGCTGTACAAATTTCTAGTGAGAGCGCTCCCATGCCAGGGAGAACATTACAGTCTAAACAGAGGGGGGAAGAGGAAACTGAGGTACAGAAAGGGGGAATGACTTTTCCAAAGCCATGTAGAGCAATAGCGGCAGAGCCAAAAATAGAGCCCCGGTCTGGTGGCCATAGCATTTTGCTTCCTTATGTGCTGTCGCTCTTGTGCCAAAATCTGCTGGGAGCAATACAGGTTGTACCTCCCTTGAACTGGAACTCTCCAGTCTTGCACCATCCATGGCCAGCAGGACCACGCATCTGGCTGGACCACAGAGCACAGAGATAGGGAGGTCTGGTGGCAAGGCCAGGAGCGTGGCAGGATGGTCCATGGCAGGGGTGATGGTCTGGGGCTCTGGCCCTCTCCGCGTAGCAGGGAGCTCCAGCTCGACTGTCCATAGGGGGACTGGTGTCGGAGCCCAGTGGCAGTGGGTCTGGGGCCAAAGCGTGAGCTTGAGGGCAGCAGGGTCAGGCTCAGGCCATAAGTAGCCAGCAGTAGGGTGGGGCTGAGAGGCCAGTGGCAGGGGATGTCCCCCTGGTCCAACAAATCCCCTCATTTGGGACCAGTCAGGTCCCGAGGGTGCCGGACCAGGGAGGGCCAACCTGTAGTATAATGAACCCTCAGACTTCAATAGTGTTACATAAATAATTCGGGAATGTGTTTTTTATTAACACCGATATTACAAAACACAGGGCAAGAGATCCCTGCCTCCCAACAGCACTTGAAAAATTAATTCTGTTTGGGTGTGGAAAGGAAAAGCAACTCTAAAAGCGGTGTGCCAGCGAAACTCTGGAGGTGGCATTTTCCTGCTGGGAAGAAAAGCAAATCCACTTTCTGCCATCCATGAAGTGGGTATTTCAAGATGCTTGTGAAGAGTAATTCAAGGCTCGTGAGCTTGTGTGAAGTAATATTTCCTTAGCTGAACTGCGGATTCATCACCGTCTTGGAATAAGCCATTTTCATTATTCAAGTGTAATGTGCAGCCCTGTGAAATTATTTCCAACCCGGCATTGTTCTTGGTGACACCACCCACATAAAATGATGTATAAAAACATTGCTCTAAATACTTTCCAGGACGATTGTATGAACTTTCAGCATACCCTGCAGGACGAGGGTGGAGCTGGGGCGCTCTCTCAGCTGAAGTGGGAAAAATATGGGTGAGAAGAGCGAGATGGGAACAGCCATTGTACATGACATGCACCCCTCTCCTTCTGGGGGCGGGGACCAAGAAGCCATCTGCCTAGGAATGTTGTTGTTCGTCCATCGTATTCGAAGAGGACCTTGACATCTAACGGGTTATGGACTGTTCATGGTGTGTCCACAAATGGCTGATAAGGCCGATACGGGCACGGAATGTTCTACCACATGTCGGGCAGACATGTGTGGGCACCACTGTTGCAGCTTTTGTAACTCTGGCTTTACGAAGTGCTCGCTTCTCTTGTGCTATGGTCGTCCTTCTGGCTTCAGATGTTTGACAGCCTTGGTAGATCAGCGTGTGCCATGTTGATCGGTCTTGTGCCAGGGTCTCCCAGGAGGTCGTGTCAATATCCAGGGACTTGAGAGAGGCTTTAAGCGTATCTTTGTATCACTTCTTTTGTCCCCTGTGCGATCGCTTCCCTTGAAACAGCTCACCATAGAAGAGCTGTTTAGGGATGCGATGATCTGGCATCCTTGCAACATGGCCTGCCCAGCGTGTCTGAGCTTTCATCAGCAGGGTGTAAACTGACGGCAGACCTGCTCTAGAAAGGACTTCTGTGTCTGGCACCTTATCCTGCCACCGGATCCTCAGAAGTCTGCGGAGGCAAATCGTGTGGAAGTGGTTCAGTTGCCTAGCGTGCCTCCTGTATACAGTCCAAGTCTCACTGGCGTACATCAGGGTAGTTAACACTACTGCTCGATTAACAAAAGACTTTAAGCTTTGTATCAAGGCTTATTCCACGGCGGTCCCACACTTTGGTCAACAGTCTGCCGAATGCAGAGCTTGCCTTGGCGACTCTGCAGTTGACCTCGATGTCAATTGTCACTGAGCGGGAGAGGGTGCTGCCAAGATATGTAAATTGGTCCACTGTTTGCAGCTTTTGTCCCTTCACTGTGATGGTGGGCTCTTGATGCTGAGCTTTTGGAGCTGGCTGGTGCATCACTTCGGTTTTCTTTGTGTTGATGAGAAGGCCGAAGTTGTTGCATGCTGCTGCAAATTTGTCCATGCTGGCTTGCATTTCCTGCTCTGATCCAGCATTCAGGGCGCAGTCATCAGCAAAAAGGAGATCTCGTAACACAGTCTCCTTTATCTTGGTGACAGCCTGGAGTCTTCGCAGGTTAAACAGTTTCCCATCGGTCCTGTATCTCAGTCTGATTCCCAAGGAACTGTTCTGAAAGGCGTCTGACAGCATGGCTGAAAACATTATGCTGAACAGGGTCGGTGCCAGCACACACCCTTGCTTGATGCCGTTTGTGACGGGAAAGGCCTCTGAAGCTTCTCCATCATCCAAAACACGAGCCGTCATGCCGTCATGGAACTGACGTACCATCAAGATGAATCTGTCAGGGCACCCAAACTTCGACATGATGCGCCACAGACCTTCGCGACTGACAGTGTCAAAAGCCTTGGTGAAATCCACGAAGGTGGTGTACAGTTCACGATTCTGCTCTTGACACTTCTCTTGAAGCTGTCGGGCTGCGAAGATCATATCCACCGTGCCACGCTCTTTGCGGAAGCCGCACTGTGTCTCGGGTAATAAACCCTGTTCCAGGTGGTTAATCAGACGATTCAGCAACACTCGTGCAAGGATCTTACCTGCGATGGAAAGCAGTGATATTCCTCTATGATTATCGCAAACTTGTTGATTTCCTTTCCTCTTGTAGAGGTGTACGATAGACGCGTCTTTCAGTTCCTGAGGAATAGATCCTTGATTCCAGAAGGACTGGAACAGCTGAGTGAGTTTGACAAGCACTGCACCACCACCCTTATAGACTTCCGCTGGAATCGCATCAGATCCTGGGGCCTTGCCACTGGACAGCTGGCTGATGGCCTGTAAGGTTTCAGTCTCTGATGGTGAGACATCCAGGCTGTGGTTGATATCCGCCTGGGGCATTCTATCAATCGCCTCGTTATTGATGGAAGATGGGCGGTTCAGTACGGATTGGAAGTGCTCAGCCCAACGCTGTAAAATCAGAGCCTTCTCAGTAATGAGAGTTGCGCCATCTGAGTCCAGTAGAGGGGAACTCCCTGAGGGCTGAGGTCCATACAAGGATCTAAGGGCTTCATAGAACCGTTTGGCATCGTTTCTATCAGAAAACTTCTGGATTTCATCTGCTTTGGCACTCAACCAGGAGTCCTGCATCTTACGAAGCTTGTTCTGTACGATCCTGCGAATGTTGTTGAAGGCATTTTTCTTAGCTGTTGACGATGGGTCATTCTGGTGAGCATGGTGAAGGCGATGCTTTTCAGCAAGTATGGCCTTGATCGCTTCATCGTTTTCATCAAACCAGTCCTGCTGTTTCCTGTGTGAGGGTCCAAGAACCTTTAGTGCAGAAGAGTGCACAATATCCCGGAAGCGTTCCCAGTCCTTCTCAGCATTTTCCTCTAATTGCAGCTCTAAAAGTTGGTTGCCAAGATCTTCTGCTAGTAAAGTTGCTGTGTTGGGGTTCCTCAGTCTACTGACATTGATCTTTTTCATCACAGCTTTGTTTCCCTGCGGATGTCTCTTTGGCTTGATGTGAAAGCTTAATTTGGAGATAAGTCTGTGGTCAGTCCAACAGTCAGCACTCGGCATGGCCTTGGTCACCCTTACATCCTGTCTGTCTTTCCTCCGCACAATGACATAATCAATGAGATGCCAGTGCTTAGAGCGTGGGTGCATCCAGGACGTCTTTTTGCGAGTGGGCAGGCGGAAGATGGTATTGGTGATGATCAAATCATGAGCCGCACATGTCTTCAGTAATAGTAGGCCATTGCTGTTACATTTACCGATTCCATTTTTTCCAATGACGCCAGCCCAGGCAGTGTGATCAGATCCTACTCTCGCGTTGAAATCGCCAAGTAGAATCAGCCTGTCAGTGCGCTTCACGGATGAGAGTAGGGCATCGAGATCTTCATAAAACTTGTCCTTTACTTCATCCGGATTCGTCATTGTTGGCGCGTAAGCGCTGATCAGTGTGGCTTGCTTTCCTCTCGGTAGTGGAAGATGCAGTGTCATGAGTCGGTCATTCACGCCCTTGGGAAGACTGGCAAGTTTGCGGACAAGATGATTCTTAACCGCAAAGCCAACTCCAGATTCACGACGTTCGTCACTGCTGCGTCCACGCCAGAAGAATGTGTAACCACCTCCTGTTTCCATGAGCTGACCTTCATTTGCTAGACGAGTTTCACACAGTGCCGCAATATCGATGTTAAATCTTGTGAGCTCTCTGGCGACCAGGGCTGTTCTTCTTTCTGGTCGGTCTGCTGAAGGGTTGTCCTGAAGCGTGCGTACGTTCCATGTGACAATAGTGAGTGGTGTCACCTTGCATTTTGTTCGAAATTTTATTGTTCGACCGCATGAGATGGGATCCCCTCCAGCCGCGGTAAGCTGGCCAGGGGTCTATGAAGCAAACAATGTTTAGGGCACCTTTTCTAGCCCCTTCCTCTTACTACGGAGGTGAGCAGTGCAATCCTAAAGAGGGCTGCTCAGTCACTCAGGTAGACGCAGAATCCAGCTGTTGCTTCCACCAGCAAGAAGACGACCATTAGACCTGAGCCGCCTGTGTGCAGGTCCGCGGCTACAGCTCCCAGTGTATCCACACCTGCTGCTTCGTCGCTCGCCCGTCGCCACAGGACTTAGGAGATGTCGAGATGTCAAGACTTGCGCGTGAATTGGATTAAAGTGAGGGAGAGGTGCGCATAGTCAGCCTCACTCTCTCTTCCCAGATTCCATCTTACTCCAATGGCAGGACTAATGTCGAGACGGTTGGAGATGGGCTGGGCGCAGTGGTTGACCAGGGCATCTTTCATGTCTTGCCGTGCTCTTAGCATACCACATCGCTTGCAGAAACCACCTTCATGACCGTTGGTCCTATTCTAGTAGGTCTCATCCGCTCGATCCGCCAGAGTCTGTCTTCACATGCTCGGGATAGACAAGTCCCTATCTCACCGAAGGTCGATGACCCGACGGCTACTCTCAACCTGGTTTAGCCAGCCTGTCGAAGCTGTTGCCCGGGGTGTGGCCGCTGCACATGCTACAGCTACTAGGAGCCACAGGTGAGAGTTGAATGACAAGTGGGGACCAAAGGTGGACGAGCTGCCCTAAAAGGACACGACATGCCCGTACATCAGAGGTGCTACCCCTCCCTGAACACCCCATACACCCCTGCCTAGGAATGAGCGCCCAGTAGCTACATGGCTTCTGAAGGTGCTGGGTCAGCATATTGAGGAACTAGCTTTACAGTGCAGAAGCTGGAGCTCTCTGGGACTAGGGGTTGGTTTCCACGTGGCACTTTTAGGGCTCTTCTCTTCAGCCCAGGATTGGAAACCACTGTTTCTGCAGCAGAGAAGGGAATTCTTGGCAAGCATGTCACTTCAGAACCACGTGGGGGGAATCGTGTCAGCGCATAGCATGTTATATGAGGTTGGATTTTGTAAAGTTTGGCAGGGAAGCACAAAGTAGAAGACATAATGGAAGATGCAGACCTAAGAAAAGTTGTGAGGGTTGCGGGGCAATTGCTCCCTTTGCCCTTTAGCAAATGCCCCTGCCCGCTCTTAGGATGGTGTGGTGGGACAGATGATACTTCCACCCCTGGAGGAGTTAAGAACACTGCTTGTTCTGTTTGGCCAACCCTGTCACACCTGCCTGACTGGTCAGGCCTGGGAGTGTGGGCCATTAAAAGGGAAGAAGTGCAGCTGGGGGTGTTGCTTAGCACCCAGCAAAGCCAGGAGCCTCCAGGACTTTGCCTCTGCCTACAGCCCTTTGCAGGAGGTGGGAACCAAGACTATCTGCAAGGCCTTAAAGATTTTCTTTCTCTCTCTCTCTCTCGTATGAGAAGGACCCAACCTCTTGAGGGCTGTAGGAGTATTTTTTCAATGACCAGCCCTATCAGGGTGGACTCACTCAGAGGCACAGCTGGCGTATGTGGTACTCTGTGCATGCCCTGGAATCGGTCCACAAGGTATGATATATTCCCAGGAAGTGATGTATAAATTAACCACAATCTACCCTTGTGTCAAATGAGTAAGCTTGATACATTTTGATCACCCGATTCAGGCAAGCACTTAAGCGTATGCTGAATGTAAAGAATACTGTTGTGTTATCCTGAACTGGATCCTCCATGAATTGACTTCAGGAAATTTCTAGCATCCTTTCCCTCCTCCCATGTGTTTTTTGCATGAGGGGAGCATTAAGACCTTAAATTTAGGGCCAAATTCTCTATCAAATGACCATATGTGACTCCGAGTACTTTTTTTCCCCCTTGACAACTGGTGGTAATTGTATCCTGTAGACAAATCCCTGTATTTTCACTAGGCAAACAGTCACTGTTTCCACAGTTTAGAGCAACAACAACTATTTAAGAAGAAATAACAATAATCTAAAAATTTCATGGTGCTCTTTTAAGAGAGTAACACTTTAAAGGATGTACAAAAACTCGGTTTTTATGTCTCACTCAAAGGGGGTGAGATTTTTCTTAACACGTCTTCCTTTCCAGATGTGATTGTTATCTAGGAACTGAAAACAGGTGGATTAAACATTTAACAGTCCATACACAATGGTTTAAAGTTTTTTTTAAAAAAAAACTAGAATAAGAAAAGAAACACCGTAAATGCTTATTTAAAGTGCAGTTCTGCACTGAAAAGCGACTTTGGAAAGAAAACAACTCAGTATAGGAATTGTGTACACTTTGAATTAACTGACTCCCAGATCAAGTATGTTTAATGCACAAGAGAAGAATACATGCTCTTTCCAACTATAGAACCTGATAGATAACTCTCTGGTCTCAGAGTGAAGCTGCTGTTTTTCCTTCTAGTGCAGCATCAGGAGTAATAAAGGCATTCATGGCTAGATGAGACTGTTGTATCTGTTGTGCTCTGTCGGTTTGCACACGTGTAACCATACCGAGGAAGAATGCACAAAGTGTCATAGAATCCGCAGCTGACACAGTCTTTGTTGTTTGCTCTACAGAGCTAAAGAGTGGAAAGTATCAAGACGTACATTTTTCTTACTGACTTTTGTGAGCAGTAGCCTTGAGAGACTTTCAGGGGATGGTAAATTTGATGAAAAATAAATGTTTGGGAAGAACGGAAAAATATTATTAAATTGGGGGTGAATGTGGTGAATAGTCCTCCCCCCTCCAAAAAAATTGAAAAAATTTGAAACAGTTTTTCAACTACTTCACTATGACACCGTTTACCTTATTGTTTTAAAATTATACTTCACTTAAAAATGTAGCTGTATATTTTTTAAAAAAAAAACCCTTCCTATGCCCTAAATGAAGCAAAACAAAAAACTGAACATTTTCCATTTTGGTTTGATCTTAATTTGATACTATTTTAAAAACAGAGATGGTTTTGGTTCAACCCATGAATCCCCCTCCCCCCCCAAAAAAATCAGATATTTGTTCAGCTCCAGTAAGGGAGCAGATTCACTGAATCAGAGGGTGCCATTTATGCAGAGAATGTCTCAAGCAGCATCTGTTTTAATGCCACAAAAGCCATTCAGATTGGGGGGGGGGGGGGGCAAGAAGGTGTTTTTAGGTGAAGTACATTTTTGTAGACTCAAGCAGAACAAATATGAGTTCGTAAACTTCCATGTGCACTTGGAAGTGACAAGTGAAATGCTGACAGGTTGGATCAAAATTGGGACCTAAGGAGCTTAGTGCATCAGCCTCTACCACATGAGCTAAAAGCCAGCTGGCTCTCAGCTAAGGCTGTAGAGCAGTCTTGTTGTTCTCGGTTAGTAGTTGTGGTGCCACTAGGTGAGAGAGTCCATCACATCCAGCAGCTGTGTGGGTTACACAAGAATTACCACTGATGCTTGCCAGGAAGAAAAAAAATGGAGAAGACTACACTTGCTCAAGCATCCAATACACTGGCCCAGATCCTGGTCGTAGTTGTGTCTTGGGATGGAGCAGATAAAAAACAGAATATGTCAATACTGCAATTAAAAACCTCTGGCTGGTCCATGCCAAATGACTTGGACTTCCAGGAAAAAGGCTAAGGCGCTGTTCTATTGCAGTGTAGATGTTTGGCAAGGGCTGGACCCTGCAGGGTGGGATGCTCCTAGAATATAGACATCAACATGAAACAGCCTCTCACCTTGAACCCTCGGAGCCAGAGTCCCCTGACCCGGGCCAGCCATGGGTGTCTAACTGCAGTGTAGACATAACCATGAGGTTTGCAAGTCTATAGTCTGAACAACCAACCCTTCCTTGGTAACAGCTCTGTGATGGCTCAGCTCTCCCGGACACAATGCCCTAGGGACTGACTGCCTCCCCATAACCCGTGCACCAGTGGGAAACAGGCAGAGGGCAGCTTCTGTACTGCCATCCACTTGCCACCCTGCACAACCAAAATTGTGTCCCAGTTCCTCCATTTTTTCCCCCTACAGGAGGTGGGTGGGGTTCCTGCAGCCAGGGTGGGAGCCGAGAGAAAAGGAAGGAGGGTCTGATCTTCAGAGGGCAAAATCCTGGTTGAAGGCAATAGAAATTTCACCATTGACTTGCACAGAGTGAGGATTTCATCCTCTTGCAGGTGCAGACTACCCAGCTCTTTATAGCTCAAAAACAATGCTCTCCCCAGAGGTGTACAGGCATTAGGAGGCTTGTGCATTCCTTAAAAGTCTGTGAAGGAGGCCCGAGTTTTGGCCCATGTGTGTAAAAAGCAGAGCAATCGGTTGCTGTCAACACAACTCGGTGCACCCCATGAACCATGTTTATTTATCTGCGTTGTGTCATAATTAAAACTGGGTTCACTGTTTCCCTGCTGTACTCTTTCACGCCCACTTCCTGATCACTGTAAGGCATTCCCTTTGCTGTCAGGAGGTCATGATGCAGAGAGTCAGAATACGATAGGGGGTGAGGGTGATGCTGACGTGCTCATTGGGAGTAAGGTGACTTCTGCTGTTCAGGGGGTTAAATGGATGAAAAGACACAAGAAGGGCTAATTCTGGAGACGGAGAGGGAAATTAATACATGTTAATATATGCTGGTTTAATTGAGGTGCCATATTCACTGACTGCTGTTTGAAGAACAGACTTAAGTGTGTTTGTAAGATCAAACAAATATTGACTTTCTAAATCTGCTACACAAATACAAAAAATCATGCTGTCTTTAGAGCATGAGAGAGCCACAAACTGCTGAGAATGAGAAATGCACAGGAGCGTTTCAGAGCAGCGTTCTACTGCGTAAGAGGAAAATGGTTTCCTTCACAACTAAGAGCTAGATTCCGTCATTCTTATTCTCATGATCAGTTTTGCTTTATTCTGTGGCAGAATTTAGTCCCATACCAATTTTTTTTAAGATCATAATAATTACTGAGAAGAGGATGTACAATTGAGGGTTATCAATCAGTAAACAGCAAGCCAGGGATGTTAAGCCCGGGACTACTTATGAATTTGTGGGTTTTGGTATGGAAGTCATGGCCACACCTTACTATATAGTAGTTTTTATGGTATGATGATCTGCTGCCTCTTAAGTCTGGAAACACGCTGGATTGCATTGCTGCACCCAAGGATGGAAAATTAGGGTATGTCTATGCTACAGAGGAAGATTGAAGCTGCCGATGTCGATCTTCCAGGGTTCAAATTAACAGCTGAGGCAGCTAATTTGAAATGAGAGGGGCACTCCTGTCAATGCTGGTAACCCTACTTTCATGAGGAGTAAGGAAAGTCAAAGGAAGAGTGTTCTCCCTTCGACTTCTTGCAGCGTAGTCAGCACCAAAAACAGACTTAAGCTACTTCGACTTCACTGTAGCTTAATGTAGCTGAGGTTGCATATCTTAACTTGACTTTGTCCTGTAGTGTTGACGTACCCTTAGTGTTCCCCATGTTGAGGCTCTTGGGAAAGATCAACTCAGACCCAAATGTGATGAGCAGAACAGATGTGAACTTAATTTACTATTGTTTTCTTTCTACTTTTGCTTTTCAACAGAATTTTCCATGGAAATTACTTGAGTTTTTAGTCAAAAACTGAAAATTTTTCACTGCTAACTTAAATTTTTCAGCTGAAATATTTGTTACATTTTTTCAATGAAATGAGACACTTTTCACACACACAAAAGTGTGCAGTCTCCCCATCCCCTCCAATTTTCCAGTGCGAAATTGTTTGGCTGGAAAATCTTCAACCTGTCCCAGTTGTGAGTTCACAATGTGCTTAGAGACCATGCAAAGTAGAGGGGTTTTGTGGGGAGGATTCAGGATCCTTCTCTCCTCTCTCATGTCATAGGTGACAACCGCTAGTCGTGCACTGATGAAAGGAGGGGCTTGCTGGGTTGTTCTTTCAGTCCTCACAGTTCTTCTCTGGGATAAAGCAGGGGATGGCCCACTAACAAAGAAAAGTGTAGTAGAATTCTAGCAGACTGCTGGTCCTGTCCTACTGAATTTAGATTTCATACAGTCCCTCGGTATATGCCGTAAGGATCACCAAGTATCTCCGAGCACATACATGCTGCCTTGAGTGGAAGCTGGGATCAGGCAGGGAGAGGCTTATGGGATTGTTGAGTTCTAGTATGACCAGTCAAATGTGTAGTGAGGTTTTCCTAGGGTGGGTTCCTATGGAAGTTGAGAGAGGTGGAAACTTGCCCCCTGTAGAGGAAATGGAGCTGACTGGTGCTGAGCAGTTTGGTGCTGAATGTGGATCATAGCTAGGCCAAAGTTCCATGGTTTGGGGTCAGAGAATTGGCAGGTCTGACGGAAAGCCTGTAAAGTCCAACGGAGGATTCCATGGTGAGTGGAAGGGTGTAGCAGCGATGTCTGTTCCTCTCTGATCTGCTTCATTTGCTGTACTGGAAGCTGACGATACTGTGAGGAGAGAGGCAGGGACATTTATACATATAGTTATGGACGTATTCTGTTGTTTCCAGAGATACTGGCTGCAGTTTTCTGTGTTCCTCATTGATTTTCCTGGCTTTATACATAGCTTTAGGCTTCCTGCTTTATTTTTAAATATATTTTCAGATGGATTTTTGAAAGAAGCTTTTATTCTGATGTTACATAAGTGCCCTGTATCAGTGTCATATTTGTTGCCTGTTTGTTCAGCCATAGGCCCCTGATCCTGGATTAGGGTAAGAAAGATTCCATCCCTGTTTGCTTTGAGGAATGAAAGATTTGGGTTGGATTTTTTTTTACTCTGTTGAAAGAGTTTGACCATCTTTTTCATCTTCCCTCATACAGAGAACTCTAGGGCAATGTGCTGAAGTGTAGGAACATGATCTATGAAAACAAAATCAAGAAATGTAGCTTTAAAAAAAACAAAACCAGAAAACAAGTAGTCCTGTAGCATCTATAGAGACTAACAAAAAGATCTAAAGAAAGTCTCGTCTGAAGAAGTGGGTTTTGCCCACAAAAGCTCATGATACTATACATCTATATTCTGTTATCCTCTAAGGTCCCACAGGACTACTTATTTTTTAAAAAAATGTTGTTTTTAAAGTTACAGATTAACACAGCTACCCCTCTGAGACTTATATTTAAAACTATCCACTTTCTTAGGAGACTGGTCAGTGATTTTTCTTGTGCTCTAAAACTAAGTGACAGGCACCATTAGCTTAAGAAAGGGAGTGGAGGGTTAAATGAAATCAAGGGCGTTCCTGCCAATTAATTACACTTGAGAGGTAAAGTGCAATGTAATGGAAAAGTTATATACTGGAGCAGCTTTTCAAGATTTGTGGAAAGGTCTGAAGATTGCAGACCTGTGTTTGAATGTAGTCATGGTTACTTGGCTCTGGTCTCCCAGAGAAGTTTGTTCTTAACCCACCAAGCAGGTAGGGAAGATAAGACCTATTAAGCGTAAGGCGTGGCTTCAGATCATGGAATGAGAAAGAGCTGCTAGAAGGGTTGCTATTAATAAATAAACATGAATTCAACAGGTAAGTTCAAGGTAAGGTGCATTCTAAGCATCATACTTCTTGCTTTACATACAAACTCAAGCTACGTTTCCTTCTTAATAAACACGCTGGTCAGGGCAGGAGGAATTAGAATGCCCTTGAGTTCAAAGTAAAGGTGCCACTTGAAAGCAGGATAATCATACTGAGTTCTGGTTAATTAATTCTGGTGACTTCCTATGAAAGTGGCCCTTTCATTATTTCATCATTAACAACTTTCAAGCACAGCCCATATTGAATAGCAAGAAAATAAGCTCTTTGTTGTACTTTTTATAGCCCTCACCCCTTTTAGACTTAGAAACGGGTTAAGGGTTGTAATATTAAAGCAAAAAGATGCTAATTATGTTGCCCATAATGTCCACACCCAAGTTCTTTCTAACTGACTTAAAAGCATAGAAAAATAGATGGTGGTACAATGAAATGCTAACCAATAAGGGACAGCATTAATTAAAGAGGCTTGAAGATATATATGCAAAAGGCAGTATTCATACTGAGGTTTCTTTCCATTTCATTATCCTTAACTAGAGCATATTCTAATGTGCTTACTATTCAGTGGGAGAAAAGTCCAGTTCTCATAGGTCTGGGGCAAAAATAAGGTCCAGATCATGCAATGGATCCTATGTGGCCTCTTTATCCCATCACAACCATGCTAATTTTAAAAGGGCTTGCCACAGGCACAGAAATCTTCTGACATAATGCTCATTGTAGCAACAGAGCCACGGTGAGTATTTTTGTGCAAAAGTGAGAGAAAAACCCCACAAAGTACAATGCGTTCAGGCCATTTTGCAGTCCAAGGAAATATGCCTCATACTATATTATATATTTTCAAGTACCTGAAAGGGTGTTACAAGGAAGAGGGAGAAAAATCGCTCTCCTTGGCCTCTGAGGATAGGACAAGGAGCAGAGGGCTTAAATTGCGGCAAGGGAGGTTTAGGTTGGACGTTAGGAAAAACTTCCTAATTGTCAGGGTTGTTAAACACTGGAATAAATTTCCTAGGGGGGTTGTGGAATCTCTATCTCTGGAGATATTTAAGAGCAGGTTAGACAGGCAATGCTTGGTCCTGCTGTGAGGGCAGGGGACTAGACTTGATGACCTCTCGAGGTCCCTTCCAGTTCTAGTAGTCCATGGTTCTGTGATTGATGAAACCAGAATCTGTTGGAAAGAGAATAAAACATAAAGGTGTTACAGTCCTTTGGGAGTCTGCACCTTCCCTCTGTTTTCTAAAATGAATGGGCCCAGTTCTGCACCTTCCAATGGGAGCCATTCTAGTGGCAACCAGTGGTTCTACTCAGTCATGCTGCCCCTCCTGCCAGCTCCCGCGGTCTGGTTTCTGACATCACCCGTCTACTGAGCAGTAGCAGAATTCTGGGGCCTTGCAGATCAACTAGCTGTTGAAAGAGAAATGGTTTATATTCTGGGTATAATATCACTTGCTTAATTTGCACATTTACACCAGTGCTTGCACAGAAATTGTCACGAACATCATGCAGTCCATCCCTTCTTCCATAAAGGTAAGCCCACACACCAAAGCCTGGTTCCCTGGAAACAGCTCTGTACTTGCGAACATAGAGCATAAACTCCTTGCTAGGCACCACAGCTTTTTTCAAAGGATTATTCCATAACAGAAAAGTACCAATGCAGCGTTTCTGCAAAGACTACAAATTTGCGTGTATGTAACGGCACTGTCTGGTGACTCCTGCCATAGCAGTAATATACAGCCCAGGGGCAGATGGCAGAATCAGGCCAAAACTAAGACCCCTCTATCTACCAAAACATTTTATTCTTTCTATGGGAGTAACAAAGTAGCAGCCAAAGTTTACATCCTAGAGTTCTTGTCCAACTCATTTCTAGAGATGACTAGGACCCATTGGACTTAGAAACGGGAGGGATATGTCCCTGTGGACAGTGTCACTCTAGTGAAGCTTATATTGCTTGCTTTCACTGTCTTTTTCTTCCTTCTCCTTGGAAAACACCATCTTGTTTCCTCTACTTTGTATACTCTTTGAAGTGATGGTTGATTTAAATTGCCTTAGGTTGTCAATCAAATCTGTACTTAAAAAGTAATAATTAATAATAGAACGCGTCCAAAATTTTTCAAAGTTTTTCAGAGACCAGAGGTCAAACTTTTAGTGAAAATCGTCATCAAAGTTTTTTGGCTTTTTTTTCCAACCAGCGCTACGAAATAGTGCTCATTGTAAGATGAAGTTTCTTACACATTTGCTGTGTTTCTAAGCTCTGTCCTCTCAGCCAATTGAACAAAAACCCAAATGATTTATGTAATTCTTGATTTTTTGGTGAGGCTCAAAATTATTTTGCAAGGTAAGCAGTAGAGAGAGTTTGACTTTCTGTTGTGGGAGGAATTTTGCAGTGAGTTCAGACTCGCTTGCTGTTGTATGGTATATGGGTTTGACTCTGTTACCCCTCTTTTTTCAGGTTAATTTATCAAAATCACATACACCTCTGGGGGTAGCTCAAAGGTATATGATTGACCAATAATATTCTGTATTTCCAAAGCCCTCTTAAAAATTCACCACTTCCACAGAAGTTGTTCCTGTTATTCGAATGCAAGTCACTTCCTCTAGCTCTTGTGCCATTCTTTCATTGACTAGAACTGAACATAAACAATTTCTAATGAAATAACCGGGAATGTAGCGTTGTTCACTTCTTTGGTATCAAACGGCTACTGAGTCAGTAGTCGTGGTTTATTTTGACCGCTATATCTCTCTGAGATGGCTAGTAGATTAAATTGTGAATTTGGGTAACTGTTTTGTAGGAATTCAGCATTTGAAAGAAATGCGGTATGAGTTTTTAATGTGCCTTTCACGACATTGCTCATGCTGCTTGCCTTGAATTTCACTCCTCTGGAATTGAGAATAACATGGAGGCAAAGTTAGAAAAGGTACATTTGTGCTTCAGGAGTATGTTATAAAAGGAAGATGCCTGGGGAGATGTAGAATGCTTACAACAGGCCGTGCTGTAATGCATCACGAGAATGAGGTAGCCCACTGTTGTTATTCAGACACTCCATCTTGGGAGTTACTAATCCTTACTCTGAAAGTGCTAGAGCTTCGATTGCACTGCCCAAGCCAGCATGAGATACTGGTTCTTTTTATTTCTCTTCCCTCATTTTGCTTATAGCCGCTCTTCTGTGAACGTCAGTATTGTCGACTCCTGTAAATCCCTCCTCCTTTCCAACAAATGGAGAGCAGTCTGTGACGAGCCAGCTTAATAGCTTTCCCAAAAGGAGGTACTTATCCCCAGAGAAGCAGGGGAGTTAATTTCCCAGCATATTTTTGTGGGGGCTGGCCCTTTAAATATGGTAGAGAGAAGAAGCTGTGGCCCTAAGGTAGCCATTTTGCACCTGCCTGCTCATTGCAGTACTGTACTTTCCAGCTGGTACGTGCTCTTCTGTCTTGCTGTATTGGCTTCTTAACTTCTCTTTTTTTTTGTTCCTGAGGAGAGTGACGCTTTGGAAGGATGGAAAGCCTTGTAGGAGGCTCTGAGGATTTAGCCCTGAGGCACACAGGAGAAATAGAGGAGCTATAGGGTAAGCAGCTGGTATCTAGAAAACACTGGGTTAGTTGGATAGTGCAATTCTTAGGATATGATGTCAATCTGTTAGGTAATGGTCACAGAATAAAGGACAAGGAAGATCAGAACAGGTGATATAACTTGCCCTTCATCTCCTTACTCTTCTGCCTAGAGTGGAAAGTACTACAGTCTTGTTCAGCATCACTTCACATGCTGTACCCTATGCTCCTGGATAAACTCCAGCAGTGACCCTAGCTAGCCCAAGAGCTCATTACTTTAGTGTTTCCTGTTTCTGAAACGTTATCATGAGTTTGCAGAAGCTTGGGGAAATGTCTACAATGCTCGTGGTAGCGGGAGGGGACACATACTCAAGCCAACAGATGTGTTGGGAGGTGGAGGAGATATAACGATTTTATTTTTAAATGTGAGTGCTGACCAAAATGTAATTATCCCATTATTTTGGTGCCAGAATTGGGATACTAGTGTTTTGTTCCCAGAACTTAAAGCATAACTCACTGATTAAATGATTGGTGGTGCTCTCAACCCTGTCTGTAGTGGACGTTTTCCCACATCTAACAAATACCATAGTGGACAGCCCAGTTAGCTATCTTGCTTCAGAAGAAGTCCACTCTGGAATAACAGGATATTCAGGGCTGAGGAATTTTTCACAAACACAACATTTATTTTAAGGGCAGAACTAAGCATGGCAAGATTTGTAGGGGTAATTTCTCAAAGCTGTGTAGTTGCATATCTCCTATTGAAATTAACGGAGATGGTGTAGTAATTCTTTTAATTCCTTTAAGCATGCATCACTTTGTGGTAATTCTTGTGTTTTTGAGGACAACTTTTTCAAACCTCACCAGAATAATGTCTGTTTCCCCCCGAAGTCTCCCAGACTATAGGCTTCTTTTATTGATACTGTTTTCTTAGTAAAGTCCATGCTGCAGTTCATCCTAATTCAACCACAAAGGTTTACTTTGGTGACACTGTGTGATTAGAGGGGATTTAACAATGGAAGAGAGGTTTATAGAGGGTGAGTTTCTCATGGCTATCACATTAGCCACCAGCTCTGATCAGTTTCAAACAAACTTATCAGTGTCTGATCCTATTTAATCTGAGGAAGTGGGTCTGGCCCACGAAAGCTCATCATCTAATAAAACCATCTTGTTAGTCTTTAAAGTGCTACATAGTCCTGTATTTTGCTTCAGCTACACCAGACTAACACGGCTACATTTCTATCACTATTCTGATCCTACAGTTTGTGTAAAAGTCATGGTATACTCCACTAAGGTAACCTTGGCGTTCACATGGTCTGAATCTGCTGTTGTAAATTAGGGTTTATTCAGATGGATAGTGGATCTAATCTGATAGTGAAGGCAGAGTTAAAGTTTAGCTTTTGGATTGTATTAATGTTGTTTATCTCGTATTTGTTGCCTTACGTGAGCAGTGTTAATGGTTTGCAAGAGCAAACAATAAAGAAGGGCCACTCTCCACTCTAAATTGACAAGGGTTCAAGTTAAAGCAGCAACTGGCCTGCTGCATGCTATAGCAGGAATAGTTAGTGCCAACACTTGCAATTTGCAAAATATCTTATTCATTAAGGGCCTGTTTGTGCAAACACATTACTCCCCCAGATGTCCTATGTAGCTCAGTGCATCTTGTCACAGGTGCAGTGTAACTTTTGTGTGTGAGCATTTGCAGGACCAAACCCCACATTTAGTCGTTTGACTTGGAAAAGTAAGCAGGAAATCCACAGTTGCTAATTAATTTTCCTGTGTGTTGACTCTGCGGTGATGGTTCTGAGGAGCTACAAGGAAGCAGCAGAACTACGCTGATAGCTAGGAAAGAGACTCACTCATCCTGCTGTAAACTTAAAGCTTTCCCCGTTGACTGCAGGAAATTTGGAGCACGTAGCCAGCTGCCCACACAAGATGACACAGAACAAGGCACCGTCTCTTCCTTGTTAGGCCACAGATGCAGATAAGGAGCAAGGGTATTCGACTTGTTGAATTGAACTCCTGTTTTGTGATTGAAAAAATATACAATTTGGTTCACAAAGTGAATTTGTTCCCACGTAAGGGGCCCATTAGCCATTTCTTAGTGATCATTTCTTCAGACAAGAAATATATTCACCATTTACAATAATGTGTTGGCTGACTTATAAAGGTTGCTAGTTACATTTTGTTTGGCGTGGGAGAACAGAAAAATGGACATGAACAATCAGTTAAATGGAAAGTTAACCTTTCTGTCAATGTATTGCAGTTTACACAATTCTCTAAAGGGGAACGTCACAATAAGAGAACCTACTCAAGGGCTGTTATTTCTCATGTTTGTTGTAGAATTCATTTGCAGTCACCAACATGTTTCATACATATATTCCTGAAATTTCTACTAGTTTCAAAAATCTGAAGTCAATTAAGTATCATAATTGAGAATATTCATATGCTTATGTCTGAAATATTGTGAAGATACACCTTAATTAGAATAAAAAAATGATTGCCATGATGGAAAATAGTGTTGTCTGACTACACACCGAGTCATAAAATCCCCCAAAGGCTTTAATATTGGTCAGAAAGGATCCCTTGGAGCCCAAGGACTAACAATTGTCTACGTAGATTTTTCAATTCCAACTCAGAAGTATAGGCCACGATGGATTGGGTCCATAATCCATTTAGTTCAATATTCTGTCTCCTGCAGTGACTAGCACCACATGTTTCAGAGGAAAATGTAAGAACCCTGTGCTAGTATTTAGTCTGCCTCTCAAATAGGTCTCATTCCTCTAACATTTAATTTGGCTTAAACTCTGAAACTTAAGATTTATGTCCTTGTCTCTAATATTTGAAAAATCAGTTGCTGTTAACCATGGGTTTGGAACCAGACCTCATTTTTTATTTTATCAAAGGAATATTCCGTGGATTTTTCTCAGCAGAACTAGGTTAGGCACCTAAACTCATATTGACATTCATATCAGATGTTCTCTTAGAATGTAAGACAAGGTAGCTATCTCCAGATTCCACTGAACTGCTGCCATGTGAAACATAAAAAGCACTGAAAAGTCTCTCTACTTAGGACGAGTACCCTTGTGAATAATGTTATTACTTTGAGTAGATACGATTATACTCATTCATGGGGAATGAGGAGTTCCTCCCAGTTCTCTGTATTCTTTCATGGTGCCTTGAAAACTGAGGTTTGGTTGACAGGTGTATTTTTCACTATGCCTTATAGAATTTGCCTTCTTCATTGAAAGCATAGCGATGATTTTGTGTTATTCTTGTCAATAGACTTTGCCAGTCATCATAGGCACGAGGGTCAAGTTTCTCAGGTGGTAAATCCAAAGTTCTTCAGGCTTTACATTCTGGTGACCAGCAGAAATTTTCTGTGAGTGTCCTGTGTTCTTCTGGTGTTGGCTCTTCTCTTCAATGAGGCCCGTGACTATTTTCTTACTTTGTTTGGGGGACTTTCCCCCCATTTGATTGGCCTGCAAAGTAGAATGAGAGCTCGTCCTTGTTGACCTGACTGTATCTATCCTGTGTGTATGACAGCATTCAGGGTTGAGAAGCCAGTACTGCTCTGCTGATTAAAATTTGACTGCTGCAGTTGTGCCGAATGTTTTACTAATATTCTGTACAGCTACATTGTACGCCTGCATGGTTGGCTTCAAATGATTGATGGTTTTCCTGCTCTCGTCTGGCTTTTCCTTTGCTCCCTTCATCAAAGAACCACTGTGAGCTGTGGGCCAAAACTTATTTGGGGAATAAGTTCAACTACTATCAGGCTTCAAGCAGCAGTTGTAATCTTTTCCAAGTGTAAAAGCGAGCGCGACAGGAACAGCTAACAGGAGAGTTTGGAGAGGGAGTTCTCCGGGTAAAAGAGGAGTAAAAATGGGACCCTTGTGGTAAGTGGCTGTCTGGAGTGTGTGTTTGTGTGTGGGGGAGTTATTTGCAGTGTGCTAAGCTTGTGTTTGTCTGGTTTGTTTGTTTGTTTGCTTTGTTTGTTTGAAGGAGCTTCTAAAAGGTTTGAAATCTAGAAGTCTCTGTTAATTGGCTGAGCCTCAGTCAGGGGAAGGGGCTACCAGAGCTGTATAAGCCTGTGACTCAGCGACCAGGAACAGCTAACAGGAGAGTTTGGAGAGGGAGTTCTCCAGGTAAAAGAGGAGTAAAAACGGGACCCTTGTGGTAAGTGGCTGTCTGGAGTGTGTGTTTAGAATCATAGAATCATAGGACTGGAAGGGACCTCGAGAGGTCATCGAGTCCAGCCCCCCGCCCTCAAGGCAGGACCAAGTTCCGTCTACACCATCCCTGACAGATGTCTATGTAACCTGTTCTTAAATATCTCCAGAGAGGGAGATTCCACCACCTCCCTTGGCAATTTATTCCAATATTTGACCACCCTGACCAATCTAAACCTCCCCTGCTGCACTTTAAACCCATTACTCCTTGTCCTGTCCTCAGAAACCAAGAGGAACAAATTTTCTCCTTGTGACACCCTTTTAGATATTTGAAAACCGCTATCATGTCCCCCCTTAATCTTCTTTTTTCCAAACTAAACAAGCCCAGTTCATGAAGCCTGGCTTCATAGGTCATGTTCTCTAAACCTTTAATCATTCTTGTCGCTCTTCTCTGTACCCTTTCCAATTTCTCCACATCTTTCTTGAAATGTGGCACCCAGAACTGGACACAGTACTCCAGCTGAGGCCTAACTAGTGCAGAGTAGAGCGGCAGAATGACTTCACGAGTTTTGCATACAACACACCTGTTGATACAACCTAGAATCATATTTGCTTTTTTTGCAACAGCATCACACTGTTGACTCATATTCAACTTGTGGTCCACTATGACCCCTAGATCCCTTTCTGCCATGCTCCTTCCTAGACAGTCGCTTCCCATCTTGTATGTATGGAACTGATTGTTCCTTGCTAAGTGGAGCACTTTGCATTTCTCTTTATTAAACTTCATCCTGTTTACCTCTGACCATTTCTCTAACTTGCTAAGGTCATTTTGAATTATGTCCCTATCCTCCAAAGAAGTCGCAACCCCACCCAGTTTGGTATCATCTGCAAACTTAATAAGCGTACTCTCTATCCCAATATCTACATCATTGATGAAGATATTGACCAGTACGGGTCCCAAAACAGACCCTTGCGGAACTCCACTTGTTATCCCTTTCCAGCAGGATTTAGCACCTTTAACAACAACTCTCTGACTACAGTTATCCAGCCAATTATGCACCCACCTTATCGTGGCCCTATCTAAGTTATATTTGCCTAGTTTATCAATAAGAATATCATGCGAGACCGTATCAAATGCCTTACTAAAGTCTAGGTATATGACATCTACTGCTTCTCCCTTATCCACAAGGCTCGTTAGCCTATCAAAGAAAGCTATCAGATTAGTTTGGCATGACTTGTTCTTCACAAACCCATGCTGGCTATTCCCTATCACTTTATTACCTTCCAAGTGTTTGCATATGATTTCCTTAATTACTTGCTCCATTATCTTCCCTGGGACAGACGTTAAACTGACCGGTCTGTAGTTTCCTGTAGTTTGTGTGTGGGGGAGTTATTTGCAGTATGCTGAGCTTGTGTTTGTCTGTTTGGTTTGTTTGTTTGCTTTGTTTGTTTGAAGGAACTTCTAAAAGGTTTGAAATCTAGAAGCCTCTGTTAAATGGCTGAGCCTCAGTCAGGGGGAGGGGCTACCAGAGCTATATAAGCCTGTGACTCAGCGACCAGGGAGAGCGCGACCAGGAACAGCTAGCCAAAAACTCAAAAAGAAATAACAAAATGTTTAAGTACATTAGAAGCAGGAAGCCTGCTAAAAAACCTGTGGGTCCCCTAGATGATCGAGCTATAAAAGGAGCAATCAAGGATGATAAAGCCATTGCGGAGAAACTAAATGATTTCTTTGCTTCAGACTTCACAGCTGAGGATGTTGGGGAGATTCCTGAATCTTCACCATCCTTTGTGGGTGAAGAATCTGAGGAACTGTCCCGGATTGAAGTGTCATTAGAGGAGGTTTTGGAACAAATAGAAAAACTTAATGTTAACAAATCACCGGGACCGGGTGGCATTCATCCAAGGGTTCTAAAAGAACTCAAATGGGAAATTGCTGAGCTATTATCTGTGGTTTGTAACCTATCCTTTAAATCGGCTTCTGTACCTAATGACTGGAAGGTAGCCAACGTGACACCAATATTTAAAAAGGGCCGTAGAGGCGATCCTGGCGATTACAGACCGGTAAGTCTAACTTCAGTTCCGGGCAAATTAGTCGAAACAATAGTAAAGAATAAAATTGTGAAGCATGTAGAAGAACATAATTTGTTGGACAAAAGTCAACATGGTTTCTGTAAAGGGAAATCCTGTCTTACTAATCTGTTAGAGTTCTTTGAAGGGGTTAACAAACATGCGGACAAGGGGGATCCAGTAGATATAGTATACTTAGATTTTCAGAAAGCCTTTGACAAGGTCCCTCACCAAAGGCTCTTGTGTAAATTACATGGTCATGGGATAAGAGGGAAGGTCCTTTCTTGGATTGAGAACTGGTTAAAAGACAGGAAACAAAGGGTAGGAATAAATGGTAAATTTTCAGATTGGAGAGGGGTAACTAGTGGTGTACCCCAAGGGTCAGTCCCGGGACCGATCCTTTTCAACTTATTCATAAATGATCTGGAGAAAGGGGTAAGCAATGAGGTAGTAAAGTTTGCAGATGATACCAAACTGTTTAGGATAGTCAAGACAGAAGCAGACTGTGAGGGACTCCAAAAAGATCTCACCAAACTGAGTGATTGGGCAACAAAATGGCAAATGAAATTTAATGTGGATAAGTGTAAAGTAATGCACATCGGGAAAAATAACCCCAACTATATGTACAGTATGATGGGGGCTAATTTGGCTACGACAAATCAGGAAAGAGATCTTGGAGTTATCGTGGACAGTTCTCTGAAAACTTCCACACAGTGTGCAGCGGCGATCAAAAAGGCAAATAGGATGCTAGGAATTATTAAAAAAGGGATAGAAAATAAGACCCAGAATATCTTACTGCCCCTGTATAAAACTATGGTACGCCCACATCTTGAATACTGTGTACAGATGTGGTCTCCTCACCTCAAAAAAGATATTTTGGCCTTGGAAAGGGTTCAGAAAAGGGCAACTAAAATGATTAGGGGTTTGGAACGGGTCTCATATGAGGAGAGGTTAAAGCGACTGGGACTTTTCAGTTTAGAAAAGAGGAGACTGAGGGGGGATATGATAGAGGTCTATAAGATCATGAGTGGTGTGGAGAGGGCTGACAAAGAAAAGTTATTTATTAGTTCCCATAATAGAAGAACTAGAGGACACCAAATGAAATTAATGGGTAGTAGGTTTAAAACTAATAAAAGAAAATTCTTCTTCACACAGCATGTAGTCAACCTGTGCAACTCCTTGCCAGAGGAGGCTGTGAAGGCTAGGACTATAATAGAGTTTAAGGAGAAGCTAGATAATTTCATGGAGGTTAAGTCCATAAAAGGCTATTAGCCAGGGGATAAAATGGTGTCCTTGGCCTCTGTTTGTCAGAGGCTGGAGAGGGATGGCAGGAGACAAATCGCTTGATCATTGTCTTCGGTCCACCCTCTCTGGGGCATCTGGAGCTGGCCACTGTCGGTAGACAGGATACTGGGCTAGATGGACCTTTGGTCTGACCCAGTACGGCCGTTCTTATGTTCTTATGTGAGTAGTTGTGTTTTGAGTGAATTATTTTCTCCTACTATGTCTTGCTGACCTTCTCCAGGACTAAGAGAGTTGGGATGAACTAGCTTGTTTGGTCTTCTAACAATACAAAGATGGATCCTTTAGTGTGTGTGTTTCTTTGAAGAGTGTGTAGTCTGTCCATGTATAGTGTGTTGTCCATACTTCCAAGGCTCGTTAGCGTGTGGTGGAAACCTCTGTAATTCTGATAGAGTTGATGCTCATTGTCATGTAACTGTACAGAGACAGGACAAAATAAGTCTAGAGCTAAGTTGAATAAACATTTTTGCACGAGGAATACCGTGTCTTGCAATGTTTTAAATGAACTGTAAAGGATGGAATGTACAAATGACTACCACTTATGACAATTGCTCCGTCGCTTTTTTGTTGTTGTTCTTTTGCTTTGTGCACAAGAGCCCGGTGTAAAGGACCTTATTTACAGTTGCTAATTCTATTATTTTAAACCAGCAGTTGGAACTAACTATCAGAGAGAGATCGAATGGTAGATATAACAACAATAGCACGGCTGGAGAAGCAGTGACAGTGCCTACAACTGCTGACGTGTGCAAGTTTAATGTGTTTTTAGCTGCTAGTAGATACTTTTTGCAGTATCTGCCCTCACAGATCCTATTTCAGCTTTCTGTTCCTATTCAGGAAAGCACTGTGGTATGTGTTTCAAGCTAAGCACATGCTGAAGTCTATTGACTTGAATGGAAATGAACCACTAGCTTAAATCCTTTGTTGAACTGGGCTTTAGTCAAAGGTACCATTTCTTGTCATACGTTTTCTCTGTTTGGACAGTTCTGACCACAATCGGTGTGTACGATGACGGGGGGAGACAAATGCAGGAGAAGGCAGGTGCCATTGCCCTGAATTGTGACTGCTCACTAAAGCCAGGTCTCCACTGGACCCAGCAGCTTGGCTTTAGGTACGCAACTCCAGCTATGTGGCTGGAGTCAGCATACCTTGACTGAGCTTGGAGGCATCCCTTTACTCCATACAAAAGGTGTACCGGACTCCGGCAGGGTCTCTCTCTGAGTTAGATTTAGCGAGTGTTAACTAGACTTGCTAAATCGAACTCCAGAAGATGGATCCTGGCAGCGTTAATCTTTCACAGAGTAAAAGATCAGGCTTGAGTGCATCTTTATTTTATTTCACAGTTCTACAGTCTTTCAGAATGAAGGAAAACATATTAAAGCTAGCTCACACCTGTGCCATAGCACGGCAGCAGTGACCAGGGCTGCCTTGGGATGGGAGTGTTATTCCCAACAATCAATTGTTTGGGTGTCAGCAGCAATTTTGGAAAGGATGGTGGTGGGTTTTTTTTCTCCCCCCTTTGGAAATTCACTAGCCCACATCACTTTAACATATTCTGCTATTGAACATCAGCAGTGGAAACATGGTGTGTATTTACAGGATCTCACAAGTACCTATTTAAAGAGATTTAATATTGAGACTGATAAATTATATAAAAATGTTTGTTGTTAAACTCTGACAAACTTAGCAACAGAGAAGCAGCTGGTGCTTTATTGCTTGTGAGTTCCTTTGCATTTCCCTAAAGCTCTAGCTCAACAAGAATGCATTTATAATTTTTTCTAATTAAATGTGGAGGCGAACCTAGTGGTAGGTCCCAAATTTAAGGCATTCCTGGAGTATTTCAACCGTGTCGGA
This sequence comes from Pelodiscus sinensis, assembly GCF_049634645.1. Taxonomy (NCBI): domain Eukaryota; kingdom Metazoa; phylum Chordata; order Testudines; family Trionychidae; genus Pelodiscus; species Pelodiscus sinensis. Next base: position 59,364,309 of record NC_134717.1, on the reverse strand, counting down.
AAGCAAGCTAGCCACCTGTTACAAGACTTTCATGTTGTTAATGGTTTTATTCTCCAGTTGTCTCCCATTTTATCCTTTGGGAAAGACAAGTGTAGCTATATGAAATACCTTCCATGCCCAAAGGGCTAATAATCCACTCCAAGGTAAAGTTTGGTCGGACAATTAAATGGGAGTTTTTCCGTTTAGACCATGGTAATTTCTTTGAACCAGCTTTAGACCAATTTGTCACAGTTCGGGGCCACTGCACTTGTATTTCCCCTCCGTGGTCCAGCAAGGGGGCCCGCTCTCAGGCATCCCTGGTGGAGACCTGCCCTTGTGTCTCTTTCTTCAACAGGGTGTTTCGCAGCTGCTGTATTCCAGGCCTTTAGTGTGAATTCACCAGTAAAGCCAGGCCACGTAAGCAGACCTGCTGTGCCTTTTTCCTCAGGTGTAATTGCAACTGTTACAAGTAACCACATAGCTTTTCTCCTGTTTTGTTTTTTTCTGAAGGTAAAAGCACTAGGAAAAAATGTGTTAAAAGGACCTAGTAGGCCCGGTCCTTCCCTGAAGACTGGCTTTTAATGGATTCAGGGTCTTTTCTGTTTACTGGATTAGGAGGACGGCCATGAGCTTGCTTAAAATCAGACTATTTACCCAAAAATCTTTTTTTGTCTCTTGGTCCTTGGAGAAGCTAGTTTGAACTAATATATGGGCACTGCTCTGGAGGAAGTGGGAAGATGCAGGCTTCTAGGGGCTGATAACAGAACTAGTTGAGTAACATTCCCCCCACCTATTGAATATAATTCAGTAAGGTTTAAGTTGGTTCAGTAAAGATTACATCAATTCCATCATTGTTTTCCAGACTATTCCAGACTATTGTCAGTCTTTCACACAAGTAACCAATGCATTTGACCCAGGACCCTGCACTCTGGGGCAAGATGGGTGAAAATTCAGTTGCAGAGGCTGGCTGGTCTCACTTGCATGACAGAGCTGACTTTTGGTTGCATCAACTCAATTCCAAGCACCTAATCCGGCAAACAGTTTTGCACATGTGTAGTGCCACTCGTGTTGATGGGGTCACTCACAGAAGTACTTGCAAGATCAGGGGCTTTACATTCAGAGCTGAGGTCTTGATTCAATAGAATAATAATAACATTTCTTCCAGTTTGCTTCTGAACTCTGGGCCTTTAAGTTTGCACTTTCATTGTCCACACAAGGGAGTTATAGTACAATACTTTGGTTTATACTGATATTTACGCTCGTTAAGTCCCAATGGCAGTGTAGTAAACATTCTGAGATACTACTTTAATCACTAATGAACATTTCATTCTCTTGGCACTGGGGGATAAATACGGTAGCTGGACTTTTCTGATAAAATCATCAGGACTGAAGAGACAACAATGTTGTCATTTCAAATTCTGTCTTTTAGGGTTGAGTTCTGAGTTTCAGGCTCTCTGCAAACCCCAGAAATAAGAAGGTTTGATCTTAATTGTACAATGATTGTGTCAACTTCTCCCTTTTTGTAATGGTCCACTGATCAAGATAGATTTCTCACACTTGTGCTTAGGAAATAATACACAAAAGCTAGTCATTTCCCATTTCATTACTGTAACTTTAGTATTATTAGATGCAGAGCTAGCACAAATAAATACACTATATGGCAAGACCCAGGTTATGAAATGACAGTGCTTGCATGCTAAGACCCAAGGCTAATATGAGGATGAAGAACTATATTAGGTTTCTGAACTGTGTATATCTGAAACCGTTATAAAACACTAATATTCAGCAGTATATGTTTTTGAGATTATAAACATTGCATTCTCCAAATTCAAGATTTCCACAGCCATCATGTCCACACACAGAAAATGTGGAGTGGTTCTGGGGTCACTGTTTCCATAAAGTGGTTTATTTAGAGGTAGCTTGAAGATTTCTTAAGAAAAAGTCTTAACCCAGAAATAAGTAGGCATGGAAGGCAAGAAAGATACGCTGGGGCAGGATTGGCTTCAGGGGCAGGATGACAATTATTTTGGTAGCAAAACTGCGTATTTGTATGCTTGTGAATGTTTGCTCAAAGTTCAGCACAGTCTGTATTTCCTGAGTTTTTTTTTTTAAATATCTACAGCTTTTTTATAACATGTATTACCCTTCTCTTAAGGAAACAGACTACGGTCAACACTGAGTCCAGTATAGCTAGAAATGGGGTTTGGCATTGAAAGTGGGCTAAGCACTCCTTTCCAGTGCATAGCGCAAAGAGGCGGAACAGCAGATAGAAGAGGGAGATCAGTGGACCTGTGACTGGGTTACAGCTTGTGTTTCAGGGTTAGCTCTGTGCTGGTGGCTGTGGAGGAGCCGTTATTGGTGTGTTGTGCTTCTGTTCAGACAGAGGCTGTTTCTGTATGGGAAATCTGCTTCCGAGGAGCTGCTGGGTTGCACCTGTTGCTGGGTGGTGAATTTGAGTGAGAGTACGTTGGGTTGGGATGCAAGGGAGGGCTCAGACTCTCCCTTAGTATTTTAAGAAAAAAATCAGCATAGTAAAGCCATCTCTTGCACGGGTTCACTTTTTTCCCTGCCAAAGAGAATTTAATGGAAAATGAATGTTTCTGTGAGACCAAGTTGGTCCTTAAAGACCATTGAAATTTAGCACCATGTTTCAGGTGGAGTCCCTTAGTGGAGGCCAGGAATCACGGGACAGAAAACGTGGGCGTGCTCCAGGAAAGAGTGGCGGGTGGGGGACGAACAGCCAGGCCAGGGCCTGAGAGAAGGCCTCAGCCGAGCGACTCTTTAGCAGCCAGGCAGAGAGTAAGTCAACAGGTAGCAGGAGCCACTAGGGAAGGATGGAAATGGGAAGCTCGTTGTGAGGAAAACCTCAGCAATGGGACATCCAAGAACCTCACACAGAGGGCGAGTGCCAGCTAAGAAGGTTGACAAGAAGATTTGTTTCCTTTCGAACTTTGTAGAAATTAACCAAACCTGGGACCTCTGGAGCTTAGTGCATGAGCCTCTACAGCTTGAGCTAAAAGCCAGATGGAGCTCAGCCTAGGCTGTAGAGAAAACTCATTCTTATCACTCAGTGTAAGTGCCACGGCATGGGACAATGAACTACACTGAGTGGATTTGTGGGTTACACAAGCTCTCCAAAGGAGAGAGTTATTAAGAAATCAGCTGCAGTATGAAGCTGGATCCCCTGGAGAAGAAAGGGAAACTGAGGAAGCAGCAGCAACCCCCCTTTCCCAAGCCAGATCAGGTAAGCCCCGTGGCAGAGCTTTTGTGAATGAAATTGTTGGTTTCTGCGTGTCACTTCTCAACATCCTGTAAAAGCCTGCTTGGTCTCAACTGGGCATTCCAACTGTGTTGGTTTGCCATTGAGTAGCTTCTCAGATAGGCCTTTTCCTATCTCATATTTGGCCTTGTACACCAAATCTAGCCAACCTCTCTCATTGAGACTGTTTGGAGTCTCGAGCCAAGCCACTCTTTGCAATAAGAGATGGCAAATAAGTTCTATAACTTTTCAAATACATGAGCAACACCATTTTCCCCTTACTCCTAAATATCGGAAATGGCCGTCCATGCTTCATCAAACTGAATAGAAACAAACAAAATCCGGTGGACTACAAACCACCCCCCATAACACTTTATGTTGGTAGAGGAACTTTTGGGAGGACTTTTAAAGGAGAGACCACTATTGGGTTTGTAATGGAGTTGTGGTTATATTAACTCCCAAACACTATGTAATCGTGTGAAGGAATAAATGCATGGAAGGAATGGCAGCATGGGTACTTTGGTAAGTTTTCTATCCAACCTCATTTGCATTTTGATGCCTATACATCAATGTAGATTGCATAATTCCTCCCCAGCCGCAGCCAATGTGAACATCTTCAAGCAGGTTACACTGTTCTAGTATTGGGCATGGGCACCAAACCTGGGACCTCTGGATCTTAGTTCATGAGCCTCTACAGCTCGAGCTAAAAGCCAGCTGGCGCTCATCCTAGGCTGTAGAGCAAACTCTGTGTTTGTATGCCTACGAAGCTAATGTTCACTGGCTCAAACCTTCAGGTTGTTAGGACTTGTTTACAATGGACGAATTTTCAAAAAGTGCGGCGGGCATATAGGAACTTGTGTCCAATATTTTGAAAATGGGTCTTAAACCGCTCAAGAGCTTTTGAATTTTTTTTTCTGATAGCTCATTGTATCAATATCTCTATAGCAGGAGTCCCCAACCTTTTTCGGTCCCTTGGCTTTTAGTAAATATTCCCGTACCCCCTATTCAATGTGAAAGGAAATAAATTCTAGATGCTAGAATGCACAATTTTTTTCACTAACAGTACTACTTTTGGACTATTTCAATGAGGATAATCTAGTTATTTACCAAATATTCCCCGTATTCCCTTAACAAGCATCTTGTACCCTCTGGGGGTATGCATACCCCAGGTTGGGAACCCCTGCTCTATAGGAACACTTTCGTTCCTCCCATCTACAGCCTCTTGTCTGCTAGTCCTTGATCCAACTGCTAGGCTAGCTGGATGGAGCCTTATAGGTGTTACATTCCAGTACACTGATTTTCCTTCTGCTAAGCAAAGCAGGCTATCTTGAGTTCAAGCCCTTCAGCTGAGGACTTAAAATTCCTGTGTGCCGATGAAGCATGACAAACAATAGGCAGTGCTGAAATCGTTGTGATAGAGATTATCCAGTGGGCATAGTAGGGCTCAAACGGAGAAAGGATTTAGGGTCAGTCGGCAAAGATGGGAGGAACCAGAGAAGACATTTAAAAAGAAGTTTTTAAATTTACATTGTTTTAAATTTTACAATTAAGTTTTAAATTTACAGAAGCGCCAGAAATATGCCCCATATAAGTGCAGTGACTTAAAATGATCCACCAGAAATCCCCATGGATCATTCCTCATCCCTCACGCCATTCCCCATTTTCAGATTTCTGTAAGGGGAGGAGATGAACCTTATAGTGGAACACAAAATGAATTAGCCGCTCGTTAATGGTAGGTCTCAAAGTGTAATTATAAAAGGATGTTCCTTTTGAAACGGGCATTTCTAATGGGGCTCAGCAAAGATCCATTCTTGGCCCTACCCTTGTTAATGTTTTCATCAATGAGCTGGAAACCCTCCCCCCCCCCCCCCCCCATAAAATCATCATTGATAAAGATTGCAGATGAGGGGTGGTAAATAATGAAGAGCATGAGTCAATGCTAGCTGTGGTTGGGGTAGAGGGCTCTATCCTGAGAAGCAATGACTAGGGAAAAGACATGGGGGGGGGGGGGGGGGGAGGGTGTATTGGATAATCACCTGAACATGGGCTCCTAGTGTGACACTGGTAAAAGGGCTAATTTGATTCTGAGATGCATAAATGGGAAACTCTTGCATAGGAGAAGAGGAGAAATTTTACCTCTATTTCGTAGTGGTGTGGCCACTGCAGGAATTCTGTGTTCGGTCTTGGCTTCCACAATTCAGAGAGGAGGATGAAACTGGCAAGTGCTAAATGGAGCCCTGGGAATGATGAAAGGGTTTGAGGGCATGCTTTATGGGGACTGACTCGAAGCTCTGTCAGCTGAGCTTAACAAAAAGAACATTAAGAGCTGATTTGTTTCTAGTCTAAAGCACCAATCTGGAGAATAAATATTTAATACAGGTTGGACCCTCCCCTCTCCCTCCCCCCCCCTCCCCCGGTTTGGCACCCTTGGAACCTGACTGGTCCCAGAATTTTGCCAGACCAGGGCAGATCATTTCTGGCCCCCCTGCTGCCGGCTGCATTCCTTGCCCTGCTGCCCCAACAAGCTTCCTGTTTCTGCTGGGCAGCCCAGCTGGGCTGTGCATCAGCTCCTGGCCCCTCCAGCAGCCCAGCTAAGCTACTTGCTGGCTCCTTCCCCGCATCATGCTGGGCTGCCACCATTGCACCAGGATCTTCCCTCCGTCTCTGGCATTGTGCTGGACTCTTCCTCCCCCCGCCCCCACACATACACCTTTTGTAGCACACCGGTACCTAGATTCTGGAACATCCATGGTCCTGCCAGACCACGGATGATGCCAGACCAGAAAGTCTCGCTTTACAGAGGTGCAACGTGGAGTGGTCTCTTGAATCTAGCAGAGAAAGGTAGATCGTGATTTAACGACTGGAAGTTGAAGCTAGACAAATTCAGACTTGAAATAAGGTGTAAATGTTAACAGAGTAATTAATCATTGGAACAATTTATCAAGGTTGTGGGGAAGTCTCCATTACGAAATTTTTAAAATCGGGATTGGATTTTTTTCCTAAAAGCTCTGCTCTAGGAATTATTTTGGGGCAATTTCTCCATCCTGTGTTCCTCACGAGTCAGACTAGATCTCGGTAGTTCCTTCTGGGCTCGTACTTTATGAATCAGAGTCCTGATGGTGGCTTCCAAGTGGATGGATCTAGAGATTGACTAATAGAATTAGAGGATCCCTGTTATGTAGTAATTAAGTAATGGTGTATCTAATAGTCAAATTGTGAATTTGGTCCATATACGTTGCCTTGCTCCTTTCAGTAAAGTTAGAGCTATGGATTTAGGAGTCTATTTTAAGAGTAAAGTTTTAGCTATTTACTCAGCTTGGAAAATGGCCGCAAACACATACACCTGACCATAAAACGTTATTGCTAGATTCATCTGTCCATCGTAGAACAAAATTTCTTACATCTGATAGCATTTATCCAAGTAACGTTCTTGGATTTTTGGTGTGATACACAGCATAATAAGGCTGTTCTAGTGCAGTATGTCCGAGCACTTGTTTCCGAGTACTTTTCATAATACTGATAGTAATCCACTATTCACAACTAGATATAGTTCTGATTTCTCAACTGCTTGAGCGATCATTTTCTTTGGTAATTTAGTTCCCTGTATAATTCCACTGCTCTGATCACCCACTTAGAAAACTAAGGATATTAATTTGAAAACTGCATGAGCGCATGGCCACAATAAAAGCAGCAGAGTAATTGGAAGGAAATCTTTTGCAAAGACTTATTTTCATCTCATCAAACCTTCACTGCATGCCGCAAATCTAATACAAGATCTAAAATATGTGTATGTTCAAAAAGTGTTGTGGTAAACAAAGCATTCTGAGGTCCCTTCAGTAACTTTTATGCATCTTTTAAAGCTTTTAAAAAATCATATTGCTTCCCGTATCTTCTAGTGATGAGTTTTGAGTCTTGGAAAGTGAGAAACCGAGAACTTCACTCTGAAAAACTATGCATTGGTAAGAGGGGGAAAAAATTACAGTTGCATCAGTGTTACTGTGCTATGTGTTACGTTAAAGGCACTGACAAAAATTGGAGCCTCTTTGTGATAGGCACCATACAGACCCTGCCCAAAGAGCTTAACAAGACAGGGTAAGCTGAGAAACTGAGGCACAGCCTTCACTTATTATGCGGGGCTGTAAACTAACAGCTACTGCTGTCCTGTTTCCAATTGGGAGCATAATTTGCCTAATGAATCTAGTCTCCGTTGAATCGTTCTCGAGTGAGTCTCAGACTTTTCTTTCTAAGGGAACTATCAAGGATCAATATCACTGTATGCTCAGAGCAACAGATACCATTATCATGCGAGATTTGTCCAAAGAATGTTTTTCAAACCACTCTATTACCTCATTATTTAGTACTGTTGAGCTTTGGTTCCCCAATGGGCTTCCCTCTGGTGAAAATTCTTCCCTTTTTTATGGAGATAATAAATTTTTTCCAGTCATTTTATCTAGTGGGAGGTTTGGCACATGAAAGGCTTAAATAACAGAGACAGGAAATGTAGCTAAATCGGAGACTGGGAGTTGGGCTTGGGTTGCATTTCTGGGTTTCTCATTGGCAGCCCTTCAGAACAACGGTAAGTCACCTAGTCAGAGATTTTCAAAGGAGGCTGAAGGATTTAGGCCTTCAGTTCCCATTGAAATCGAAGGTCTCCAGACCACTAACTCCAGGATATGCTGAATAGCATGGAGGGGAGGAAATGAATGTAGGTGCTTGAAATCTGAAACCAGTGTGGCTAGGCCAACATTTTCAAACTGGACTGCATAAAGCTAAGCCTTTAAATGTGTATCTGCTCTGTTTTTGTTTCCTAGTTGGTTTTCTGGCCCATTTTCTTTCCTTCCCACAATACTCCGGGGTGATTGTGGCTTGCCCTAGTTCAGAGAGCAAGTTAGCAGCAGTGCAGGGACCCGAGTCCTGTCTGAATTCATAGGTAGGGATCTATGTATGATACCTGATTGTTTACAGTGGCTGAGCATGCAGCAAGTCAGTGGGATCTGTGGGGGCTCGGCACCTCTGTAAATATTGGCCTGTTTACACAGGTGTGCGTTGGCTCAGTATTATCCGCTTGTAGGGCCGCAAGTAGTTGGCATGGATATGTTAGTCACGGAACGGACACCTCAGGCTTTTGAAGGAGAACGGGGAAGCAGGCAAATGCAGTTTATTCAGGCTGGGGAGACTGAGGTGAACCCAACACCAAATCATATTGAAACTAAAATGGATGTTTGTTCTTATCGCTTGCTGTCCAGTGGGGCGGGGCGGAGAGGGGAGGAATCCTAGAGTCTGTGTATATGGCAGTGACATTTTCCTAGATATACTGCAGCACAATGGATTTTTCAAGGTTGTTGCCATTGGCTGTTCCTGCCTGCATATTTCAAGCAATGTACCCTGCTACCATGCAGGATTTTGTGTTTATCCTGCACTGATATTGGTCAAGCTGGCAGGCTGATGCAGCAAGGTCTAGAATGGCAGGATTAAGAGCTGGGAGGTGATGCGATGCGGTAGAAAAGATTAGCGCCCCAAGAGAAATGCTGGAACGAGACACCTTTGCACTATTAAATTAGGTACAAGGCAGTAACCCTGCTGCATACCTTGATATGCTCTCTATTTCCAGTCCAGACTAACTACCACATTGCAATGATGTGTAACAAGTCCCGAGGCTAACGCTAAAGGATGCAAACTCTTTGTTAGATATAAATAAGTTAAAACAAGGAGATACATTACGGGCACCCAGACACAACCTTGGTATTGTATTTCCACTTGATCGGTTGGCTTAATGTGATGTAATAACGAAAGGCTGAAGTTTGAGGCATTTTTCCCGCAGCGCCTGTCAGCAAAGTTGGCTTCAGTTTTTGCACGAAGCTGGAAAACAGCTATTGTCTCCCTACTACTACCCCTTAAAAATGTCCTTGGCAAAAAGCCCGTTTGTTGTATCCAGATAGTGCCCAGGACCGTTTGTCTTTCTCGCCCTCACACATCCCTGGGAGGAAAAACTGTATGTTCACGTGTTTGTGTGTCTGTAGACATGGAATTATAAATAATAACCAACACTGACGGCATTAACCTGGGAGAATAGAGTGCGGTCTTTTACCTGAAGCCGAGGGCAATATAAAATCCAAGTAACTATTTTTACCAAAGATTTTCTGTTGCTCTTATTTGCATTGACTCTTGTTGTTTGTCTCATTAATTCTTGGTGAATGTTTTTCATTTGTAATCCCACCGCCTATTATCTTGCCTCTTGTTTCGCAGGGCCAAGGCCTGCCATAGCAAAAACAAAATTTGGGGGATAGAACAAGAGTAAACTTTGTGATTTTGGAGAAGTTCTCTTTCGAGTGGGGGCCCTGGGGTTCCCCAGATGGAGGAATGTGGTGAGGTAAAAGTAATCTTAAGGTTTCTTCCCCTCTGCCTCCTTCCACTAGGAGGAACAAAGCTTTGGAGTGGAATAGGGAGTATAGGACGTCTAGGGCAGCTGGCTACTCTCTTTCACAGCAGTCATTTTGCTTCTCTAGCAGAGACATCTGGGCTACTTGGCTGGTGTTCTGTCACGCCAGCTGGCTTCTTCATCCCCTGGGAAACGTGGGGGCAGGCCATCTCCTCCCCCACAGCAGGACTTGTTGTCTGTCTTCACAGCTTAGTTGCTGGTGTTGACTTTCTTCATCATTTGATAGGTGAGACCTATCTTTAGACAAAGCCGGGTGCGTATACTAGAGCCTGTGCACATATGAACACACACACACACACACACACACACACACACACACACACACACACACACACACATATCTAAACGTGTGCATGCACATAGCTGTGTTCACGCAGTGCATGTCTTCACTCGCCGCGCTAGAGAGCGACGTTCTGGTGTTCAATTTAGTGGGAGTACTATAAATTGAATGCTGAGAGCAGCTCCAGCTGGCGTCTGTACTCCTCGCAGTTGCAAGGAGTAAAGGAAGCTGATGGGAGCATTTCCTCCCATCGGCCGCATGCAGTGGGAGCGGTGTCAAGTTCGGCTTAAGGTAAGTTGACTCCAGCTACGTATTCTACATAGCTGGACTTGCATGGCTTAAGCCGAGCTTCCAGACCTAGCGTAGGCTTGGCCTCAGCCCTGGTCTACACTAGGGAGTTACTTCAAAATAACTCCCCTTATTTTGAAATAGCAAGCAGAGTGCCCATACTACCAAGCCCGTTATTTTGAAATTTCCATGAGGAATAATGCTTATTTCAAAATAGTTATTTTGAAATAGCCATAGTGTAGGCGCTTCACTGCTGCTATTTTGAAATAACTACTCCTCAGAGTCATTCAAATATATTATTCCCCAGTGTTTCCTGGGGCTCTAAGTCAAAGTAGCACATCCACATTAAGAGAGTCTGCCTCGGACTAACTTCAAGGCTTCCCTGTAGTGTGGACACACTATTTCAAAATTGTTATTTCAGGAGATACTATTCTGAAATAAGCTATTTTGAAATAATTTCCTGCTGTAGACATGGCCTTACATACAAATGGATTTCAAAATTAGACAAAGCTAGTTCACCCATTCCTAACACACTGTAGGCATGGTTCATTTTTTTCTTAACCATTGCAACAGTGAAAAAGCAATCTTGCCTGACTATCAGAAAATAAAATGAAATAACGTAGCCACGTGTATGTTACCCATCTAATTGTTAAATTAATGTTAGACAAACTTAAATTGGTCTGTAAGCAAGTGGAATTTCCCATGCTCTGATCACCATTTACATAGGGTGCATGAAGTGACATTTGTCCATTGGTGAAATTTTGTTTAATGATAAATAACAGAACATAGACCTGAACCTGTTTTTGGTTTTCCCCCAAAGTTTGTCTTTTCTGAATGTTTTCCCTACAGGACTGGTTTTCCATGCCCAAATGTATTCGTCTTTTAGAGAGGGGCTCCAACCACCAATATACACTGCCTGGTACTAATTGCATGTCTGTCCAGAGTTTCTCAGTTGAAATTATGCTGCACTTCAGGGTTCAAACAGGATGATTCCACATGTTGGGTGAAGATCTCAGGGTCTATTACCTTGATAAATGTCCTGTTACTCTTTATACCCTCAGCCCTGTAAAACAAGATGGTGAATGCAAACTAATCATTCTGGATGTGCCTTAAAAACTGGATTTTCACAAGAGGTCACCTCCCATGTATGCACCTAAACAAACAACCAGATTTCCAAAATAGCTCAGAACTAGAACTAGGGGGCATCAAATTAAATTAATAGGCATCAGGTTTAAAACAAACAAAAGGAAGTATTTCTTCACACAGTGCACAGTCAACCTATGGAACTCCTTGCCAGAAGACTATAACCAGGTTCCAAAAAGAACTAAACACATTCATGGAGGATCAGTCCATCAATGGCCCATAGCCAGGATAGACAGAGGTTGTAGCCTCTGTTGGCCAGAAGCTGGTGACAGGGGAATTAGTCCCTTGATGTTACCTATTCAATTCACTCCTCTGGTCTGACCCAATATCACTGTTCTTATGTTTGGATGCTGAGCTCTTGAAAATCTGTCCTTGAGCTTTTTGAGAGTTTGCCCCTAAATTACTGCAGGGTACTGGAGGA